>NC_134530.1:48624720-49352220 GCF_050624435.1 Tenrec ecaudatus
GGGCTGCTGTGTGTCGTTCTGTTGTTGCACATAGGGTTGCTGTGGGTCAGCAGGGGCGTGATGGCACCCGGCAGCAATAACAGACCAGGCCAGACCACCTTTGCGAATTACCGTGTGCGTTATAGGAAGGGCGCGAGTAGGGCCCATGTGTGTGAACGACCATGTTTCCTTGGAGATCTGCACTCGACACCGTGGTTCCATGTGCTGCCGTTCTTTGGCTGAAACGATTCACTACGGATGCAGCACTGTGGCCGGTGGCGAGGCTGGGCTCCCGCCAGGCTCTGGCAGAATTTGGGTCAGTGAGCAGTTGTAGTTGTACCTTCTCCACCTGGGAATCTGGTGAAGACTAGACAGGCCTGAGGTAGTTCCTCCCCACGGTCGCACTCGGCTGCATTCCGGAGACGGCCCCATGCAATGTTGCAACCAGGACAATAAACACATCTTCAAGCCATTTTATGAAAAACCCTTGAAAAGTGGAGAGTCCGTTACTATTGTTCCTTCTTCAAAACCCAGAAACATACTGCTAGAAACAAAAGAAAACACACTTTTAATTTCAATGCAAAGCCGCTTGGAAATCTAATGTTAGTCTGGATATGTGCTCCTGAATGCCTGTGCGAGTCAGTTATTGTTTCAATGAAATGTGCGTTGCTTTCCAATGGCTAGTGACAGATTTAACACGCCAGTGAGACTGAGGGCCGGCCCTCATTGGGCCAAAAGAACCTTGTGGGAGAAACCAGAAGGTGGGATCGAGGATTCAAGCCTGTGCTGTCTGCTTCGCCCTGGGCTGCATGACTGCAGGAACCCTGGGAAGAGAAACTTACTGCTGTCAAAGAGCCACTGGAAATCCACCCTGGTTGACAAGCTGTTTGTATCCTGGATGTTTGCTCTCTCTCTCTTACCTTATGACTTTCAAGAAGACAAAAAAGTCCCCAATGGTGGATACTGCTTTGGTTTCTCTTCCCAAGTATGGAAGTCCTTTTGTCCCTTTCTAGATTGTATTTCAAAATTATGTATTAAAACTCTTGATTTGGGTAATACATAACACGGACAGTTCATTCAAGTGCATCAGTGTTGCAATATTTGTGTTGCAAACCATCATGCAAAAACTTTAGCCCATCTCAAAGTGAATGTAGTGTTTGTATCCAGTTTATTTTAGGACCCCTTTTTAATGGCTCAATTTAATCTGCTCTAAAGTGGACAAGGTTAGAAGCCACTGTCGCATGGATCACGATTCCTGGTGACTCCACCTGTGTGAGGGGACTGTGCCCCACAGAGAGCTTTAATGCTTTGTCTCCCGCTTAATACTGTGTTTCAGTCCTCAGCCAGCAAATTCTCCTCTGGTGATTCCATGACACTGGCTATGGTCTTCACCATGTGGGAGGCTTCTCATTATTACTGTTTTGGTGGTTCTATGTCCATTAATCTCGTTTCCCTGCCTCCCCCCTCCTCTTTATAAAAAAGTTGTGGCTGACTGATTTCATTAAGCTGATTTTCAAAAGGAGCATGGTGCTTATGAGTGATCTACATTACAACCAAGCCCACGTCCATCAAGTTGCTTCCAACTCAGTGCCACTATGCACTGCTTCCAGGCCAGCAGTGAGAGGAAGATGAGGCTACCTCACCACGCTCTACCGCCTCAGGGTTGCTGTGAGCCCTTGGAATTGACTCATTGGCAGCTGGAGATAGATATTCACTTAGATGCCTTTCCAAGGCCACACTCAGTGCCTTCGAGTCTCTGCTACTCAGAGTGCCCTGCGTGCAGGTATCTGTTAACATACTTGTCTACACACACACAATGGCACATATTTTAAACTTCTGTATACCATATCAATTACAGGTCTGTTTTACCTTTTAGTGATGTTGTTTATCTGTGCCACACTGTGTACGCTTCACTTTCATGTCACGTTACCTTTCCAATCACTGAAACCAGCAAGTGGCTGCTAGCTAGAGAGTGTCATAGGGTTTTTAGGGGTTGGTTTTTAAGCAGTCGGTTGCCAGCCCTTTCTTCTGAGGCACTTCTCTTGGTGTTAGTGGGTGTGCTAACCTTCCGACCCGCGGCAACTGCATGTGAAGCAGTTGGCGTGCTCCGTAAGATTTCCGTGGTTGTAATTAATCTTTACCAGAGCAGGCATCTAGCTAGCTAGTGGGTTTGTTTGACCTGCCAGCCTTTCTGTTCATAGCCAGCTGTTGAATCGGCACCTTTTGACCAGGTGAGGAAACACCCATTGCTGCCAGGTTGCTTCTCACTCTTAAAGGCCTCCTAGGGCAGAGGGGATCCAACTGCCGCGTCGGAATCCCACGGCTGTTATCCTTCCTTCCCGAGGCAGCCAGCCACCTGCTTCTCCCACTGAACTGCTGGGGGGTTCGAACCTCGAATCTAGTGGTTAGCAGTCCAGTGTTACCCTGCAGCTCCACCAGGCTCCTGCTCAGGGTTCAAGGAAACCCTCACTGCCATTGAGTCAGTCCTGACTCACAGCATCCCTGTATGACAGAATACAACTGCCCTGTAGGTTTCTGAAAGAGCCCTGACAGCACAATGCGTACTCATTGGGAGGCTTAACTGCAAGGTCAGCAGTTCGAAACTACCAGCTGCTCTGAGGGTAAAAGATGAAGCTTTCTCTCCTGTAAGAGTGACAGTCTCAGAAACCCACAGGGACAGTTCTACCCTGCCCTGTAGGGTCCTTTTGAGTAGGCATCCACTCAACGGCTAGGAGCAGAACCTCTCTTTCTCCCAAGGAGTAGCTGGTGGGTTCTTCACTCCTCACCTTGGGTTAGCCGCCCAGCATGTGACCACCACATCACCAGAGCTCCTTTGTCAGGGTTATAAAACCCCAAACTCGCTTCCATTGGGCCGATTTGTGGGGGCCCTACAGGACAGGGTAGAATTTCCCTGTGGGCTTCCAAGTCTGTAACTCTATGGGAGTAGAAAGCCTCCTCTTTCCCCCTGCGGAGCAACTGGAGATTCCGAACTGCTAGTCTGGTTAGCAGCCCAGCCCCATGCATAACCACTATGCCACTAGGGCTCCTATGTCAGGGTTAAGGACGTAAAATTTAGGGGCTTAATAATAGAATTGGAAGACATCTGTTATGTAACCAATCAGCTAGACTTTTAGATGATATGAAAAATCGTTTTCATCCATGTCTTTTTTGAGGGAGCCCCAGTGCTTCTGTGTGAGGTCATCGGATCAAACTCACCAGCTGCTCCACGGGAGAAAAATGAGGCTGTCTGCTCCCATGAAGACTGAACAGTCTCGGAAACCCAAAAGAGCAGTTTTACTCTGTCTTATATAAGTTCTTCTTTGTCACTATGAATCGTAATCTACTTCATGGCAGTGGGGTTACCCAATTTTGACCTCTGCTGTGGTAAGATATGCCCTGACCAGCTTGTCACAGTGATTACTGTTCATACTGAATAGGCAGGCACTTGCATCTCAGAGCAAGGCCTGATAGAGATTTTTGTGCCCTCACGGCCCCTAGTAGTGATTGGCAGCTGCTCCTTAAATTACTCTCTGTCTATTTTGAGAAGCCATTTGAGTTGCGTTTGTTTGGTGTAGATGAATACTATAGAGAGAGGCAAGAGGCGAAAGGAAAAAACGATGGAATTCTTCAAGCATCTAGGGATGTGCATCGAGAACTTCAAGCACTCTGTGAACAGATGTAGCGGGGTGGAGGAACAGCAAATTTGAAGCCTTTCAACCATGACATTTTCTTCTAATGAAGAACAGCTTGAAGGCTGTAATTTTGAGAGTGTTGCAGTATTTTGAAGTCAGACACTTAGCACATTTTTAAATAGTGGTGAGATTAAAATCTTTCCCCTCTTAAATGGAATCAAGCATTTTTGGTCATCCTCTTGTCTTGGTAGCCGTGGAGCCCAGAATGCCAGAGCTTCCCAAATGCAGGCGGACCAGGCAGCGTCTCTTTGTACCCATTCTCCCATTATTCCCATGGTTTGTGCAACCTCCCCTCCCCTTTAAGCATAAGCAGTGTTTAAACAGAAATGACCTTGGATTAATTCTTAATTTTTGTATCTTACAGTACATTTTTATACCTGAAATTCCTGGTAGTGTGGGCGCTTGTCCTCCTGGCGGATTTTGTCCTGGAGTTCCGATTTGAGTACCTGTGGCCGTTCTGGCTTTTCATCAGAAGTGTCTATGACTCCTTCAGATACCAGGGCCTGGTATGTCACTGATGCACGCTGTCCAGCTCCCTCCAGGGAAACGTTCGTTGGCTTTGAGTGAAGTTACTGAGTGCCTGTGTGACTCTGTGGGCTCTGTGGGTTGATACTGGCCTCCGAGGCCCGTTTCGCCTCCTCTCTCCTCCTTAGAAGCGGGGTTGCCGTGGGGAGCAGGACTGTGGCAGGGAGACACCGGGAGGAGGGGACACTACTGAGTCTCCGCAGTCTCACTGGGGAGCACTTTCAGCTGCAGTTAGGGTCCTCGCACACAGCGACCTCAGGCCCCGTTTATCCTCTGAATTGTCGAGAGCTCCAGGGAGCCTTTGTTGATGGGGATTATGTTACATCTGTCCATGTTTACTGCGTTTCAAATGAGTAAATTTCTCACAAGTTAATATCAGTGATATTTTAAAAACGAAAAGTAATTATCTCCTGTCCCTTTTCCCCCAAATAAAAGAAATTAACTCAAGTGATTCTCTTTTTGGAATCTCTAATATCTGTGTTCATCGAAGACAGCAGGATTCAGAGTTCCCTCTATTAGAACATGTCATGAAGCTTCTGAATGACACTGCCATACTTCAGAGAAAAAAGGCAGAAAACATCTTTATATTGTTGCAAGGCCTGCATTTTGAATCCTCATCTCCTGTATTGAGAACCACTGGTTAGGTGAGGGCCCAGGCCGGGGCTTGTTCAGTTAAGCTGTTCTCTTGCACCCTTCTGCCCACCCTCCACTCGAATCCCAGCCTTTAGATGGTTCTCATCTTCTATTGGCAGGGCCCAGAAGGAGGCTACGTCATTAAATGATGTATTAACATGATCATAGTTCTTACTTAGATTTTGATTGGCCTGTGCCCCAGGAGGTCTGTCCTTTAAGAATAAGGTTCTTGGGGAGCAGTTAAACATGAGAGAGCAACCTTTTTATGTTGAAATCCCACTTTGAGTTAACTCGCCAGTGGCATCGGAATGAACTCACTGTTCATTTGTTCCGGTCCAATTTGGATTCATGGTTTGAGGTCTATAAATGGTATTGCTCTGCGAAGTTAAATAATCACTAGTTGCATGCCTAGCTTTTAAATGTATTTAGGTTGATTTTAAATATTTAAACGTTCCTGTTCTTAAATGGCTCTCTGGTATTGCGCAGTAGTTTCAATAGTTTCAGAGATGATATTTGATACATTTTTAACATCCACTGCTAGAAAGGAACAAGTTCTAAGACTTTTTAATCTTGTTTTTTCTTCCCTTTAGGCTTTCTCAGTGTTTTTTGTTTGTGTAGCATTTACGTCAAATATAATATGTCTGCTGTTCATCCCCATACAGTGGCTATTTTTTGCTGCTAGCACATACGTATGGGTCCAGTACGTATGGCACACAGGTAAGTCTTACCGATGTCTTTGATATATGGAATCAAACTTTGTAATGTAATTTTTTCAATTAAACTATTTAGAGCTGAGTTCAAGTGGGCATTTGAAAGTTGCCTTTTCTTAATAGATTGTAATCTACTTCTTAAAATATATGAATAAAAATTTTATCTTCATGGGATACCGTCTTGATTGTAGGCATATCGACTACTGAACCTAGGTGTACTAGATACCCATTAAAAATAAATAGTGATTGCTATTTGGGTAGGCTTGAAGACAGCCACGTGCAAGTAGGAAACGTGTCCCTGCATTTCAGTATTGGAAGGAACACCAAAGGTCGTCTAGTTGAACCCGTGGCACAGACTGAAATCTTGGCACAGGAATCCCTGCCATGTGGTGCTTCTCTGTCTGATTGAAAACCTACAGGGACAAGGAACTTACTCCGTTCCTGGCACCTTCTTCTCTTCTGTGCAGCTATAGTAGTTCTTGGCCATACTGAACCCAAACCTTCTTCCTCACGTTTCTGAGCCAATAGGCCTCAGTTGTTTCTGAATTTCCTCATCTCTCTGAGGTTCTAAAGAGGCTTTCCCGAGGAAAATCTATAGGAATGCACAAACAGTTTCCTCAGAATTTTATCGGGCTACAGGTCACACCCTAGAGTTCAAACCGTGGATGCCGGCATTAGAACCACACTGCATGAGTGTAACGTCTCTTCCATATTAACATTTGAAAAAGAATTTTATTGGGGGCTCTCACAGCTCAGCACAATCCAGCCCACTCCTCCACAGGCAAAATAGCTCTGTGGTTTCATCAACTTTTCCTTGTGTGGTATTTTAAGTCTTTTTACCGTTTCGTGTAGGAACCCTAGTGGTTTAGTGGTTACCTGTTGGGCAGCAATCCTCAAGGTCAGCAGTTTAAAACCACTAGCCCACCCCATGGCAGGGAGGGAGAGGGCTTCCTACTCCCATAAAGAGGTGCAGTCTTGGAAGCCCACGGCCAGTTCTGCTCTGGCCTGTAGGGTCACCATGAGCCGGCATCGACTCAGTGGCAGGAGTTGAATTCCTAGTGGTGCTCTAGCCTTTGTGAGCAGACCTCCACAGCTTCTGTTACGCCAAACTACCATCAGGGAGCTGTTGTGACAGCTCCGGGCCCCCGGGAGAGCGTGAGTGTGGTAGGCACTAGGATGTGAGGATTGGCCCACAGAGCATCACGTTTGGCGACACGTTTGGCTGCACGAAGCTGATTGTTAAGTCCAGCTGCCACCACTGAGAGCACACTAGTAAGGGCTCTCTGGGGCAGCAGTCAGCATCTTCTCAGAGCTGCTCAGAGGGTGATGTTCACCCACGGAGCACTTTAAAGTATCTGGTACGAGCGTGGCGTTCTCCGTAGTTAGTATTCCCCTGAGTCTGATTTGGCTTACAGGCTCGTGTGAAGGTGCTGTGGTGTGCTTTATTTAATTACTGCACATTGCTAGTTGTACTCCCTGGTCCCGGGCCTCACCTTGTAGTGAAAGCCTTCTTTCTCATCACCCCCTGTGTGTCTCCGTTTCCTCTCCACCCTGTGCTAGACGATGTCTGAGAGAGCCATCCAGCCCCAGTCTCATGTGACTGAGGAACTCTGACGATGCCCTGAATTTAATAGATGCCCCAGTAGTTGGAAAGAAACTGCTCACATCAGTGTTGTGGAGCCTCCTGAAAACCAGGTCACTGGGGGCCGCCCGAATGTCATAAGTGTGACTGGCCGCTCTGAGGAAATGAGTTGAGAAATGGGTGTTAAAAGAGTTACACTGCAAAATCTCTTTTAATTTGGGGTGACTGGTGCTTAAAGGAGCCCCAGGGGCGTTCTCGGGTAAGTGTTGGACTTCTGACCTCAAAATTGGTGGTTCAAATCTGCCAGCCACTCTTAGGGAGAAAATAGTTCTTGCATTTTCTTTTTTTATATCTGCTTTCAAAGATTTACAGCCCTGGAAACCCTCTGTACGGTCTCGATGAGTTGGAATCGACTTGGTGACAGGGGGTTTGAATGCTTAAAAAGACAAACAAATAAACAAACAAACATTTTGTTCTTACTGAACCAGACAAATATGAGTGTAACCTTTTTAACTTGAGGTTACTTTTCTTCCAGTGGTTAGAATTTAGGGGTTGAAGTGAAATTTTATACGGTTACCAAAAATGACGAAATTATGAGAAACTTCTTTCCCGCGCTGTTAAGAGGGGAACGATAGAACCAGTATACAAAACTGTGATAAAACTTGATTTCTTATGCTTCCTCAGAAGTGCTTTCCATGTGTTGTTTTTTTATAATGGTGGAATTGCAGGCGATTTTTTCTGCATTTGTTCCTAGAAGGTGCTCGCCATAGCTACAGCAGTTTTAGAATGTAGTAGAGGCGAAGGGAATGCAGATTTTTTGAAAATAGTACATTTTGAAATTATTTTGAAAATGCCTTTTCCTGTGAGTTGTTTTTCTTTGTACCCAGTGGGGAGAACTTGGGGGGAGTATGTTAAATGCTATGACTGGGTGAAGCAGTTGGCTGCTTCCCAGAGCTTCCTGTGTCATCTTACTCCACTGACTAGGTCTAAGGGCGCTGGGGTTCAGCAGACAGGAAGACTCTCTGAACTTGGACACAATTTGCTTAATCTCTGGGTCTCACTTTTCTCTTCAATTAAATGAGGAAAGTAGACTAACTGGCCTTTTTTCTGGGTAAAAGATTCTTTGGATTTTCTGTCGTTATCCCAAAGCACCTTAGCCAGTCAGCCCTTCAGGTGCTGGTATTTGCTCCCTCTCCTCTCCTTGGTAATGTTCTTGTCCAAGTCCTTTCAAAAGAGCTGTGCCAGATAAGCACATTCGTAGACACCCAGTTTGTCATGTTCTAACATAGATGTTGTTATTGTAAAAATATATCAACACACTGGACAATGGAGGGATAGCAAACCCATTAGTCATTCCCTACAGATATTGATTCTGAAAGGCCAGGGAAACTCATGCCACAATTTCATTCTATTTATTTTGTTGCAGGTTAAGTTTTTTACTTCCCCTGAAATTTGTTCGTAGTTACACAAGAAGTAGGAGCTTGTTTTTAAGAAAAAAAATTTTGAACAATACTTAAATGTCAGAAAATTAATTTTTGTGGCAAGTCATTCTTAAGCTGATTTTTGTGTGACCCACCATGTCCATACCAATCTTCATTCTTTGAAAAGCTCCATCATTTTATTATATAGATATATCATAATTAAACAATTCCTTGATGCACACTTATGTTAATTCTGAATGCTTACTACTGTAAATAATACTATGGTATTACTTACTTCATATGTTTATCCCAAGACCCTTTTGTATTTCGATAGCCCAGATTCCTAGATACAGAATTTCTAGATCAAATTTGAGAGTGAACCTTTCTCCACACTTGACTATGGAAGTCTGCACATGGTTGTCCTACGAGAGAGGTTAAATTTGCATTTCCTGATGAACAGTAAGCATCTTTCCTAGGATGCTGTTCCCCTCTTTGTGTCCGTCGTGACACGCACGTTTTTCCCTTCAGTTGCCATCTTACTGGTTTGTAGGCACTTTTCTATATTGGGGCCATAAGCCCTTTGTTTTATATATAGTTTGATATTTTCTCCCAGAATATTTGTCTTTAAACTTTGTCTATGATTCCGTAGCACCTTGGTATCTTTCATCATCTACAAAGGTTAGTTTGGATCGAGTTGCTGTGTATTAATTTGTTTGGTTAAAAGTCTTGGCGAAAATTACTGTAGTTGACTGAGCCTCCCAACCCACCTCTTCTGCTCCCTTGGCTGCTGTGTCATTGACCCTCTCTCTCTGCTGCTTTCCCACAGAAAGGGGAGTGTGCTTGCCGACAGTGTCCCTCTGGATACTCTTTGTTTATATTGAAGCAGCAATTAGATTTAAAGACCTCAAAAATTTTCACGTAGACCTTTGTCGTCCGTTTGCTGCTCACTGGTGAGTGTGTTACGTGTTTTTCTAATCTGAAATTTATTTGTCCTTTCCACAAAATTGGTAAATTCAGCTACAGGGTTTTTTTGTTTGTTTTTACATGAGCCCAGAAAGCAGCACAGCAGGTGGTACAAAGCATGAGCCTTCAATTTCGGCCTAAGAGTTTGCCTACCAGCCCTGTGCCTTGGGCACACTGCCTTGCTGGCCTCAGCTCTCCTCCCCACGTTAGCGAGGGCCTATTTTATTTGCCCATGTGAGAGGTGATAGGTATTGTGTTTAGCTTATTGCCAAGCACCTCAGTGCTTGCTATTTTTATTACAATCCTATACTGGCTCAAAAAAGTATGAATGAAATATATGGCTAATGCTTGAAGCTAAAATGAACCTAGAATTTTCTATTTTAAAAACAGTGTTACTACGAGTTTTAAAAGAAATATTTTACTCTGTCAAAGATAATGAATATTAAGATATCATTGTCCATGTTAACTTATCTATAGAACATTAAAAAAAAATAAGTGTGCTTCTTATTTGTATCTTTTGTGGAAATCACACCATAATATATATTTTTCTTTTAAATGTACCAGTTTCAGTTAGCGTTTGTGGCAGAAAGCCAAAATAAACAAGAACAAATGAAGACCAGGCTATTTCTAATATTTTAAAACTCTTTTCACGAACACATAAATTAAATAAAGCTAGTCTATAAAACTTGTCACTTTAAATTTATAGGTGAGACTATATTTAGGCTAATTATAATTGATGAATTTTAATGTTAATGTTAATGAAGCTTAATGGGGATTTGACAGCATTTGCTTTGAAAAGATTAGATATCTTGATGAGGTGAATGCAAATTGTTCGATTTATTCTCACAGAGATTAGAGGTTTAAGTGTAGCTCATGTAGTTTGGTGGTCCATACCAAATGCCGGCACTGGTGGTGATCAGGTTATTTTTAAATGATTCTTGGATTTATATATGACAGGGCACTTGTGAGCTGGCTTCCCAAGACTTGCTGGAGACGGCACCTCTCGGGCAGCAAGAAGTTTAAGTGCATGTAGATACCTGAATTTGACTCAGCCTTCTGGTATTGAAAACCAAGATGTCCTTTTGGTTTTTTTTAACAACTATGTTTATTTGTAGCCACCCATAACATCTCTACCCTGTTAAGAACATACATATGTGTAAGTTCTAACACAAGGCAGTTCTGTGTTTTTAAAAATAAGTGTTTCCTCAAGAAACATTTGGCCACTGGGGTGACCCCTTATAATTAGGAGGAAGACCACCAAAGTCTGATGGGAGGCCTCTGCTTGTGGTCTAGCAGGGGCTGCTGCTCCCTGGGCTGTGGCCACAGGGTTGGACTAGCCTCCTATTTCCACAGCCGGCATTATATTTACTGTATACACTCAAATGTAAGCTGACCCTAGTATAAGCCGAGGTACCTAATTATTACCTGGGAAACCAGAAAACTGATTGACTGGAGTATAAGCCCAGGGTGGAAAATGCAGAAGCTATTGGTGAGTTTCAATAATCAAAACAAGTGAAAATAAAATTACTAAAAATTGAGCCATCAGTGGGGTAATGTATTTAAATATTTATTTTAAATAAAAGGACAACAAGTCATTTAACATTAGTAAACCAGCACAGTAAGTGGAACAGGCTCAACAAAAACAATGATACCTTAAGAGTACTATTCCCTGAGCTCAATCATCAACCAAGCTAAAATGTAAAGAGTTAAAATCCTTCAAAACTGGATTCCTCATCATCATCCGTATCCCAATGCAGAGCTTCAGCTGGTGTGAGGTCATCATAGGCGCTGTCCTCACTGAGATCGCTGTCATCACCATCACTGCTGTCATTTTCATACAAAGCGCAGTCTTCACTGCCATCCATGGCATTACTAATACTACATTTCTGGAAGGCACGTTGCACCATGTCTTCTGGAATGTCTTCCCATGCATCTCGAATCCACTTTGCTATTAACTCTATGTCAGGCTTCATGAAATTTCCTCCTTCTGTTAGTCGGGCTTGACCAGATGACATCCATTCATGCCACATCCTTCGCACACGGTCTTTAAAAGGCTTATTCAGAGATACACGTCGTAGGACGGCTCTGATTGGTTAGATGTGAGTAAACAAACACTCAAAGCCCTGCAGTGTTGCAGGGCTTTGAATGAACAGTGAAGAAAAGGCAATCACCTGCGAGACAACGGGCGCTAGTTCCGTTACCTGGGGGGGAGGGGGGGACCCAGCGAGATGTTACACCTTGCTGGGGTACCACTGACCTGTGTATAAGCCGAACCCCAGTTTCTCAGCACATCTTTTGTGCTGAAAAACTCGGCTTATTCACGAGTATATACGGTATGTATGTGTGACCTGAAGGTTTTCTTCACCTACCATCAACTAGGATTTATTTTTTCATTGTAGAGGTGCTTGTTTGCATAAGTTACTGGGTTTTAACTTAAACCACTAGCTGCACTGTCTTCTTTTTAGTATCGGGTACCCTGTGGTGACGTTGGGTTTTGGCTTCAAAAGTTATGTCAGCTACAAAATGAGGCTAAGGAAGCAAAAGGAAGTGCAAAAAGAGAACGAATTTTACATGCAGCTTCTTCAACAAGCCCTCCCTCCGGAGCAGCAGATGCTGCAGAAACAAGAAAAAGAGGCGGAGGAAGGTAGGTCTTTACTCCAGAGCCGTTGGCTCAGTACACGAGTCATGACAAGTCGGTGTGGAGCCTTTTTCTCTTTGGGGAGAGTTTCTGGGCCTGGGATGGTTAACACGCATCTTCTTGCTTTCTGGGGTTCCTTTTTGGGCCACATTTGGGCACCTCTCCCGGAGTGTGGGTGATTTTATCTGAAGACCATGTGCTTTTCAGTAAGTTTTAAAAATATTTTATTGGTTTTGAATATTTAAAAGTCTGCATTATCAGCAGTGAGATGTTAAAAAATCTATGTGATTGTGTAACTGAAGGAAGCCAGAAGCCAAAGCATAAGCAAGATAGACATGTAGACCAATGTAGAATTGTGACTTCCAAGTTGAAAGTTTCCTGACGAGCGCCCCTATCCTAAGTGCCTCATGGAGTGATACGTGAGCCCTCTCTCATGGGACGTCTCTCTTAGGCTTTTACTCCATAGAACTGCCCATGATACCTGCTTGCTTTGGGTTGAATGTTGGAAGTTTGGTGCCATATTATTAGTTGATCCAAAGTCTTATTTTCTGGCCTGAGGGGTGACAAACATCGTTTCATCCGCTGTAGCCGAGACAGGTAGACCTGATGCAGAATGTTCTTTACAAGTAGCCTAGTAAACGACACAAACTGCCGAAGTCACTACCACTGGTCAGAAAAAGGATAAATGTTCTGGACACTAACATCTCAATTCGTTTTGGATTTCATTTGGCCTCTCTCTTTGCAGTAACTTCCTAATTAGCAGTTTGTTTAATCCAAAGGGTTACAGCCTCTTTGGAAGATGCCTGGGTCCTCTGACTCCAGTGAATAGCAACCAACTCACTCACTGCTGTCACTGCCATGGAGTCGACCCTGACTCACAGGCATGCTAGAGACGAGTTTCATTTGACCGAGAGAGAAAGTATGCCTTCATTTTTAAAAGTCTGATCTTATTTTGAGGGCCCAGACTTAGTGGCTGGCACTTATGAATGATCGCAATTTTCCAAATGTGCCACTTGTCAGACTTACTTGGATTTGCCTTTTGAAGTTAACACGATGCGCTATGGTTATTGCACTTCATGACTTTGCAATTACAGTGAGTTTATAAGCAGAGATGTTGCAGTTTGATTAATCAGCTTCTTTTATGTTCTTTGCAAACTTAATACTCTGGTGTGGTTCTTGTTTGTTTGTTTGGTTTTCGGTATTGTAGCAGCCAAAGGATTACCTGACCTGGATTCCTCGCTCCTTATACACCACAATGGAGGTATCCCGGCCAACAAAAAACTTCCCGCCACTCTGCCAGAGATCGAGTACAGAGAAAGGGGGAAAGAGAAGGACAAGGACGCCAAAAAGCACAACCTTGGAATAAATAACAACAATATCCTACCCCCTGTAGACTCTAAAATACAAGAGATTGAGTATATGGAGAACCATATCAATAGTAAAAGATTAAATAATGATCTTGTGGGAAGTACAGAAAACCTCTTAAAAGAGGACTCATGCACTGCTTCCTCAAAAAATTACAAAAATGCCAGTGGAGTTGTGAACTCCTCACCGCGAAGTCACAGCGCCACCAATGGGAGTATCCCTTCCTCCTCCAGCAAGAACGAGAAGAAGCAGAAGTGCACGAGCAAGAGCCCCAGTGCACACAAGGACTTAATGGAAAACTGTATTCCTAACAACCAGCTGAGCAAGCCAGACGCTCTGGTAAGGTAAGTGTGTGTGCGTGCCCTTGCCAGCACGTGCCAGTGAACTTGACCTAGGTCTTGACACGCGGACATCCCAGCTGGGCCTGTCAGAGTGTTTGTGTGCAGATGCTTTGGCTCTTCCCACTGTGGGATTTGGCATCCTGGTGATTGTTGGCCTTTCCCTGCAGCCTTGACTGCAGTGAGTTTCCCCTGGGTGTTTCCAGTGCTCTGAGTAAGAGTTAACGAATGTCCGTGTCGCTTGCTGCCTGGGCTTCAAACTAGTTCCAGACTGTTCTGTTGTGGCAGATGGAGACAAGGACAGTGTGAGCACCACATGGCCATTAGGGCTCATGTGCTTGGGATTTTGACCTGACAGGGAAACGGGCTGCGGTGGGGCCGCACTCAAAGAGGGCAGCCAGCACACATTGTGGAAAGCCGCGTGGTGGCCGTCATGTTTGAGTGGGCACTGCGCGTTGCCTACTTGAGTCAAAATTGACAGTGTCCTGGGTGTGGTTGCTCTTGACCACGGCCTGTTTCCTCAAAAACACCTCCACGACTGTCAAGTCCATTCTGACTCATGGCAACCCTCTAAGGCAGAGCCGCCCTGCCCCGCCGGGTTCCACAGCTGTAACAATGGGGGGGAAAGGAGTGAGCGGCTGGTGGGCCGCCTCTCACTTTGGGGCTGGAGTCCAAAGTACAAGCGATGGGGCTGCGACCCACGGGCCGCCCTTGTCTCCACTGGGACCGCACCATTTCCACGGTCTGAAGTCCTGCCCGGTTCACCTGGTGGCACTGAGAGGTTCTTCTCTGGCCCGGTCATTGGCTGCTGGCATAGCCAACATTCTTTTGGCATAAGCACAAAAAGAAGACTTTGTGCCCTTTGAGTGTAAACCTGTTATTTGCCAAACAGATACAGAAGGGATGGGGGTTGTCCTTAGCCCCTTGTGCTTATTTTTGTTTTGTTTTCCCTTAGAGTGTGAACCTCTCCCCAGATAACTCGGGGAAAGTTGGGTTTGAAGTGTACTCACTGATTGGTAGACTTATCAGACACGCTCCTTTTCTCCGCTTCAGCTATGAGAAGACCATTATATTACTGTCACTCCGACTACATTTGCCTTTTTTTTGTCGGATGTGTGTTAGGTCAATACGATTACATTCCCTTTGCCTCAGCTCTTTCCTCACAGAACCTGAAGTGTCCCCTGGCACTTCCCTTTTTCTCTGTAGCTCGAGAGGGCATTGTCCCTCCCTCCCGCTCCCTCTCCACAGTAGCTCTGTTTCCCTCTTCCTTTGGCTCACTGAAGGACAGAGGGCTTATTCTAGGAGGGAAACAGGTGTAAGTGACATAAGCCAGGTTATTTGTTTAGTTTTCTAGTTGAGAGAAATTCATTTTGGTTCTACTGCTCAAGCCCCCAAAGGTTTCATGGACCCCGCGCCATTTTGGGGAGTGTGCCATGCTGGTGCCGGTGCCGGCGCTGGTCTGGCACTCGTGTGTTTGTTATGGCATCCTGCCCCTCCGCTCCTGCAGAGAAAACACTCAGCAGAGGACCCATGCGAGAAACACCCAATGAGCTGACCTTCGGTTTCGCAGGAAATACCCTAGAAATCCCCCAAGACCGGCAATAAATGAAAACGTATCTGCCACCAAGGTTGTGGCATCCTTTGCCTTAAACCATTTAAGTGACGACGTTGAAGCCGGTTCCCCTGTTGGTTACTGCAGTCAGTGCAGTCTGCCCGTCTTGCCTGAGCCCCAGTTGTTTGGGCCGGTGAGTGCAAGGTTGACTCTACTACCCAACCTGTCTGGTAGAGACGCTCCAAGACCCTGTGGCCAGTCAGCCTGCGCTGGTGGCACAGATCGAGTCCCTCTGCCTGCGCCTCGGTGCTCTGCATTGACCTTACCTACAGGCACGAGGATCTCAGAGGATCTCTGTTTTAGGAAACTACCTGCTGCCAGCTAAATATATAGAAAACAGTTTAAAATCCGTTTATAAACTTCCACAGGAGTACTTTAAACTGTTATTGGAAAATTACAAAAAAAATAGGAGGACCAAAGTATCCAATAATGGGGGAGGCATTCCAGTATTTGATGACCTCCTAATACAGGTAGACATGACAAAATACTATTTCTGAGCTGTTGCGTAGTAAGGAGAAGTGCTCGTGACATGTCTAATGAGAGGAGAAAGCGATTTTTAGTCCCGTCTTTTTTTTTCTTTGAGCACTCATGAATGTTTAACTTTTTCTGTGAGGAGCAACCACGGAGAGTTTTCAAAGAAGAGTGTCTGTCTGAGTGCTTTGTCCAGCGTGGCGGTAGGAGGCCTTCTCCCGCTTCCTCTCGCCCTTCTTGGCTCTCTCCTCTGCTTCCTGTGGTTTGGCTCCATGTGAGTTGTGATGAATGTTCCCAGCCTCGCACCTCTGAGTCATTAGCTGAAGAGGAGCTGACTGTCTTCAGAGGGAGAGGACTGGACTCCGTGGTCTCCAAGGTTCCTTTGAATGCAAACATATTTGGGTTGACAGCAAGTCCATGTGTGTTGGCACACCCAGGCCTGGGCACGGTTCCAGGCTGGCTGTAACTTCCACAGGAATTTTTTTTAAATCATTTTATTGGGGGCTTATACAACTCTTACCACAATCCATACATTCATCCATTGTGTCAAGCACATTTGTACATTTGTTGCCTTCATCATTCTCAATATATTTGCTGTCTAATTGAGCCCTTGGTATCAGCTCCTCATTTCCCCTCTCCCTCTCCAATCCTCCCTCTTGAACACTTGATAATTTATAAATAAATGATTATTTTTTTCATGTCTTAACTGACCAGTGTCTCCCTTCACCCACTTCTGTGTTGCCCATCTGCCAGGGAGGGGGTTATATGTAGATCTTTGTGATCAGTGCCCCCTTTCTACCCCACCTTCCCTCCACCCTCTCGGTATCACTACTCTCACCACTGGTCTCGAGGGGTTCATCTGTACTGGATTCCCTGTGTTTCCAGTTCTTATCTGTACCAGTGTACATCCTCTGGTCCAATTGGATTTTTAAGGTAGAATTGGGATCATGATAGTGGGGTGAGGAAGCATTTAGGAACTAAAGGAAAGTTGTATGTTCATCGTTGCTACACTGTACCCTGACTGGCTCATCTCCTCCCCACGACCCTTCTGTAAGGGGATGTCCAGTTGCCTACAGATGGGCTTTGGATCCCCATTCTGCACTCCCCCTCATTCACAATGATATGATTTTTTGTTTTTTGATGCCTGATATCTGATCTCATTGACACCTCATGATCACACAGGCTGGTGGGCTTCTTCCATGTGGACTTTGTTGCTTCTGAGCTAGATGGCCACTTGTTTACCTTCAAGACTTTAAGACCCCAGATGCTATATCCTTTGATAGCCGGGCACCATCAGCTTTCTTCACCATATTTGCTTAGGCACCCGCTTTATCTTCAGCGATTGTGTCAGAAGGTGAGCATCATGGAATGCCAGTTTAGTAGAACAAAGTGTTCTTGTGTTGAGGGAGTATGTGAGTGGAGACCCAATGTCGATCTGCTACCTTAATACTAAATCTATAAATATATGCACATAGATCTATTTCCCCATCATCATAAATATATTTACATATGTACATGCCTATATTTAGACCTCTATAAATGCCCTTTGCCTCCTAGCTCTTTCCTCTATGTCCTTTTACTTCCTCTTGTCCCACAATCATGCTCCGTCTTCATTTGGGTTTCAGTAATTCCTTTCGGTTACATTACCCTTGATCAAGCCCTACCAGGCCTCTTACACCCTCCTTGCCACCTATTTTGGATCACTTGCTCCCTTGTCCCTGGGTTTGTTAACACCACTTCCTTTTCCCCACCGCCCCCTCTCTCATGTCCCTCTGCAACTGTTGGTTCCCGGAGTTTTCTCCTCCAGATTGTTTATCCCGCTAATGTTATCTAGATAGACCTGGAGAGATAATAATATGCACAAAAACGACAGCAAAACAAAGCAACAAAAGAAAAGAAAACAACAGCAACAACAAACCAATGACATAAAAAATATCCTGTAAATAGTTCAAGGTCTGTTTGTTGACCTTTAGGAGTGTTTTCTGGATGAGTCTGATGGGGTGCCATGCCCTGGCCCCAAAGTCTGTTTTTGGTATTCCCTTGGGACTCCTTGCATTGCCCCCCTTACTGTTCTCTTGCACGCCCTTAGTGTTTTGCCTCAGTGTGGTGGGGTCAGATTGGGTGCAGTTCCCACACTGTGTCTCCAGTGTTGTCCCCTGTAGGGCTATGGGTCAGTGAGGGATGTCGTGTCTCAAAGTGTGGCCGGCCATGTGGTCTTCTCTGTGTATTGGCTGCTCTGAGCAGGAATATTGTCCTCTAGGCTTGCTGGGCCAGGATGTGCTCCACTCTGTCTTCCTCCCCCTTCATTTGCTCCCTGTGCTCTGAGCAGACACGTCCCTCGCCCTGAGCGGTAGTCGCAGTGCTGTCCTCTGAAGCACAGAAATGTGTTAAGGATAAAATGGAGCCATTTCTTAATATGTTTTCTAAAATAGCATTTGAAAGCTAGCACTGTATTGTGATTAGGTGCTGTGTTGATTTTCAGCTCCTAGAGACCCCATGTGACAGAGTAGAACTGCTCCCAGATGACGGTCTTTATGGAAGCAGCTTGCCAGAATTGTCTCCCCCGGAACTTCTGGGTGGAGGCCAACAGTCACTTTTTGGTTAGTAGCTGATTGGTCACAAATGAATTGTGACCCACTCAACAACTGTTTGTCCATCAAGTTAAAAACAGCAGTTTTTTTGAAGAACTGGTTGTTATGGTGGGGTTGGGTGGGGAGGCTGGTAAAAAAGCCATTCTTACCCTACCTTCCCCACTTTGCAGGAGAATCTTGGCGACTGATGTGGCTGTCAGGAGGAGGGTTGCTGGCCGCTCCCTGCAAACGATCGGCAGGCCTTCAGGTCTTTCCCGAGCCCTGCAGGCTCTGTGGGATGTTTCAGTGCTCTCCAGACAGGACTAGCCCACTGCCTGTTTTTGTGAAAAGTTAATGGACCACAGCCAGTCTCATTCATTTACGAAACATCTACAGCCAAGTTCACGTGACCTCATAGCCCACCAAGCTAGACACCCTTGACTTCTGGCCTTGACCGAAAAGAAGGGATGCTGCCCTGTGCAGTACAGCCCTGGTCAGTTTTGAGAGTTGTTTTTCCTCACTAGACAGGTCCATCTGCGTCATCTTGGTGTCTCGGTACAGAAGTGCAGTGCTCAGTGGAAGCGTGTTGAGGTGAGCGAAGTGAGCGAAGGGGAGGAATCGGGAAGAAGCATTGTCCGGAGGGCTTGTACCCGGAAAAGTATGGAGCGTGCCAAGGTTGGTCTAAAATCCTCTTGGTTTGAGGAGCGCCTGTCTTACAGAGTGACCCTGTTTCTGCCAGCTTGACTTCTGAATTCCTTACCCAGTATGTTTAAAAACAGTCATATGTTGATAGCCAGAAATATTTGTTATTCTTTCATGGGAAAAAAGACTGGACAAAAACACACAAGGCAATGAGGAAAGTCAATGACTTTATCTAAGTGCTAAATTAAAAAGAATTGTAAAAATGAGCACAAAATGTTTTTCTTCAGTGATCAACTTGAAAATATTTATAGAAAATGTAGGCCGAAGAAAAGGGAAATGCCGTCACTTAAGGTCTATCTACCACCTTGACACAAAATCACTGGAAGTTTTGTTGTATTTTACATAGTTGTGGCTGTACTATTGGTACAGTTTTTGTGTCCTGCTTTTTTTCTTAACGTCACACCAAAATAATTTTCCAGCCAAGTCTAGCATTTTAGCTGGAGTGGAATATTCTATGCCAAGTCACTGTTCAGCAGTCTGGACAATCCTCTACAATTAGGCAGACCTGGGTGTGACGCCTGAGCAGCTTCCCCGAAGTCTCAAGGCCTGTGCGTCAGGCAGAGGACTCACCGCCGGTGGCACAAACGTTGCAGGTGGCACGCAGCGCCCCCTCACCCTGGGCCCAGGTCTGTGGGATTTCTTGTTGGTGACTGTTACTTGTTTCAGTTTTGTGGTTAAGGGAGGGACTTTAAAAGTTGGAGCTAACAAAACATAAAGTGGCCCATAGTCTGTAGAAATGTTGAAGCCAAAGTCTCTCTGGGCTTATTTCCATGCCACTGTTTGTTGTACCCAAGACAGACAGAGTCCTCTGTTTCTCAATATGCTCTTAACTCTTAAAGTAGTTGAGCAGTGTCTGCTGCCAGGTGTCATAGAGCAGTGTGCTGCAGTTTACCGACGAGAGTAGCAGCTAACAGGATTTGGAGTAGCTGTTGTTTTGGGGGGCTGGAAGAGATCCTTGAGACAGCTCTACTAGGGCCTCAGCCCCCAGCATCGGTGAAACAGGGGTCTGAGAGGGTTAAGTGGCCAGAACTAGGTGTGAGGTTTGGTTTCTCGAATTCTTCCATGCTACTTCTCAGTAGCTAAATGCTCTTTGAGTCACCTTTACAGCAGGCAGTCCTGACTCGTAACGAGCCCTCGTCTAACTGGCTTTAGAATGTGTCTGAGATGCTGAAGTTGGCTGTCAGGTTGACACTAGAACTTGGTTTGATTAACCCTGGCTAAAATAATAGGGACAATGCTTCGAATTTCAGAATTTAATTTTTCCCCATTCATTTTTTTCTGTTAAAGAGGTGCATATATATATATATATAAATTTTTTTTTCTTACGCAAAAGACACAAGGAGATACCTAGGGACAAAAGGTGGCCAGCTTACAGGGATCTCTGAGAAGTCAACTCTGGTTAGGGTTGCCTTGGGAATTATTCTAGTCCAGAATAATTAATAATGCCACCCTGCCTGGGACTTGCCTTTTACTTGGGTAGGCTTAACTTGGTAGTAGCCAGTAAGCACTCAGAATTGGAAAGCTAAAGAAAGGGTGAAGTAGGGAGAAGGTGGGGAAAGAAAGGGAGGAAGGGGGAGCCAATCGCAGTGATAGACATATAACCACACCCCTCCCCTCCAGGGGAACAAACAACAGAAACCAAGGGAGACAGTGGGCTGTGTCAGAGATGAGAATAATGATAATTTATCATTTATCAAGGGGTCATGAGGATTGGGGCGGGGAGGAAAAAAGAGGAGATGATACCAAGGGCTCCATAGAAAGTGTCTAGAACATAATAATGGCAACATGTACAAATATGCTTGATACAACTAATGTATGGATTGTTATAAGAGCCCCCAGTAAAATGATCGTATAATTACAAAAATAAAAAGATGGAATGAAACTGCCAGCTAATAACCCAGCAGAGGAAGGTCATCAGTGGCTGTGTGTGTGTCTTGGACATGGGGTGCCCAGGGTGGGCATAGCCATGGTGATGGGAAGCTCAAAGCCCAGACTCACTGCCATCGAGTCAATGCTGACTCACAGCGGCCCTGTAGGACAGGACGGAACTGCTCTGGTGCGTTTCTGAGACGTGACACTTTACAGGAGTAGAAAGCCCGGCTCCTTCCTAGGAGCGGCTGCTGCTTTCAAACCACAGCCCATCTCTTTTGGAACCACTGCCCCAACAGGGCTCCTTACGGGATGGGCCTAGAACTTTTCAAGCCATAGAAGGAGAGAAAGCCATTTCTTAAGGGGAAAAAAGACATCCAAGATGTTGGAATATACAGAACACTCTTAGTTCATTTGGTTATTTCACCCGGCTGTTGCGTCAGCTCTGACCCCTGTGTTGGAGAAGAACTGTGTTCCTCAGAGTTCCCAGAGGCTGCTCTCCTGGAATTGGGTCATGAGGACTTTCCCCACGTGGACTTGAAAACCCAGCCTTTGGTTAGCAGGGACATGTGTTGACCATCTCTTCTGTCCAGAGACTCCGTGGCTACTTTGTTGTGGTTGTTAGATGTCATCAAGTCAGTTCCGTGCCTGGTGGCCAGAGTACAGCAGAACAAAATACTGCCCAGTCCCATGCCCTCCTCCAGGCACGCGAGGTCGGAGCCTGCTGTTGCAGCCACCATGTCAGTCCATCACACTGAGGGCCCTCTCTTTCCCTCACCAAGGATGCTGTCCTTTTCCAGGGACTGTTCCCTCCTGATCACTTGTCTAAAGTATGTGAGCCGAAGTCTTGCCTCTTCCTGTCTAAGGAACATTCTGACTCAACTTCTTGCAAGACAGACTTATTCACTCTCTGGCAGACTATGGCACATTCAGTATTCCTCACCAAGCACCGCGCACATGCACCCGTTCTTCAGTCTTCCCTGTGCATCGTCCAGCTGTCCCGTGCATATGCGGCCTTGGAAAATAGCGTGTCTTGGGTCAGGTCAGCCTCAGTCCTCAGAGTGTCCCCCGCTTTTAGCTGTATAGGGGTTCCCATGCAGCAGATTTGCTCAGTACAATGAATGCATTGTTTGATTTCTGCACGGCTGCTTTCTTGGGTGTTGATTGTGGATCCAAGTAAACAGAAATCCTTGACAACTTCAGTCTTTACCCCCTTTTACCGTGATCTTGCTTATTGGTCCAGCTGTGAAGGTTTCTGTAATTTTTTATGGCGAGGTCTGATCCATGGGAAAGCAGTAGTCTTTGTCCATCACTAAGCGCGTCCACTTGCGTTCAGCAGGCAAGGTTGTGGTACCTGTCCATGTTCTTCTTGATGTAATCCAGCTTCCCCATGGTTTGCTCGGCACACAGAGAGCGCCCTGCATGCAGCACTCACCTAGGCTAAGAAATGTGGAAGGCGGCTACCTGGCCACCTGACTGGAAGAGATCCATATTTGTACCCATTCCAAAGAAAGGTGATCCCACAGAAGATGCAAAGAACCAAATAATGTCATTGTCACCACACTCAAGTAACGCGTGCCTAAGTTTGGTGAAGATACAACCCTGATGCATACCTTTCTGCTTTAAGCCATGCAGTCTCCCCTTGTTCCATCCAAATGACTCCCTCTTGGTCTGGGCTTAGAGTCTGCAAGAGCACAACGAAGCATTCTAGAATTTCCATTTTAGTGATGTCTGTAGTTTGTTAGGATGCACACAGGTGCATGCCTTTTCACAATCAGTGCCCAAATGAACATTCTTTGCTTTTAACCAAGCTCCACCTGACGTCAGTGATGATACCCTTCATTCCATAACCTCTTCCGAATCTGGCTTGTGTTCCTGCAGTTGCTTGTTGATGTACTGCAAGCATTTTTAAATTACCTTCAGCAAAATTTTACTCGAGTGTGATATTAATGATATTGTTTGGTACTTTCCACATTATGTGGGGTCACCTTTCCTTGGGATGGGCACAAATCTGAATCTCTTCCACTCAATTGGCCAGGTTGCTGTCTTCCACATTTCTTTGTATAGATGAGTGCTGCATGCTTACATGTAAACATCTTGGTTGTTTTTCTGTTGATTCTTTTATTTTTACTCATTTTATTGGGGGCTCACACAACTCTTATCACAATCCATACATTCATCCATTGTGTCAAGCACATTTGTACATTTGTTGCCATCATCATTCTCAAAACATTTTCTTTCTACTTAAGCCCTTGGTATCAACTCCTCATTTTTTTCCCTCCCTCCCCCAACCTCCCTCCTGCATGAACCCTTGATAATTTATACATTTTTTTTTCACATCTTAACACTGATCGATGTCTCCCTTCACCCGCTTTTCTGTTGTCCATCCCCTTGGAGGGGGTTATATGTAGATCATTGTGATTGTTTCCCCCTTTCTCCTCCCACCTTCACCTTACCCTCCAGGTATCTCTATTCTCAATATCGGTCCTGATGGGTTTTTCTGTCCTGAGTTTATCTGTATTTCCAGCTCTTATCTCTACCCGTGTATGTGCTCTGGTCTAGCTGGATTTTTTATCAGGTAGAATTGGGTCATGATAGTCATGGGGAGAAAGCATTAAAGAAATAGAGGAAAGTTGTGTGTTTCAGTGGTGCTATATTGTACCCCGACTAGCTCGTCTCTTCCTTGTGACCCTTCTGTAAGGGGATGTCCAATCCCCTACAGATGGGCTTTGGGTCTCCACTTTGTACTCCCCCTCATTCACGATGATATGATTTTTTTATTCTGGGTCTTTGATACCTGATACCTTATCCCATCGACACCTCATGATTACCCAGGCTGGTGTGCTTCTTCCATTTGGACTATGTTGCTTCTCTGCTAGATGGCCGCTTGTTTATCTTCAAGCCTTTTAAAACCCCAGGCTCTATATCTTTTGCTAGCCAGACACCATCACACCACATTTGCTTATGCACTCACTTTGTCGTCAGCGAACGTGTTGGGAAAGTGAGTATCACGGAATGCCAGGTTATTAGAACAAAGTATTCTTGCATTGAGGGAGTACTTGAGTCGAGGCCCAATGTCCATCTGTTACCTTAATACTAAACCTATAAATAGATGTACATGGATCTATTTCCTTATTGTTATAAATAACTATATTTACATGTGTACATGCCTGTGTTTAAACCTCTATAAATGCCCTTTGCCTCCTCGTTCTTCCCTCTTACTTTCCTCTGTTCCCACACTTGTTCAGCCTTCACTTGGGTTTCAGAAATTCCTCTTGGTTACATTGCTCTTGATCACACCCTACCAGGCCTCTTACACCCTCCTCACCACCGATTTTGGATCACTTCTTCCCTTGTCCCTGGGTTTGTCCCTTGTCACTTCCTTTCCCCTACCTCTCCCTCTTTCGTGTCGCCCCCCCCCACCCCCAACCATCAGCCCAGTTGTTTTCGCCTCTGATTGTTTATCCCCCCCCCCTATTTTATCTAGATAGCCATATCAAGACAATAATAAGCACAAAAACAAGACAGAGCAAAATAAAGCAACAAAAGAAAACAAACAAAACCACCAACAAAAAAATAGACACGGTCTGTTTGTTGACCTTTAGGAGTGTTTTCTGGTTGAGTGTGATGGGGTGCCATGCCCTGGCCCCACAGTCTATTTTTGGTATTCCCCGGGGCTTCATTGCTTTGCTCCCCTCGCTGTAATACTGCTCGCCCTTTTGTTTCGCCCCTTTCTGTTGATTCTTGGAGTCTTGTTTTTTACCATTGCTCCCAATACAGTTTGAGCTTTTCCTGTCAACACCTTCAGTTCTGGATTATATGCTACTTCCTGAACAGGTTGATCATCCGATTCTTTTTAGTACAATGACTCTTTATATGCCTTCTACTGTCTTTTGATACTTCATGCACCATTTAATAGAATCCTTCAATATTATAATTCATGGCCTGAATTTTTTTCCTTAAGTTTGCTCAGCTTGAGGAAAACTACTTGTATTCTTACCTTTTGTTTTTCTAACCCCAGGTCTTTGTACTCTGTTCATTATATACCTTGTCTTCTTAGGCTTCTCTTTGAAATCTCATGTCACCTCTTGATTCCTTCTTCCATTCAGGTCAGCTTTTCTGCTGGCCACCTCTCTGGCCCTGGGTAGTGCTAGGCAGTGCGACATAGCAGTTCTGCAGATGGTCATAAACTCAGGCTTGCACTTTGGTTTTCGTGGACTTTAAAGTATTTTCTTAAGCTTCAATTTGTACTTGCACAGAGCATTTGATGATCCGTTCTGCACTTGGCTCTTCACCTTTTTCTGTTACTGAGTTTTTCCATCGTCTGTTTCCACAGATTTAATCAATTTGCCTTCTGGGTACTCCATGTGATAAGGATATTGATGAAAAAAGCTACTTCCAATGAATATCATACATACTCGAGTATAAGCCGACCTGAATATCAGCCGAGGCACCTAATTTTAACACAAAAACTGCATTAAAAATGTGCTGAAAAACTTGGCTTATACACGAGTATACATAGTAACTGGTTTTCCTTGTGGGTGTGTTGATAAATATATATGTATATAGATATGTAGATATACATACACACACATATATATTTTTTTGTTTTTTGAAAACATTTTTTTAGGGGCTCATACAACTCTTATCACAATCCATACATATACATACATCAATTGTATAAAGCACATCTGTACATTCTTTGCCCTAATCATTTTTTTCCCTTCTTATTTTACATTTTATTAGGGTCTCATACAACTCTTACCACCACCCATACCTATACATACATCAATTGTGTAAAGCACATCCGCACATTCCCTGCACCAATCATTCTCAAAGCATTTGCTCTCCGCTTAAGCCCTTTGCATCAGGTCCTCTTTTTTTTCCCCTCCCTCCCTGCTCCCCCCTCCCTCATCTGCCCTTGGTAATTTATACATCATTATTTTGTCATATCTTGCCCTATCCGGAGTCTCCCTTCCCCCCCTTCTCTGTTGTCCCTCCCCCAGGGAGGAGGTCACATGTGGATTCCTGTAATCAGTTCCCTCTTTCCAACCCACTCACCCTCCACTCTCCAAGCATCGTCCCTCACACCCCTGGTCCTGAAGGTATCATCCACCCTGGATTCCCTGTGCCTCCAGCCCCCCCACACACATATTTTTAAAGAATCATTTTATTGGGGCTCTTGCAGCCGGGAGTGTTGATACTATCTATCGTAGACAGCATTGCACTCCTCGGTAGAACTTAAAATGTTTTTGACAGTGACGGTGGTGCCGTGCCTCGTGGTTGTCGTTCCCTGCATAGTGAGCCACATGGTCGTTGGACTCAAAAGGGCCAATACCAGGCCGTTTCAGTTCACAAACACCTAGGATCTCCATCTCTGTGTGTTCCGTTTCTTTTTCAACAGCTTCCAACGTTCCTGGGTTCACACTTTTTTCGCTCCATGGTCCAGGGATGGAGACCGCTGCTTCTCCACATTTGGACTGTGCCCCCACGTACCCGAAAGTCCAGAAAGCTGGCCTTTTTTCATCCGTAGCATCGGGGCTGACTCGACTTGGAATGGGCAGCTTTTGTCCAGGTGTATTTTGAATGCCTTCCAGCTTGCAGGTCTTGTCTTCAGACAGTGCTCTGCCCCTGTCCGTACGGTTTGCAGGGGCTGCTTTCCCACCCTGTGTTAGTCGGGAAGTCTTGCTGAAATGTGACTGCCATGGTGGCCCCACTGGTCTTTGAAATACTGGCGGCACAGCTTCCAGCAGCACAGCAACAAGCAAAGCACCGCAGCACGACAAGCTGGCAGATCAGTACAAGTGGTTATTGTAAGCACACCAAAATGTTACTACTTATAACTTGGCTTGTTGATATACTTGTGTATTTGGAACTTGAGATCCAGGGGGAATGGAGTTTTTCCTTGGACCCTCTAAGCATGTGGTGGCTCTGCCTCAAGAGGGGAGGGAGCGGCAGGGCTAGAGGAGCGCTTTCCAATCGTTAACTCATGCACCCTGAAGGGCGTCCAACTTAGAGCTACACACAGGAAGCAAGTTACTGCTCTTGGAGAAATGTTTGGCAGTATACAGATTGGTAGCAATGTAGTTTCCAGATAAGCTATATAATGATTTAGTTCAGGAGTCCTCAAACTTTTTAAACCGGGGGCCAGCTCACTGTCCCTCAGACCCGTTGGAGGCTGGACTGTAGTTTTAAAAAAAACTGAACAAATTCCTATGCACACTGCACATATCTTTATTTGAAGTCAGAAAACAAACAGAGCAAAAACACCCGGCGGGCTGGGTAAATGTCCTCGGCGGGCCACAGTGTGAAGATTCCTGTTTTAGTTAATTAATGATCCTGTTGATTAATGCTTGTCTAAATTATCTTGAGTGTTTATGACCAATTACTTTCTAGGTGTAGCTGGTAGATGAACAAAATATCATTGTTCCTCCTTTCAATTCCAACTTCATCTAAACTTTGTGTTTACATTTTCCTGTTTGAAATGTTTCTTTGAAAATTGCAGAAGCTGAAAATAGCAGAGGCTAAAAATAGGCAGATTCCTCCTCTGACTGGATTTTGCTGATGGCACAGATTGTCAAAGTGTGGTGGCATGACCAGTAGTTCACGGGCTTTCGTACTTGGAGTTTCATCTTGTCTTTACGACACACCCAGCCTTGAAGGAGAGAGGATCGCCAGCTGACTGCCAGGGAGCCCTGGTGGCGCAGAGGTACTGGTGCTCAGCTGCTAACTGAAAGGTCAGCGGTGTGAAGTGGCCCCCTGCTCTGAAGGACTGGGGCGCTTTACTCTCTCCTCTAGGGTTGCGATGAGTTCAGTTGACTTTATGGGAAGAGCGGGGTTTTTTGGTGTATTTGTTTTTTAATAATCACGGACTTATTATGTAAGACTCCTTAATGTAGTCTTGCTGCTTGGGGAAAAAGACAAAAGGTGACAGTTTATGGTGTGCTCTATTTTTTCATGTATTTCATTGTAATATGTCTAGCCACAGTTAAAAACAAGGCGTCCATTGGAAAGAGCGCCCTAATTGTAGATGGTGATTTTAACCGTCAGTGGGTTCCCTGTGGTTTGTATGAATGCCTGTGGAGCAGGACAGAGGGAGGCCGCTGTTTTGTCATCACAGAGAAGCACAAGGCACAGTGGAGCCTCGTGGTGGTGCCTGACATCAGAAAGACCCCACGTCTCCCCTTTCCCTTGGGGACCCTTCCTTAGGTCCTGGCGGGGTCAGGACTCCTAGTTGTGCAGGCGAGGGAGAAAGGGGACCTGCTGAAGAGGAGTCGGAGCGCTGACTCCCGTGGTGTGGCTGTTCAAGTAGACTAGGGTCCTGAGCGGAGGCCTGATGCGTGGTAAGAGGCAAGGCAGAGCAGCCAGTGCAGGAGGCATCCCCTGTGAGCACCCCTGAGATGAGTCCCCAGGGTGCAGGGCCTGTTACGGATCCCTGGAGAATCCTGAGTGGGAAATCACACAACAGTTTATGTGGGAGAGACCCCACCCAAAGCATCACCTTGAAAGGTATAGGGCTGCCTTGAAAGACAGTAATTTAGGGAATTACCCAATATTTGCTGTCAGAGAGGAAAAATAGCAAAATAAATTATACAGCATGAACTTGGAAAAAATCTGAATATATTTTGCAAGGCCAGTGAAACCAATTAGAAACACTTTATGTGAAATGATCGGTCACAGCTGAGGATAGGTGATACGTACCTTTGGCTTTGTCTATTCTTGTGTGGTTTGAGGTTCTGCAACACATTTGTACCCGTAGGCGTAAACTCAGTGAGAGCATTTCATTTGTCGGCCGCTGTACGCCGTGCTTGACGCAGCGTAGGGAACAGTGAGTGCCTGTGTGATACTTAGCTGATACTTGTCTCATTTTACTTTAGTGTAAAATATGTCAAAAAGGAGGGGAAATAGATGGGGCCCAAGTAACGTCAGCATAGTGTAACTCACAGGCCTTTGAGCAAGACCCAGGCACCAAAGTCAAAACACTTGATGTTTTTGAGGAGCTTGTTAGTGATTTTCTTTCCCCCAAATAGAAAACCTCTTTACTCCAACACCCCTCTCTTTAGTATTTCCCAGAAAGTTTTAAAATGATTCTGTCTGCCCTTTTTTAATAAGGCTCTACAGAGGGTTTAAAAATTGCTAGACGTTACAAGGGACATGAGGAGAAAGATCAGCTGAGGAGCAGCAGCTGCGGGGCGGTTTGGTGGTAGGTGTTGTACTTTAGGGACTGGGAATAGAGCCCAAGCCACATCTGAGCCAACAGCAGTGGCCAAACCTTGGTTTGCCTCACCTCATTCACCTTCATCTTCCCCAGGGTCTCCTGCCCCTGCCTCCAGCCCAGAGCTTTCTCCCTCACTGTGGCAGCTGGAAATTGAGCTCAGATCCCACCTTTCTGTTCCATCTGTCACGTCAAGGAAACGCCCAGGTTAGAACATACGTTTAGCCAGCTGGACGTCATCCCAGTTAACAGAGCGAGCAGCTCGTTTGCGGGTCCTCCTTGCTTGCATGCGTTCTACGCGTGTGTCCGAGGAGTTCCCCGGGGGAATCTGGCTGCAGGAGATAGAGACTTGGGTGTTGGAAGCCCCACTGCATGCTGCCCTCCCTGCCAGGCACCCTCAGGGCTGCGCCTACCCACCCATCAGGGCTTTCTGCTGCTACCCGTGCACAGGAGGATTTATAACCGTAGTTTTTCTGAGCTGAAATAAAACTGCGGTAGACATGTATGAAACCAGTTAGGGTAAAGGCTCATGAAAATTGGGATCTTAGAGGATCTATCTAGATTAGATTAAGAATGTGATCTTGGATAGAGCAGACACATAATTTGAAAATTATGTAAGGAGGCAGAACAAACTTGTAGTAAGGCCATATGTCTGTTTGGTAAATTGAGTGTGTTTGTTTTCTGTTTCCCTGGAAACATAGTCTTGATTTGGGTTTGTCTGGCACTGTTTCTGAGCACATAAACATTGTCAGTCACTGAAGACCCGATTTGTTTTTACTTTCTGCCATACTTACAATTTTTTTAGGGACCTATGGGTTTTACTTGGTTAATGCTGATTATATTTGCTCACAATACCACTTGTGTTGATTTTAACCATTGCAGGGGCCTAAACATCAACCCTGGGATGTAAATGTTTTAATAGACACATGGTGACTTTATACTTAGACAAGTCTTTTTTTTTTTTGTCACTTGGATTCCATGTTGCAGTATAAAAACCAGGGACGGCAGTTTAAGAAAGCAATTGACCCAGTGTTTCCGTGTCTCAGTAGTCAAGCAAGAAGGTAGTGGTCTGCGTTGTGTGGGTGTAAAATGATGCAGTAATGCGGAAGTTATTTTAGGGGTTCACAATGGAACACTTTTTTTTGGCCTGAATGCTAAGTGTATTCAAAGAAAACGGGGATTTCGGGTTAGATCTGAGGAGGAACTGCAGTAAAACTTGGGGAGGTTTTGGGTTGCCCTCTGAGTCAGCCCCTCATTGGCATGTATGGAATTGAGATTTCTAAACTGAGGGGATTAAGGGTGGATTCCCTGAAGGGGAGGTGCACCCTAGGAAAAGGAACCATGTTCTTTAAATGTTGCTCAACGCCCGTCATTTAGAAACCGGCTCTTTGGCCGCTTGGCCAGTCAGCGTGGGTGTGTTTCAGGCTTTGTGAATCTCACGGAGGCCTCCTGGGCCTTTTACCCCAGCCAGCAGGGGCTCTTGGGCTGAAAAATAGCTTTGGGTTCTCATTGGGAAGAATGAGAACACACCCCTCTGGTGAGGTGTAGTGTACCTCTTTGTTAGAGTGCGGTAACAGGCTCAAAACAGATACACAAAATAATAAGAGGACCATGGTCCAGCTCGCTCCTGTAGGCTCTCAAACTGAGTTGACCTATACCCCTGTTTTAGAAAAGTCAAAACAAAACAAAACCCTCAGCCCCAGCCAATTAAAACTGACTGTCCTCTAGCCATAACCCAGGATAAAGTGTCGGGGTCTGCTTTTGTACCTCCCCTGGATGGTTCCAGATGCCCCCCTTCTTGGAGGTGGGGGTATCTCCCACTTTAGGAAACACTGGCCTAGCGCCAGTGTTGGCCAGTGCAGGATGGTACAGGAGAGCGGGACAGGGCATGTGAGAGTGGGGGGCAGGCTGCAGCCAGCAGCCTGGTGTGGGGGCCGTCGGCATTCATACTCAGCCCTGCAACTGACCCCGGAGCTCGACCACCCAAGAGTACATAATAGGCCCATTGCTGCCATGGAGAATTGTAAGCCCAAGGTTGCCAGATCGCCTGGCATTTTGAAGACATGCTAAAAAACAGACATCTTCACGTGAAATCTCCAACTTAGAAAAAACAAAAGCAAGCCTCCCTCCCCCTTTTAGTGTCTCATGGAGGAAGAGTCAAACAAGCATATGCGATGGGCCAACCTGGCTTGGCCTTGTCAGCGCTGGCAGCCGCTGCTCCTGCTCTCTCCTGTTCCGAAGCATTTTTGTTCTCCATCCTCCAGGAAGGGCCTTTCTGCTACCATCCCATGAATGACTCTGTCAGCCTCGTAAACCCTGAAGTTGGTCCCTTTTGACAGTGCCTCCCTGGGGGCTCCCCACACAGCACAGCCTGCTGCTCAGGAAGACCGCTCGGCAGGGAAAGGAGACAGCCTCATGTGAGAAGGGTGGTTTGGGGTCTTCCCATGTTACCCCCAAAAGTGAAGGACTAGCCTAGGCCACCTGTGCTAGGAAGGATGGGTGACTTCTCTCAACGCGAAGATTTTCCCCTGCCGTGTTCTTGACGCGTAAGATAGACCGGAACTCGGGACATGGTCACTGGCCTTCGACAGCCATCACGGGCCAGCAGGTTGAGCACTTGACCTCTCCAGCAGCACCCCTTGCCAGTGCCATGGTACAGTCAAGAACCTCAGCGTGACGGATGCTCGCCCGAGACCAGTGTGGCGGCAGAGCGAGGCTGCCAAAGGGCCCAGAGCTGGACAGTCAGCTGAATGCAGCTCTAGGCTTCAGACGTGGGAAGGCTGCCTTCCTAGGAGCTGGTGACTGGGAAGCCCTGGAGATGCCGTGGTGAAAGCGCACGGCGGCGTCCATGAGAGACAGAGTGGCCGTCTGCTTCCACGGGACGTCGCGCTCAGGGCAGGGTGAAGCAGAATTAACCGGCAGCTCTTCCTCAGGCTCCCAGACGTGTCTGGAACTGACCAGTGGCAAATAGAAGAGTCGCGGTGACCACCAAGCTGCTCACCGAGCCTTCTTTTAAATGAGGATCCTCCCAATTAGAAACCATCATGTAAAATCTGGAAATTAAGGTATATATCCTCAAGACCTTAGCATGGTGGTTCTCAACCCTTTCACACAGTTCCTCAGTTCCTCATGTGGTGACCCCCAACCATAAGATTATTATTTTTTTCTTTTTAAAATCATTTTATTGGGGGCCCACACAACTCATCACAATCCATACATCCATCCATTGTGTCAAGCACATTTGTATATTTGTTGCCATCGTCATTCTCAAAACATCATAAAATAATTTTTATTGCTACTTTGAAACTGTGATTTTGCTACTTTTATGAATTGTAATGTAAATAGCTGATATGCAGGATGTATTCGGCTACCCCTGTGAAAGTTGTTTACTCCCAAAGGGTCTCGACCCACGGGTTGAGAACCACTGCCTTAGTGCTAAGGAAGCATTAGCTACTGTTTCATGTACGCCTAAGTCCCCAGCTCAGACTGTGTGTGTGTGCTGTGTGTAATTCTCTTTTCTACCAGCCCCACTGTGAGCCTTCTCCCACATCATTGCTTAGTCCCGCCCCACGACCCCCCCCCCAGATTTCAGAGTAAGTCGCATAAATACACCAGAAGTTACTTGTCCTTACTTTGTTGAGTGTTTGTTTTCCCGTTTTCTCATTTGAATGATGTCTCCAAAACGCTCCTGGGCGTGTAGCGGTGTGCTGCCCCCTTCCTCAGCTGACCATCGGGGCAGCGCTGCCTCCTCCCTGAGGTGACCGGTTAATGGCTGGCTGCAGACTCGCCATCCCAGCCGTATCTCCCTAAGGGCTGCACTGCACTCGGCGCTCGCTCACACTGCTGCTCTGCTCTCAAAGGGCCTCGACAAGTCAGCGCCCTTGTTGCCCTCGTAGCCCGTTTTGCGGAAACCTGCTGATTCCTTTTCTGTCTCTGGCTTTTCGTAATGACAGTGAATATGCGGGACAGGTGAGGGGCCAGAGACAGAGTGATTCTGGAATACACTTCCATCTAGTAACCAGGTCACTGGGTTGTGTGCCGCGAGGCAGCTGTGGGCTGGGGTTTCCAGGACTGTGGTGAAGGCAGTCGATGGGGCAGCTTCAGGTCCGGTAGGCCTCCGGTGAGCGGAGCTCCCTCCCTCATGGACACATGGACTGTGGTCTCGGGTGAATGAGCCGACCCTCAGTTGTCAAAGAGCCCTGGTCGCGCAGTAAGCCCCGGCCTGAGCTGCTCACCACACGGTCGGGGCTCGGCCCCACCGGAGAATGGTGACGCAGCCTGTTCTCATAAGGACGTCAAGTCGCAGGGACCCAAGGGAGCCGTCGGCCACCAGGAGTGGGGATGGACCCACTGGCTGGAGGTGGGTGGGCCTATCCTTCCCGCGGGGTGGCCCGGGAGAGGCATGACCTGATGCACAAGGTAATCGGTCTTTTTTCTGGGGACTGAGCTCTGATTTACGAGCTCAGCTTTCTGCGTGGACAGCTGTGTGGTCCCTAAACAAGTCTTGTCTTGTATGATTAATGTCTACCAGGGGATTGCCTAATGGAATTAGGTATTTACCAAGATGAAGCAGTTGCTCTTCAGCTCTTCATTCATTCTTTTCATGTGCACCTGCCTTCTTGATAAGCAAACACTCATTTACCCCTGTCAGCCTGCTGTAGAGCTGTGGTTTCCAGAGCCTCGCATGCCACAGCACTGACCCCGTCCTGTTCTAAGCTCTGAGGAGATAGGCGCCAGATGAATGAGAGACCTGCACTATAAGGCCAGGAAGAAACCTCAGGAATATCATCCTGATAAACACTCAGGAAGAGTCAAGAGCACGGGGCAGCGGTTGGTGCCAAACAGGAGGCCATACCGTGCTTACAGAAGGAGCAGGTTCCTTGGTCTGATGATCAGTGTCTCATGCTGGCTTATTTTTAGTTTATTGTTCCACGGTCCTTGAGGGCAGGTAGGATTGGAAACTAGCCATTCCCACCTTGGAGAGGGCGTAGGTGTCTGGACACGCAGTGGGTCATGCCAGCTGTGTGAGGGATTTGCTCCACCCCCTTGGCTGTGAAATTGGAGATGACCTCTGGGCCCTTCTCACAGAACAAGCAGGACTGTGAGTCTGTGCTGCAGAACCTCGGGCATGCTTTGTCCACCAGCTCTGGAGAGGCTGGAGATAAAATGCGAGGTTCTTCGTGAGGCCCTCAGGGATGTGCATTTAGGTTGTTTTCCTATCCCCCGCAGTGCCACCAGGGCACCCTGGGGAGGGCATGGGGTGTGACTCTGAGTTTGAGGGAGCCAGCAGCCACCACGTGTCCGTCACCAGAGGTCTGTATATTGCTGTGAAGAGTTTTCAGCAGAGCTTCGAGACTCAGACAGACCAGGAAGAAAGAACTAGCGATCTACTTAGGAAAATCAGCCAGTGAAAATCCTGTGGGCCACTATGTACAACTCCAAGAATATTATCAGTGTGATGGGTTGTGTCTGTAGAAATTACTGCTTTGGTGTGTGTTCTGCTGTGTGTATTTGCAACAAGAACAACAGAGCGGGCCGGTCCATCGCCCAGCCTCGGGCTGACACGTCTCCCTCTGTCGTGCATGCATCATTCTGAGTTGGGGCCCGCTCAGCCGCAGTCAGACAGTGCCGTCTTGTCTGTCATGGGGTCTGCCTCTTTACAAGACTTGCTTCCTAGGGGATGTTCACTGCCCCATGCCTTTAGCATCCTTTGCCCTCTCACCCAGGCATCATTTTAGACCGTAAAGTTATTGGCAGGACCCATACGAGACAGTCAGATGTTTGAAGTCATAGCACTGTGAGCTGAAATTCAAGGGGTTTCTGAAAGATGAGGATTACACATATTTAGGCCTTTTCAGACACCCAAAAATAAGACCCACAGCAGCTAAATGCCATCTCTTAATACCTTTCTTTGTCTTCGTCTATTTTTCCTACTTTACGTGCCTGCTAACATTTGATCGGATAGATTACCCCTTGTAAAATGTTAATGTTTTCCTCTTAAAATCAAAGTTATTGATCATGTACATGATGCTTTCCGTAAGTCATGGTTAGAGCAGAGGTCAGCTGTAGTTAGAGGTCGGAGTTCCCACCTACTTTGTGGGAGAGTCGGGTTTGATTTCTGATGGAGGCCTCGTGCATCCGACCGTGGGGCCTGTCTCTTGCTTTGGTGTGGAGCAGGTTTCAGCGGCACGTCCAAACTGAGGGTCTAGGAAGAAAGAGCTGGCGAGCTACTCCTGAGCATCAGCCGGTAAAAACCCTGCAGGTCACAGCAGGCTGAGGGGCGGCCTGATCGTGGAGGGGACACAGGACTGGGCAGTGGCGTATTCCGCTTGCAGCGAGTCAGGGACCAGCTTGACAGCAGCCAGCAACATGAAGCAACAAGCTGTAGTGGTTGCTAAGATTTGGAGTGGGTCGGAGGGATCCGAACTGTGGCAGTTTGGCTTTGAAGTCAGACCAGTTCACCCAAGGAAGCACCGCTGTAGCTGGGTCCCAGCTCTTGCTGTGAGTCGGGGATCAGAGGCTAGCCTCGCAGTCTTTAAAAATGACTGGCAAAGCAGTTAGGAAAAGCTTGGGGACTTAATATGGAACATTCTGAGTTCATTGTCGTATACAATCGGACAAAGACCGATGTGTCTGATAGTAGAGACAGACTTCAGCTGTGCCATCGGCCCTGTCTGTGGCCCAAGTGCTCATGCACTGGGCAGCCCTTGCCAGGGTGAAACTGGTTTCCCTGGAGTTGGGCAAACAGGACGTCCTTTATTTCCTAGCCGAGCCTTGTTGAAGTATGTGGGTACCCTCCATCTGGTCCTGGTTTTTGTTGTTGTTTTTTTAAAGGAAGGGATATAGCTCTTCCCAGGGAACGTTCTCTCTTTCTCTGTACCTTCACAGGGTGGGGATGAGAGCGGCAGAGCCCCACTCAAGCGTCTGAGCTTATGGATGGATTGTCCCCCTTTCTTTTGGCCCTTGTGTCCTAAAATTAGTTGCAAGGGTTGTAAACTCTTGCTCCAGCCTCATTTGCTTCCTGACGACATGTTTTTAATTCGGGTCGCAGCTGTTGATATTTTAATAAAAATCCCATGAATACATTTGAAGATTTTTTTAACCTCTTAACACAATTTAACGAGAACGTGGAGCCTCGCAGGAATAATTGCGACTGCGTTTCACCTAGCAAGTGTCGACCTTCGGCACCGAAGGGTTAAGTACATCATTAGCACGAGTAGCGCTGTCTGTCGAAGAGGTGCCCACAGCACTTGACCACCTTGACTCAGTCCAATTTACTGACATAATCCCGTTAAAATGCCCGAGAGCACATTTTTCAGTGATATACTGTGAGCTGTATATTACAAAGTCGGACTGTGGTGTGGTTTCACCCTGGTGCACATTGCGCAGTGATGGAGCTCTTAGGAAGAGCATCGCAGTCACCCTGTGAAACAAGAAAGCAGACATCCCGCGTGTGAGAGCCCTTCTGCCTGGTGCGAGGGTCATGAGTTGTCTGTGTTCTTTCTCGTGGTTTCTGTTTGCACCTGTTTTTGTGCAGACTGGGTATCGCTTTTGTAATGAAAAATAAATCTAATAAAGAATTGTAAATCATGTTACTGCCTACCTTAGTAAGGATTTAAAATATAGAGCAAACATTCAAGGTTAAATTACTGCTTTTCTGTGGAGAGACCATGAAAAATTGCCCATCATAAATTTTTTTAAATGACTGCAAATTTACCATGTAGCACTTGGAAGTCATTTTCCATTCACTGCTCCTGGGACCAGTGTTCCTTCAGTTTGGGGATGCCGGTGTTAACTCACAGGCTTGGGAAGTCACTAGCCACTCAGGTATCCATAGAATCCACGGTAGCCGCCGTGGAAAAGCCTGAAGCAGCCCAGCGCCATCTCTCGTCAATAAGTGGTTGATGTTGTCAAGTACACATTAGAGATTTGAATTGTTAGCATACAGCTGATGGTAAATCCACAGCAGGAGCATATCCCTGTAGCCACTTGGCTTGGTGTTTGTTGTCTGGGCTTTTGGGTCTGTCCTTATGTCCGGGACAGTGCTGCGGTAGAGTGTTCCCTGGGGAAGCAAGGAAGGACTGCGTCTGCGTCTCCTGGTGCCCTGAGGTGACCTCCCTCCGCCCCAGGCCATTTGCACTTGGCTTTCCCACGTGGACCCCAGCTCCACACTCAACGGTGACTCCATAGGACAGCTAGACCTGCCCCCCGGGGGGGCTGGGGAACAGCGGTGTCCCGAGACGGCGACTCTACGGGCATAGGAAGCCTCGCCATTCTCCCGACTCAGATTACTAGTGCTTTGGACGTTGGGTTTGTTTTTAAGACACTGTCACAGCTCACTCAACTATCGTGATCCTTCTTAGTTCGTGGGAGAGAGACAGGTGCGGTAAGACTGGAAATGCAAAGAGAAGAGAGAAAGCGGTAACTGCAAGTGACTGAGGCCTGGCCTCGGCAGGGTTCCCTGTCCCTTCCCTCTCGGAGGCAGCCCCGTCTCCCCTGGGTGGCCGGCCACAGCACTGGGAACTTGACCCTGCACCTCAGCAGACGGCACAGTGCGGTTTGCTAATCTGAAGAAGCAAATCAACAGCTGTCTGTCTGCAAAGTATGTCAGAGCCAGAAACCCTGCACCAGGCAGGGAGTGACGGCAGAGACCCTCGGTCTCCAGGTGGAGAAACTGAGGCCTGGGAGGGTACATGCTGTCCACAACTTAGAGGTGGCCCAGAGCCGAGTCGAGAGCCCTGTCTGTCCCCAAGGTCCTTCCCTCAAGCATGCCGTGCCCTGTTCTCACCTAAATGCCACGCGCAGGCCAGCAAAGTGGCTCCATAAGGAAGAGAAATCACCTTCGCGGGGATTACCTGCGACGCATGTTGACCCAATGTGGGTGTGTGCCCCTGGGTCCTCTGAGGTGAGCACGGTGGTGGGCCAGGCGCAGATCTGAAACTGGACAGGGCCATTCCAAGCACACGTTCAACTGGAATAACCCTGGCAAAAGGGAACGGGTGGCGTGATGGCAACTCGTGACCCTTCCCTGGGGAGCGAGCTCTGCCGGGGCCCGGCGGTGCTTCTGAGTGACCAGGTGTCTCGCCTGTGCACCCAGGCGCTGGACAGGAGCTGGCTGGTCTGCTTGGGCTTCGTGACGCGTGTGTTCTTGGGATACTTTTCTTAAGTTGGCAAGAAGTAGCCAGAGAAATCAGCGTGCTTCTCGGTGTCGTCAGGGAGGCCAGGCAGCCACATCGAGTGCCTGAGTGCCTGACCCCACGCTGTTGTGTAGTGTTGAGTCTGTTCTGAACCCTAGTGGCCTTGTGGGACAGACCAGAACTGCCCCTTAGGGCTTCCAAACCCATAACCACAACAAAAGCTGACTGCATGTTTGCCTCCCTCTGCGCAGCTGGGGCATTCAAGCTGCCGGCCTTTCCACGAGCAGCTGAGTGCTTCACCATTGCACCACCAGGGTTCCAAGTCACTTCAGAATCACGGTGATCCCAGCCGTGTCTCAGTGTGTTCCCCAGGGCTTTCACTGGCTAGTGTTTTGGTAGAGTGGCCAGGTCTTTCTTGTGAAGGTACCCGAGAGCGGGCTCAAAACTGGCCTTCCCATTAGCAGCTGTGCTAACGGTTTGCAACACTTAGGTACGCGCTTGGAGGTTTCATGTTCACAGCTGACCGCTCCACAGAGGGAGCACTACCAGCTCTCTCTGAGTCTAGAGTGGCAGTCCTCTTGGTGTGCTGGATAATGCCGTGCCAACTGCGTCCACCTGGGACAGCTGATGCTTCCCCGCCTGAGCTTTCTGCCCCCTGGTCTAGAATGCACCCCCTTCTGTCCCCCAGCCTTGGGCCCCACTCAGTTCCCATCTTCTCTGTAAAGCCTTCCTCAGTCGTGCTCGCTTCGGCAGCACATAGACTAAAATTGGAACGATACAAAGAAGGTTAGCATGGCCCTTGCGCAAGGATGACGCGCAAATTCCTGAAACGGTCCATGTTTTAAAAAAGCCTTCCTCAGTCAACCCACCCCTTGCTCTTCCCTCCCCGGAACTCACGCCGGGAACCCGTGCTGAAGCGTGGACTGTGGAGCTCTATGGCCCGGGGCTGACACTTCTCAGACCCACGTCCCCTCTGCAAAAGAGGGGTGACTGATGTGCTTCACGGAGGCTGTGTCGCTTCAGTGAGTGAATACCATCGAGTCTGGCTGCCAGTGCCTGGCACCTAGTTCCCAGTAAGTATTAGCTGTTAAGGGTGTCCCTCCTTGCCTCCCATGTGGTACTGCTTAATCATTGTAAGTATCTGTTGGCCCCTTGTAGGAGGGATCGTAAAGGCCTCCCGTGAGGAAGGACTGGACTTTACCCTCTCAGTTACACACGCACATCAAAGGTTCCTAATACTACTGCTTACGTGAACTCTGCTGCTGTCGGGAAGAAAATAGCTGGGCGAGCAGTAGGCATTGAAGAGGAGACACACACAGATGGGTGCTTTGCTGCCCATAGAGCACATAGCGAGGCCCGCCTCGTGTTGGGTCCAGTGAGCTGCGCGCTTGGTGGGTCAGCGTCACAGTGTCAGCAAGGGTGCTTGTGTTTCAGAAGGTTCTCCGAGCCAGTGGGCAAGGGGCTCTGCCTGCCGGGGTATCTCAAGGCAGACAGGGTGGGTCGCACCTGCCCTCAAACTCACCACCATCAAGTCAGTTCTGACTCAGGTGACCCTATAGGACAGGGTAGAATCGTCCCTATGGGTTCTTTCTCCCGCGGAGCACCTAGTGGTCTCAAACTGAAGACCTTGTGGATTGCTCGAATCCACCAGCAGGGAGGGGACCATCGTCGCCTTCTACCATGCTCTCCTTGCCTTCCTCTGCTCCCGTGTCAGCAAACTCAAGACCCCTGCTTGCCCCTGAGTGCACACGCATGAGGGAAATCACAAGTCGGCCCTGGTGGAAAGAGGCTGCGACCCAGGTAGATGCTCTCCAAGGTGACTGTGGATGGGGATCCCCTGCTGGTGCTGCCAGGGGGAGGTTCACTACCACCACCCCCATCCTTCCACAGCCCTGGGGGGACCGCCCCTGATGAATACGCTGTGTCTCTCCTTTTCCTAGGCTGGAACAAGACATTAAGAAGTTAAAGGCGGACCTGCAGGCCAGCAGGCAGGTGGAACAAGAGCTCCGCAGCCAGATCGGTTCCCTGTCGAGCACCGAGCGAGGCATCCGCACAGAAATGGGCCAGCTCCGGCAGGAGAACGAGCTGCTGCAGAACAAGTAGGTGCCACCCCAGCCCCAGTGGTGCCTCCCGGAAGACTCGTTAGATAAGTTCTTTCAAGTATTTAATTGAGTTGACCCACCCAAGACAGATATACACATGTGTGTAAAATCGACGAAACCCTATTCTCCCCACCCCAAGAACAGTTGATTAGTCTGCCTCCTCTTGCTTACTGATGGCTTCTTCTCTTGGTTTAAGCACTTACGGAGTCTTTGTGAAGTAAGTAACATTGACGAGAAGTCATTTCTGCCCTATTTTGAGACACTTGTTCCTTTCAGTGGAGGCTTCCAGAGGGTTCCACTACGTTTACTTTGATTTCAGAATTAAAAAGGTGATGTGATCTCTGCTTGATTTTATTTGGAGAGAAGATAAGAAGCCAGCTCTGGCCTGTGAACTCTTTTTCAGCTTTTCCTTCCTTTATTCTGGAATTACTTCTTGGCTCGCTGTGGGCCTGTCTGTCTGGAGTCTCTCAGCAGTGTGTGCCTGTGATGGGGACGGAGGCTGGGGCGGGCAGGCCCTGGGCCTCGGGGTTTCCCACGTGGAAAGAGAAGGCCTTCGCCCTTGGGCGGGGAACTGAACCGAGAGCGCACCATAGGCAAAGCTGCTCGCACACAGGCGAGCGGAGCTGAGCTGGCTTGGGGTCGGTGTGGGAAGGTGCGGGCAGTGGCAGGCAGGGAGGGGAATCTGGCTGAAAGGCTCCTCTGACAGGCAGCCCGCTGTGACTCTGAGGAAGAGATCTATTTTGAGATGCTCTGAGAAGACCTCGCACAGCTGGAAAGCAGAGGCTGCAGGAGGCTGCAGCAGAACTGTATTTAGGAAGCACCCCCACCCCCTACCCCCAGCCTTGCCTCCGGGGCTGTAGAGCTGGACCCACCGGTGGGTCCCTGGTAGGAAGGAAGTTCCTTCTGTTTGTTTTTGAGCTACCCACTGTCAGGGAGCCTGTGTACTAGAATGTAGGAGTTGTTCGATAACTGGCAGTGTGGGTTCTCTGGGAACTCTGGCAGTTGATGTTTACGGTTTGCTGTTGAAACCTCCTATGGACTTGGCCGGAAAATGATAAAAGCTGTGTTTTTCCAAGCATGGTGGGGGCGCCTGGGGAGGGGTCGTTTCAGGTGATAGAACTCCACTGTAACATTCATTTCCATGTAGGTTACATAATGCGGTGCAAATGAAGCAAAAAGACAAGCAGAATATCAGCCAGTTGGAGAAGAAGCTAAAAGCTGAGCAGGAAGCCCGGAGCTTTGTAGAAAAGCAGCTCCTGGAGGAGAAGAAGAGGAAGAAGCTGGAAGAGGCCACGGCCGCCCGGGCCGCTGCGTTTGCTGCTGCGTCCAGGTATGCAGGCAGCACCCGCCCGGCTCGGCCCCCTCGTCTGCCGTGCACCAGACACACGGGGTACGGGGTCCAAAGTACCGTGACCCTCCAGGGTCGGGGTGGGGTGGATTGTTTTTAAAGGACAGTTTTATTAGCTGGCTCAGCTGCCTCCCTCACTGCCCTCACCTATAAGGTGGGATGAGGGAATTCCCCGGCCACCAGGTGTCGGGGCCAGAGCCTGCGTAAGAGTAGCGGCCCAGTCGCTTTCTCAGACTGCAGATGACCGAATGCTTGGAGCGAATTAAATTTAGGAAAAGATTGATTCCATCTGCAACCTCCCCCGCCACATACAACAGTTCTCCACCCTTAGGTGTAGAAGAGCCTTGTCGGTGCAAGGGTTAAGTGCTCTCTTGTCCGCCCTCCACGGGAGAAGGAAGGCTGTAGTCTTTTCCAGCACACAGTGACCCTGTCAGGCAGGGCAGGACTGCCCCATGGGTGTCTGGGTCTCTACAGCTCTACAGGAGCAGAAAACCTCATCGTTCTCCCTGGAGCAGCTGGCAGGCAGCCCGATGCATCCATCGCCCACTGTGCCGCCCAGGGCTTCCTGTGAGTCAGCATGGCCTTCGCAGCACTGGGTCTGACAGATGCTTCCAGAGGCTGCCTTAAAAGGGAAGAGAGAGAGGCCAGTTCTTGGTTGCCTCAGCAGTGAGCTAACTATGTGCTCAGGCCTGACAGGTGTCAGCCAATGAGCTGGTGAAACAGCGGCGCTTTTTCTTACTAGTTTTACTAGTTTCTAGTAAACCTGACTCACTGCCTCGAGTTGCTTCCGACTCTCGGCGACCCGACGGGATGGTTTCTGACACTCACTGTTGACGGAGCAGAGAGCCCTGTTGTCTTCTCCCTGGGGTTTTGTGCTGCTCCCCTGGGACTACAGTGCCGTGTGGAACCACTGCACCACCCTCGATGAAGTTTCCGGTAGAAAATCTGACACTGTGGCCTGATGCAAACTGAGGGCTGTCTCCTAAAAGATCCAGGGAAATGCTTGGAGCCACTGGCTGCAGGGGGGAGGCGGTCAAAGCTTATGTTGGAGACAAGGGGAGGGTCTCTGCGCCCCTTCATCCCCATTTCTTTGGGTTTTCAGCCCGTGCGGCCCGTCCCGAGGGCTGGGTCATTTGTGGGTCTGCAGCTACAGAAGGAAGGTCTGTCATGATCTTTGTTTCCTTAGGGGTTTCCTTCCTGGTTTGTATCTGTGTGGTCTAATTTTTCCTTCAGTTTTTGCTTTGCTGTGTTAAACAAGTAGTTTATTTGGCCACCTTTGGTATGCTAATGACGCTCTCTTAAAGTCAGTGTTTGTAGAATTGATGCATTGTCATTTAGGCGATTAGGAAGTAGCCCTGTGTGACTCTGCCTTACCCTCAGCCTGCCAGCTGGTCACTCTCCCATTCTCTGCCCCAGCAGCATCTGTCTCGGGTTCTCAACCTTCCTCACGCCACGATGACCCTTTCACTGTGGTGGTGACCCCCAATTATAACATTATTTTCGTTGCTACTTCATCACTGTCATTTTGCTACTGTTATGAACCAGGCGACCCCTGTGACCCCCCCCAAAGGGGTCACGACCCAAAGGTTGAGAACCTCGGATCTATCCAGACTCTCAAACCCTTTCACCACCCTGCATCGAGGGTGGGCGCTTCTCTTTGTTAGTGTTAAGGCCTTTCTGCTTCACACTCACAGGAGGCTGCTCTGGACAGTCTCCTGGTTTGTCCTGTGCTCTTGTTCATTCACGCAGTGACCGTCCAGCCTTTCAAAAACCCACCCAGGAGGACCCTTCAGGCCCGTTACCCTGCTGTTCAGCGCCTCACATACCTGAGAGGCTGGTTTGGTTTCTGGGTCCCATTGGCTTCTAGTGAAGCTTGTTTGGTGTAGCCGGTCCTTGGATGGGGGGGGTGGGGGCAGATAGCATAGCAGGTTACACATTGTGCTGTTCACTGGAAGGTCAGCAGTTCACTACCACCAGCCGCGCTGCTCTGAGGGAGAACAGTGAAGCCTTGTGCTCGCATAAGGATTTATAGTCTCAGAACCCCACAGGCGCAGTCCTACCTTGCCCGACAGTTTTGTTACGAGCCGGAATCTACTCGAAGGCGGTGCGATCCTTTCCTGCTCTTGTTTGCATCATCTACACAGAAGTTGTCAGTCTCAAGCGTGCAGTCTGTCCCGGGCCCTCCTTTTCATTTTTAACATGTTTGTTGGCACATAATTTACACAGCATACACTTCATAGTTCAGTCGTATCAAGGAGAATTGTACGATCATTACCACATCAATTTTAGAACATCTCCCCCCTGGTTAAATTGTCAGGGGGCGATTTGAATGAGTTGTGCAATCAGTCAGTTCTGGTGTTCCCTCCCTGTCTCCTCCCCTACCCCTGCACCCCCATCAACCCGTATCCGTTACCGTGCATCCACTCCTGAGGGGGGACACTGGGAAACCCCACAGAAATAATAAACACAGAATTAGAAATAATATAAAAACCACAATACAAATGATAAGACCCTTGTCAACATTCCCAAAGCCAGGGGAGACATTTATGTAACGGAACAAGCGAGGCAAAGCACCGCCCACTGTCTACACTGGGCTGCTGTCTGTTCCCAGCCAGCAGTGTGAGTTGGACCCACACGAGGGCAGGGGGTGCTAAAGCTCTGAGAAGCAGCCCGATGCTGCTCCTTCCCCTTCCCTCTAGGCTCTGCTACAGGCCTGGGGCAGCGAGTGACCAAAGCTCACCTGAGGCGCCCAACCCACAGCCTGCAAAGTTTTAGCTCAGCGCCCCCTGCTGGGGGGGTGGTGTGTGTGTGTGTGTGTGCGCGCGCGCGCGCGCGCTCCTGCTCTGACGGTGGCCTTGTGCTAGTACTGGCTCCCTTGCCCTGGGACGTGGGGTCATACACCTTGCCCCATAAAGCTGGGTAAGGCGGTATAGGTAAAGTACCTAGCTTGGTAGCGGCCTCGTGCTAGACCTCTGAAATAATTCTTACAGATGATTGTGGAGTCTTAACAAAGGACAGAGAATGAAGCCAGACCTGTAAAAGGACTCGGACGGAACCTCACGGTGAGAGTACACCTGTCTTAGAAACCCTTCATTCCCGTCTCTTTTCTACAAAGGGGAGAGTGCACGGAAACCTTGCGGAATCGGATCCGAGAACTCGAGGCCGAGGGCAAGAAGCTGACAATGGACATGAAGGTGAAGGAAGACCAGATCCGAGAACTAGAACTGAAAGTTCAGGTAAAGTGGGGCAGGGGAGGCAAGGCAGCAGAGACCTCCCTCTCCTATAGACTCCTGTTCTAGGCTAGATCCATCCTCTTTGCTAAGGCGCCCTGGTGGTGTAGCGCATTACACGTGGAGCTGTTAAACCCAAAGTCAGCAGTTCAAAACCACCAGTCCCTCCTTGGATCTGATGGGGAAGGAGACAGGTCTTCAAGGCTGTGAGTCTGTCTCACTGTCTCTCCCTGGAGAGTATCACCACACAGGGAAAACACACAAAACTTCAGTTTCACAGCCCAATTGCCACAGAACAAGCTGGCAGAAAGACCACCCCCATGAAGAGTTGCAGTCTCGGAAACCACGGGGCAGTTCTACCCTGTCCTAGAGGAGCGCCGTGAGCCGGAATCACTCGATGGCAGCCAGCTTTTGATACAAGCCACACCCCATCACACCTGAAAACCACCCGGTGGCAAAAAGACTCATAACTCTAATCCTGTCCAGCTTGTAAGTCCTGTGCCGCAGACCCAGAGTCTAATACCAGCCAGATTGACGTGTTGTGCCGGGCGCTGATGGTACACCCTTCTGCTGGGGCAGGTTGGGCAGGCCGGATTCGTGTCCTTCGGAATTGATACTTCTCAGCCCCTGGCCAGGGAGTCAGTCACCTTTCAGGGTTGTGCTTCTACGCAATGCTCGCTGTGGAAGGACACCCGTGCGTGGACGTAGCTAGTCTTTGGGGGCTTGTTTTCCGTCACCAAGCACTTGACATTGGCTCTTCCAAAGGACATTGAGAACTGATGCCATCAGTTGGAAGGTTTCTGTCACTTGCATCACGTGGCACTCTGGTGACACTGTGGTTTAGTGCCCAGCTGCTGGCTGAAAGGTGGGCAGCTTGAAGCCACCAGCCACGCGCCGGGAGAAAGTTGGGTAGTCTGCTTCAGTAGTTCTCCAGGAACTCTCTGGGTCCGAGTGGACTTGGCAGCAGTGGGTTTGTGGTGGAACTGGGGGGCAGAAATACCAGCAAGTCGCTGCAGGACCCTCGATGACAGAGAAGCCTAACGCTGATGTCATCCAGGCGGCCTCGGGTGTCGGTGGCATAGCGCGGGCTCGGGGCAGGGGCTTTCGAGCAGTCCATGTCACTGCAAAGAAGAGCCCACGGTTAGAAGCTTGTTTCACATCACACGTAGAAAGCAAGCCATACCAGGCGAATGGTCAGATACAGGAAACCAACTTGAAAAAAAAATGGAAGGATAGTAGAAATAGTTTGATTTTAAAGCCATGGAAGAAATTACAAAGGAGGGAGGGGGAGAAAAGTGAAATTAGAGCAGAAACAGATGGCACAACAAATAAAATAAGTTTTAGGGGCTTAATATTCTCAGTATATAAGTAGCTCAAAAATAGCATGCTAAGACGAGCTAAAGTAGTCGGGACACATGCAGAGGATGTGCACAGATAACTCACAAAACATTATGGACAACCGATAAGAACATATCCCCCTCAGTCACTGAAGAAATGCACATGAACAAAGGTGTCATTTTTCTCCTTTAAAATGAGCATTGATGGGGTTTTTTTTGGGGGGGAGGCTCATTGTGTGTGTGTATTTACAATTTTAAAATTAATAAGTCATTGGGAGTTCTTACAGCTCTTATAACCATCCATCAATTAAAAAAAATTATTGGGGGCTTATACAACTCGTATCATAATTCATGTATATATCCATTGTGTCAAGCACATTTGTACATTTGCTGTCATCATCATTCTCAAAAACATTTGCTTTCTACTTGAGCTCTTGGTATCAGCTCCTCATTTTTCCCCTCCCTCCCTGTCCCCCCTCCCTCATGAACCCTTGATAATTTATAAATTATTATTATTTTGTCATGTCTTACATTGACCGACATCTCCCTTCACCTACTTCTCTCTTGTCCGTCCCTCTGGGAGTGGGTTATATGTAGATCCTTGTGATTGGTTCCCCCTTTGTGATCGGTTCCCCCTTTCTACCCCACCTTCTCTCCACCCTCCCGGTATCACCACTCTCACCACTGGTTGTGAGGGCTTCATCTGTCCTAGATTCCCTGTGTTTCCAGTTCCTATCTGTACCAGTGTACATCCTCTGGTCTAGCCAGATTTGTAAGGTAGAATTGGAATCATAATAGTTGTAGGGGGTGGGGGAGGTGTTTAAGAACTATGGGGAAGTTGTATGTTTCATCGTTGCTACACTGCACCCTGACTGGCTCTTCTCCCCGCAACTCTTCTGTAAGGGGATGTCTAGTTGCCTACAGATAGGCTTTGGGTCTCCACTTAGCACCCCCACTCATTCACTGTGATAAGATTTTTTGTTCTTTGATGCCTGATAGCTCATCCCTTTGACACCTCGCAATCACACAGGCTGGTGTGCTTCTTCCATGTGGGCTTTGTCGCTTCTGAGCTAGATGACCACTTGTTTATCTTCAAGCCTTTAAGACCCCAGACACTATCTCTTTTGATAGCCAGGCACCATCAGCTTTCTTCACCACATTTGCTTATGCACCCATTCGTCTTCAGCAATCGTGTCTGGAAGGTGAGCATCATGGAATGTCAGTTTAATAGAACAAAGTGTTCTTGTATTGAGGGAGTACTTGAGTGGAGGCCCAATGTCCATCTGCTACCTTACTACTAAACTTATAAATATATGCACATAGATCTATTTACACATCGTCATATATATATATATATACACATGCCTGTATTTAGACCTCTACAAATGCCCTTTGCCCCCTAGTTCTTTCCTCTATTTCCTTTTACTTTCCTCTTGTCCCACTGTCATGCTCAGTCTTCATTTGGGTTTCAGTAATTCCTCTCGGTTACATTTCCCTTGATGAAGTCCTACCAGGCCTCTTACACCGGATCACTTGTTGTTCCCTTGTCCCTGGGTTTGTTAACACCACTTCCTTTTCCCCACCTCCCCCTCTCCCATGTCCCCTCGGAACCATCGGTCCCATTAGCTTCTCCTCCAGAGTGTTCATCCCGCCTATCTCATCTAGACAGACTTGCAGAGATAATAATGAGCATTGGTGTTTATAAGTGGTAATGGTGAGCCACAGAATAGTCCTTACACATTGCTGGTGGACGTGTAACCTAGAAGAAGTTATAAATATTGTAAAGATCTCTGATATATATAATGACAATCGATTTTCCAATATATATGTGTGTATATATATATGTATATATGAATAGAAAGTCTCTTTCTCCCAAGGAGTGGCTGGTGGGTTTGAACCGCCAACTTTAGAGTTAGCAGCGCCGTGCATATCCCTTGGAGATGTCTGCACATCAGACCAGGGATTGATGCACAAAGATAAGGTTACTGCCGACTCGTCACAACCTTGTGCTGGGTAGCACTAGCCTAGTGGGTTTCTGAGACAAGACAACTTCTTAGGGGGTAGAAAGGCTTGTCTTTCTCCCCAAATACAAATTTAAATGCAAAATTGGAAATAATCTGAACACTGAGATTTTTTTAATGCAGTGTGACATGCATGCACACAAGAATATTATGTAGCCATTAAAATTATATTTTGAAAAATTAGTTGGAATAAAAAATTTTAAGCTACATATAAAATTGCTCATTTGATATGTTTTCAGTTATGCTTAAAGAGGTTTATGTGCTGATTAAAAGACAAAAGGGAAGACAAAATTTTTCACAGTATTACTTAGACTTGGGGATTATGGGTGATTTTTTTTTACTCTCAATTCCTTGTAGTGTTTAGATATCTCATAATCCCCCCACCCCCAATATTGTGTACCTGTTTATTGAGTATTGGTTTTGTGTGCTTATTCTGCATTACATGCAGTCAGAATTATTCCCAGTTTTGTTGGTTTTAGTGTAAGTTCACAGTCGAGTTTTGACAATGGAACTACAGCATTGCATCAACCTTTCCAGCTGCCCGGCAAGGAGACGTTCTGCGTACTTGTGAGGGAGGCTGGCAGGACAGTTTTACTCATAGACCTATACCCCCAATACAGATATCTCTCCCCTAAACGGTTCTTGCATGAGTATCACTATACATGTTGTAAGCAGTAATGTCTAGCTCCACAAGATGTTGGGATGCTCAGTGCTAGTGGCCAAGTCAACAAGAAAAACTCCAAAACCCCACACTCATTGCCGTTGGCAGAACTGCCCTGCGGGGTTTCCACGGCTGTCACTCTACGGGAGTAGAAAGCCTTGTCTTTCTCCCGGGAGCTGCTGGTGGTTTTGAACCGCTGACCTTGTAGCTCGCAGCCCAGTATGTAACCACGGTGCCACCAGTAGTGGGATTTAATTTGGATCTCAGCTAACTTGTGGACGTGGCTGCCTGAGCGTGTGTCCCACTGCTGTCTGTGCTCATGACAGGAGCTTCGGAAGTATAAGGAAAACGAGAAGGACACTGAGGTGCTGATGTCCGCCCTGTCCGCCATGCAAGATAAAACACAGCACCTGGAGAACAGCCTGAGCGCAGAGACCAGGATCAAACTGGACCTGTTTTCCGCTTTGGGGGACGCCAAGCGGCAGCTCGAGATCGCCCAAGGTAAGAGAAGAGCCGGACAAGAATGGACAGGGTCGCAGAGAGCACCCCTCCCCTGAAAGTTCTGAACCAAAGGGCACTTCCCATTTCTCTGCCAGGAGATTGGTAAGTGTCCAGCACGGAAGTCTAGGAATCAGCTCATTTGTTCATTCAGTCTGCGAACGTGTTGAGCTGAGAGCATTCGTGGGAGGACACAGGACACGACGAGCTGTCTCTGCCCAGTGAACTCACAGGCTGGTGGGGACTCGGTGCCACTGCATGGCTGTGTACAGCGAGCGCTGGGGGAGCATCGCAACTGCGGAGCAGTGGACGGAGTTAGCGGGAGCTGGTCCCCAGGGCAGCTGACCCATGCTGGGCAGAGGCAGGAAGGCTCGGTGGGGGCAAGACGAAGGGGAGGAGAGGCTAGAGGGCAGGCCATTCATAGGCAGGTCCTTACTGGACTTGTGAGCATCCCTCCGGATCCAGCCCTAGTGCGGACAGACAGCGAATGCGGAAATGTATGACAGACCAGGAGGTCGTGGGTGCAGGAATGGCGTAAAGCAGTGAGGGAGAGGGTTCCAGAACAGGAAGCCTTCGAGCAGGGGTGCGCTCGGTGAACATCGGAGGAGCAGCCGGGGCAGGGCTGGGTCTTCTAGAGCCCTGTAGCCCAGGGAGAGAATGCTGAGTGACCTGGGAGATTTGCAAAGATTCTCAACGTAGCCTTGACATGACTTGATGACAAGAAATTTGGAATTTATCCAGGAAATAATTATTATTCCCCTACTATCATATGACCAGTCGGGTCATTTCTGGGCAAACTCCAGTGACACTCAGAAAGACCGGGAGTCATGAAGGCGGGTGGCAGGCTTGGCGACAGTAGGACGGATTGGACCTGGTAGCCCCTGGGACGGCACTCTCTGTGACCAGTGCAGTCCGGGGGTGGGGGTGGGGTGGGCTGAGAACTCCCTCTGAGGAGAGGGGCAGGGTGTGTAATGAAACCGTGCATTTGCAGAGCAGGGCCAGCTCTGTTCCCTGAGGGAAGAGTAGGCCAAGGAAGGGCGAGCCGTGTCCACAGCGGTGGCCTCAGCAGAAGAGGTGGAGGACGAGAGTGGGCGGTCAGAGGGCCACGAGTGAAGCCACATGCAGTGTCTCCCAAGCTTTGCAGGGGGAACAGGGGCACAGGTTCTGCCCCTGAATTTGGAGGTAACGGGGTAAGAGAGAGCCGAGACGGCCAGTGCCATAGCTGTCTGTGGTCTCGTGGGCCAAGAGGGGAGTGTCGGGGGCGCAGAGGGCAGACGCTGGGGAAGGCTGGGAAGCTCGTTGCAGGAGCCAGGAGGAGAGCAGAAGAGGCTTCGGAGGGGAGAGGAGAGGCTGAGTTTGATGGAGAATGGAGAGAAGTCAGAACTGTTGGGGAAGGGGGGTTTGGAGGTCATGCTGCTTCTGCATGGCTCGAGTGGCCCAGGCAGAGCAGCAAGCAGAGAAAGGGCTTAGAATCGAGCTAGTGTGGCCGGAGAGGCTGTGGCCTCAGAGAGAGGTGTTTAAGAAGGAGGCTCCTGGGAATCTTGCAGTAAAGCCTGACTTTGGGCCTGGCTCAGCTCATCGCCATGCACTTAGGGGACAAGCATGGAAGCACCCCCACCAGCCCCAGGCTGAGTAGCACTGGCCTCGCAGTAGCCAGAGGAGCTTAGCTTCCCACCGCCACGGAGTGGGGTCCCGCTCTGCCCATCTTTGTGGGAGCAGCAGCCTCGTCCTTCACCCACAGAGAGGCTGGTGGGCTAGAGCAGCTTGAGACTAACGCACAGCCTGGCCTGGGCTCTTCGCTGTTGGCCCCAGAATCCCCATAAAGAGGCCCAGAGACCGTTCTCTCCAAAACTCCGAGATGGGTGTTTCGTCATCCGCGGCCTCTTGCTCACAGAAAGACTGCACGGAAAGGAGAGGCAGGGTGCAGGGCCACCATAGCTCTGGGCAGTTCCCACCACAGGGGTTCTCACCCAACCCCCCTGGGTTCCACGGTGACTTCCTCTGACGGCGGCCTCTTGACCATTCCACCAACCCCTCAGGGCCGTGACCTGAGCATGAGCACAGCTGTAATGCACCTTCGTGAAGGTCCTGCCTTTCCCTCAGTCGACGGGGACCTGAGGCACCGTAGAAATTACGTGGGCTTTGGAACAGAGTGGTCTTGAGCTGGGGTGCTGCCTCCATCTCAACTGGATGACTTGGAGAAGCTGTGTACTCTGTAGACTCAGTGTTCTCACCTTTAGGCGCCCATTAACTGGAGGAATTTCTGTTGAGTTGGGATTTGGGGGGAGAGGGGAATCAGCAGGCGACCAGGGATACAGTAGTGGATACAGTCTCTGTCCCAGGCGGGCACATGCCATCAGCCAGGTGACTGAGAGTTGGGAGTGGGCTCTGGGGCCCCCTGGTGGCTGCGATGGGGAACCACTGGGTGGCACACATGAAGCCTTGAGTGCTCCAGGTGGTCATCCCGGCCACCGGCACAGGAAGCACAGAGCAGGGTAGAATGTTTAGCATGTGTGGGAACCGAGGGGGGGGGGAGGCATCCAGGATGAGAGACCAGGGACAGTGGTGCGAGTGGATATGGACTGCAAGCGGACAGGAGGTGGCAGGAGATGCCCAGGAAGGGGAGGTGACCAAGGCAGGACCTGGAAACTGAGTGGGGAGGACGTGCCGTGAAGTTGTTCAGGCTGATGTCTGTCCCTGCATGTACAAACCAGATGGCCCAAAGGCTCCCTCTGAGGACCAGCTCCGGGTGACGGAGGGCCCCCCCAGGCAGCAGTCACAGTGACAGTGCCCCTTCCCATGGGAACCCCTGTGTTGCTGAGTCTGAGGTACTGGCTGGACCGGAGCCCTGGAATGTGCTCTTCCAGCTGGATAGAGGCCATCATAGGCCATTCACATCCACAGAATCACTTTGACCCCAACCCTGGGCCAGTCAGCCCCGAAGCGCACAGGCCAGCCCAGCCTGCCACCGGTTCATGCACGGGCCCTGTCCCCGTAGCTGGGGCAAGAAAAGAGGCACGATGCGAGTGTGCGGCCCCTCCCAGGAAAAGTGCGCATCCTCCCCCCACCCCCACCCCCTGCGAGCTCACACTGCCAGGCTCGCCCTCCTCACTGGCCCCGTCTCCGCTCTTCCTCCAGGACAGATCCTGCAGAAGGACCAGGAGATCAAGGAGCTCAAACAGAAGATTGCCGAGGTCATGGCGGTCATGCCCAGCATCACGTACAGTGCCGCCGCCAGCCCCCTGAGCCCCGTGTCCCCCCATTACTCCTCCAAGTTTGTGGAGACCAGCCCCTCCGGACTCGACCCCAATGCCTCTGTGTACCAGCCCCTGAAGAAATGAAGGCCGGCTTGGGCGTGCCCCACCATCGGGTGCCAGCAGGCAGTGCAAGAGCATCTCTGGCAGTCAAGATTAAAAAAAAAAACAAACAAAAAAAGAAAAAAAAAGTTTATATTGTATTTTGTGGGACAGTATACGTTGCCATTTTTAAAATGAGAGGGGGGAGACCATCCAAATCTGATAGAACTGCCCATCGGTTTTTCATGTGTCACTTTCTAGACGACCTCACAGAACTTAGCAGTTTATTTTTCTGGGCCAACACATTAAAACCGTTCTTGGATTTCAAGTCGCCAGTTTTGCCTTTGATGTATTCTCACGTGGCTTCCTCTTGAAGGAGAAAAGCGAAACCTAAACAAAGCCGGGTTGCCACTCCTCCGCCCTCTATTTCTGCTCTGCCCGCAAAGCCAGGCCAGCACATCGGATCATGTCGAGAGCGAGAGGGTTCATTAAACAATCGACCCACTTTAGTTCGATAGCTGCATACAGGGAGCTGATTATTGATAGTCCAGAAAATAAAAACCGACCGCCCCTCCAAGGCCCCCCTAAATTCCAGCCACGTGGTGTCAGCCGAGAGAAGAGACAGGAGACGAGCTTGATTAACAGAGCAGGGCGGTGTCTGAAATACTTAGGTTCCCAGCAGTTGGTTAGGCCTAGAAAGCGGCGAGCGGCCGTCCGGTGCACAGCCGTCGGGTGCACAGTGCCTTGGGAAAAGACATTTCCAGAGGACGCTTGGATCACTTTAAGCTATCCCTCCACCCCCGCCCCGGGCCCCGCTGTACCACCATCTGTCGTCTGTCTATTACAAGCTCACTGTGGATCCTGGTGGCAGCGGGGCTGCCGTCCCCACCAAGGCCCCAGCCTCGCAGCTGCTTCTAATAGAAAGCTGCCCGGGGCTCGGTGATTACCGGAGCAAAGTACCTTGGGAAGGGGAGCTGGGCAGCGTTGCAGGGAAGAGACTGATGACAGCTAAGAAAGCTGCGATTCTAGGTGGTTTTTCCATTTTATTTATTTTATTTAACTGTGTCCCCACTTCTCATCATCTTGTGTTTGACTGAAAACAGCAGCTGTGCCAAGGTGGATTTTGTTTCCTTGTTATTTAAAAAGTTTTCTGAGCAAACTGCACAAAGATTTGTTGTCGATGTTTGTCGCACTGGCCACTTTGGAAGGCATGTGAGGTCAGGGTGGGGAGGGAAGGGCATGTCAGGATTATTTGGAAGCTAGCAGAGTCAAGAAACCCAGTCGACTGGTTTTGTCTCCTTGCCCTGAATGCCAGAAGCACAGAGTGCTGGGATTCCTGCTCAGGGCGTCGGCACCTGTAAAGCAAAGGCAAGCCAGGCTCGCCGAAGTGTTAGGCTCCGTCCTGGTCACAGAGCTCTGTGGGGATGAAGCACAAGAGCCCTGCGTTAGCCAGGTGTGCACATTGCATTTTTGAATCATCTTGTGAAATTGTCGCCATAAAAGTGTTACTTAGAATTGTTACAGACATTTTCTTTTTTTCATCTTTGTGCAAAAACATGGAAAATTGTCACCTGGCTTTTGTGTTTGAGAGTCCCCTCATTTTGCTGCCTTTGGGGACTCTGTTTACGTAAAATACTTGGTCTTGACTGCATTCTCTCCCCCCTCCTCCCCCCCTTTCCTCCTGTGGGGTTCGGAAGAATAAACATTTTCTTGCAGATAAAACCAGCTTTCTGCCTTTTTCACTTGTAGGGTGAAGCCAGGTAGGTCGGCTCCCTTGCCTTCCTAGCCCCCACCCCCCAGGCAGTGTCCCCCCACTTCCTCCACAGGCCCGGCCGGGAGCCAGGCAGTCAGTGGGGTTTCAGTCTGCTGTTGAGGCCATTCATCTCGCCTCCCCTCGCCGCCGTCTCTTGGAGCCAAGGCTGGCTTACCTTCTGGAACCTACCCCCGTCTGCTACCGATGCGGAACTGGACCCTGCAGTCGCTCCCCCTCTTGTCCCGCACGTTCACCCCCGAGGAGCCACCTGCTCTCCTGGCTCGTGGTGTCCCTCTGTGGGCTGCGGTGACCTTTGGTCTGGGCCCCAGTTTGGGAAGACTGCTCTCTGCAGCCGCCCCTCACTCATGGCTGGATGGCCTCACTGGGTCTTGGCCCCCAGCCTGCCTGGCCGACACACCACCCTTAATGCCAGGACCCCAATTCCCCCGGGCACACGCCTCGGAGTTGGCCCGCATGCTCCCAAGAAGAAGGGGCTGCCGACAGCGGTTTCCAGTTGTCTTGGTGGCTTTCTGCCCATCACAAGGTGCCTCCACTTAGACATCCTCGTTACGACGTGCCGTGGGCAGTTAAGTATTTACGGAATGTGCAGGCCCCGCGTGTTTTGACGGACTGGGTCACCGTTACTGAATCGCCCAGCTTGGCATGCGGAATAGCTACCCCATGTCCAGTCTCCCCAAGAAGTCCTGTCAAACAAGAAGAATGCCAGGTCCGTGTCTCGGGGCTTGCCCACCTGAGAGTCGAATGACCGGTCCGAGCAGCTGCGGCTTCTTGCAAAGCGCACCCCGCAGGGGGCGCTGAGCTAAAACTTTGCGGGCCGTGTGCAGGCGGGCCGTGTGCAGGCGGGCCGTGTGCAGGCGGGCCGTGTGCAGGCGGGCCGTGTGCAGGCGGGCCGTGTGCAGGCGGGCCGTGTGCAGGCGGGCCGTGTGCAGGCGGGCCGTGTGCAGGCGGGCCGTGTGCAGGCGGGCCGTGTGCAGGCGGGCCGTGTGCAGGCGGGCCGTGTGCAGGCGGGCCGTGTGCAGGCGGGCCGTGTGCAGGCGGGCCGTGTGCAGGCGGGCCGTGTGCAGGCGGGCCGTGTGCAGGCGGGCCGTGTGCAGGCGGGCCGCAGGGACTAGACCCGCTAGGGTTAGCTGACCTCTGAGACTGATGTGAACGGCTGAGCTGACTTCTCTAACGGCCCTTAGAAATAGTTGCAAGGCTGCCTCTCTGACGGCCCCAGTCAGCTCCAGGCCGGCCAAAGTGGAGGCGTGCCCTCTGAGCAGGCAGGAGGGAGCTGGTAGTCTGGCCCCAGCTTTGCCCCCGCTGGCTTGGTGACCCGTCCCCCTACTAAACCTCCCCGGGCTGTTTCCCTACCTTGACAAAAGAGGATGGCTCCTGGTGCCCTGCCAGCTTTGGGAGTTGCTATGGCAACTGTGTGGCACAAGGCAAAAGCACTGCAAATTCCCTGCCTCCCAGATGATGTCCAGAAGGGCAGCAGGAAGTGGGGAGCCAAGGCCCTTCACCCAGACAGAGCCCCGGCTCCTAGGGCTAGCTCCTATGCAAGTCGGTGGTCCACTTGGTGGCCTGGTAGCAGCAAAGCCCTCTAGGGGCTGCCATCGAGTCAGCCCAGATGCATGGCCACCCCCTGCCCAATGGAAGGCACACCCGGTCCTGGGCCGTCTTCATGATGGGGTGTAGACTGGGCTCTTGTGGACCTCAGAGCTGATGGTGCTGATTGTCAGAAGGAGAAGTAGACGTCGTTCAGCAGCATAGCCGCGTGCAGACCACCTGTTGGAGGCTTGGGGCAAACTAAGCTACTCGGGCTCCCGTCAGACGCACAGATTTCTCCCGCATAAGACATGTTTAATGGTGTCTCTCTGCGGGCACGTTCTCTCAGCAGCGCACTTGTTTTACTCTCGCCAGGTGGCCTTCAGAAAAGGGGCAGTCGAACCTGTGGCTGCCCAGGGCAGCTGGTGGGTCAGTTCAGTGGAAGGCAGAGAGATTGGCTCACAGGTTATTCAGACTTTTTAAAGAACTTTTTAATCCCAAAGGAGTAAACCTGGTAAAGGGACAGAGGGTGATCATGAGGGATAATTCGGGAGAGAGTTTAAGAAAACCAAACACTGCATCGATGAGGGAAAGGCGCTCTTTCCCCTGCATCACGGCAGGTGCATGCTCCTTCTCCGTAGGCAGCGAGGGCGCCCTAAGACGCTCTATCCGAGATTTGCCCCGTCTCCCCACAGCCCTGCTGTTGCCCTTCAAGCTGCCTTTTGTTCCCAACATTCAAAACAGCTACAGGAGGCGTGCAAGGACGCCCAGACTGCCACTTTGACATGGCGTGAACGGAAGAGTGGGAAACCCTTCAGGGAAGGGTGAGAGGTGGACTACCATGTTGAGCCGTGTAGACCTAGGTGGTGGATAGATACATTGAGAAACATAAGCTTCGTATTGTGATATTTTTGTTTAATAAAGGTTACTATGATTTCGTAGCAATACTTTTTTTTACTTGCTGTGTATATGTGTGAGCGCGAGAAAAAACATTTACCGTATATCCTCAAGTATAAGCCGACCCAAATATCAGCCAAGGCACCTAATTTTACCACAAAAACTGCATTAAAAATGTGATGGAAAACTCAACTTATACATGAGTATATACAGTAGTTCAAGAAAATGGCTCACACAGCTGTGGAGACTGGGGTGCTCCAAGCCAGGGGTTCTCAGCCTTCCTGGTGCCATGACCCTTTCATATAGTTCCTCATGTGGTGGTGACCCCCAACCATAACATTTTCGTTGCTCCTTCATCACTGTCATTTTGCTACTGTGATGAATCGGGAGACCTCTGTGAAAGGGTTGTTTAACCCCCCAAAGGGTCCTGAGAACCGCTGCTCTAAGCCCATGGGTCTGTCAGGCCAAGACTAGTGGCTTCTCCTGACTCAACCTGGTAATGAGTTAGCAAACCCCAATTGGCTCAGGTCCTACGCAGGAATGACAAAGGGCAGACTCCGACAAGACGGCCGAGTCTACCGAAGACCAGCCCCACCAAAGAACTCAGCCTCGCACATCAGCTCACAAACGAGGCTGAGGACATAAAGCGGGCCGAACCACAGGGCTGTGGCTTAGCCAAGTGGACACTTGGCCACCACGCCTCACATGACAGAAGTGGTGACTGCAGGGGCCCGAATTGAGCCAGCGGCGGCAATTCTATCAACAAACCGCCACTGGGGGACAAAAACTATTCCTCAGACTCACTAAGTCCGCATCTGCGTTTTAGGAAGAAATCCGGGGTTCGTTGGCCCGTTAGTGGGTGTAGAAGCCCTGTCTGAGCGGACTGACCCCCGTGAAGACGGCTGTGTCGCACCTCGAGGATCCCATGCTCTCTCGCCGCCACAAGCACCCACACGGCGCGTCGTTTGATGCAAAGACCTTGAAACTCACGTCCGTTTAGCCCTGGGTGTTTCGAACAGTTAACGCTCAGCTCCTGACTGCAGGGTGGTGGGTGGAGGACACAGAGGGAGATGTCTTGTACACGGTCCTGGCGCTCTGTTTCCGAAAGTCAGACTTGAAAATCGCACGGCAGGCCGGTTCTGCCCGCAACCGTGGGGCGCCATGCGCGATAGCCTAGAGACCCGCGAGGGCAAGGCCTGGGCACTTTCCTTAGTGGCTCTCCCCTCGTGGAAGGCACACTCCAGGTGGCACAGATTATGCCCTGTCGACTGTTGTGACATGTTGCACGATGACTACCACGGAGCAGGGCACAGGAGATTTTCCTCGAATGAATAAAGTTCAGCCACAGCTCGGACCTGTAATCGGAACAGGGCCTGGCAGTACTGCTGCCGGAAGCACACATGACTGTCCTTAGGAGGAAGAGGGACAAGCCTGAGGCGAGAGAATTACAGCGACAGCTCCCATCTGCTTTCTGCCCAAACCTTGTGTTGCCGAAGGACTTCAGCCCTGACCAGTTCAGTCTTGGCCAACGTGGTGAAATGGGAACAGACTGGATTTGTGACATGCGAGTCAAAGCTCTGGGAAGGAAGACCCACTCGCGGGCGGTGCGCCTTGTCCGGAGCCTGACGCAGAGCTGGGGCGACTGCCAGAGCTGTGGGGAGCCCACCCAGTCAGGGGGAAGCACGTGGCCGCCAACTTTGAGCTGGGCACTGTGGTGCCCAACACTGCCGGTCATGAGATTCGGTGCCTACCCGAGGCACACGCCGCCCTGGCTTTCTAAGACATGATATTTCCACAACGCAGGGCCCATATTTTCCCCATTCCACTTAACATTCTGGTGCAACCTCATTTTACACATTCAGGTCTACTGAGTCTTCACTTGGTCAGCCGTGACTGACCTGCGAAGACCCAGTCCGAGGGCGCGTGCCCATCAGATGGTTTCTACAAACTCCTGCTGAGTTACCCAGGCACAGACGTTTCTGAATAGCTACGTGCACTGAAAATAGCCCCCTCTTGTCTGGGAATCCTTGCCACCAGCCACCTGGGGATCCATCGTCTTCACCCAGTGGGAGCTTAGACCCGGTTTCTCTTCAAGTCAGGTGGGGCATTCTCAGCACGACAGTAACTGAATTATAAAATGTTTACTGCAGGAAGGCATCCAATTAAGTGAGCGGGTCTCAGAGGATCTTCCCGTGTTGGAAAGATCTTTGCCCCCCTCCTCTCTCCTTTGGACTTCTGTTTTCAGTTTTTCTGCTCTGTTCCGATCTCAATTTTTGCCCTCAATCCCTCTTGTCTTCTGCCTGAGGTTTAAGTATTGCATGACCCTCACAGGAGGTTTTCTCGGGTTGTGGAGTCACCTGCCATTACAAAGCCGGTCTCTCTCCTCCGACACCCGTCACAGTGTGGTGTGGCGCTTTAGACCCGGCCCAGAAGCCTGGCTCTGCTCACTCTGAGAGACACCTGCTCCACCTCTCTCCCTGCTCTGCAGCCTCCAGACTCCTCCAGGGTTCAGAACGAGCTGGGCTCCCATGTGTTCGGTAAGGCTGCCCTGGCACCTGGCGTTCACAGCATCAGTTCCTGCCGTCTCCTAGTGCACAGCAGCCGGTCTCATCGCTTAACACACGTATCCAAGGTGAACAAGTTTCCCAATCAGTGATTCATGCACATGGTTCTGTGACATTGGACACAATCCCTCTGATGTGCCCACCAAACCCTAAAACCAAACGCCCCGACACATACTGACCCCGTAGGACAGGGTAGAACTGCCCCTGTGAGTTTCTGAGATGGTAGATTTACGGGAGTAGAAAACCCCAAGTTTTCTTTCTCAGAGAGGCTGGTGGTTTTTGAACTGCTGATCTTGCGGTTAGTAGCTCAATTTGTTACCACCAGGTCACCAGGGCATCAATGAGTCCGTGTTCTCCCCAATTTCCTCCCGGTTCCCATTGCCACCTGCCTGGCTGCCCTGCCTCTCCCTGCGGTCTCCTTGGTTTAGGGCCAACGGCGCCCTTTCCGTCTCGTCTCCTCGATTGTTCTAAGGAGGACACACTCCAGTTTGTTGTGCCTAGGCCTTGCTCTGCGGCTGACAGGTTCCGCCAGGAGCACCTTTGACTTCCAGTTAGGACATAGTCTCCAGGCAACACAGTCTTGGGGCTTCCTCCAGCCTCTTTCAGACCAGATTTGCCCTTTTCCCTCGCCCTTTCATTTGACTTTTGTTACTACCTTTCCCCACCATTCTAACCAGACCCTCCTCTTGTGGTCCTGGCCAGAGGGGCCGGGGGAGTAGCCAGGCACCATCTAGTCCCTGGGGTCTCGGGTTCGTGGAGGCTGTGGCTTGTGTGGGCCATAGCAGCAGGTCAGGGGCAATGCTCCCTTGAGTCTTCGGCGCACCAGCAGGAAGAGCCCACCCGCTGCCCTGTCAGTCAGTCAGTCGCCTCGAAGACTTTTAAGACCTGACGTGAAGACAGTGTTTTGCACCCTCACCCAGCTCTGGAAGTTGCTTAGAAGAACGGCCCTCACACTTAAGTGTTGACAGACCACCTGAAGGGGCTCATTCAAGCCCAGCTGCCTGGGCCTCCATCTCTGAGTCTCTGACACTGAAAAGCACACATCTCACAAGTCCCAAGCGAGGCTGATCCATATCGTTCCGGGGCCCCACTTTGAGGACCAAGGACTTGAAATTTTTGAGAGAGTTTCCTAGAGGGCCAACCTTGGCCGTAGGTCATGCCCTCTGACTGCCACCAGGGCGCACTCAAGTTCAAGTTGAGCCATCAGCCCTCCGGCACTGAGGTTCTTCCCAGATGACTTGCAATTGTTATGTATTAGGAAGAAGAGAGGTAGATCTACACATCCAGCCAGTTTCCCCAAGTCTGACTGGCAGGATCCGGACTCTCCAGAAGTGGAGCGGCTGTGGCTGGTTCATTTCTGGACCAGACGGGGCTCCTTGCTCCACTCCCTACAGTCAGGATTCCCTTCAGAATGACCCGGGATCCTTTGGTATTCGGGATCCACCGGCCAGTGAGAATGTTACTAGGTGCCATCCAGTCAATTTCAACTCATGGGGAACCCCCCCCCCCCAATCCCCGGTGTTTTCCAAGTTTGCAATCTTTACAAGAAGGAGCCCAGGGGTGCTATGAATTAGGTGCTGGGTCTGCGGTTCAGACTCAAACCTGCCCACTGCTCCTCAGGAGAAAGGTGAGTCTCAGAAACTCACAGGAGCAGGTCTACCCTGCCCTGGAGGGTCGCTATGAGTCGGCCTTGGCTCAATGGCCCTGAGTGAGTGAGTGAGTGAGTGTGAGGCAGGCTCCTCAGGAAGATGAAAACCCCAAACAAAACCAAACACTGCCACTGAGTCACTTCCAACTCAACTGCTCCTAAGTGTTTCTGAGAGTGTCGTTGACAGGCGTAGAGAGCCCCATCTTCCTGTAACCACCACGTCTCCAGGCTGGGTTCAAAACTTTTCCAAGTTTAACAATTGTGTCCCCAAGACTCCTTCTGTTAGGAATATAAGTGGTGTTAATTTTCTTCTTAAACCTTAGTGTCAAAAAAATAAAATTTAAAAAAACCTTTGTGTCTGTTTCAAATATTCTTCAATGAACATGTAACTTTTATAGTAAAAAAAGAATGGTTGTTGTAAGACACTTTAAAAATGTAATTAAAAGCACAAACAACTCTGAAGAAGGGTAACTACCGAGGCGTGGGTGGAAAGAGAGAACCCTCCAATTGGCACGTGAGCCCCAGGACTCCCTGCTCATTGGCTCGCTGAGGTTCCTGGCTGGGGTCACAGGTGGCAAGCAGGCTGCTCAAGAAAGCAAGGCTGGGCCCCACTAGCAGACAGGCATCGCTGAGCACCGAGAGAGGCCTTCTCAGTCTCTCTGTGGCTGTTGCTGGGCCCCACCCACCCACCCAAGCCCAAGATCCCCGAAGGCCAAGCCCAGGAAAACATCGGAGTTCTACTACAGGGTCTGCCCTGAATTGTTGTCGGTGCCCGTCGAGTCAGCCTCGACTCAGTGACCCCGTGTACAGCAGAGCCCACTCCTGCACCATCCTCACCACAGTACACCCGCCCCCCCCACCCCGCACCCCACCGCCATGCAGCAGGAAGGGAGGGGGCAGGTGAGCTCAACCCCAGTTGCTCATTAGAAACACCTGGGGAGCTTTTACAAATGCCCCCAAATATTCTGTTCTGCAGTCAGAGCAACCATGCCTCTCGGGGGCAGCTCAGAGCAGGAGCTTCTCAGCAGAGCCTGGGCCCTCACCCGGGAGGAGGGGGTTCCTGCTCCAACCTCCCCTGAGTGGGTCTAGGGCAGCGGTTCTCACCCTGGGGGTTGAACGACCCTTTCACAGGGGTCACTTGATTCATCACAGTAGCAAAATGACAGTGATGAAGTAGCAATGAAAATAATGTGATGGTTGGAGGCTCACCACCACATGAGGAACTGGATGACAGGGTCGCAGCATGAGGAAGGCTGAGAACCATCAGTCTAGGGAGACGGGAGGTGGGGTAGATGTGTATGATCATGCCCATCCTCCCCCCTCTCTCCCCTGGGAAAAGGCTGAACCCACTCTGGCTCTTCGACCTGAGCAGGGAGTGCACATCCCCACCCCAGAGGCAAGGTGGGCCTGTGGATTGTGAGCAGAGACTTCATACCCCAGGGCTGAGCAAAGGTTCCTGGGGCTCCCCAGGGGAGAACAGCCTTTCCCACGCGGCCTCAGACCTGTGAGCCCAATAAAACGACACACGCTCCTGATGTAAGCCTCTGGGATGAGGGGGCTGTTTGTTACCGCAGCGAAAGCTGACTCACACAGGGGTAAGCAGAAACCTCAGACACCGGCCTGGGTCTCCTCCCAACAAGACCTGCCTAAACGTGGCTGCAACCCCCGGGGGTGGCTGCAGACCTGCTCGTTCTCTCAGTAATGTGCTCCTCTTGGTCACCTTAAAAGGGAAAAGACTCCATCAAAACACTGGATTCTCAGATCTACTGGGCTAGTTAAATTCAAGGCTTAGGGGATCCCAAAGGGTAATTGGTGGGTTTTCTGGAAGAACCCGATGGCCACGGGGGCTCATCATGAAGAAGCTTTAAGAAAATGGAAGGTCACATTGGTGAGAAAAGGGCCGGAAATGTCGCATTGAGGACCCCTTTTTCCATCACAACGATGCCCCTGCTCATTGAGGGCAGTGAGGACTGTCCTGTGAGAACTGTCCTAGGAAATCTCACCCTGTCCACCCGACTGCCCTGCCTGCAGACTCCTTTTTGCTCCCAAACTCAAGGGTGGTGGGCTAGGAACAGGATCTGCGTCCCTCGAGGTCGCCCGAGAGAGTCTATACTATACCATACTATAGAGTTTATACTATACTTGACAGTCTATACTATACCACACTATAGTCTATATTATACTAGCGAGTCTATACTATACCATGCTATAGAGTCTATACTATACTAGAGAGTCTATACTATACCATGCTATAGAGTTTATACTATACTAGAGTCTATACTATACTAGAGAGTCTATACTATACCATACTATAGAGTCTATACTATACTATAGAGACTATACTATACTATAGAGTCTATACTATACCATGCTATAGAGTTTATACTATACTAGAGAGTCTATACCATACCACACTATAGAGTCCATACTATACTAGAGTCTATACTATACCACACTATAGAGTCTATACTATACTAGAGAGTCTATACTATACCACACTATAGAGTCTATACTATACTAGCGAGTCTATACTATACCACACTATAGAGTTTGTACTATACTAGAGAGTCTATACCATACTATAGAGTCTATACTATACTAGAGAGTCCTAACTATACTATAGTCTATACTATACTAGAGTCTATACTATACCATACTATAGAGTCCTTACTATACTATACTAGTCTATACTATAACCTACTATAGAGTCTATACTATACTATAGAGTCCTTGCTATAATATAGTCTATAGTATACTAGAGAGTCCATACTATACTGAACTATGATATACTATACTACAGAGTCTATACTATACTATAGAGTCCTTACTACACTATAGTTTATACTATACTGCAGAGTCCTTTACTATACTATATTATACTATACTATAGAGTCCTTACTATACTATACCATAGTCTATGCTATACTATAGAGTCCACACTATACTATACTATAGGGTCTACACTATACTATAGAGTTCTTACTATACTAGAGTCCATACTATACTAGAGTCCATACTATATTATACTATAGAGTCTATACTATACTACAAAGTCTATACTATAGAGTATTATACTATAGCCTATAGTACTATAGAGTCTATACTATACTATAGAGTCTATACTATACTATAGAGTCTATACTATAGTATAGTCCAGGTGTCCTCAAACTATGGCTCGTAGGCCACACATGGCCCACCAAGGACATTTATCTTGCCCGTTGGGTGTTTTTGCCCCATTTGGTTTTTACTTCAAAATAAGATATGTGCAGTGTGCATAGGAATTTGTTCATAGTTTTTAAAAAAAATCTATAGTCTGGCCCTCCAATGGATCTGAAGGGCAGTGAACTGGCCTTCTGTTTAAAAAGCTTGAGGACCCCTGGTATAGTCTAGATGATACTATAGGGTCTACACTAGACTATATTATACTATACTACACTATACTATACTATCTCTAGACCCAGATGGTGACAACATCGACAAATGCCAGCTTCACATTTTGATATCTTTGTTTCAGAAGGGCATCAGCCATCTTGTAGCAATACTCTTTAACTTCTTCTCATACAGAGAGCCCAAACTAGGATCAAATGCTCTCCCCTTGGCCCAGCTCTGGGGAGGGGGAGCAGGAGTACAAGACCCTCTCAGCTCCCACAGCCGCACACAGAGACAGGAGGTCCTGCTGGGCTGAGGGGCCCCCAAAACCCACATATGCCCATCACCAATAGTTCTAGCAGCCAGAGGTCAGGGCAGGCAGTCTTAGCCTCCCCCTCCTCTCCAGTGAGCTCCAAGGGGGTTGCCAGCAAGTACAACTATGAACTCCAGGTATTGGTTCATGACAGCGGTGCCGTGTCAGCCCAGGGCGTCACTGCCCATAGAACTGACCACCAGCCATGGTGCGGAGCCAAAAAGCCAGCGAATTCAACCATTCAAGTCACCTGGGCAGCCTCATGTGGGCTTCCCGAGATCTCAAAATTAGCTTGGCGAGTGCAGTTACCACTGCCCCAGGCCTCTGTCTGTATATCTGGGGCCCACTCCCTTTCCTGAGGGGGTGCCATTCCTGTAGCGACACTGGAAGTCAGAAATGTCCTCCAGGCCCAAAGGAGCCGGCCCAGTGGGGATACTCCAAGTTCAGCATCAGGCAGGGCAGGGCACCGGGTCTTCTGAGGGAAAGGCCCTGGAGGGCTTTCCTCCACTGCACTCCGAGTGGTTCACCAGTCGTCCTGGCCCTGGCTGAGGAAACTGACTGAGACAGAGGCACGTGCAGGGGCGCACAGGAGGGACGAGAAGCTGGGGTTCAAGCCAGGCTGGCCTGCAGTCCTGTAAGACTGCAAGAGCAGGTCCCCGGGTGTTGAAGGTGAGTGAGTGTACAAATGTGGCCGCCTCCCCACCATCCAGCCTGCCTCTCTCCAGCCTCCATCCACTGGGGACTCACCTCTCACAGGAACCCATTCCTTGGTCGGAATTGGCCCCGCCCACTTCCCGGGAAGCATCTACCCACCAATGCCTGACCATCCCGATTGATTCCAGGATGCAGCCCAGCGAAGGCCACTGGGAGACAAGGAGACATCGACCAGGAAGAGTGCTTTCTCTCTTTTCCCACAAAATGCCTTTATTTGTTTGTTTAAAAATCATTTTATTAAAGCTCATACAACTCTTATCACAGTCCGTCCATCCATCCATCCATCCATCCATGTGTCAAGCACAGCTGTACACATCTTGCCATCATTGTTTTCAAAACCTCTTCTTTCTACTTGAGCCCTTGGGACAAAGCTGTCTCATCCCCGAGAAAGCTCCTCTCCGGGCTAGGCCACAGGTGTGAGGTGTTAGGTCTGACACAGGGGAGAGCACGCTTAGAGAGCCCAGGGGTGCCTGTTGGTGATAAGCCAGGCACTGAGGTTGGAAGCCAGATTTGCTCACTCACACCCCTGGCTGGCACTCTCCCTGTGGGTGCCCAGGGACCAGGACTTCCATCCATACACACCGTCGATCTCACTGGACACAGCTTTTTTTGAGAGAGTGAATTGATAAGTAAGGTTTGCTCTCGGCTTCCCACCCCTAACGAGCGGCGGGGCCGAATGAGTTATGTCCCCTACAGTACTTCTGCCACCAAAACGTCTCTGAGCCTCAAGGTCCCTGTCTGCATCACTGACCCCGGCACTGCTGGAGACCCGGGACTTCAGAGCTGCTCCCACGTCAGTCATGGGGACAGACAGGCGGAGGGATCCATTTGCTCAGCTGTGACATGGGGAAGCACCCATTTGTGAATTCACTCAACAAACTGCCGAGGGGAGGCCTCTTACTGAGGGTGGGGGGCAATGACAGAGATGAACTGGGACTTGTGCCCAAGACACTCCTCCCCTGTTGTGGGAGGCAGGCAGGAGTCAAACCCGGTGGGAAGGGAGCCAGGAGTGGGGGCCCAGGACAGGGTGGAGGCAGACTCCTCCAGGGCAGAGCGCACTGGGAGAGGGCATGGGTGCTGACTCCACATAGCTCGGAGTTTCCCCCCTGAAATACCACCTAGATTTTAAAAATCAGGCGGAACGGTGCAGACACAACTCCTTAAAGACTTGTATCCTTTTGAAAAGAGAAATTTTGTATGCAGCTGGAGCTCAATGTGAGGCGAGCAGTCGGTCACACCGCCACCTGGTGGCAGGATGCCCACAGAGCAGGTTGTATCTTGTTGGGGGAAGTGACTTAGGGAGGCAAGCTCAGTTGGGGACCCAAAGCCACAAGCTCCCCAGTCTGAAGCTCCACTCTCACCCGTGACCTGCATCAGGTTGTTGGAATGGGTCTGTGCTGAAGGTACACCTCTTTGCACTTCCCAGCAGACAAGGGAACAGGCTCCCCTTCCTTAGTCCCTGCCTTTCACCAGCCTGAAGAAGCCTGCTCCCACCCTGCCCGCTACCACCTCCCCAGACCCTCAGCCCAGCCCCCAACGACAGAGCATCCTGAGAAAATCCTCCCCAAGTAATGGTACCCAGTGCAGATGGGCCCACATAGCTCAGACTATGTGGGTTCAAATCCCGACTTCACGTCTTCCTGCCTGTGGGTCCCTGGGTTTCTCCGAGCCTCCGTCTCCCCATCTGAAAAGTCGAATAGAGTCTGTCTTCAAACTCAGATGGTTTGCATTTTCCCCTATGATCCTTCTAAGAGCTGGAGCTGGTAGGGATGTGGGAAGGGGTGGGGGTGCAGAGGATCATGGGAGGCAGAATGCCCCTCACAGCGTGGCCTCTCTCTCAGTGCCTCTCTCTAGAAAAGCCTAAGCCTGGCCCTGCCGGAAGCACCTGAGGATCTTCCTGGGGCTCTTCCCACAGCACCCTAACCAGCCCTGGTTTCTCTTCCGAACTCAGAGCCTTGCTGCCAGCACCCGGGCTGTCTTCCGACTCAGCACTAATTGGACACAGGCCCGTTGCCCCCTCCTTGGGTCAAATTCTACCTGAGAGGGCAATGCTCCACTCCCTCAAACGGCTCACAAAAAATAGTGTTCTAAGCAATCAGCAAAAGAGCCGGGCTGCCCAGCTCTGAACCCCCGGGGCCCTGGTCCTAAGCTTAGGGAGCCAGCCTTCCTCCTGCCTCAGCTGCAGCGGCCTTGGTCTTGAACAGTGGCCTTGGACAAGTCACTCACCCTGGAGCCACGAATTCCCATCTGCAAAAGAAACCTCCCCAATCCAGTCCAGCTCCGACACAGGGTGGTGCTTGGAGGTCCTCCCTCTCCCCTCTGCTTGGAGGAGGAGGTGCTACAGCCCCTGGGGTTCCTGAGGATAATCCGCTGTGCTCCCTGGCAGCCAGCGCTAAGTGTGTGTGTTAATTATTACCAACTCCCCCTGGGAAGCAAATTCAAAGTGAGGTCACCATGGTAACCCAGGTGGTTGCAATGTGACCAAAATTTTTAAGTGTTATTTTCCAGGCAAATGACCTCTCCGAGGAAGAGAAAAGAGCAGAGCTCCAATCCCACACCTCAGTAGCCTCGGGAAGAGAAGCTTTCTGCAAAGAGAGAGGCCGGTCAGGGAGAGGAGCCCGGCGAGAGGGACCCGAGCAGTCACCTGAGCTGGCCACGGCAGCCAGCATCCTGAAGGACCCTGCGAAGCCCGCCTGGACTTCTATACCCTCTCTCTCTGCCCTCAGGGCCCAGAAAAGCTTTTGTTGTTGCTGTTAGTGCCATGCCATCAGTTTTGACTAAAGTAATGCCATGCTCAACAGCGCTGTTGTGGCCACTGTGTCAACCCATCTCATGAAAGGTTGTCCTCCCCCGCCCCCTCTGCCTTACCAAGCACAATGTCCATCAGCGACTCCCTGAGGACAAGCCCCAGTATGTGAAAGAAGTCTCACCACTTCTGCTTCTGAAGAGCCTCGGGCTGGAGCTCTTCCAAGTCAGATTTGGTCATTCCTCAGGCGGCCCATGGAATGGTCCGCATTCTTCTGCAGCCCCATAATTCAAGTGCATGGTTGCTCTCTGGAACTTGCTCATTGTCAAGCCTTCGCATGCCTCTCAGGTGACTGAAAGTACTGTGATTCAGTCAGGCGCACCTTAGCCTTCGGAGGACATCTTTGCTTTGAAACACTCGAAAGAGGTCTTTTGTAGGAGAGGTGCCCGAGGGCAATGCCCCCTTTGGTTTTCCCGACTGCTGCCCCCCTGGGCAAGTGAAGTGAGCTCTTGGACAACTTCAACCTTTTCTGTCTACCATGTCGCTGCTCGCTGACCCACTTGTGAGGAGGTTTGTTTTCCCTGTGATGAGGTGTAATCCACACAGAATCCACGGTCTTCAGCAGCCAGTGCGTCGAGTCCTCTTCACGGCCAGCAATCAAAGTCGGGCCATCTGCATATCACAGGTTGTTAATGAGTCTTCCTCTAACTCTGACGCCACATTCTTCTTCATATATTGCTACAGCTCAGACCGCTTGCTTAGCATGGCCTGACACCCACCTCCCCTGATGTCCAACCAGGTAGACTCCCCATTCTCTTTGAACGACTGTCTCTTGTTCTACAGAAGGGCACCACCAGGTGTTGTGGAATCCCGTTTGGGGCACCATTATTCATAGTTGGCCACAGGCCACAGGGCCTTTGTAGACAAGGGAAGCACAGGGAAACAGCTCTCTGATCGTCTCTGGCTCCTGGCAAGATCTGTCTGACAGAGCGGTCACTCCTTCTGCATCCAGCTGGCGACACTGTCGGAGCGATCTTCAACAAAAGGTCCCCTGCGTGTGATACGAACCATCTTGGGCAATGAGTCCCACAGTCTGCTGATCCCCCTTCTTTGGACCGGGCACGGATTCGGACCTCCTCCAGGCGGCAGGGGCTGTCTGTCCTCTATGGAGGGACATCAGCTCAGAACAAGATGCCAACAGTCATTCTGTTTGTCCCCGTGTCCCCAGCACAGCTGGGGCTTGCTCCTTCTGTCAGGCAGAAGCGGAGTTAGTGGGGCAGGTGGGCTAGGAGGTGGTGAAAACCCTCCAAGGATGCTACAGGAGGCCGGACCCCCTCCCACCCCCCACCCCGCTCCTCCTCCCCTTCGGTGGCCTTCAGGCCCAGGTGCAGAAGACTAATCATTACAGACAACCTTGAACGCTGTTGCTTAGCTCGGACCTGCAGACAACAAAGTTGCGGTGGAAACTTCCCCAGCTCCTCCCTCCCCCCAGTCACCTGGACAGTGTGACGTCTTGGGGCCCCAACTGGGGGCCCGTGAACCTCACCCAGGAGCTCAGGATGCTCCCATCCCTTTCTCTGCTCTCCCGTCCCCCCCGAAGCTCTGAAATAACCCCCTGAAACTGTTTTCTACCTTTTCTTTCTTTCCGTCACCAAATCAACCTCACACCTTCAACTCCACTGGCTCCTGATCAGATGCTGCCTCTTGAAATGTTGGCCGACCAATGGTTTGGATTACCAAAAACCAAGTCAAACTCACTGCCATCAAGTTAATACTGACTCAGACAGGACATGGTAAACCTGGGGTGTGTGTGTGTGTGTGTGTGTGTGTGTGTGTGTGGTGTTTCCAAGACTAACTGTTTACAGGAGTAGACAGACAGCCCTGTCTTTCTCCTGAGGGGCCGCTGGTGGTTTCAAACTGCTGACCGTAGCCCAATGAGGAATCAGGACACCGGCAGGGCTCCTCATTTGGGGGGCAATGCTGTATATTCTGTGAATACACACAAAACCACAGTCAGCAGAATTTCTTAAAGCAACAGCGGGATGAGCCCAGGGATGGGGGTGGGTTATTAACCGCCTGTATGGTGGGTGGGGGCCGGGGGTGCTGTTAATCAGGCAGAGAGACCTGAATTCAAGTCCTACTGCTGCCACCCAGTAGCCATGTGCCGTTGCGGCATGTGCGCTCAGAGCTGAGCACCCGGGCACGACTCCGCGTGACATCCTTACCGCGGTCCTGGCGGAGCACAGTGCCCTTATCAGCCCCGTCTTGCAGATGTGGAAATGAAGGGTAGGGAGGTGGGGCAACTCCGACGTGCACAGACACTCCTGGGGTGGGCCCTGGGGTGCCTGCCTCTAGGACTCAATGCCCTGACCATTCTCTCTGTGCCTGATGATGGAAAGAAATGCAGACCGCGTGTCCGACGCTGCGTGGCAGGCAGCTGGTGCTCATTAAACAGTGGGTACCCACAGGCACACCCAGGTTTTGTGTCATGGCAACTGATCCCTGTTCCCTATCTTCTGGGGCTTGGGGACCTGGATCTGGTGGGTTTCAATCTTCAGGGGCTCAGGGAGCGATGGGGGAGTGGGCAGCAATGGGTCTCCTCCTCAGGGCCCTGCCCAAGGGGCGACCAAGGGCTACCTGGTCCCAGTGGCCCTGGCCCTCCTCTTGCCTGTCTATGGAGCCATGACTGCAGGGACACAACTGGCACAGAGCAGCCTCTGACCTCATCCTGCCGACCCCCCCTGGACCTACACAGCCCCAGGCCTGCCCCTTGCTGCTGGGTCAGCATCCTAGTCCGCCCTGACCCCCAGGGACCCCCAGGCGGGACTGACTTTCCCAAGATAGAACGAGGTCAGGCCTGCAAGTGATGGATGCGTTTAATAATCAGCTGCTCCTGCCACCAGTCCACAGGGTGGCAGGCATATCCAGGGGCAAGAACCAGCCTGCCCGGCCAGGGGCGAGTAGTCAGAGGATGGAGACCCTCCCGCCCAGCCAGCTCGGGGCTCTGAGGAGGCTCTTGGCACAGCTCCAAGTCCAAGTCTGGGGAGCGTGGACACCCTGACCTTAGCCCCTCCATTTGATGAGGTCTAATGTGGGCGAGTTGCTGCTCTGCTCTGGGCCTCCGTTTCCCCACGGGGAACACGGGCGGATAGTCCTCCGAGCCAGCCTCTGGAGTCACTGTGGAGACTGAGCCGTGCGCTCCCACCGTGAACCACCTTGCCCATGAGAAAGTGTCCGGTGTCCCGGAGCTGAGGCCCCACAGAGGCCATCGCAGTGGCTCTCCGGGACAGAAATGTGCTCTCTCCCGGTTCGGGAGCTAGAGTCCAGGACACCAGCGCCAGGAAGGAGAAGATCTCCATGGGCTCTGGGGGAAGGCTTGTGCCTTTCAGCTGCTCCGGGTCCTTGGTCTCGTGGATCACCATGTGGCTTCTTTCTACCACCACGTATGGGTGCTTCTTGGTCTCCGAAAGTGGCGTGCAGGCCGCCTCCACGAGGGACCAGGAGGGTCCAGCAGTCCCCAGCCAAGGCTAATTGCTGGGAGGTAGAGGTCAGGCACGCGTCCACCCTCCACCCTTCTTCACCCCATTCTGGCCCCAACCTCTCTTTGTCTCGAATGGGTTCAACAATCTGCTGGCACAGCTGCACAGAACCCACAAAGAGTGCTCCTGGGTGGGGTCTGTGAGGGACGCCGTTGGGTCCCCCACGTCGGGATCAGAAAACATGAAAGACTCCGTCTTGGCCCCGCGGCAACACCGTCCTCAGCCAGCAGCCAAGTCTCTTTCGGTTCCTCCATCTTTCGAGCTGGGAGTCCCTGGGCCTCTGGCAAAGCCCCCTCTGCTCTACCCCACGGTCTCCGCTTCGGCAGCGTCGGGCCTCTGACCTTGGCTTCCTTCAGAGAGGGACCTCAGACCTGCTCCGCCAGCATCTCTCCTTCCTCGATGGTCGCAGAGTCTCTGCTCCTGCGTCTGAGATGCCTCCTTACACCCGGTGGAAGGACAAAGATGCCCAGGGGCTTCATAAAGTTCATGGGGGGAATGCCCAGTCCCCCCCTCACTGTATAGACTCAACAAGGGACACAGTCCAATCTGGAACAAGGTTGACCTGGTGACTGCTCATCTCGGCTGCTCTCTGGGTGGGCTCCCTGGAAGCACAGCCTGAGATGTGGGTGAGATGGTGAGCAGTTGACTCGGGAGGAGCTCCCAAGAAGCAGTGGCGGGCAAGTGGAGTGGGAGGCAAGAATAGCAGACACCAGTCAGGGCGCTTTCCTGAGTAGTGAGCGACAGACAGCAGGGGCCACAGAGCCTCGGCCCTGCTGGATCCCCTGGGAGATGGTGCCTTCAATCTGTTCCAATCAAAAGGTGAGAAAACTGAGGTCTGTCCCCACCACTGATGTCAACTTCCTGGAAGGAACAGAATGTGCTCTGAGGCCAGGCACGCCTTCAGAGAGTGACACGTACTTACAGTAATAGGTAGCTCTGTCCAGGGCAGGTGACGCCAAGGGGAGGCAGTACCTCACAAAAATGGTCTATTGTTATCTTCACCCCAACTCACTATTACACCTCATAGCGACCCCAGGGTGCCCAAGACTCCCCATCTTTATGGCAGCAGACCACCACACATTTCTTCCAGGTAGTGACTGGTAGTTTGACTCTTCCGTTTCTTCTTCTTTAAAAAAAAATCATTTTATTGGGGGCTCTTATAGCTCTTATCACAATCCATTCATACATCCATTGTGTCAAGTGCATTTGTACATATGTTGCCATCATTTTCAAAACATTTTTTTCTACTTGAGCCCTTGGTATCAGCTCATTCCCCTCCACTTATGAACCCTTGATAATTTATATATATATATATATATATATACATATATATATATATATATCCATGTTTTATACCAACTGTTGTCTCCCTTCACCCACTTTTCTTTTTTCTGTCCCCCCTGGGAGGGGGTTATATATAGATCACCGTGATAGGTCCCCCCCCACCTTCCCCTTTCCCTCCTGGCATCACTGCTCTCTATATGGGTCCTGAGAGGTTTATCTGCCCTGGATTCCCTGTATTGCAAGCTCTTATCTGTACCTGTGTACATGCTCTGGTCTAGCCAGATTTGTAAGGTAGAATTGGGGTCACGATAGTGATGGGGGGCATTCAAGAACTAGAAGAAAGTTGTATGTTTTGTCAGTGCTATGCTATACCCCGACTGGCTTGTCTCTTCCTTGTGACCCTTCTGTAAGGGGATGTCCAGTTGCCTACAGATGGACTTTGGATCTCCACTCTACCCTCTCCCTCATTCACTATGATATGATTTTTTGTTCTGGGTCTTTGATACCTGATATCTGATCCCTTTGACACCTCATGATCACACAGGCTGGTATGCTTCTTCCATGTGGGCTTTGTTGCTTCTGAGCTAGATGGCCACTTGTTTTAAACCCTTATGACTCCAGACACTATATCTTTTGATAGCCGGGCACCATCAGCTTCCTTCACCACATTTGCTTATGCGCCCATTTTGTCTTCAGTGATCATGTCAGGAAAATGAGCATCACAGAGTGCCAGATTATGAAAGTAGAGTGTTCTTGTGCTGAGGGAGTACTTGAGTAGAGGCCCAATGTCCGTTTTTCAGTTGGCAGTCAAGCACTTCGACCATTGGGCCGCCAGGTTCCAGGGAGGTAACATTAGTAGTTCCTTCTTGCAGAAGCATAAAGACTTGCCCAAGGCCACCCAGCTTGGAAGGGACAGGGCGAGGGCAAGCTATGACTTCAGTCTTTGCATGAGTGGTAACCAGTGATGTGCTACATGATTAACAAAGGACAGAAGTCTCGGTTTGTAATGTTTACTAATAGCCATGATGTAAACACTCCAGCCACATCAATTTCAAGCTGTCAATGATGTCACTGAGGAAAGGTGCTAACAATTGGTTCTCCTGAGTTAGTATGAACTCGCTCCAGGACCCCACTGACTGGGACACTGGGGGTTCTCATCTCTACTCAGCACCCCCTCCCCACCAAGTTGACAGACTTTCCCGGGGTCAAACACATCACGATTGTTCCAGCTCCCACTTCTTGGCTCCTGCTTTTCCTCTAGTCTGTAATGGCCTCTTCTTCCTCTCCAGGTGTTCAAATCGTAATTGCCTTTAGGAGGTGGCTCTGATCCCGCCTTGTCCAGACTGAATCAGCCAGGATAAGTAACACTAGCTGCTGTACTAACCCCGCAGTATCTGATAAGCCACAATCCCAGCACGGATGACAGAGGGCGCTCTGCTCTGGGCAGCCCAGGAATCTAGGTCCTCCCCATCTTGTAAATCAACCCCTCCCTTCCAGGTTTACTGCAGAAGGGAACAGGGTGGTCTGGCCTGGGGTGGAGGCTCATCTCTTCGGCTCACTTTGGTTGGCCAGACCCAGCTATGAGCACCTCCTACATACAGTGGGGCTGGGGAGTATGGTTTGACAGGTTATGTAACTCTAGTCTGTTTCTCTGACTACTGTAGCCCAAAGAAACCAACTTCATTCTTGTTGCAATTTTGCTCTGGCGTGCTGTCTGGGGAGCGTTTTCTTTGGGATTTGCCTCAGACTGTCCGGCTGGATGACTCAGTTGTTGGTTTATTTCCGTCCCACAGGCTCACGGAGACTTGTCTGCCAAAGGACCCTTCCAAACAGCGGTGCAAGCACTTGCTTCTGGAGACACCAGTGGATGCTGGGCTCCCAGACCTGCCACAGGGAGTCAGTCTTTGTAACCAGCGTAGATGTCATTCGGATGCGCTCCAATGTTGGGAACCACCAACCTCCCCCAAAGGTCCCCTTTTCATGGCTCTGGAGGCTGAGCCACAGAGCCAAGGAGGAGCGCACCCTGAGCCATAGAATAAATTAAAGCTGGACCTGAGACCTGAGCCCAGAACTCCCAACTCTTCATCCCGGGTTCTGTCTGCTATCCTTGGTGTAGCTCACCTCCCACCTCGGACTCTGGCCCCAGACCCAGGTGGATATTGAGTCAGGTTGCAGGTGGTCCCCGATGACATTTGAGGCCAAGAGACCATGGGATCCAGCATGAGCTCCCGAGCCAGGCACCCTTGGCCTCAAACCTGACCTCTTCACCAACTCGTGGGTGTTAGGCAGGTCACATTTTTTCAAAAAAAGAAATCTCTTTCAATGTCTGTTGAAAATAGACATTGCCCAACAGACGTCAGTTCAACAGTTTTGGCCTGTGGCATCCATTACAGTCTGCGAGGCAGGGGGTGGGGTTGGGAGCGGGGCAACCATGCTCACCCACTTTTTCGGAACTGCAGCTCCCCGCTTCACACCCACTCACAGCCCCCGAGGTTCCCGCCGATACTTGGAGTTGACCCCTTAGAGAGAATTATACCATGTAGGTGCCCTGCAGTCTTTGCCTAGAGTCATCTCTGATTTGAAGAAGACACCAGGAGAAATCTTCTGGTTTGAGGCTTAAACGTGATGTCAGGGCCCTCGTGTCGGGGGTTCACCCAGTAGGACACGCCTCTCAATCACTCTGAACCTTGGTTTCCTCATCTGGAGACGGAGGAGAACAGGGTCGTCTGGCCCATTGGGAGGGCCCGTGTGTGGCAATGCCCAGCACAGTCTCTGATCAGCTCTCAGGGGCGCTCATGCTGGCTCCCAGTGTCTGCAGAGCGAGCAAGGGTCCTCGGGGCATCTGGGAGCCAGGGTGAGATGACCACCAGAGAGCCTGGTCTAGGTAAGATTTCAGCCGCTCTGCGGAAAGATTATTCTCATGAAAACCGCTCCCCAAATGTACGTGCTGATCCCATGGAAACTTCAGCTACGCAGCTTGATCTTGATTTTAACCAGTTTGGTGCATAACTAATTGTTTTAAAAATACACCCAAGCTGTATCTGTGGGTAAGCAAGGCCGGATGGTGTTTCATGCACAGAGCCGGTGGGTCCCTGCCCACAGAGAGCCATGCTGTCAGAGAAGGTGAGGTTCTGCGGCAGTAACAGGCAGCCCCAAAATTTACTGCTTGGGAGGACAACGGTTGCTCAATTCCTCTCCGTGGACATGTGGGTCGGCTTTGACACTCAAGACCAAGGCTCTCAGCTCATAATTCAAGGGGTTTTGTCCCTCGTAGGCACTCAGGGATCCAGGCTGATGGAGCAGTCACTGTAAAAAGATTGTCCTCCATTGGGGCTCAACTCAAGTAGTCCCTCAATGCAAGCACACTTTGTTCTCATAATCCGGCATTCCGTGATGCACACCTTCCTGACACACTCACTGAAGACAACGTGGGTGCATAAGCAAATGTGGTGAAGAAAGCTGATGGTGCCCGGCTATCAAAAGATATAGTGTTTGGGGGTCTTAAGACTTGAAGACAAACAAGTGACCATCTAGCTGAGAAGCAACAAAGCCTACATGGAAGAAGCACACCAGCCTGTGTGATCATGAGGTATTGATGAGATCAGGTATCAGGCATCAAAGACCCAGAACAAAAAATCGTATCATTGTGAATGAGGGGGAGTGCAGGGTGGAGACCCAAAGCCCATCTGTAGGCAACTGGACATCCCCTTACAGAAGGTCACAAGGAAGAGACAAGCCAGTCAGGGTGCAGTTTAGCACTGACAAAACATACAACTTTCCTCTAGTTCTTGAATGCCCCCCCCCATCACTATCGTGACCCCAATTCTACCTTACAAATCTGGCTAGACCAGAGCATGTACACAGGTACAGATAAGAACTTGAAAGACAGGGAATCCAGGACAGATAAACTCCTCTAGACCAATATTGAGAGTAGAGATACCAGGAGGGTAAGGGGATGGTGGGGAGAGAAAAGGGGGAACTGATCACAATGATCTATATATAACCCCCTCCCTGGGGGATGGACAACAGAAAAGTGAGTGAAGGGATACATCAGATAGTGTAAGACATGACAAAATAATAATAATTTATAAATTATCAAGGGTTCGTGAGGGAGGGAGGGAGGGAGAGTAAAAAATGAGGAGCTGATACCAAGGACTGAAGTAGAAAGAAAATGTTTTGAAAATGATGATGGGAACAAATGTAAAAATGTGCTGGACACAATGGATAGATGGATGGATTATGATAAGGGCTGTAAGAGCCCCCAATAAAATGATAAACCAAAAAAGATTGTCCCCATATTATTCTGAGCCAGAGCGGGCAAGAGAATCAAGGTGAACTTTAGCCCAAGGCTGATGGTTCCCAGGTCAGACACATGATCTCTCTCTCTCTCTCTCTCTCTCTCTCTCTCTCTCTCTCTCTCTCTCTCTCTCTCTCTCTCTCTCTCTCTCTCTATGTCTGCTGTGTTTAACCCTCCATTGCCATGGCCACGCAGAGGTCAAAGATCACAGGGGTTCTTAGGGAAGTGACAGGCTACATTCCAGGGTCAGGCAGATCTCTCTGGCCCTCAGCCGACTGGCCCCAGCTCAGGCCTGGCCTCTGCTCTGCTTGGGCGAGTGTTACCAAGCTCTTTTCATCTGCCCAAAAGTGCCCAGACACACTCGCCTCCACCCAGAGAGCCCGGCCTGCAGGCACTCCATGCTCCTGCTCTGGCTCTGCTCCGCGGGTCAGGTTGGCAAGCTGGGCTCTAAAGACAAGTGCCCGGAGGCACCCAGCTCCACCAGTAAGCTCCCGTCCCAGGCTCGCCCCTCTCCGCTCCTGTCTCCTGCCTCTGCTCTTGCCCTTCTCTGCGGCTGGCCATCTCCCGAGTTCTCTGGTGCAAGACTCTCTCTTTCTCCTAGCACCTGGGTCTGGAACAGATCCAAAGGACACACGCCACTGTCAGCTCTTCTTTCTCAATTGTAGTAAAGTCCTCCCACTGCTCTGCGACAGGCCCAGTAGGATGGCAAGCCCTACCAATCCCTCATTAGGGTTCCAAACACCTAATTTGCATCATTCCAATCCCCTGTGGGCTCCACACTCCTTGTTTGCATTGTTAGCAAGCCAAACAATGTCCTTGGCGATCTTACGTACTTCATTTGCATAATCCCACAAATCCGTTTATGGGAGCCACAAAGCCCCTGGCTGGAAGGGCCATAGTAAGCACTGCATTGCACCCCAGCCCCACTCTCATGTTACTGTTTGCTGACTGGATTGTAAGAGGCCTTCTGGGTGGGGGGCAGGCTCACACTGGCGATGAGATGGCCCGGCCTGGGAGGGAGCCACATAATTGTATAAGCCCTAAGGCAAGTGCCACCTCAATCCTGGAACTCAGCTGTGTTCTCGCCCTGTAAGAGGCTACAAAGGAGCCCTGGGTGTGTAGTGGGTTACGAGTTGGGGTACTAACTGAAAGGCCATCAGTTCGAAACCACAAGCTGCCCCATGGGAGAAAGATGAGGCTGTTGGCTTTTGTGAAGCGTTACAGCCTTGGAAACACATGGGGCAGTTCTACCCTGTGCTGTAGGGTGGGTATCAGTCAGAACCTATAGGGTCGATTGCCAGGGGAAGCCAGCCCCTAACACATCATTACGGGTCTGGTAGGCGCAATTGTACAGCGATAATAAGTAAAGATCATAGTAAAGTCATAGAGAGCATGAGAGATAGAAGAGAAATATTGAAATAAATGGAGTCAGACACGTTTCATGGTAGCATGCTCACCTCTGCCCCACTCGATGGTCCACGTGGAGGGAGAGAGTGATTCTTTAATGTTAGCCCACGCTTTTTATATTCTCTAGGGACATGTAAGCCCCCTAATCACAGGTGAGTACCTACGTCACAGGGAGGGGTGGTACCATAGGTAACACAGTAATGAGAAGGGGTGGTCTAGGGACATACATGCAATAGGAAGGGGAGGAATTGGGGGTATACATTTGATAAGATGGGCGTATAACTTAACTTTGGATGTCACAGTCAGTTTGGCCTGTTCCCTGACACAGTTGATAGAGATCATTATTGGTAGGGTGTGAGCGCTTGGTCTCAGGCCTCAAGGAGGAATAGTTTATTGTTCCCAGTAGCAGGGAGTGAGGCCTGCCATATAGTCTGGCTGACTAACTGCCCTAGAGGACTACCCTGTAGTCTGGTGACTAACTACCCTGGGGAGGATGTCTGTAAGCGTTTGACCTCTCCCCACAGTCGATGTGAGTCGATATGAGTCTTGAGTGAGAGGAGGCTGGACGCCTACACTAAGGGGGCCAGCTCTGGGGGAAGGCTCTGCTCTGTCTCTCTGGCTGCCCTAGGGGAAGGTCCTTGGCTCTTTATCAGCCCCTCCCCTGGTCCGTTGGAGAGCTCCTTGTGACATGGCATCTCCCCCATCTCTGCGCTTTAATCTGCGTCTTTTCTATCTCAAGAGAGGTGGACACAAGAGGCATCCTACTACACTAGTAACACGTCACCCCCAAATGGGATGACACCCACAGGGGTAGGTAGAGGTTCCCATTTACAAGGCGTATGTGGGGGGACACAGCGCAGTCCACGACGCCATCACTCCCCGTCGCTAACCAGTACAAGGCTGTGGGACTCCTAGTGGCTGGCGCGGAGAAGGTGTTGGCCAAATGATGAGTATAATGGCCGAAAGGTAACAGCTCATGGGTCCGTCGTCTGTCCGTCGTCTGTCTGTCTGATGAACAGAGAAACACGATGTGGTGTCACCATACAACAGAGTCTTCAACAGGTCCCGAATTGCAGGATTCCATTGACATGAAATAGGTAGATTAGTGCTGGGTAGGGCCTCCGGGTTTGGAAGAATGGGGAGTGATGGCTAAGAGGCATGGGGTTTCTTTTGGGGATGATGGAAATGTTCTGAAATGCCGGGCTGCTAACAACATGGTCAGCAGTTCAAACCCACCAGCTGCTCCTTGGGGGAATGATAAGACTTTCTATTCCTGTGGAGAATTAATCTCAGAAATCCATGAGGGGGCAGTTCTACTCTGTCCCTTGGGATTGGTGTGAGTCGGCATTGACTGGAGGCAGTGAATAACACAACATTGTGAATATATGAAAAATGATGGATGTGTACACCTTAAAATTGTGATGTATACATTGTGTGACTATACAAGAAGGTACCAGGGGAAAAAAACCCGGAAAAAAAACTCCACTTGCTTTCGCAGTATGTTGGTACACATTTTTCCAGCCAGGCGAGTATCCAGCAACTCGCTCTGAGTTAGTACATCCGGTGGCATTGCCTGGAAAAGTTCTCTCTGGTCCCTGTGAATTTTATTGTAAAAGCAGTTTCCCTCAAACCTCATTTTTTATGATTTGTGCCTGGGTCAGTCCAGACGGAGGACTGGTTTTGCCACCATGACAATGCACCATGACAATGCACCATGACATGCAGCCGTCTCAGAGCGCCAGTTTTGGGGCAAAAAACAGCATGCTTCTCTTGCCCCACACGCATTACCGACCTGACCTCGCTCGGTGCTACTTCTTTTTAACGAGCATGCAGAGGGACATGAAAGGACAGCGATTTGACGACATAGAAGTGGTGAAGAAAAAAACCCAGGGCGGTGCTGTCAGATGAGTTTGAAAAACCTTTCCAAGAATGAAATTGCAGATTTGACTAATGTATTAAGTGTAATGAAGAGTGCTTTAAAGGTGAGGTTATTGTGTAAAAAAAAAATTTTTTTTTTAAATACATAGCTTCTGGGGGGAAAATTCAGTTTCTTTTGGACACCCCCTCGTGTATACAATCAATAATAAATGAAAATGCTAAACATAATAAACAATGCACCACGAGTTCCCCCCACTGTAACCCCCGCCATTGCGGTGCCATTCCTTAGGAACTGGTCTGTCTCACCTTCAAGGGTGTGCTGAAGCCTGGCTCCTTGTGGGCCACTCAGGGTCCTGGCTGTAGCATCTGGTGTGTGACCTTTGCTCTTTCTCACGGTCACTCACAGAGCTCGGGACCCATGCTTTGTGGAGGGAGAGTGACCTCCTTTCTCTCCCCTAGCATGCTTCCTGCCCGCTTTGGTCTCCCCAAACCCGCCTCCTGCTTCCCCGGGATCCCATAGGCCCTGGGAGAAAAGAGCCGTGTCCCCCAGCTGTCGGGGCCCTTCCTTCCTTCAGTAACCAGGAAAGCCAGGCCCGGAGGAAGACTGAGCCAACATCACACTTGGATGCAGAGCCCGGGCACCTCAGAGCTGGCCCAGTGCCCTCCTGGGGCGGTGGCCTGTCAGGACGCAGACCCTCAGGGCTGGGCAAGTACTGAGTGGCCCTTGGGCCATCTCAGAGTCCCACCTCCAGTCAAGTGACTGTGGACGTGGAGCGAGGTGACTGGCAAAACAGGGAGGGTTTGGGTTAAAAGGGAAAGGTCCCAGTGACAGTCCCGTGACATTTCCTGTTTTTGTCATGGTTTGTCACGGGAGACAGTTTCACCACAAACCACAGCTGCAAGCCTCCCTGCTCGGAGGCCTTGCTCCGCATAGGCTTCTCCCTTGCCAGGCCTCTCTGAGAGATCGTCTGCCCTCCCTCCCCTCCAGGGCTGCAGAACGGCCCCGGGTTGGGCCTGGGGCTGAACTCTGAAAGGGCCTGCCAGCACTGCCAGGCCCACAGCCCGTAGCAAAGGCTCTCCATTCAGGCATTTATTGTGCACCCGCTGCATGCCAGCTCCCATACCATGCGCTGAGGCTTCAAGGAACAGCAGAACCGACACGGGCCCTGCCCTCATGGGGCATCCAGTCTAGAGGGGAGGGGGCACAGTGCCCAGGCTGGAGGTGTCGGCCGTGGGCGAAGCCATCGAGATGCACTTGATGTGTAGACTACTGGTGTCTCTGCCTCGCCTGTGTTTGTTTAGACTCTGCGACACGAGAGCCTCCCACCGCTCATGACGTGTCCCCATAGGTCACAGCACCAACAGCAGTGGGGTGCAAGCAGGCTCCCGGCCCCACAGTGCATGCCCAGCCGCCAAGGGCGCCACGCAGCTGCCTCCTGCTCTTGTTTGTTTGGTTCCTTTAATTTTGCTTTTTTACAAAAAAAATAAAAGCGAGGTGGACTGAAAAACAAAAACAAAATAGCTACAGTCTTGGAATCCCGTCCAGCAGGATCACCGAGAGTCAGCGGCTATGGGCGGCAGGAGTCTCATTAGGGTGTTTTCATTTAAAAGGATACTTTTTGTACCATGTAAAAAAATTTTTTTTGAGGTCAAGGCCAATATTAATTTTTTTTTTTACAAAAGTAATGGACCCATCCCAAATCACTGAAACTGCAACAAGCAGACAGCCGTGCTGCCCCACATAGAGCAACAGGTTTCAGGTGGACCAAACTTTAAAAAATCATTTTATTGCAGGCTCATACAACTCTTATCACAATCCATACATACATCCATTGTGTAAAGCATATTTGTACATTCATTGCCCTCATCATTCTCAAAACTTTGCTCTCCACTTAAGCCCCTGGCATCAGTTCATTTCCCCACTCCCTCCCCACTCCCCCCTCCCTCATGAACCCTTGATAATTTATGTTATTGTTTTGTCATGTCTTAAACTGTCTAATGTCTCCCTTCACCCACTTTTCTGTTGTCCATCCACCAGGGAGGAGGTTATATGTAGATCCTTGTAATCGGTTCCCCCTTTCCACTCTACCCTCCCTCTACCCTCCCAGTATCGCCACTCACACCACTGGTTCTGAAGGGATCATCCGCCCCGGCTTCCCTGTGTTTCCAGTTCCTGTCTGCACCAGTGTCCATCCTCTGGTCTAGGCAGATTTGTAAGGTAGAATTGGGGTCATGATAGTGGGGGGCAGGAAGCATTAAAGAACTAGAGGAAAGTTGTATGTTTCATCGGTGCTGTACTGCACCCTGGTTGGCTCATCTCTTCCTTGTGACCCTTCTTTAAGGGGATATCTAATTGCCTACGGATGGGCTTTGGGTCCCCACTCTGCACTCCCCCTCATTCACAATTATGTGATTTTTTTGTTCTGGGTCTTTGATGCCTGATACCTGATCCTATTGATACCTCATGATCACGCAGGCTGGTGTGCTTCTTCCATGTGCAGGCTTTGTTGCTTCTGAGCTAGATGGCCACTTGTTTATCTTCAAGCCTTTAAGACTCGAGATGCTATATCTTTTGATAGCTGGGCACCATTAGCTTTCTTCACCACATTTGCTTATGCATCTATTTTGTCTTCAATGATTGTGTTGGGAAGGTAAGCATCACAGAATGCCAGGTTATTAGAACAAAATGTTCTTGTGCTCAGGGAGTACTTGAGTAGAGGCCCAATGTCCATCTGCTGCCTTAATACTTAACATGTAAATATATACACATAGATCTATTGCCTTATCATTACATATAAATACATTTCGATATGTACCTGCCTGTATTTAGGCCTCTATCAATGTCCTTTGCCTCCTACTTCTTTCCTTCATTTCCTTTTACTTTCCTCTGGTTCTGGAAACTTTTTGGGGGGAGAGATTTCAGAGGAGTACTCTTGATAGTTTTTCTCCAAGGACTTAGAATGATCATTGGGTCTTAATAGGAAGAAGTGTCCAGAACATTGAAACCTGCACTGCTGAGAAAAAGGCCAGGAAATTGCATTAAGGATTTTTTCTTTGTCACAATGCGCCAGGTCATTTTTTCAGGGTAGCTCACGTAGCCCTACAAGACTTTCGTTGGGAAACCTACGCCTACCCCCCCTATAGCCCTGAGCTCGCCCCGTCTGACTTCTCTACCCCAAATTTTCGAAGGCACAGAATTGGAGTCACTGGGCAGGGTGTAGTCTAAGAGAGTGTAGAATTCTTCAGGGCAGCATTCTCACTCACTCACCGCCATCAAACCGATGCCAAGGCCAACTCAGCGATCCGGTAGGACAGGGTAGACTGGGGCTCCTTAAAGGGAGGGGAAAGATCCATCTCCCTCCTAGGAGCAACTGGGGGTTTCAAACTGCTGGCCTTGCTGTTCGCAGCTGAACTCTGGACCACGGTGTCACCTCTCATAAAGTACTACTGTCTGGAACACCACAGTGGCAGGCCTACCCTGTCCTGTAGGATCACTGTGAGGGCCATCACTTGATGGCAGTGAGAAAGATGTCAATCCCTGCTGCTGACCCTGTCGTCCCAGATGGAAGGTCTGTCCAAATATGGTAGCTTCACATTTTGATACTTCTTTTGAATAAAGGTTTCTGTGATTTCGTAGCCATACTTTTTGCTTCCCGTTGTGTGCATGTTGTATAATCCCGAGTAACAGCAGAAACAATTCCCTCCTCTCCTCTCCCATCGGGGGAAGTGGACTTGCCCGCACTGTCAGGGAGGGCCATGGTGGCAACCCAGTCTCCAGCGAACCACCTGCTGGTCCGGTTGGAATAGAATGGGGAAGGGGCTTCTTTGCTGACTACAGGGCTTAGGGCACTGCTCGCACACCTGCCACAGGACCGTGCCTGGGCCAGTGAGAAAGGCGTGTGTCTGCCCAGGGCCCAACACTGTGGCCACTGCAGTCAGATTCCTGGCGCCCCATAAGTGACCCGAGTGACCCTGGGCTGGGTCACTTCTTCACCTGCAGAATGCAGGTGATGAGGACCCCTGTCTCTGAGAGACAGGTTGTATGTCTGTAGGTGTGCTGGTGTGTGTACACTAGGTAAGTCCAAAGGTCAAGTGTGCTAAGAATACTGCCTTCCTGTGCTTCCTTGCTCCCTCTTCAAACTCCTGGGCACCTCAACGACGTCTTTCCCAATCTTCTCACTGGTGTGGCAAGCCCTCTGGGTCTTTTCCAAGCGGCTTTGCCCTTCCTGTGGTGTCTCAGTCCTTGGCTCCAGCACCTCCCAGGTACCCTCTCCACCCCACACTCCCACCTGCCAAAATCATACCCCTGTCTCGCCCCAAACTCCCCCGAACTCCCCATTCTCCTCCCGGAGTTCTCACGTTCCTTCCCTCATAGATGTCGCCTCCAGGTGGCTGTCGCTCCGACTTCATGGTGGTTGGGGGCAGGTCACGGGCCTCCTCGCTCTGTGTGGCCACAGTGCCCAGCAGGGGACATGGGGCGCTCTCACCATGGCCGGAAGAAGCTCCTTCTTATGGGTCTTAGTTACTTTGGATTGTGAGTTGGCTGAACGTTCAGTCGGTCAGTTTTCCATCCGATAATTCATGCACATTTTATTCCAGCTCGTTGATGGGCTCTCCGCAAAGAAACAGCACGTAGTCCACGTCCTCCCTGGGTTACCGGTGTCCAGCCCTCCAGCCCTCTCCTTTTCTAACCTTCTGTCTTTAGGCCAATGTTGCCTTCTGGATCTCAAACGGTTGATTAATCCAGAGACTTGCATCTCGCCCCAGTGTGATTGTTCCCCTTATAGACCTGGCTGTCGTTTGGCAGAAAGCTGAGTCAGGTGGCGAGTTCATGTCCAGACCTGAAGGGTGACTAAGAGTCACAGTCTCTACCCATCCAGGAAGCTTGGTCTTTTTATTTAATTTTATGATTTTGAACTATGCTCTCCATTTTCCTCCCATTCTCCGCAGCACTTTCAGAGCAGGGGGCATGGCGGCCAGCTGGTCGCAGGCCTGTGGAGACCAACGTCAGTGTGGTCCATAGACTAACTTTTTAGGCCTCTTCATTCCTTTCTCTCGGGGCAGAGAGAGATGGCTAGATGGCTACCTGAGGGCGTTCATTGTGTCAATCTGGCCGAGAAACACAGGTGGGATTAATTGAAGGGTGGAGAGATAAATGGCTCGGCGAGCCTCACCTTTCTTGTCTCTCGCTCTTTGATCGCCAGTTCAGTGTGCGGCTGCTTTGCTTGTTCTGTGCCTCCATTTGCAAGCTACACTACCTGTGGGACACCTAACCCGTGGACTGTGTCGCTGTAATTTGAGGTTCCTTCAAGACCTGATTTGCCACACAATTGGAATTTGTATCTCTTGAGCTGGGGACTGTCGGATCCTGTCATCTGGCTGACGTTTGGTGACCTGCCTTGCTGTTTGCTGCCTGTGCCCAGATAGCCTGAATTGCTCTACAGAGGACTACCCAGCGGCCCTCAAGACTTGAAGGACGGCAGTGTCTCACAACTGTCTCACAGGAGTGAGTCGCACTGAGCCATTTGTACTGCTTTATAATTTAATTAACTATTTATTTCTTATGTTATATATCTATCTGTATAAGTATGTATAAAATTATTAGCAATCTGGTTTTGTCTCTCCAGAGAACCCTGTCTAACACACTGCCCATGAGCTTTTTAGACTCCAGTCACTACTGGTAGAGCTTTGTCTCTTATGCCAGTTGACCTCGGTGTCGTCCCCCCTCTCCCAAGACCTTGGCCCTGTACCCCCAGGCCCAGAGGTTCTTTCAATTGGGGTATTTGGTTATACCTAAGAAGTTTTCATAATACTGCCCCTGATTCATGGATATATTTGCAGCAAAGCTAAACCCTTACGTACAAATATTCTCTGTCCAGTCCATAGACACACACACCCCACCCTGGGCCAGCCTGTGTGTTCATTCATGCAATCCCCACCCCCTAGGTCCCCATGATTGCAAGACTGGGAGATGCGTGCTTAATGGCGACTCTGATACTGCTCACCTCCTAAACCCTGGCGCCCTTGGCGTCCTGCCCGGCTCACGCAAGTCCAGCCCTGCAGAAGAGCCCGGAAGGAAGAAAGCCTGCTGATTATAAAGCTGCTCCGGAGGCTGCCGGAGCTCCTGAGTCATCCTCGCAGTTACCCATGGGACACCACGTTATTTCAGGGAGGCTGTCCGCCGAAACGTCAGTGTGTGGGTTGTGTGCCACACGCAAACATGAAGCAGGGAAGCAAAACAGAAATCCCGTTTGTTTCCACCTGTGGGTCCGAGCAGGGGCTGTATCAGCCTGAAGGAAGGCGTCTCTATTTGCCTCCTGGAGAGAGTCCCTCCCAGTTCTTCCTGCAAGGGCGTCAATTGAACTCATGAGGTCTCAGCCAGGGCAGGAAGCTGAAAGTAGAGAGGACAGGGACTTGCCCTGGGACACGCGAGGGCAGGGTTAGGATGCAAACTTCTGGATCCCTTCCTTAGCCTCCGTCCCTCCACCTCAAATGACTGGCCACTCCAGTAAAAGGGCTTGGGGATCCGAGCGTCGTCCCCCCCACCCCACGCCCGAAGCAGAAGTGAATCTGGAGAATGGAGTCGCTTCACTGTCCTTCCAGCCTGCCCCCTCCCCCACCCCACCCGTGGGAAACGAACACTGAGGGAACTATTCCCTAACTTATCACAGAGGGAGTCTGGAAAGCTGGGATTCCACAGGAGGAAAGCCTCCACTTTGGTAAGTTAGAAATCAAGTCCAAGTACATGATCCTGTTTTAAATATTGTTCCCACAGATGCTCCCCGAACAGCTCTGCTGCCTTAGAGTAAGCACGCGGTGGATTCTATCTCCCTAGAGAAGCGGACATGCTCGTTCTCTCCTCCCCCTCATCCCTTCCCCCAATCCAGGTAGTAGGTTTCCTCACCTGTGAGCTCAGGGACTTTACTGTGGTTACCACCCACCGTGTGACATATGTAACTACTGAATATGCTTGTCTTATGGCTACCTATAAATATCCCAAGACAGTAAAGGCTCACTCTCACTTCTCCCAGTTCCCCGTGTCCCATCAAGAGGAGCTGAGGTGAGCATGCTACCATAAAATGTGTCTGACTCCTTTACTGTACTCTCTCCCCAATCTTTCTAATCCTCTACGACTTAACTACAGTCTTCATATAGCATTGCCCTACATTTGTGCCTTCCGACCCTACAGTTGTTGGAGGCTGGTTTCCTCTGACACCCAGCCCCGCCCTCAAGGCCCATCATCAGCTTGGACTAGCCTTTAATCCTCTGCCTATCTCCCCCACCGGATTATGAATTCCTCCAGGGCAGAGACCATGCCAGCGCAGGATCTGGTAACGTCTACATGTACTGCAATGGCATGGCCCTCACATCTTGGGGACCCAAGGGGCCCAATCTCAGCACCATGTGAACACTTAGTCAGGCACAGGCCATTAAGCAATTACCCTAAAGTAACTTTTAAAAAATCCCAATTTTTTAGCAGTTAGAAACCACCAGCTGCTCCATGGGAGAAAGAGGCGGCTTTCCAGTCCCATAAAGAGTCAGTCTCAGAAACCCACAGGGCCAGTGCTACCCTGTCCTAGAGGGTCCCTGTCAGTCAGAATTGACTCGATGGCAGCAAGGCTAATCTTAAGGAGCCCTGGTTGTGTAGTGCTTACATGTTGGGCTGCTAACCGTAAGGTCAGCAGTTCAAAATCACCAGCTGCTCCTCCGGAGAAAGATGAGGCTTTCTACTTCTGCCAAGAGTTAGACTCAGAAACCCACAGGGCAGTTCTAAGCTGCCCTCTGAGGACGCCATGCATCTGAATTGACTTGATGGCAGTGAGTTTTGAGTGAGAGAATATTCTTTAAATCCCCTTCCTTCCAGCTCCCTGTCCCTTTCTCCTCTCGCTTTCCCACGTCAGGCCGTCTCCACTCATTTTCCTGGTTTTGTGATGGAAAACCCCAGAACTGGGGACCCAGGTTGTCTAAACGCTGGACTCAGAGAGGGTAGGTTGTTATAGACAGCGGCTCTCTAAAACTCGTCTCCTCTGGCACACTGGCGGTGTTCTAGACCACATTTACCAACCTCCCACGCGGTAGTGGCCACAAAAACAAAGTCCCCTTGGAATGTGAAAGGAAGTGACAAGAGACATGTCTTCCCTTGGATGTAAAAAAAAACAAAAACAAAAAGAGACATGTCTAGACCTGGGGCCTCTTCCGTGTTCTTTTTATTTTTTTTTTAAGATAATTTTATTGAAGGCTCTTACAGCTCTTATAAAAATCCATAGATCAATTATTTAATCCATAGATCAATTTTATCAACCATATTTGTATATATGTTGCCATCATTATTTTCTAAACATTTACTTTCTATTTGAGCCCTTGGTATCAGCTCCTCTTTTTATCCTCCCTCCTACCCTCCTCCATTATCTCATAGTCCTCCCTGCTGGCTGAACCCAGACGTGGCCACTACCCACCTTGGACCACAAAGGTGAGTCACAGTCTTCCGGGATGGAAGACTACCACCCCCCCAGATGGAGCATGGATCTCTGAATGGCCACGGAGAGCAGAGCTGGTCTTGGACGTGGAACACTCACCACCGCAGGACTGTTTTGTGAGAGGGAAATAGACTTGTGTATTCTTTAAGCCACTGTGTTTGGGCATCTTCATGTAAACTGACAGCAGTGGCCACCACCTCCATGGCCACCGCTACCACCTATAAAAAATACAGCACCCAAAACCATACTCTGCCATGGAGTCGATGCCAACTCATAGTGACCCTATAGGATGAGGGAGAGCTGCCCCTCTGGGTTTCAGGACTGCAACTCTGTAAGGGGCTAGAAAGCCTCTTCTTTGTCCTGCAGAGTGACTGCTGGCTTGAACTGCTGGCACTGTGGACCACAGCCCAACACATAACCACTGTATCACCGGGGTTCCTCCACCACTGCTGGGAATCCTAGAGGCAGGACTAGGATCGTGTGAAGCCAGGGAGGCAGCTGGAGGTGGTGTTAGCTACCACGAAGTCATCTCCTGATTCCTGGCGATCCCAGGTCACCAGAGGGTGTTGATTGGCTGCATTGTTTGCAAGTAGATGGATGGCCAAAAGGACAAACCAGTCTGTCTGGAAAGAAGTGCAGTCAGAGGGCTCTTTAGAGGCTGGGATGGTGAGACTTCGTCTCACGTACTTTGGACGTGTTATTAGGAGAGACAAGTCCCTGGGGAAGGCCATCGTGCTTGGTAAAGGAGAGAGGCAGGGAAGGAGAAGCAGACCCTTGACGTGATGGATTGACACCTGGCTCCGACAGAACCACCATGGGGAGGATGGCGCAGGACCGGCTGTGGTTTGCTCTGTTGTCCTTGGGGTCACTATTTGTCGGAAGCAATTCAAGGGCACTCGACAACACAAAAAGGCGGCATCAGCAGTTAGACTCGCTCTAAGTACCAGGGCAAGGAGAGGGGAAGCTGGCGGAGGGGTACAAGCCGCACTGTCTTTGGGAGACAGGGGAGCAGCATCTGGGACCGCTCTCCATCGTCAGCTTCCTCCAATGCCGTGGGTGGCCCAATGCCAGGTGGCTGGCGATGCAATCAAAGCTGACTATTGGGGGGGGGGGGAACTAAAGGAGGGGAAGGAGCCCTAGTGGCTCAATAGTTAAGTGCTCAGCTTTTTTTCTCTTTTGGCTGAGTACATTGTACTCTATTGACGGCACATGGCATGTTGGACTCTCTCACCCCCTCCCTTTCTTCAGGAGCGTCTAGATGTAAACTCTTGATGAGGGGATTTCTCAGTGTGTTGGGGACCGAGTTGGGGCAAAGGCTCCCCAGCCGCTGAGGACCTCTCTTCTTCCGGTGTTGTTGCTGGGGCTGGGGTCCCAGGGAGGTGCTTACTCGTTGGAGGTCATGTGGACCATAAGGTCCACCAGTCTGTTGCTGGAGCCAAATTCATCGTCATACCAGGAAATGAGCTTGACACAGTGGTCATTGAAGGCAAAGCCAGCCCCAGCACCACAGCTGTCACTGTTGAAGTCATAGGAGACAACTTGGTCCTCAGTGTAGCTCAGGATGCCCTTAGGGGAGCCATCTGATGCTGCTTCACCACCACCTTGATGTCGTCGTCCTTGTCAGCTCTCTCCAGATGGCAGATGAGATCCTCGACCGACGCACTGTGGGTGGGGACACAGAAGGACATGCCCGTGACTTTCCCATTCAGCTCTGGGATACCCCTGCCCGCAGCCTTGACTGTACCCATAGATGCAGGGATGATGCTCTGGGCAACCCCATGGCCATCGTGGCAGTTTCCCAGAGGGCCCATCCACGGTCTTCTGAGTGGCAGTGATGGCGTGCACTGTGGTCACGAGGCCCTCCACGAGGCCCAAGTTGTCATGGATGACCTTGACCTGGGGCCCAAGCCGTTGGTGGTGCAGGAGGCATTGCTGACGATCTTCAGGGAGATGCCATACTTCTCGTGCCGTGGTTCACGCCCATCACAGACATGGGGCTTTGGCAGAAGGGGCAAAGATGATCACCCTTTGGGCACTGCCCTTCAAATGAGCCCCAGCCTGCTCTGTGGCCGTGAGGACACCAGTGGACTATACGATATACACTCGGCACCAGCCTCACCCCAGGTGCCCATGCAGCCAAATCCGTTGACTCTGACCTTCACCATCGTGTGTTGGGGATGCACAGGAAGCTGTGGCTGCCTTGTACCCAGGCACGAGGAGGAGCAGAGGGCCAAGTGCTCAACTTCTCACTGAAAGGCTGGTGGGCTGGACCGCCAGCGGCCCTTTCCAAGATGAGGACAAGCTGGCCTCTGCCCCCATGTCCTGTGTGGACCCGGCTGCTGTGCGCTGTGGGCCGGCATGAGCTGGACAGCTCCAGGGCAACAGACGAGAGGGGCCTGGGGGTGGGGGGAGCAAGGTTCTGGGGCATCGAGGAGGCAGGGGTCCTTGCAAAGTTTCCTAGCTTTTTCCACTCGTGACCCCTTTTTGCCAGAGAAAGCTGCACTACTGACAGCCAGCGCTGTCAGAGACACGTCAGATTTATCTCGCATTTGCTTCGCAAATTATCTCAAATTAACTTTTGATCATTGGGCGCAAGAGGTCTTTTCACCGTGGGCCATTTTTTTCCCGTGACCCCCGTATTCAGTTACTCGTCTCATGGGTGATGGGGACCCACAGTTTAAGAAATGCTGCCTACAGAGTTTGGCCTCTGGCACCCCTCCCTCGGAGGAGGGGGTGTGGGGGGAACAAAGGGACTCTTCCCCACCCCTCTCCCCAGGCCACGAGGCGCCTTTCAGTGGGCGGGTCTGACTCCTCCAAGGTCAGCCTGGCAGTTAGAGGCGGAAGGAGACCAGGAAACTCAAGAGCAGTTTGGGAGCCAAAAAGGATTTGAAGTTGGAAGCAGTTGGGTAATCAGTGGAGAGTCTTTTCCGAGGGGGAGAGAGGGACTCCAGAAACAGCAGCCAGAGACAATTGATGGAGGTGACCTAAGGGATCCCGGGCACCTGGGGATGCTCACGGCTCAGGCGGCCCTTTACACCTCTGGTGCTGGCTGCTGGCGGCAGGAGGCTGAAAGGCGGGGGCCCCAGGGTCCCACAAGGAATGTGGGAACCCCAGAGTTCTCGGTGCACCAGCTGGGCCAAATAGCCAAAGACAAAGAGTGGGAGGCCAGGCTTCGGTGAATGCAGAGACAGACCAGCTGAAGTATACACCTTGGGAAGCCCCGGGAAACACAGGCCAGGCACCCACCTCTGTGGGGGGGGGAGGGAGCGCAGCACCCCACAAGCATTGGTGTGATCCAGAAGTCCGTCAAGTAGATGGTTACATGCGTTGAACGCTTTGTGGGGGGTGGGAGTGGTGGAGAAAAGGCTGGCTTCCTAATTGGCCAACCCAATCCAAAGTGGAACTGTGGGGGCCCTTGTTCAAAATGAGGAGCAGAAGGCACCCTTAAAGGGGACCCATGGAAACATGTGGCTTTTCTGGCAACTGGCCCTGGTGGCCGTGGTGGTTCCAAGGGAAGAAATATCAATAGTGACCTTATTAGCATGCAGTTTGCAAGTCATCTTTACCATGTGCAGTTCCCGTTTGAATGCGCGTCTCCGAGCCTTTCCGATCCTAAGTCAATCACAGAGATGGGGCGACTCCTATTCCATGGCTCCCCTCTGAGGGGTGACCAGAAGAAGCAGAAGAGACAGACATGCCAGACTCTAGAGACAGAATGAGGGGTTATTCCCAGACATGGGGATCCTCAAGGGCACAGGGGTTTGTAGGACAAGTCAAGATTCTCATAGACTCCTGCAGGTCTAGCCCCACAGTGGGGACAAAGAAGCCTCCGTGGGACCTGGCCACTGCCAAGCCCGCTCTCCTCCCACCAGCTGCTGGACCTTCAGGATGTGGCCCCGAGAGGAGCAGGGTTTGGGGAAAGCAAGCCAGGATTGTCCCCTTCCTGCTGGATGCCCACCCCAAACCTTGGCAGATGGGCACGCCCCCTCTCCACCCTGCTAAGTCTTTAAACCTCTGTGTCAGCCTAAGCGCAGTGCCGGGGTCAGAGGGTGGGGCTGGGGGAGAGGCCAGCCCTTGCTAAACATGCCCCCAGCCTTGCACCCATGAGATACATTATGGGACTGTCCACCCAGTGTGGGACAGCTGCTGCTGTGACCTGTCCTGAGGTATTGTGGGATACATGCTCCCAACCCCCAGCCCCAGCCCCAACCCACCCCCACCCTGCAGTAATCCAGGAGGAAGAAGTGTGGAGTTTGGCTGACTGACAATGACACTGAATACAATGAGTGCACGGGTCCGGCTAGGCCAGCCGTGGCTCACGGCTCAGAGTGGGCTGGGGGGAGGGCCATGGTCCCTCTGCAATGGAGCCGACATCCTGGGCAGGTGGAGATGGACAATCAACAGAGAAAGGAAGAGCCAGAATGCTGGGCAGCAGTGGAGGCTCAGCAGAGGATTACAATCGGGTGCCGGGAAGGTTCTTTGGATTGGTGGCTCAGGGCGGCCTCTCAGAAGAGATGGCACTGAAGCTGAAACCTGAGAGCCCTGGCAGGGCTCTGGTGAGAAACTTCCAAGCACAGGGGACGGTGTGGGAAAAGGCTCTGGAGGGGATTAGTCCAGGTGGGAGAGCCAGCCAGCGAGGGGAAGAGGCAGGCCGCAGGCGGCTCACTCACATGGCTAAGGAGCCAGTGTAGGGACTCGAGGGCAGCGAGTTTGCTCCTCGGCTTTCTCTGTGCCCGGTGCAGGCACAGTGCTGAGGGCTCGTCAGACACCACCTCCCGTCATCGGTTCTTCAGTCCACGAAGCAGCCACTCGCTGATTTCTGTCAGCCTGTTGCACTATGGCTGTTGGCTTGTGCCCCTGGAAGCTGTGCCACTGGTCTTTCAAATGCCAGTAGGTCACGCTCGGTGGATGGGTTTCAGAAGACCATCTACGCGAAGACAGACTCGAAAGGAAGGCCTGAGAGTCTACTTTTGAAACTCAGTCAATGAAAAACCCTATGGGCCGCCACAGAGCTCTGTGCACAGGGAACACTCACTCGGGCACATTACCAGGAGGGGCCACAGGGCTCAGGCCAGCCGAGGGCCAGCTGAGCCGAGGGAGACCCTTGATGAGATGGCCTGGCCCAGGGGCAGCAGCCAGGGGCTTGAACATGCTGCTGACGAGAAGGGAGACAAAGGAGTGGGCACTCTCGCCCTGTTGTACACAGGCCACCACGGGTCAGGACAGCTCTCTAGCTCGCTCCATTTGCCTAGTAAGGACACCAAGTCCAGGCTGCAGGGTTGGGAATTGCCCTCTGCCCCCTGACTCCTCCACCCCTAGGGACAAGTGCAAGGCCCAGATCTGCACTCAAGCTAGAAGGGCGGGCCTTCCAGAGTGGCAGGAGCAGGCCCTGGATTCAATCCAGCGAGGGCATATTGAGCGCCTGGCCTGGGTGAGGGGGTCCCAGGGCCTCAGGGTGAACCAGGCAGGGTCCCAGTCCTGAGTTAGGCCTGGGTTTCACAAGGTCAGGTTATCAGGTCACTTGTATCCACATCTCCTGAGACACATTCCTGGACCCCATCTATGGATATAGCAGTTCTGGTGTGTGCTTGGGCAGCTGCCTTTTTACCTCAAGGGGAACTCCTGCTGTGAGAGGCAGCGGGGTGGGGAGGACAGCTGGGCAAGCAATTAGCAAAGAGGCATCAGGTGGCCCCTCCTCTGGCCCCTGCTCCCTGCCCCTGAGAGCTGAGCCATCCCATGGACCTGACGGGAATGTGAAGGGCATCCTTGGAAGGAGCAGTGTTTCTGCTGAGCACCCAAGGGGTGAACGTTTCTAGGGTGGAGGATGCAGAGTGAGGTGGGGAAGGACCTGCAAAGGCAAAGGCTTGGGGACAGGACACAACTGAAGTGGACGGGAAGAGGCGAGGAGGTTGGAGGAGGGTGTGCACAAGCCTTGGTGACCCTCACCATGACCAAGGGACACTTGACCAGAGTTAGCTTGATCAGCCCACACCTGCTGTGGAGCAGGGCAATGGGACAGGACAGTGGCTACAGAGGCAGCCCCTACCTTGCCCAGACCCCCAAGAGTCACTGATGGAAGGGTCTCCCAGTCTTCTGTGCATTTTCAGAGGGAGCAGAGAACTAAGCACTGGCACCGGCCTTTACCCCAGAGAACAAAGAGGGGGCAGCGGGGTAGGAATGAATGAGGACCTGGCTGGTCTCCCGGCCCTTCCCTTGGGTGGCCCTCAATGTGCTAGCTGGGCAGAGGGCCGGGGAGGCCTGCCTGCCCCTCCTCTGGGGGCCTGGGACCGCTAGGGCTGTCCCTAGACTCAGAAGCCACACCCAGAGGGTATTATTGCTGGACAGTGCTCCAGAGCAGACTGGTAAACGTCCAAGACTACTGTAGGCCCGTGGATCACTTTGAGTAGCTTGAGATTGGCCGTGGGAAGTGTATTTGCACCAAGGGGATTGGCAAGCACAGTGAATCAGGTTCCCCGTCCCCACTCCCACCCGTCTAGAAAGCGATGCTCTTTCTCCACTTCAGCGACAGAGGTACTTCAGCTGCCAGAACCAAAGTACCAAGTAAACACCTGGGTGAATCAGACACCCCCAAGGGTTGCTCTCAAGGAGCAACTGCTAGAAGCCACTTGAAGGGGTTTCAAACGCTCTTTGGAAGAGTGACGGCAAAGATAAGGGGACTTTCCCAAGAGCTCTTTGGATCCTGCGTATTCCCAGCAGGCACCATCTGCCGTGTCCCAGGGAGCTGTAGCTTTTCCACACGTCCCTATACTTCTCACCGTAGACCTCACGACCCACACAGGGACACTGAGGCTCAGCCAAGGTCAACCAACCCAGCCCTAACCCATTATCATTGAGCCAATGCCAACTCAAGGAACCCTCCTCCCCATGCCATTGCCCACACTCATGAAGCTGGTCAGGTCAGGTATGAAACGCTCCTGAGTCTGTGGCCACAACCACTCCGACACCCTTCCTCCCGACCCCGACTGGACTATCCCATGGGAGCATGGCCGAGGGAGCAGCCAGGCCTGCCTGCGTGACAGCAGGGGTAGCACTGGCAAAGGCTTCCCGGGCATGACGACGGTTTCTCTGGGTCTTGAAGGATGAAGAGGCGCCTGCCAGCTGGAGGACGAAGTGGGGCAGGTACTGTAGGTATAAGGAACGGCACAGGTGGGGAAGGGAGTTTGGAGGAAGAGAGCAGGGTTGTATGATGGGGATGGGGAGGTCAGATGGGAAGCAGGCTGGGATTCAAGTGGGAAAGCCCTGGAAAGCTAGGCGCAGAGCTGTGGCCTTCATCCTGCAGGCTTTTAGAGCCAGCACAGCAGAAAATCTCTGGAAATCACACCCTCCAGCTATGTAAATACTGTGGTGCGTTGCTACCGAGCTCATGGCTCCTTTACGCTCCCCTAGCTCAGCTTTGCTCAAATCATCTGTGAAGACAGACCTATTTAAAAAAAAAAAAAATCAAGTCTGTCACAGACCAATACTTTTCTAAGATGCCACGAAAATGAGTTACTAGAAAAAACTAAAGACCAAGAATAAGCCTAATCTTTTTATTATTAGATTCAACAGAGATAGAATTACCCCACCAAATTGCTCCGCAAGTTTCTCCGCTCACTTTGAGAGGGACGGGCCTGCGCAGGCCCCTCTGTTAGAGACGTGGGTTTAAAAGGCACGTGGGTGCTCCCGGGAAGAGTGAAGTGCTCTCCGGCCTGTCTCCATTCTCGAGATGAGGAAGCTGCTGGCTAGAGAAGGAGGTGACCGACCTGCCTAAGGTCCCGCAGCCAGCCAGTGGCCTGGGATTCAAACCTGAGGCTGGCTGCCCCGTGCACTCAACCTCCTGCAGCCTATTCCTTCAGTAGCAGCCAAGGGCCTACTGAGGCCCTTTAGCTGGGCCCCTTCACCGTGCCCCTCCTCTCACCCCCTTAGCCTAACATCGAGAGCCCCATGGACCGCATGCAAGAAGGCACTTCCTTGTCCAAGGTCCCAGCCGAGTGGGTGGTGGGGAAGCCAGTCACTAGGTCTCCTGACTCCTTTAAGTACTCAGTTACGACACCCTTGCCTGTACATTGACTCAACAGTGCCCAGGAGGGCAGGGAAGCGGGGGTGGGGGGCAGCGGGGACTCATCATTTGCGGCAATTACACAGCGCTTTGTCTTCGTTAATGTGTTCAGCAGCTCCGCAGCCCGGTGATGCTCCCTTGGACAGCTAGGCTGGGAAGAAGCAGCTGCCCCCCCACCCCAGGGACAGACTAGCAAACACCACTAATCCTCCAAATGCAGGGCTGACCTGCTCTCTGGACGGCACACACTGAGAGCCAGGGGCACGACTGCCAGGGCCCTGGGCCAGAGGAGGATGTACCCCTGGCTGCTTAGGTTCACCCACAGCAGGGGTACTCCTTACTGACAGGATGCCACAGGCCAAGCTCTGGGTGATGACATGTGTCCCCTAATATGTTCCACATATTATCCTGCTGTGTATGATCCCCATGGACAGGTGAGCAAACGGAGTCCCGGCATCAGCGTGGGTTGTGGGCTGCGTTGACCAGATCTGACTCGCAGCAACAACTCCCACAGTGGATCGAGTGCGCTGGTTGGTTGTGGGTTGGGCTGTCGATGGGCTGGCACCGACAGATTTCCTCCCAGCCCGTCTTAGGCTAGTGAGCTCCATAGCAGCACCCGACGCTCTGACCCAGAGACGGCCATGGCTGGGTGACCGTGTGAAAGGTGCATCCGCCGGGAATCGGACTTGGGTCTCCTGAATGAAAGGTGGGAATTCTACCCTGAGCCCCCATGCCTCCCTGAGCTGAGGCTGAAAACGAGGCCGTGTACGGAACCCGTTCCCACTCATAGCAACCCCGTGGGACGGCGCAGAACTACTCCCAGGGGTTTCTTTTGAACAGCCTCATCTTTGTCCTGCAGAGCAGCTGGTGGGTTCAAACCACCAACCTAGCAGTCCAATGCTTAACCCGATGTACCACCAAGACTCCTTCTCAGTAAGGTCATGTCGCTATAAACAGAGGTTTGGGTTTTTAAGCTCAGGTATGTGGAAAGTTCCGAAGTCAAATGGTTGTTGTTTAGGTGTGTGTGTGTGTGTGTGTGTGTGTGTGTGTGTGTACCTGTGTGTGTCTGTCGCTGGTTGTGACACTCTGGACAAAGGCAGGGAGCCCAGGAGAGTCTGGGGAGAGTCGGAAAAGGGGGGGTTCAGAGGCAATTGGCTAGGACTGCCAGGCCAGTGGGGCACAGTGGGCAGGAGAGGCCCCAGGGGTGGGTGAAGAGTCAGAGCTGAATTGAAGCCAGACTCCCCGGGACTCCTGACTCACATTGTCACCCAAGTTCCCTGACTCTCTGGAAGGAGGCTGCCTCCTCGCTGCCCTGCTCCTTGAAGCTGGGGTTGGGGTGAGAGGGTGAAGCTGGGCCAGGCTGCTGATGCTTAGCTGCTTCCAGTCCCAAGAGCGCCCGCTGTCTTCCTTGAGGATGAGCCAAGAATAACGCTGATAATCACTGCCTGGCCACTTCATTGTCACTACTTGTCTAGGAGAGCGATGGCTTTATTTTTATTAAAATAAGAACATTCACAGCATTCACAGTGTGCAAGCCGAGCCAAGCCCCAGTGGGTTACGTGTGGGACCGCTTACTGCAAAGTCAGCAGTTTGAAGCCACCTGCCGCTCTGAGGGAGAAAGAGGAGGCTCTCACTCCTGTGTAGAGTTACAGTCTTGAAAACCCACAGGGGCAGTCGGACTCTGTCCACAGGGTTGCTGTGGGTCGGAATCGATTCGATGGCAGTGAGTTTTCCTGAGGATACCGTGAGTCTAATCCTCATCGCCCTCACCGCCAACCCAGTTTACGGACCAGGAACCTGAGGCCCGTGGGCTTTCAATGAATTGTCTGAGCTCATGAAGTCGAGAAGGGGACGTGAGCCTGGATCCTAGGTTCCCCCTTTCCCGTCCTCCACAGATCACCCCATGGCACACAGAGAAAACCAGAGGCCCAGTCAGGTGAAGGCAGTAGCTCGCCGAAGGGCAGAGGGAAGGACGTACAACTTGAGGAGACCAGGGGCCTGGCTGCCTGTCGGTTCCTTCGAAAGGTTAAGTGACAGCTGGAGAGAGACGGGCAGCCTTGGGGTCTCCACCTCCCAGTGGGGGCCACGAGGGCCCAGGGGAGAGAAGCAACAAGACTGCTGTGCTGGTCCTATTTCTCAAAGGCTAGTGGTCCCTAGCCTAGAGGAAACGTCATCCCTAACCTTTCCTCCCTTCCTGCTTCTACAGCACATACGACCGAGTCAGAAATGTTTGCATCAGAGACGCCAGAAGAAAAAAAAGAGAGAGAGAAATCACCCCACGCTCCCTTCTTCAATACGAGCGTTCTTTTCAAATCTTCTTTACTTAGTTTTATCAGCATCCGTCGCCGGGAGATGGGAGACAGGAGACCTGGCTTGTGGTGTGACCTTGGGCAAGTCACTGCCCCTCTCTGGGCCTCAGGCTCCTCACCTGTGAAATGAGGCATTGATCCCGGTGACCTCAGAGGCGGTCCCCGACCGCTCAGACCTTCTGTTTCTGCCTCTGTTTCTGGGTCTGGCAGAAGGAGGCAGGCAGGCTGCCCTCTGCGGGGCATGCTTGGCTGGCAGCTCCCAGCAGCATCTCGGGAGGGTGCGAGGCCCTCATAAGCAGCCGTCCTTGCACGTACATTTCCAAGTCCATATGCCAGCCCTCGCCGGCCGACATGGCCCGCTGCCCTTTCCCAGCCGGCACTGGGCTTCTCCTCCAGGATCCTGGGTGCTCTCTGTCAGTCCAGGACCTAGCTGGCTTGGGAGGGAGGAGGGGGAGAGAGCTGGGGGCTCAACCCTGAGGACCTACCTGCCTATCACCACAGCCCATCTGCCCATGACTAGAGGAGAGGAGGAGGCAGCCTGGTGTGGTGAAAGCTGCAGAGAGAGGGGAAGAGGGAAAGGAGGAAGGAAACACGACTGTCTTCCAGCTAGCTCTGTTTGGCCCCCTGGCTGGCATTTTGGACTCATAAGTAAATCCTGAGACCGCGGTGCCCTGGAGGGACACCAAGTCTGGGGGTATGAAGTATACAGTCAGGCAGCGGCAGCACCTGGAATGCCAAAAGCCCAGGCTGTGGAGCCCATGGGCAGAAACCTGGGGAGGCTTCCTGGGGGAGGTGGTTTTAAAGGTACAGTCTCAAGGACCATACACAGCCGCCTCATCTCCTGGCAGACAGTCCAGTGGAAGAGTTGTCTTGCTGCTCCTAACAGATGAGGCTCGGGACACTGAGGGATTCGGTAGCACAGAGGCAGTGAATTAGTTAACAGTCTGCCAAGTCCCACCAAGTGACTTTCCCTGCCTGGGTGGGTCTCTGGAGAAGGTGGGGAGAACATACTGATAGGAGTCACCTGTGAGTAATTGGGAACAGGAGGTTCTGTTCGGCTGGAGGCCACATCCTGCTGTGTAAAAATGAGCCCTCTGAGAAGGAGAAGGGATCTCCTTACCAACAAGACCCAGGAGTGGATGGAGTACATCCTCTGGACCTGGGATCTCTGTGCAGCGAAACTCCTGGATCCAGATGACAGCTATGCCACCAGAGGAGCAGCAGCGGAACCAGGAGCCAGAGCAGGGAACAGTGATGGAACAGTGCAGCAGCTGGCTTGCAGTGGGGTGCCTCTGGGCTCTTACATAATTGTGGAAGTTGGACTTGCTGACCCACAGAAGTGGAGCTGAGTGCCTCTGGCTGAGGCTTACAGGAGTGGGGTGCCTGTGGGCACTTAATTCAGGGAGCTGGGGTTGCTGGCTTACATAGCTTGAGCTAAATGCCTCTGGATTGAGGCGTGCAGCAGGCTGGTATGTCTCTTTGGGCATGTAGCAGACCTGGAACTTTGAACTATGTCCTGGTAAACAACTACCCTGAGCATTTTCCACTGTCATTCCTACTTGTTAAATTCCTTAACAAACCCTTTCATCTTAAATTTTGTCTGCGAGTTTCTATGTAGCCATCACAATGAATATAAGAACCTGGAGGTAAATTACAGAGCTAGCCACTAAGTTAACACCTATCCAAAGAGAGAGTTGGGTTCAAATCCAACACATTCCACTCTGGCTTCTGGGCCTGTGTTTGAGCCCATTCCCCGCCTCCCTGGCTCCAAGAAAAGCCCCAGGGAGGGCTTCGCTTCCGGCCTCAGGCTGCTTATCTGTAAAGCAGGTGTTTCTGGTGGCCTCCGAGGTAGAAGGTGGCCAGGTAGAACTCTATCAGCATGGAGGGCCCATGCCAGGAGTCCATAGCAGGCTCCTGATGTCTGACCCTGGGGTAAGCACTAAGGTTTGCCCTGCTCAGCCTCTGGCTCACCCAGCTGAGTCATCACCACCCAGAAGGAGCTAGACCTTGGGCCTGGGTGCACATGCCCTCCTCCGACTCATTCCGGCAGCTTGACAGGAAGTCACTGCATCCCAGGAGTCAGAATTCTAGACTCCTGGCAAGAGAACATCTGCGCTTGAGGAATTCTAGACTGGAGACTCCTTGGCCCCTCCAAGGGATTCCTAGGAAACAGGGTGAGAGGTGGGCGCCATTAGGTCAAGGTCAGGGGGCGCATCAGCTCTGGAAAGTTGGGAGGACCAACAGTGATGGGACCACCTCTTATTTTACAGACACATAAATGTCAGAGAGGGGGAAGGCCTTGCCTGAGTCACCCAGCACGTCAGAGTCAGAAGCTAAGATGTAGCATTCCAGGCTGTCCCACTGCCCCAGGACTCGTGGGGGGTGTGTGTGAGATGAGCACAGTGTTCCCAGGTGGTACCAGGGAGTGGCCTGGGTGCTATGTGGGTGAGTAAAGCGCCCAGCTGGTCTTGCTAAGGCAAACTTTTACACTCCTGTTCTCAGTAAAGTTCTCTAACCCCACCCTTTTCTCAGGCCGCTCCCTCCTATTGTCTTGTGACAGGGCCCTTCTCTTGGGCCCTGGGTCTTTCAATCCATAAATTGGTCTCCAAATACCTTTCAGTTGGGCCGTCTAGGACTCCTAGGTTCTGAAGGGACAGTTCTGCGCTGGGAGCAGCAGTTCTCAGATGCCCTACTTCCTGTGGTATGGGGAAAAGATTAGAGGGAGGAAGAGTATTCTTTTGGGGCACCCTCAGTCCCCAGAGGAGCTGGGGTGGTGTAGCGGTTAAGCTTTGGGCTGCCGGCCAAGTTCAAAACTACCGGCTACTCCACGGGAGAAAGACAGGCTTTCTACTACAGTAAAGAGTTCGTCTCAGAACCTCACAGGGACAGCTCTGTCCGACAGGTCCTTAAGAGCCTGCATGGATTGGATGGCAGTGAGTTTACTTTGTTGGTTTGAGTCCCCAGCAGGGAATCCTGGAGGGTGTAGGTTACACATTGAGCTTCGAACAGCAAGGCCATCAGTTCCACCCCGCCAGCTGCTCCGCGGATGAAAGACGAGGCTGGCGGGTCCTGCAACGCTTTACAGTTTCCGCAGCGCCGAGGGGCGGTGTCGTTCTCCGTCCCGCAGAGTCGCGGTGAGTCTCCACGGGGCCTCAGCGGGCCAGGTAGCTGCGCGCGCCCGCGGGCAGGGCGGGCCCAGGTCGGCGCCGGGGGCGGGGCCTGGCGGCCTTGGCCCCGCCCCTCCGGCCGACGCCGGCCAGCGTGAAGCGCGCGTCCCCGTCGAGCGCCGAGCGCCGAGCGCGCAGCCTGCCTGGCCCGGCGGAAAGTTTCTCCGGGCGGAGTTTGGCGGCGGAGTCGGGAGCGAGCCATGGACGCGCTCAAGTCCGCGGGGCGGGCGCTGATCCGGAGCCCCAGCCTGGCCAAGCAGGGCTGGGGGGGCGGCGGCCGGCACCGCAGTGAGTGTGTGCGCGGGGCCCGGCGGGGCGGCGGGCCCTGCGGCGCCCCGAGTTGGGCCAAGTTGGGAGAGGCAGGGCCTGACCCGCTTCCCGCGGGGCTGGGCGGGTGGCGCGGGGTCAAGTTGAGCCCCCTCCCCGCTCTCTGCAGCTAGGCTGCAGGGGCAGAAACGGGTGGGCGCGAGGAGCGCTGGAGGTGCTCAGGTGCCGGCGGGAGTGAGGCGGGCTTACGGGTCCTGAGGGGAAACCTGCGCTGGGTCCCCAGCACCTCCTTCCCTCCCCTGCCCGAGCAACTTGGGGGAGGCAGGAGCGGGGGCCCGGAGGAGGGGAGGGCGCTCCGGGGACTGGCACAGGTGCCTGGGGCCTCGCATCCCTGCACCCTTGCTGTGCTGAGAGATCAATTGTCCCACCCCGGTGTGAGCCTGGCCTGGAGTCACAGGTGCCTGCTTAAGGAGCGAGGCCTGGCCAGTGGTCCCCATAGGCCCTTCAAACCAGGTTGACCCTTACCCTCGGGTCGTCGCCAAGGCAGGGAATCTAGCATCTAGGCTATTTTTGAAACCTGTTTTCTCTTGCACCTACCCCTGGGGCTTCTAAAGCCCCGAGGGCACACAGGCAAAAAGCAGACTAGCTGCCGCCTCCCAGGGGTGTCTGGGAGCCTGGGAGGGGCCTCAACCTCCCCTCTCCTGTTGCCACTACCACCCTCACCGCTCTGTCTCAGGTTGCAGCCCTCACCTGAGACCTGAGAAACCCAGCCCACATCCCCCCTTTTTCCACCTGGGCAAGTGGAGGCTCCCAGAGGTGGAGTGGCTTCCCCTGGGGGTGTCATTCCATCTTAGTGGCAGACGTGGAGCCGACCCCTGCACACACCTGATTTCCAGTTTGGCTGAAGCCTCTCCCCATTCCAGGAAGCACCTCGATCAGCCACAAGCACTTTCCCCATTCTGTCCTCCAAGGCCCGCCAGGGGAGCCCGAGCTCTCACTCCTAGGAGTGCCAGCGTGTCTGGAACCTGGAAGCCTGCCCGCCCTGCCCCTCCCCTTGCCAGGCCACTGTTTCCAGCTCTAGCTGCCTCCTATACTTGGGGGGTGGTGGTGTGTGTGTGTGTGTGTGTGTGTGTGTGTGTGTGTGTGTGTGTGTGTGTGTGTGTGTTTGTGTTTGTTTTCCCTGCACTTTCTGAAGCTCTGTTGCCTAAGCCTGGCATTGGGAACTTGGGCTGGTGCCAACTGGAGGGAGTGGAGCTACAGACCCAGGCCAGGCGGGGCCCATCTTCCTTGTTCCCTGGTTCCCAAAATATTGACTTTACATATTTGTGGGATTCCACCAGGGCTGGGTAGACACACTGCTTCTGAGCTAGATGGTCTGTTCCAGTGGGGGAACTGTGTTTCTCCTCTGAGATCAGGGAAAGGGTGGGTGGGACAGCCTCCAGGGCAGGGTTATGCAAAGGAGAGGAGCTTAGCGGATCTCTGCACCTGGGGAAAGGGCCAGGTGGAAAAGAACATTTGCTAAGTCTGGTCTTGAAGTCAGTCACTTATCCTTTATGACTCTGTTTCTACATCTGCAAAACGGGGAATGAGCGTTTTTACCCAGCTGGCAAGCTAGAAATTGATGAATACTCATGATCTCTCCGGGCACCTAGCAGTTTCCCCTGACTCCACTCCCTCCCCTTGCTGTCTGACCTTCCCCCTGATTCATCCTGTGTGGAACAGGCTGGGGGCTCAGAACTGCCACCATCTGCCCAAGCGGGCTGCTCCTGAGTCTTCTGGATGTTGCCCGAGCCAGGGTGAAAGCCCCATCCGTCTCTCATTAATAAACTGTAAATAGCACTAATCCACGTTGGGTGTTTTGGGTGGAGGTGAAGTGAAGCCAGGCACAGGGGAGGGTGCCTGAGACACTAAGTACCGTCTGGGTCATTTTATGGTTTACACATCGGTTTTGCTTCCTCTCGGGTTTTGTTTCCCCTGTTTGCTCCCATGAGGTGACAGAGCAGGGGAGTCTTACCATCAGAGGTCGGAACTGGGTGCCCATGGACTCTGTGGCCATGAGGAGGGCTGGTGGCCATGGCACGCCATGCTGGTGGGTGCCCCTGAGGACTGCAGTAGGATGTGCACAAGGTTGGGTGCTGGGGCGGGGCTTGTCTGAGACTGTTAACTCCTCCAGTCCTGGGGGCCGTGCTCAGGGTCAGAGCTCTGTGTCGTGAGTGCCCTAAACCAGTGTGGGGTAACGCTAGATGTGACCCCTCAGCTCGCTGCTGTCTAGTCAGTTCCGACTCAGAGCAGTCCTAGAAGGACCCGGCAGGATTGCCCCCTGGGTTTCTGAAAGAGGAACTTGGCAGGAGCAGAAAGCCACATCTTTCTCCCTCGGAGCAGCTGGGGATTCAAATTGCTGCCGGTGCATAACCGCAGCAGGATCCCAGGAGTAGCGCAGGGTGGTCATTGTTTGGCTAGTGGGGATCCTGAAGCCCAGTGAAGGGAGGCCGCTTGCCTGAGGTTCTTTGCCCAAAGCCTCGTGCTTGTCCTACCCTTAGTCCTGACCTCAAAGGACAGCTTGCTGGCTCTCCCACACATGGCCTTTTCCTATCTCTACAGGAACCATAAGTATTTGCTTTCAGGCTCAGACCCGGGATTTTCCTTTCTTCCTGTCGCTTGGCAGAGTGACTCACCTCTAGGGTTGCTCCTACCCTGGGGCTCCTTCAAGGGATGTGCCCTAGAGGGGGCGAAGGGACAGTAGAGTGCAGGTTTCAGTGAGGCTGGCTGGACTGGTGAGTGGGGGAGGGTTGCTTCAGTTCCAGGTATTCACAGTGGAGGAGTGGGCTGGCCACAGGTAACAGCACGACAAACGGAGAGATGGGAGCTGCCAAGGATCTCCTTGGCTTGGATCCACTATCAATCAGCTCATGGACGCAGCAGCTGAGAGATCCGAGGACACACTGTGCTGGGGAAATCTGCACAGACCTCTTTAGAGTGCTGAAGAGCGAGGTGCTTACTCTGAGGACTAAGGTGCGTCTGGTCCAAGCCGGGGTCTCTTCAGTGAATCAGGACGACTGGTGAGGCGTTGATGCGTTTGAAGTGCGGTGCTGCAGAGGAGTATCGAAAGCCCGTGGACTGCCACGAGGACACCCGTGGACTGCCACGAGGACACCCGTCTGTGTCACAAGTCCAGCCAGAGCGCTCTAGAAGCAAGGAGGGCGAGATTTTGTCGTATGTCCTTTGGGCATGTCAGGAGAGACCCATCCCCCATGGAAGATGTCAAGCTTGGTAAAGTGGCGGGGCATTGACAAGACGGATGGGCACGGTGGCTCCAATAACGCGCTCAAACATAGGAACAATTGTGAGGATGACGCAGAACTGCCCAGTGTCTCGTTCTGTTGTCCATTGGGCCGCTATGAGTCAGAACCGACGCTCTGGTACCTAACCACAGTGGGCGGGCTGCCGACCTCAAGGTCGGTGATTCAAACTCACCAGAATGCTACGCACGAGAAAGATGAGGCTGTCTGCCCCCGTAAAGATGAGTCTGCTCCTGGAAAGCTGTACGTCCTTAGAATCTCAAGGGGCAGTTGTACTCTGTCCTACAGGGCAGCGCCGAGTCAGAGTTGGCTCAGTTGCGTGAGCGCGTCACTGTGCCGCACAGAGACCCGCGGAGGCACTGGTTACCCTAGTGGTTACCCTGGTGGAGGCGGCAGACACCATGGCAGTTGTGGGTATGAATCCGAAGTACGGTGGTGGGTCGTGGCAGGTGCTGTGAGAACAAAAGGGAGGGAGGCAGCTGTTTCAGATGGGGTGGGCCTTTCCAGGTTCTTCTAGAAACAGACCCCCAGGCAGCGATCAGAGTGCAGGGTGCTCCTTGGGCTACCATAAGGTTCTGTGGAGCCCGTGGGGACTCCCAGCTGCTCACCAGCCAACTCAGCCAGCCCCACCGGGGTTCCTTGGCGGAGGCTGGGGTCTGTGAAAGCAGGTCGCCAGGTCTTTCCCTGCAGTTCCTGTCACTCGTGGCCAGGGTGGCCGCGGCCTGGGGCTCTCCTGCAGGTGTTGGCGGGCACAAGTCAGGTGGTGCGTGCAGGTGCTCCACCCAGCAGGGATGTGGGGGTGTCAGCTGCAAGGTGTCAGGCAGGCCTCTCCGAGAGGTAACCTTGAACCTCTAAAGACATGAACACCAGGAGGCTGGGGAAGAATGCTCCCACCAGAGGGAAGAGCTGGTACCGAGGACATTAGAGGAGAGCTTGGGGCCCTTTTCTCATGAGCTTCTAGTTCAAGTCTACCACTGCCCACTTTCTGGCAGCTGTGCAGGACCTCCTAGCGGGGCATGGTGGGCTGCAGGAGAGGAGTGGGCACATGCTCCGACGGTGGCTCTGAGGGTCTCACTGCAGCAGGGGCATGAGGTGGGCTCGCCCTGCCCACTCCATGCTCTGAGGACGACAGTGGCTCACGCTGCGTTGGCACTTGGTGTGTACCAGGCACTGGTCTGAAGACCCCTTCTGGATGAACTTGCATCTCAAAACAGCCCTGGGGGCGGGGGCAGCAGGGTGTGACCCCTGCCCTGGTGTGAGTGTGTGGATGTGAGGTCCCAGAGGCTTAGGGCACTGTCCAGGTGGCAGAGCCAGGGCTCGGCCTACACAGACTGACTCCTGATCTCAGTGCAGGTGGGCATGGAGGAAGGGATGTCACGGTGCTGGTGTCCGGAGGAAGCCTGGTGTGCAGTGGTTGAACTCCCTGGGAGCGGTGGGGTGCTCAGGAGAAAGCCCTGCCGAGCTCTGGGACAAGGGCAGTCTAGAACCCGCTGTGGCCCGCGGTGTCACCCTGAGTCAGGGTGACTGGACCGCGGGGCTATTAACACTGTGTGTTTGTCCCAGGATAGCAACCTCAACAGCTAACAGGACTCTCTTTCACACCCTGCCGCTTTTCCTGACGCACCCACAGGCGGGCGGGCAGGGACTCACTCGCTCTGGGCAGCCCACTCCAGATCAGGCAACCTCCCCTCTGAGGCACTCTCTCAAGCCCGCTCACTCCCTGCTGAGCCGGAAGAGGCTCGGGGCCCTGGTCCTAGTCAGGGCTTGTGCCCCGGCCCAGGAGTTTGGTTAGGGTTCTGACGTTCCAGACACTGGTCAGGCTGGGCCCCTGGGGCAGCTGAAGGGGCCTGGGGGCACCCTGCCCAGCTCTGACCGGACAGAGCACCTGTGGGCAAGGCTGTGCGATAGGCCCAGCTGCAGATCACCTGTCAAATCGCAGTCATTCCCAGCCCCCTGGGCCGGACCAGGGCTGTGGCCTCCAGCAGACAATGGATCTCCAGCTGCGGTGGCTGGGTTGAGAGCCGGCAGGGTGTGTAGTAAACTTTGCTCATGAGTCTGTTTTGAGTGCCCTTGGGGGTTGGTTTCGGTGGTGAGAGTGTGGCGGTGCGAAAGGTGTGCACAGAGACGCTGATGGGTGCCCAGGGGAGGGGGCTGGGCATTACGCAGGGGAGCGCTGTCTCTCCTCCTTCCTCGGGGAGGGAACATGAAGGTCAGGTCCTGCCCTTCTTCCTCTGGGGCGGGAAGACAGGTGCAGAGGCGCAGCTGCAAGGCACAGCGTTGACTGACATCCACCAGGGGCGGGCCCTCTGGGCTGAGCTTATATTCTCTGTCTCGTTATTTCACTTAAAAACAAATCTCATTTAAGGGTTTATGAGGGAGGGGGCAGCAGGGAGAGAGGGGGAAAATGAGGAGCTGAAGCCAGGACCTTAAGTGGGGAGCACATGTTTTGAGAATGATGAGGGCAATGAACGTACAAATGTGCTTTACACAATTGATGTACGTATGGACTGTGATAAGAGTTGTATGAGCCCCAATAAAATGATTAAAAAAAACCCAAATCTCATTTAAAGGTTAGAACAGCCGTCTGTCCAGAGACTGCCTCACCCTGTGCTACAAGCTGAGAGAGCCGGGGCTTGGGGTGCAAGTACTCCCTTGGAATCACTCCAGCAAAGTGTCGAGACTGGCCCTCTAGGATGAAGGCCATACTGGCCGCTGCAGTGACCAAAGAGGGCTTCCTGGAGGAGGTGGCTGAGCGGATCAGCGAGGGAGCTGCTTGAGCAAAGGCTCCTGGGTAGAATGTAGCTGCTACAGTTTGAAGAAGAAGCCCTGCGTGACCAGAGCTTCTGGATGGCAGACAGACAAGAGTGATCCTGTGGGAGAGGAAACTGGGGCTTCCTGTGACCTCCTCCAGGGGTCATTGTGGGAATTGCCTGTAGTCACAGACCCGCCCTCGGAGGAGGGAACTCCCCTCTGACTTGCAGTGCGACCTTGTCACCTCCCTCTCTGCTGACAAGTGAGGGCTTTCCAGGGCAGAGGGTCCCCAAAGCTCAAGACCAGTGGCTGGTCTGCAAGGTCTCCTTGAGAGAGGGGCGGGCCAGGGGAGGAAGGCAGAAAAATGCCAAGCATTTCAGAGGTCAGGGAGGACTGGGGAATGTTTTGACAGCAAGGAGGCCATCAATGACCTTGGCAAACTTTGGACCTTTGGAATGGAAGGAGCGGAAGTGGCTTTGGAGAGGGACCAGGAAAGAATTGAGCTGGAGGAAATGGGAGAGTGGGGTCATCAAAGTGGGTGGGGGAGCAGGGAGGAGGGATGTTTGGTGGGGGGCAGAGCTGGCTATTGAGAGGAGCAAGCCAACCCTGATTGATTGGTATAGCCTGCCTGGAGCCTGGTGTTGAGAATTAGTCCACGGCCCCTCTGTAGATCAGAGGGAGATCGAGCCTTAATTGATTAGCAGTTTCTGCCAAGGACATGGCGGGTATCAGGCGTGGCAGCTTGTCATTTGCCGTACTTGCTTAGGTGGTTCTGTGGTGGAAGGTGATGGCCTGGGCGTCTTTTCCGATGAGAAACGGCAGCGACTCGGATTCATGGGAGGACATTTAGTCCAGCTCCTGGAATTTCTTTCTCCCAGGCTTCCGGCTGGAATCAAGGGGTTTGCTACCTGGTAAGGTAGTACAAGGAAATGACTGGGAGCTTGGACTTCAGTGTCCAGTACCTCCATTTACAGTTCCCTTGAGCCTCTGCTTCCTCGCCTGCACAGGGGATGAACCGTGCTGGCTTGCAAGGGGACAGGAGAGCTGGAAGGAATGGTGGTGACTGCTGCTGTCAGTGCCCTCGTGGACACTGGGTTGCTCTGGGTGCCCACTGCTAATGGGGAAGCTGGGCCCATGTGACTTGACCCTGACTCCCATTGTAGGCCTGGGGACACCAGAGACATGTTGATCCCCCCTCCCCTTGATTTTGAGGATCAAATGAAATAGACTTCTAGTTGGTGGGACAGAGGATGGGTTTGGACCTCATCCCTGCTAGGACTGGCTTCACGGTGGGTGGAGGCTGGGGGACAGAGGTTAGAGAGCAGTGGGTCAGGGCCAGAGGCTGGGGCAGGCTAACGGGTGGATCCTGAGTGCCATCTGAATGTCAGACCCAGGGCTGATGACCTGTTACTGAGTCCCTGCCCTGCTGGAGCTCAAGCCAGAGGGGCCGGGACCCTCCGCCACACACATCTCTTTTCACCTGAGGCCAATGTCTTGTCAAGGCAGGTCCAGGGAGATGTGAGGGCAGGAGTGGGGGGTGGGGCAGAATCCATCAAGTCTGGGGGTTCTAGCATGGGAGCTGGGAGGGGTGTGAGGAGAGAGGCTAGGGGAGACTGCTTGGACCCAGGCTTCTGTTTCTCACAGCTCGGAAGCCCCAGCCACTCCCAGCTTCGGCCACCCCGAGCCAGCTGTGTCCAGTCTGAAACTGCCTTCCTGCACTGCCCTTTATTTAGAAGCAGGGAGGAAGACCCTGGAGGAGGAGAGAGGCCTAGGACCACTACTAGCTCCTCACCGCCTTTGGCTGCCCTGGGAGGCTGATTCCAATCCGGCTCCTGCTCTAACCAAGATTGTACGTGAGGCTGAGGAGCCGTGTTCTCATCGGCGTATGGGTCCAACCATTGCTCCAGCAGGTGCAGGACCCATGAGGGGGGAGATAAGGAACAGGCAGGAGCGTGGACCGTCCCTTTCTATCAGTGATGGGAGCTTGGCAGGAGCCCTGGAGACGCCCTCCTCCTCCCGGCCTCTTCTGGCCTCAGTGTCCGGGAGGAACCTTGGTGGTGGTGGGGGGATTGCTAAAGCACACAGAGGACCATTGCCTCCCCATGTGTGCATCTGTCTTCTTGGCCTGGGGACGAGCTAGGATCCCCTCGGGGCTGCTTCACCCCTGCCTTTGCTGCCTCCCTGACACCAGGTCTCTGAGAATGCTTCCCACGGCCTGTGCTACTCTGCACCATTGATCCATCCGCATAGCCTTCCTCTTGCATCGTTTGAGAACCGCCTCCCTTCCCTCACTGGTCCTCCCACCCACCCCACTCTCCCCAGCCTGTTGGTGGCTGTGGCTGTGCAGAGAGGGATGGGGGAAGCCGGCGTCTTGACGGCGACCCTGTACTCACTGTACATGGCCGTTGTCTAGGGACTTTGACAAGCTGTAAAGTAGTACACTCGCGAGCTCACGGGGCTGCCCTGAGGGCCGAGTGAGAAAATGGTGTGGTGACCCTCGATCAGCGCTCGGGTTGAAGATACGGATCTGGGGCTCTGCGCTCGGAAGTACAGACCCGGGTTGTGGCCTGTACTTAGGGGGCGGCGGGGTGGGTGGGGTGGGGGTTGAACAGGCTCTGTCTCGGCAGTGGAGATGAGGAGCATGTCTGCGAGTCCATGAGTCCATGTGACAAGCTTCTTTTCATGGTGTTGATTAGAGAATGTTAGCCTTCCCAGACCAGAGCGTGTACACAGGTACAGAAAGATCTGGGAACACGGGGTCCAGGACAGATCAACCCCTCAGGACCAATCATGAGGGGAGAGATACCAGGAGGGTCAGGGGAAGGTGGGGGAGAAGGGAAACCAATCACAATGATCTACATATAACCCCCTCCCTGGGGACGGACAACAGAAAACTGGGTGAAGGGAGACACCAGACAGTGTAAGATATGACAAAACAGTAATAATTTGTAAATTATCAAGGGTTCATGAGGGAGGGTGGGAGAGGGGAAAATGAGGAACTGATACCAAGGGCTCAAGTAGAAAGAAAATATTTTGAGAATGATGAGGGCAGCAAATGTGCTTGACACATGGATGGATGTATGGATTGTGATAAGAGCTGTACAAGCCCCCAGTAAAATGATTTTCACAAAAGAAAGGTGTTAGCCCTCGATGAAAAACGAAACATGAACTAGATGGGAGTCTCCTTGGGGCTTTGCTCGGAACTGGGGGGTGGCCAGGTGCTGGTGGTGGGCTCAGCCAGCAGGGTCTGAGGGTTTGCCCTCCACGTCCCAGAGCTGCCGGAGAACTGGACGGACACGCGGGAGACGCTGCTGGAGGGCATGGTCTTCAGCCTCAAGTACCTGGGCATGACGCTGGTGGAGCAGCCCAAGGGCGAGGAGCTGTCGGCTGCTGCTGTCAAGAGGATCGTGGCCACGGTGAGAGCCCTGCAGGCAGGGCTGGGCCAGCTCTCTCCTGGGGCCCAGGCCCTGCTCATGCCCCCAGAGGATGGGTCTGAGCCGGAACCTTGCATCCAGCTGAGGACCCTGTGGCGGAGGCGCGGCTGGACTTGAGGGCTCTGTGCCCTGCTCCCTGGCTGAGTGGTCATGGCCTCGCCTCGCCTCCTCTCCCCTAATGCAGGCTCCCTGCTTCAGTGTTGGGGACTTCCCTGGGTGTGGCCCTGGCACATGCAGTGGGTGGCATTGAGTCCCTGGGAGTTGCCTGCTGGGCTGAGATCGGCCCTCCTGGCCAAGGGTCCTGGGGTAAGTCAATGCACATCTCTGAAGCCGTTCCTCTCGGGGAGAAACCTGCTGGCCATGAGATCCCAGGTGCCAGGGCCAGTGCTGGTAGACGGGGCTCGAGGCGCAGTGGAAGCTCCGTTCTTCAGGAGGCTGCGGGCAGGAGCCCTGGCGGGCACTAACAATCAACCCCTGGGCGACTCACTCAAAGGGGGGGCAGCTCAGACCTGTAGGGGCCACAGGAATAAGGCCCTACGTTCAGCCTCAGTAAAGCTATGGCCCTGAAAGACCATGGAAGTGGTTCTGCTCTGGCCCCTGGGGGCCATGGCAGAGAGCAGACCAGAGACAGCCACAGAGGGGCTTGCTGGCTTGTCCCATCTTGCCTCCCACTTAGCTGTGAGGGCTCGGAGCAGTAGGTGTCGCCCGGGAAGGTGGGGTCGCAAGTGGGGCAGCCAGGCTTCTCTGACCCAAGTCTGCTTTCCAGGCGAAGGCCAGCGGGAAGAAGCTGCAGAAGGTGACCCTGAAGGTGTCGCCCCGGGGAATTATCCTGACGGACAGCCTCACCAACCAGCTCATTGAGAACGTGTCCATTTACAGGTATGCTTCTGGGGCAGGGGCAGAAGGAACCTCCTGTGGAGTCCAGCTCTTCCCCGTAGTGTCCATCTGTGGATGTCAGTTGCTTGGTCATCATCACTACTTGCGCTGGTGGTGAGAGCAGGCAGCTGAAGCCTGACAGGCCTGGAAAACACACACACACACACACACACACACCCATCCCCCCCCACTGCAGTCCCTGCACACACACACACACACACACCACTGCAGTCCCTGCACACATATACACACACACACACACCACTGCAGTCCCTGCGCGCGCGCACACCACCACCACCCCCCCACTGCAGTCCCTGCCTTTTCCTTCCACCAGGGGAGCACAGTTCAGATGACACTCAGACTTGGCTCACTCTGCTGGCCTGGTGTCCCTGGGAGGCCTGGGCAGGGCCGAGAATGGCTTCACCTGCAGGCTCCTGTCCCCAGGGCCTGGCTCTACCCTTGGAGCCTCCGGCCACACCCACCTTCCTCATCGCTGCTCAAGGTTAGCATTGGAAGCGGTAGCCTGGGTCTGTCCCACAGATGGAGACGCCGAGCCCCTGAGGGACTCGACCAGGGTCCACAATAAGGTCATAGCCGAGCTGGAACCTGGACACCCGGGCTGGAACTCACCCTCCTGTGGCTTTGTCCCCAAACTGGTGGCTGAGCCAGACCCGAGTGTAATTTGGGAAGTGGGCAGAGATCCCCACATCTGGCTCCTGGCTCCTCACCTTCCTCCTTCAGCCTGCCTGTGAGAATGTTCATCGAACCATGCATTAGTGTGATTGGAGTAGAAGTTTACATTGCAGAAGTTTACGTTACATCCCACTAGCATTGGGACTGCTCCCTGGGTAGCGTTGTCGGCCCATGCCGGTTACTGATTGTCTGTTCACCTCGCCTCTGCCCGGCCTTGCTTCCCACCTTTGCATTTGGGCAGGTGTTGGCCATTGGGTCTCCTGTCGCTCAGTATTTGAGGGCACACATTACTCATGGGGGACACAGTTTAATGTTTAAGCCAATCTGTTATTGGCCAAAGAGTGGCCTACAGGAATAGATTCTATTCCATGTTCAAAGGTGACCTGAGGGTGATCGACTCAGGGGTCCCTCTGGTCTCCTGTGACCCAGTGGTTCTGGCCTTTTGGAGGACTTTGAGTTTTGTCCTGGGTTCGCTCTCCCTCCGTCCCTCTGCTGTTTCTCCGGCCCGAGTGGCTGGCATCCAGGGATCATCCAGCTCTGGTCTCAGACCAGAAGAATCGGCTTCCTTCCGCCAGTGCTTGCCAAGCTCCTGCTTCCTGGGCTCAGGGCCAGCGGAAGCCCTCACCTTGCGCGTACGAAGCATCTAGTCTTGGAAGAGCCGGAGGGAAAGCAACAGGAGCTGAGAATGATGAGTGTCCTCCAGATGGCAGAAAAGGGGGACCTGCCTGGGAAGTCAGAAGCTCTCTCTAGGGAGGTGGCTGGCCCTTGAAGAATAGCAAGGCCGACTTGATAGATACCAAGGACAGACAGGCAGGTGCTGGGTGGCCAGCCCCTCTCCTGTGAGATTCCTGGGGTGCTGGGAGTTTCATGGAGAAGGGATGGGGAGACTGGGGGTACAGGGGAAGCTCATGTCATCTGGAAGGGCCTTGGACTGGGGCATGGATGAGTGGGAGGGCCGGCAGGAGGAGGTCAGGTGAAGAGCCTCCGAGGGCAGGGACTGGCCAGCTCTCCTTGCGGTCAGTCGGTACAGATCCTGAAGGAGCAGCGAGGCTGGGGTCACAGTCTTCGGAGAGCTCAGGGTTTTATTCTGCCACTGGCTTGTGGTCTGACCCTTAGCATCCTCCTCTGCAAAGTGAAGAGTGAGTGGCTGTGGGAATCCCGTGTGGTGCTGTCTCAGTTCTTGGCACATTACTTGTTACAGGGCAGGAGAGAGCCAGGCCTCTTCCAGCGCTGTGCCCAGGGGCTGGCTTGTGCAGCTCCATGCCCGGTCCTCTGGTCCTCCGCCGACAGGCATGTGCTGTGAAGCCTGAGCAGCGCGGGCTGGATGAACGGAAGGCAGATCCAGAGCGCGAACCTCATGGCTGTGAAGTGATTGCGTCCCCGGAGCTGGGCGACTGTTTTCTTGGCACTGGCTTCTGCAGCAGCAGCAGTCTGGTCTTCCCTCTGGCGGGGCAGGCGGGAGCCGGTCATGTCTGAGACTGCCTGGAGGCAGATGGTCATTCACTCTTCACCTGTTGATGTGCCAGGCCATGTCTCAGAGAGAGGCTCCTAGGGGGTGACCCCTGTGCTCAGGTCTGGTGACATACACTTGCCTTTCAGGATCTCCTACTGCACGGCAGACAAGATGCATGATAAGGTGTTTGCATACATCGCCCAGAGCCAGCACAGCGAGAGCCTCGAGTGCCACGCCTTCCTCTGCACCAAGCGCAAGATGGTCAGTGCGGGGAGGGTGGGGCGGGGGGAGCGGGCCTGGGTGGCCTTGCCCTTGGAGATGAGGAAGGCAGGACCTGCGACTGCAGTCATTGCGGCAGAGGTGGGAAGCCCTTTTTGAGAGTCCTGCTCTCAAAGCCCACGGGTCCTGAGAGCCATGGGCGAGGTGGGGCCGGGCCACAGCTGACAACTCTGGAGGGCAGACATCTCCAGTGGGTCCTTCTGGGGGCTCTGACAGTTCCTTGACTTTTCTAGAACTTCTAGCAACCACTTGTGTTCCTTGGCTTGTGACCTCATCCTCCATCTTCAACGTGCTCCCAGTCCCCCGCTGTCTGCATCCACGTCGCCTGTACTAACTGACCCTCCTGCTCCATGGAGGGCAACTGCCCCGTCCAAACCCGTGGTCGTTACCTCAGTCCTGCCAATCTAATAAGGTGACTCAGCCACACGGCCCAGGGCTGGGCCGGGCCCTCTGTGGGAAACTGTTACCCAGGAGCACTGCAGGACGAGACAGCCTGTTGGTGTGACCCTGGCTGCTGTGCGTGTGACCTTGGACAAACCTACCCTTGGGGCTACCCGCCTGCCTGCCAAGGGGGCTATCTCCGGGTGCCTTCCAGGATTGTCCTGAAGCCCCCCCTCTCTCGTGCACCTCGTTTCTCTCCTGAGACTCGGTGTTGTGGGCCACTCACCAGAACCACGTGACACCCAGCAGCCTGAGCTTCTCCCGTGACAGCCTTGTTTCCACAGGCACTGGCTCTCAGCTTTGTCTTTCATGAGGCCACACAGACTTAAAAATACAAGCTCATTATGTCCCCATTGTTAGTCTCTTCCTCCCACTGGCCGGCGTGAGCGCTGCGCAGGGACAGCTGGCCTGGGGCCCGGATTGATGCAGAACACAGGCCTTGGGTCCAGTGGGTTTTCCAGGATGCAGAGGCTCCCTCTGGGGTCGGGGTCCTGGGGCAAAGAGGGAGTGGGTACTGGCCCGGGGCCAGAGGTCTTCAGACCTGAAAGAGACCGGCCTGCTACAGATTATGAGGTCAGTCCTAAGGAAAACAGCCCGGCCCTTGCTGGCAACTAGCTGGAGAGCAGAGCAGGCCAGCAGACTCTGCCCAGGGCCCAGACTCTGCTTTTCGTCAGGCTTTCTCATTGTGATGGGGGCTGGCTCCTGGCTCAGCCGCTTGCTGGCTCCCAAGAGTGCTCATGCAGCCCAGCCCAGCCTGGCCCAGGGTGGGGCTCCAGGATGAGGTCTGTGGCTCCCAGAGCCTCAGCCACACCTAGATTGGCCTGGAAGCCTCCAGCTTCTCCTAGCTCCTTGGAAGACCTGAGGAGACAGGGGACCAGTAAGTACCTGGAGTTCTGCAGCCCACCTGCAGGCAGGCACTTTCTGATCCCCGGGCCCTCAGGGTGGAGGCGTTACAGCTTCTCTAGGATGGGCAGTAAGACTTCCTGGAGGAGGGGACACTGGGAGTTGGGCTCGGGCGGCTCAGTGGTGAGGGGAGTTGGCCAGGAAGAGGTGAGGGTGGTAAGAGGTCGGTACCGCAGACTAGGAAATGCCACGGACAGAAGCCGGGAAATCCCGGCAGTTGGAGTTGGAGTTGTGGTCCCTGGAGCCTGGAGTGGGCAGGGTCGGCTCAGCCTGCAGGGGCCTGAAGCCGGCAGTCCTAGAGTCTGCACGACCCCTGACGCATCCAGGATCTGGGGAAAGAAGCTTCCAGAGGGGTCTTGCTCTCCCAGTAGCTCTCTGGCACAGCCAGAATAGGCGGTCTGCAGCGTCATGTCAGCTTCCGGCCGAGGGCCAGGGGCACCATTTCAGTGTTTGCTTCTGGAATGGAGGCCGAGTGCTGGCCTTGGCCAGGAGCTCAGGGCTCCAAGCCGGGACTGGGCGGGTGTGCACTGACAGGAAGCAGCGGTACTGCGTCTTCGGAGGACAGATAGCCTCTGTCGCAGGCAGTCCTGTCCCTCCCACAGACAACTGCCCCTCATCATTCCCAGCTCATTGCTTTTGTACAAGAGCTGGTTCTGGGCCCTTTGCTGCTGGGAAGCACATGGCCTGACTTAAGTACCATTCTGGCCCACAGGGGCCCAGGGTGTGTAGCCTGAGCTAGAGATGGCCCTTGTGAGGGGCTGGCAGCCTGGCTATCAGCTGAGGTCAGAACTCTTCCGGGTAGTAAGACAGACTCACGGGCTAGAGGCACTTAGCTGGGGGTGGAGGGTGATTAGCCCCAGGCCTAGGGGACGTAGGAAGGAGGGCTCCCTGACAAGCAGTCCCCTGGGCCTGGATTCCTGCACCTCCCAGGAAGCCAGGACACCCTCCCACCCAGCCAGCCTGGGCTTGCAGCCACTTGCAACAGCGGCACCCAGGATTCCAGGATCCCATTTGGTTCAACTTGCCGCTTGGGACTTCAGGGCGGGCAGAAGGAGGGGAGTGTATGCAAAAGAGCAGGCAGATTTATGCCGAAGCAGTCTCAAGCAAGTGCCCCCAAATTTCCTAGAGGCGAAAGCTAGTGCTGCTGCTGTGCCCTGGGCACGTTGGGTGACCAGCCCTTGCCTGGGTGTGCGTCCATCTGACTCCGGCTGGTAATTAGCCCATGGTCTTAGTTCATGGGCAATTCTCAATGGTAACTGGGTGTATTAAACTTGATTCAGACGTGACGGTTTAAATTGTAAACAGCTGTGAGGAGTTTCATACTTAATTACCATATTTAAGTTTTACCATAAAGCACCCTTACTTCCATCAAACATGTAAATGCTGGAGACATTCAAATGAGATTTTATCCTTCGTGAAGTTTAATTGGCATGGATCAGTCAGCTTGTTTAGGGATTTAAGAATTTTTTGTTCAAAAAATTTTTTTTTGTAAAGGCAGTTGCTACGAATTCATCTCTCAATTAGACCCCGCTGTCTGGTGGCGGGGAGGGAGTGGGGCCAGGCCAGCCAGGCCTGAGCTTGTACCCTTGAAAGGGAGGCCGGGCTTTCTGAGGGAAGCACCTTGTTGCTTCTGGGTAGTTGGAGCCCGCGCTGGCCCTCCTTGCCCCGGGTGGCGCTGACTAGCCCTGGACCAGGGGGGTGGGCTGGAGCGTGGGGACCAAGCCTGGGCATGTGTTTCCACCACCGTCACTGTCATCATTGACTTCTCTGCAGAGCGGTGACCTGTGCTGGGGAACGGAGGTGTTCCGACATGGTACATGGCCCCACAGATGGGGTGGTGCAGGCAGGGGAGCTAACAATACTTTCAGATGCCCAAGGGCCTGGTGGGGCAGCCAGGCCTGTCAGCACGCAGAGCTGGGGATACTGGAGAGGTGGTCACATTGGAGTTTGACCTTAAGGGGTGAAGGGCCAGGTGTGGGAAGGTAGCCTCATGTGTCACCCCCTCTATGTGAGTTCTGGCACCGAACCAGGCCTTGCTCCCTCCTCCCGCCCGTGGTGGGGTCCAGGCACCTCCCTGCGGTGGCCTTGGGCGAACCGGCTGTACCCTCTCTGTGGCGCTCACGGTCTGCTCTCCAGTGCCAAGGGCTGAGTCAGCGTGTAGAGCCCTCGGGTAGCTAGTGGGGCTTGGTGGCGGAGGGGTTACTTGTTGGGCTGCTAACTACAAGGTCAGCAGTTTGAAACCACCAAGCCATTCCTCGGGAGAAAGAAGAGGCTTTCTACTCCCGCAGACGGACAATCTTGGAAATTCACGGGGACCGTTTTCCTCTGTCCTACAGAGCTGCTGTGGGTCGGCATCGACTCGATGGCAGTGAGTTTGGTTTTCCTGGAGGAAAGGGGCCCTGGTGGCCTGTGGGTTAAGCTTTGGCCTGCTGTAACCACATGGTCAGTGGTTCAAACCCACCAGCTGCTCAAAGGGAGAGAGGGGAGGCTGCCTGCTTCTATAGGGATTTAAAGGCCTGGAAACCCACAGGACAAGTCTACCTGCTCCTGTAAGGGTGTCGTGAGTCGGGATAGGCTCAGAGGCGGAGAGTTTGGTTTGGTTTTTGGCTTTCCCAGAGGACATGGAGACTTGGTGTCCCCGTGGTTGGTTAAGTGTTGAGTTGCTAACCACACAGCGGGTGGTTCAAACCTACCAGCCCGCACCGGTAGAAAGATGCGGGTTTACCGTCTCAGACAAAAGCCCTCAGGAGCAGTTGGTGGCACGCTGCCCCATGGGTGGCTCTGAGTGGGAGTGGCCCGGCTGACGATGGGGGCTTGGGCCCTCAGAGGAAGTGAGCCCCGGCCTCTGCTGCTGTGGCAGAGGGGAGGAGCGGAGAGGGCCAGCAGCCAATGCAGAGGTGCTTGCCACGGGGCAGGGATTTGTGGGGCACCCAAGGAGAGCGTGACCTCTTCCACCTGCAGCAGCCATGCCGCAGTGACCTGGGACGGCCTCCATCCAACAGGCACCCCAGAGCCAGGCCTGGTCCTCAAGGAGAGGGCATGGTCTGGTCTGGGGGCCCAGTCTTCCAGTTCAGACTTGGATCCCCTGCTGACACTGCATAACCCCTACACCCACTTCCTGTTTTTCAGGCCCAGGCTGTCACCCTCACCGTAGCCCAAGCCTTCAAAGTTGCCTTCGAGTTTTGGCAGGTGTCCAAGGAAGGTGAGTTTCACCTCCCCACGTGAGGCGGGGGCGGGAAGAAGGCAGCAGGGAGGTACTTGGGGCTCCCAGCCTCCTCCTCACCCAGCATGGGACTTGGGACCCTTCACCTGAGTCTCAGCTTCCCCATCTGAAAATGGGACAGGGGGCACCCTCCCCAGGGGTCTTTGCTGCAGAAACACCACCTGGGAAGCGCTGTCTAGCCCGGCCCTGGGTGCTGGGCAGCTGCAGCAGACTGTGCCTTGGTCCCACAGAGAAGGAGAAGAGGGAGAAAGCCCACCAAGAGGCGGGGGACGTCCCAGGCGGGGCCCACCGTGACAGCGTCCCCTCACTGAAGAGCCGTGAGTCTTGGGCCAGAGGAGGGGCCAGGCTGCTCTCTCCTGGGCTGGGGCGGGCTCGGGGCCTTCAGTCCTCCTTCTTCTGTGTTTTAAATCAGTAATGCTTGTTCATCATCGATGCATTGGAAAATGCAGCTAAAGGGGCGAGAAGATCGAGTTGTTTGGCACGTCTTCTCCCACCCGTGTCTGTGCAGGGTCTGGCTGCATCTCGCCGTCTATCCTGTCACATGCTCTCCGACACCGCACTCTGGTGACAGTCCAGTCCCAGCCCAAGCCCAGCTTGGGGGGAGATACCTTGTGGGCTGCCAGGCACTACCAATCCCCGGGGGCTTTGGGGGCGCTGACTGCTAGGCTTGGGTCTGCTTCCTGCTCCTACCCAGGCTGGGCTGACACCCCTAACCGCACCCCTCTAGTGGTCGCCACCGGAAACCTGTTAGACTTGGAAGAGACCCCTAAGGCCCCACTGTCCACAGTCAGCGCCAATACCCCTAACACGGATGAAGCTCCTCGGCCTCCAGCCCTGAGCAACAGCGGTGTTGTCTGGGTGAGTGGTTGGGGCCGGGGCCCCTGGGAGCCCAGCTCAGCCTCGGACATGTGACCCATGGCCTCTGGGAGTGAGGGTCAGGCCTGGCCCAGCAGCTTCCCAGCTGCCGGGTAGGGGTTGAACAATGTACCTTTGGAACTCAGGGCTTTGTCCTCACCAGGCCTGACCCCCCACCCCCCACAGCTGTCCCCTCACAGTGCCAGCCTCTTGTCCTGAGCCTCTGAGGCTCCTTGTTGTGGGTGTGGGCGGGGTTTGCTTCTGCACTCCCCCACTGGGAGCCAGGGGCCTGGCAGTCGGTAGCCTGGCCCTGCCTTGCCCTGTGATGCAAGGCGAGCCCCCTGCCCGCTCCCTGTCTCAGGCTTTTCCCCCTCTCCGTGAGATCTCTGCAGGACCCTGACTCTTGTTCAGGTGGGCAGGGGCTGGTGTTTTAAAATGGGTTTAGTTTTTCAATTGGAAATAATTTCAGCCTTTATAGAAAGTTACCAAAATAGTACAAAGAATTCCTGTTCAAATGTTAGCATGTTATATAACCACTCGACGCTGATGAGCACCAGGAAGTCAGCCCTGAGAAGTGCTAGTCCATTCTGCAGACCTCGCTCCCGGGGCCCCACCTATCCCCCTGCCCCATTATGGCCTGGGGTCCGGGGCAGGAGCACAGGATACTTTGTGGGGCACACCCATTTAAATCTCGTGCCCCATGCCCCGGGAACTATGCCTTTTCTCCAGGGAGGCTGTGGTAGGGGGCGGGCGCGCCTCGCTTCCCAACCTGGGCGGGGGGACGTGCACCACCAGCTAGCCCTCTTGAGGTGTCTGAAAGCCCAAGACCCTCTTTCCCAGCTCCCTGCTTTGATGGAAAGGAAAGCTGTTTCCCAGAGAGGACCAGTGAGTGGCCCGAGATCTCCTGGTGGGCAGTGGCCGAGCTGGGAACTGGACCCCCTCTGCCCTCTGTGCCATGCTCTTCCTCTGGGCCCTCCCAGCCCACGGCCCATGGGCAGGTGCTGACCCGACGGCGGCAGGCCTGGTCGCCCCTCGGGCCTCAGTCGCTCCCGTGGGCGGGGCCAGCTCTGCCGTGCGTGGGCTCCTCTTAGGGCTCTTCTCTCCTGCTGTTTCCCCAAGGAGCTGGATGATGGCCTGGACGAAGCCTTTTCAAGGTACAGGAGCTGGGTTTCCAAGGGGCTGGGTTTGGGGTGGGGGCAGCAGCAGCTGTCCTTGGTTCTGGCCTGCCCTTTCCTCCTGGGCCCCTTGGTCGGGTATGACAAAGTGATCCACTCCAGAGCAAGAGGCCCCATCCCTTCTTGCTTGCATACCTCCAAGGGCCAGGGGGCTCCGTGCCCGAGGGAGCCCGGCCAGTGGTAGCCATCCCACAACCAAACCCCCAACCCCCCTGCCAGCTGTCCATCTCCTCGCAATTCCTACTCCTAGTGCAGCAGCCTGCCAGGGTGTCCAAGACTGTGGCTCTGTCCGGGAGCCCACAGACCCCTCTTCTCCCAAGGAGCAGCTGGTGGGTTGAACCTCACACCTGTGGTTAGCAGGCCGCCCTCAGTGCCCCAGCCCAGGGCACACTCAACACTTCTTGGGGGCTGCACCTGGTGTGGCCCCACAGGTGGCTCTCCGAAAGTTCACCTTTGTGGAAAGGGGTTGAGTGAAGGCCCCAGAGTGTGGCCTCCAGGAGATTTGGAGCCAGCCTGAGGGCAGTGGGTCCTCCCCGGAGCCTGCGTCGGAGGGACACTTAGTCCTGGACAGCTCAGGGTTCCCCCATCCGGGACACAGACTGGAGGAACAGCCAAGACTGTGGGCACTGGGTGGAAGCGGCATCTCATCCACCGGCGGGCAGCCTGGCAGACCACTCGTTGCCTGTGGCAGCCGGCCGGCCGACCACCAGCCCTTTTGGAAGAAAATCAGCCGTTTGGTTTCCAGATCACTCAAGTGTCACACGCCCTTTATTGGTTACTTTGAGACTCAGCAAAGCACTTAACAGAAAACAGCACTGCCCCACCCACAATCCCACAGCCCAGACTTTATACATGTCCTTTTCTTCTGCCTCCATCAGCTCCTCGCACCCTGATTTTCCACTGGGCACCACCAGTGTGTAGAAGTGACCCTCCTGGCTGTTGTGCCATGTTAGAGATGCCTCGCCTTCTCACCAGGGGGCCTGGCCTTGTCGCCTTCCTTTTGCTGAGGGCTGCTGTGTTGGCTGGTGGCCTCTGGCGGGCCCCGTGCCCCATGCCCCACCCCCAGCATTGCCCTTCCTCCTCCCAGGCCTGTCTTGGTGGTGCTGGGACACTCAATGGGAATGCCTGCCACCTGCCCCATGGTTTTCTGAGCTCCTTAGCTTGAGGCATTGCTTCCCCTGGCACCTGGGGCTGTGCTGTGCTCGCTCCGTCCCCCCCCCACAGCTCCCCCACCCAGATCTCCCCCTCCCCCTACAGCTCCCCCAATCCTCCTGGTCCTGGCCTGGCCCTGTGCTCACACAGCCCCGCATTCTAGGCTGGCCCAGTCTCGGACGAACCCTCAGGTCCTGGACATTGGCCTGACAGCCCAGGACATCCAGTACGCCCAGTGCCTCTCGCCCGTCGACTGGGACAAGCCTGACGGCGGTGGCACCGAGCAGGACGACCTCTTCAGTTTCTGAGGACTCCAGGCGAGCGGACACTACCCGAGGGGACCAAAGCCTCCAAGGCCCCCCGCCCCCCCAGCTGCAGCCTTCGTTGGCAGGGAGCCGAGAGGGGCGTGTTTTCTCTCACCCCGCTCTTTCTCTAGGAGCTGAAAGATGCCTTGAATATTTATTCAGTGACTCTACTGTTGTTGCTTGGACCCCAGTTTGTGTCCACCACACCTCCCGCTGTGTACCGTGTGTGGTGTTAGAACTAGCTTCCCGATCGCGCTCTGGCTGAGGCGTCAGGACAGGGACGGAAGCCTTCCCTGTCCCTCCCTGCTGAGGGCCCACGCTGCCCCGGAGGCCCCATCGCGCGCAGGGAAGGCAGACCCACTGCCACTCATTCTGACGCACAGAGACCCAGCGGGACACGCGACCCAGCGGGACACAGGAAGTGCTCCTTAGCGTTTCTGAGACTGAGCTGCTTTCTCCCTTCGTTTGAAGCCCAGTGAGTAGCCCACGGCATGGCCGGTGCAGGCCTCCTCTCTTCCCGAGGGTGGTCGACTTTCTGAAGCTGTGCACGGGCGGGCCCTCGCAGCCTCAGGAGGGGACTGTGGCCCCAGGGGCCCTCGGACGGCTGGGCCCTGACCAAAGCCACCACGCAGCAGGGCACTTTATGACGCTCACAGTGGATGGGTGGTGCTCCCAGGCACCTTTCTTCCCGCCTGACTCCCAGAGTCCCTGTGGGGGAGCCCCACCCATGCCCGGGACCAGGGTCGTGGCCCCCTCGGACTCCAGGGCCATCACTCTGCCCATCGTGCAGACCAGGTCTGCCTGCTCTTTGAGTGTTGAAGCCCAATGTCTGCACTCGCTCAAACTGTTGTCTTGCCCTTAGACAGTTGAGGCAACACAGACTGCAGGGAGGCAGGGTTGTGGGGGGCTGAGCCCCATCCGATGCCAAAGCTGCTTTCTCCAACCCCCCCTCCACCCTCACCCCCCACCCCAGCTTTGTTGTCCTCCCAGGAACCAAAAATCCCCAGCTATTTTCTGACCAAAATGTGTTTCGTAACAAACCATCTGGTGCCTTCTGCGTACAGAGCTGGCACAGCCTCCACGGCCGCCTGCTCGCTCCATGTTCATTTCCACACAAACCAAGTGCTTGAAGTCTGAGAAGCAGAGAGGAAATAGTCGATTCCACCGCGGCGCGCGGCCCCTTGCTGACAGGACAGCCCGGCCTGGCCTGGGGCACAGCGCAGGCTGCCCCAGCACCCTGAAACCCAGCCGTGGCCGGGCGTGGGGCAGGTTGGCCACGCTCCAGGAAGAGGCGCGCCCCGTCTCCACCAATGATAACACAGACCCAGCCCCCGGTGCGGTGGTGAGGGGGCCTTTGTGGGCTCTTCAGCAGAACCCAAGGTCCTTTCACAGCCCACCCCTATGCCGCCATCCCCTGCGGGTGTCAGGAGGCAGTAGGGTGCCCTGTGCGGCCGGGCCAAGGCTGCCGCCCCCCAGTGTGTCTGCAGCTCCTCTGGTGGTGCTGTGGTTTGGGGCGCTGTAAGGAAGATCTAGCGAGAAAACAATAAATGTTACTCTTTCAAAGACAGCAGCTTTCAGGTAGTGGTTCCTGGGCCCGGCTGTGCACCCCAGGTGGGGCAGCCTCGCAGCAGATGGGGACCTGGAGCCATGTGTGCCAGCACTGAGGGGGCCCGCGCCAACGCGGTGAGGGGTGTGTGGTCGTCCATGGGAGAGCAGCTGTCAGAGGACCGTGGTGTCGATCCATGGGGCTGCTTGCGTCCAGGGGCCAGGCCCGGTGACAGGTGACAGGCCGGGCCAGGCCCGGTGGGTGTGTCTTGATCATGAGGATTCCCCCAGGGTGGCCTGGCAGAGCCGTGGGGGCTGCCGTCAGATGTGAAAAGTAAGCTAGCCCGTACTCTGCCTGTGCCCCTGGGTCTTGTGAGACAGCCTTGGGGAGTGGACGGTGATGCGCCAGTGAGGGACGTCGATCCCTAGAGCAGGAGTGGGCCCACCAGTGACAGACAGCTCTTTGGGGACGTGTGGTTCCGAAGCTCAATAGAAAATGGAATTTAAACTGTCATTTAATTTAAACATTCAGATAATGGTGACTTTACTTGTTTGTAAAAATACATTTCTGGCTCTTGACTCATTTTAAAATTGTTGTGAGGGAATCTGGATTGGTTCTCCCATTGCAAAAGCTTGCCAACCCCTGGTCAAGAGCAAGACGGTTGGGAGCAAAGATGTGCTGCTGCCGGAAGAGGAAACTGCTGGCCACACTCACCGGGCCCTCCCTGATTGCCAGGCTCTGTGCTGAGCTTGTCACGCAGTCTCAGCCAAGTCCTAGGCCTGCCGAGCCAGGTCCCGTCACCCTGTACACTCGGCGCCCCACAGCCTGGAGAGGCAGTGTGCTAGTCTGGTTGACTGGAGACACAAATCCAGATACACTCACATGTGTGTAAGAGACAGCTTTATATCAAAGAACAATTGTATATTGAGAAAACAGCCCAGCCCAGCCCTGATCGAGTCCATAAGTCCAATATTAGCACATATGTCCAATACCAGTCTATAAATTCCTCTTCAGACTCAGGCAGCACATGCAATGATGCCGAATGCAGGAGGATCACAGGCTGGTGGGTGGGAAGTCCTGTGGAACCAGTGGCAGTGGAAGCATCTCCAGGGCCCTGGCTGCCATCAGCATGGCTCCATGTGGTTTGTCAACAGTAATGTGTACCAGCAAGAGAGTTCCCAGAATCCTCATGAGAAGGCCACACCCACAAGGAGGGATGTCAGGTTGTGACCTGATTGACAGACTAGACTCCACCCCTTCATTCTTTTATCAAGTTGGGTAACCACCACAGGAAGTCAGTGTCCAGGGACTTCACAGAGCCCTGGCCCAGACTCCAGGAGCCGGGTCTGTGGTCCTGCTGCCTGAGGGGCCTGTCCTGCAGTGGCCCTCACAGAAGGACCGCTCTCACCAAGCTGGCCCGCCTCCCGGTCAGCTGTGGTGTGTAGGGCCTCTCTGGCCGGACCTCTGTCTTACAGTGACACTGAAGTGCAGGACCCAGAGGCTGAGCCCGAATTGCTGTGGGTTTTTAGTGGCTCGGGGATGACAACAGAGCCATCTCCTTCCTGCCTTTCCTCCGAATCTGAAAAGATGGCGGGTGTCGTCTCCAGATGCGGCAAGTGGGGCCCCTGCTCCTTCCTGCGAGGACAAGGTCACCCTTCAGATTGTGACCTTCATCTTTCAGGGGGGTCTTCTCCCCCGGGAGGAGCAACCAGCCTGCAAGTGTCACTCCCATGATGCATGGGTGAGCCCGCGAAGACCTGGGTGTTGGCCTGTCCTGGGTGCTGGAGGGGCCTGGTCCTGCTGCCACCTCTTGACCAGCCTTCTCCACCCTCATCCCATGGACGTGAGGGCCTTCCACGCGTCTACCAGGTGGGTGGTCCTATGGTCATCTCTGGAGTGGGACACCTGAAGGTCAGAGAGAGTGAATTGACCATAGTCCCTGAGCCAGTAAGGGGAGGGCCCCACATCTGTATTTCTGGCATCTCCTGTGGAGAAGAGCAAGCCCAGGCCTGGCAGGCCATGCCCTGCTCTGCTGTGCCAGCTGATGGGCAGACTCTCCACAGGGGACCTTTGGGGCGGCTTCTGCAGACGGGCTCATCATCCAGGAGGCGCCTCCTCATCTTTGCCCCTGGCAGTCACTGCTCAAGCTCCGATGGGCCCAGGTCAGCAGTGGCCCGGGCCGGAGCAGACAGGGAGGTGCAGAAAACTGCCTGTGGACACCAGCAGAGCTCTGTGCGTACATGCTAGTTGAAGCTGAAGCCTGTGGGTATTTGAGTGAATGGTGTGGAGGCCACGCCTGACTTCTTGCTACGAAATCAGTCAAGGCTGATTGCCACACGGCCAGGAACAGACATGCTTCCACCCCTTCCCCACCCCGCCCCCCATTTCCCTTGCCCCCTTCTGACACGAAGCTCTCCTCCCTAGACACTGCTCTTTGCTTGGGTTCAAGAATTCATTTCAATGGTCACCCAGAACTCAGACAACACGCAAACTCATGGGGGCTCCTCGGGAGCTAACGGTATCACAAGCCAGATCAGGAAACATGGCGGATACAGTCAGTGGTCTACAGCAGGCCTCCTCCCACCATCAGCCAGGTCTCTCTGGTCCTCAGCCTCTCAGCCATTGGCCCCTTGGCCTCTGCCTCACGGTCCCCTCAGCTCCGCTGCTCGGCTGCCTCTGCTACTTGAGACAAGGGCTTCCAGTGCGACGCTTCTTCCTCGATGGTCCCAGGAGTTCTCTCTGTCCCTGCTTCGGCGATGGCTCTCTCATGCACAGAGGAGAGACCACAAAAACGGACCCATCCCTGCTGTTAGGCTTTCACACACACTGTTTGCATAGTCCTACCCATTCCTTTGGTGGGAGTTAGAGATGTGGATAGAAGAGCCATCGTAAGAAGCTTTACTTCCCCACGGTGTTAGCAGTCAATTGTAGAGGTGGCACACCGGGGCCCACAGCAGGTGCATGTGTGGCCACACGGCTGCTGGCACTCTGTCTGCGTGTTCCTGCTGCCCAGGGGGAATGGGGACCAAACCGAATGGTGCTTTCAAGCTCCCAGCTGGTCACCTGTGCACGTTACTTATCCTCTCGGGCCCTAGTTCCCCCTCCAAACTGAGGATCCGGGCTCTGGGCCTGGCACAGAGGTGCTGGAGGAAGCCGGTGCCATTGCCTCAGTGCCAGGACAGACGCGGCTGGCAGAGTCCTTGTTGTAGGGCAGCAGTTCTGATGCTTCTGAGCCCAGCAGGGGGCAGCTAGGGCTTCCTCGGGTCCTGCAGGGGCACAGCAGATGCCTTTCCCTTTACAGCCTGGACTGTGCGTCATGGACCCTCAGCAAGGTTTGCTCCACTCCAGGGACATGGGAAGTCAGCTGAGGAAGGTTTCTGGGGAGCCACAGGGCACTACTGGGGAGGTATGGTGAGGGTGGGGCAGGTCATTTGGACCTTGAAGGGGATAGGAGGTTGGAGACTGCCAGCCTGGGAACCCGTGAGGTCGGGGCTGTGTCTTAGTCTCCTGGTACCAGTAGCTCATCAAAGGGGAGAACCAGCCAACATCCCGGAGCTCTGCTGTGCAGAGGGCAGCCCCGCTAGATGCTAGAGGCTCTGGTCCACTTTCAGGTGGGCACAAGGCCAGCCCACTGTGGCAGAAGTCCACGGGGCACGGGAGGCTCAGCACTCTCACTGCCTGGTACACAGACCTGGGCCTCCCCTTCGAGATAGGCCACATGTGCCGCCTACCAAATCAGCCACCCTCCCCGAAGATCTGGCCTTTCAAAGAGTCCCCAGAGCTAGATTCTAGAATGATGGTGCAAGAAGAGCCCCCCGACCCCTGGTAGTTCCCCCCCCTCTCCCCACCCACCCGCCTGGTTCACAGCTGGCAAGCCCAGGCCCATGGAGGGCGGGGACTTCCCCGGCTGGGCTCTGTAAACTATGCTGTCAGGGACCCCAGGCCTCGGCCTCCCTCTGCCCCATCTCAGCAGAAGGCACCACGTGCTGGCCTATGGGGCAGTGGGAATAATTACAACGTGACGAGGTTGGGGAAAAGGCCCTCCGTGACTTGTCGTGAGCCTCCGCTCCCCCATCCCTTCACTCCCCCCTGTCTCGAAGCCCCAGGGCCGTGCCTACAGCTGTGCCAGCAGCCAGGGCCCCAGGAGGCAGTGGATCGTGAAGGCAGCAAGGCCCTGGGCCCAGCTCTGCGGCTTACGAGCTGCGAGACTTTGTGCCTCAGTTTCCTCGTTCGCAGAAAGTCTGAGCAGGGTTGCCGTGAGGGGTAAATTAGTGAGTGAGCTTACTAGGTGCTACACAGGCGGGGCTCAGTCAAGGTGCCAACGTTGGGGAGGGGACAGAACATGTCCCCCAAGGGACATCTGGGACCCTCACGCTTCCATCCAGGGAAGCAGCCCACCCGGCCAGTGGAAGGGCTGTGGGGAGAGGAAATCCCTGCAGGGCCTTCTGGGGAACAGCTCTCGGCCACAGCTCCTCACTGGTGGAGGAGGAGGATGGGGCGGGTGGCCTCTCAGGATGAGGGAGAGGCCATCTTGCAGCCCGCCTGCCCTGGCACTCCTGTGGGTGAGAAGGAGGAAGCCTTGCCCTCTTGCCTACTGTGGGGAGAGCTCCCTCATTGAGGCCCAAGACTCAGGCAGGGGAAAGGGCCCGCTCAGGAATGATGAAGTCTGTCTGCCCATGAGCTTGGGCTCAGTCCTCTGGGTGCTCTTGGGGCAAGAGTCTCATTCTACACATGTTGATTGATCATATGCTATGTGCCAGGCTTAGTTCTCAATGCTCAGGATACGGCAGCAAACAAGATGAACAAAGTCCACTAGCTATGGGACAGTCCTTCGCTTGTCTCTGAGAGACAGACAGGAGGGTCCCATGCAGGTGGGAGGACGGCTCAGAAAGCGGCTGTGAGGGCCCATGCAGAGGCCTGTGATTGTCCAGGGTCAGGCCCGCGAGTCGTTTCTAAATAGGTTGGGAGAAGGTTGAAGGGGAGGCATTTCCCTCCCTGATTGGGGACATCTGAGTGGGTGGAGGGGCAGCATGTACGCCTGGCCAGGGGGCTGGTGAAGCTGTGGTGTCTGCGGCTGGGAGCCTGAGTACCCTTGGGTGTTGCTGGCGGGTCCCTGCCCGCTGTGAGGCTGCAGCGGGGCCGTGTGGGGGCCGCTTTGTTCACTCTCCGGGTGTGTGTGTGTGTGGGTGTGTGTGGATGTGGGTGCGGGTGAGCGTGGGTTGGCTGTGCAGCAGCAGCAGAGATGCTTGTGCATAAGAGCGTGCACACGAGGGCAGTGCGGGCGGGCAAGCGGGCGGTGTGTCTGGGTGGGCACCTGCTTGTCTACAGAGGGAAGTGGGGGTGGGGGTCCGTATCTGATTGTGGCCCTGTCACTGTCTAATTTCCTGGCTTGCTTGAGCGTCTAAAGAGTTTTGACAGTGAATCACAGCAGAGGGCTCCTGGGACCCAGCGGGGTTGGTGTGTGGTTCGTCGGGGCTTGGGGTGAGGGGGAGACTCTGACAGCTGACGTATGGAGGACAACCTGCCCCAGGCCCCACAATGCACTGCTTTAGACCCAGAGACGCTCCCCTCCCAGCCCCGCCCCCACCACGGTGAACAGGTTGGACGGGGGTCTCCCTCCCTCGGTAGGAAGACCAGACTTGGTTTGAGCCTCCAGGCAGCCGTGTCCCTGCCACTGATGAGTCTGCTCTAACCCGGAGGGGCAAGGGAGACGGTTCTAGGAGCTCTTAACTTGCCTACCCCAGTATGCTCCCCAGAGCCTGCGGAGCCCTTGTTGCAGAGAAGCGCCGTGGTGATATTGAGCAGGTGCTCCATGCTCAGCTGCCACAGAGTCATCAGCTCCCACTTGTGGTGGCTCCACGGGCCACAGAACGAAACGTGTGCTCCTGCGTCTCCTCCAAGACCCCTGGGCTGCTCCAGGCCATGGCTGCGGCCACGGAGTGTTCTGAGTGCCTGCCTGCTGGGGCGTGTGTCCTTCAGCCCTACAGACCTGCCACGTGAATCCCCATACACAACGACCCTACAGGACAGAGGAGAGCTGTCAGAAGAAACCCATCTCTAATAACCAAGGGGTCCGTAGGCGCCATTGTGCGGTGGTAATATATACAGATCATAGTAAAGTCACAGGCGATAGGAGAGAGAGTGAAATAAAGGAGTCAGGCATGTTTTATTACCATAAAATGCTCCTCTCAGCCCCTCTTGATGGTCCACGTGGAGGTGGGAAAAGAGAGTGGGAGAGAGGAGGAGAGCGTGTCTTGTCTTGGGATATTTATAAGTAGCCATAAGACATGCATATTCAGTAGATACATACGTCACAAGGTGGGTGGTAACCACAGTAAGGTCCCTGAGCTCACACGTGAGGAAACCTACTACCTGCATTGGGGGAAGGGATGAGGAGGGATGGGTGCTGCGGCGGGAGGAGATCATAAGAATGTCCGCTTCTAAAGGGCGATAGCATCCACCCTGTGCTCACTTTAAGGCAGCAGAGCTGTTCGGGCAGAATCAGTGGGAATGATATCTAAAGCAGGATTATGTACTTGGTTTATCTCTAACTTACCAAAGGATGGCTTTCCCACCGTCGGATACTAGCTTTCCAGATTCCCTCTGTTATAAGTTAGGCAAGATAGTCCTGGTCCTATTTCCCTCAGTGTGAGTTTCCCACAGAACACCCCCACAGGACTTCCAGGTGGTAATCTGTACAGAAGCAGATGCCAAGTGGTGCTTACCACTGCAGGGCCAGGGTACTTGCCAGCTCTTGACTGACCAGTCAAGTTAGGGTCCACAGGCTTTCCAGTGACCAATGCTTAAAGTTGATCACCCGCCTTTCTTCCAGCTCTCCTGAACCTTGCACACCAGGGGTGACCGGTTGACACTTGAAATATTGGTGTCACGGCTTCCAGCTTCACGCCGACATGCGGGCCACCACAGTACTACAGGCCGACACAGACGGCGGCCCACACTGCCGGGCTGAGCGGTTTTCTTGTTTTAATACCATGTTCAGAACAGCTCTGTAAAGGAGGGGGTGCTAGCCCCGCTTTATAGATGAGAACGCAGGCTCAGAGAGGCGAAGTCACACAGCCAATAGGGGCAGGACCAAGACTGAGCCCAGGTCTATTCAACGAGTCCCTGCCACGGCTGGTGAGACTGAGACAGGGCCCCAGAGAGGGCATGAGAGGTGCCCAAAGCCGCCTCGAGGAGGAGCACAGGGCCGGGGCTGCTGGCCAGCATTCTCTTCTTCAGAGAACAGGCATGGAAGGGCAGGGACAGGCACCTGCGAAGGTAGCAAACCCCACCTGTATGCCTGGAGCCCTCCCCATGAGCTGAGACATGGGCCAGTGCAGGGGCTGGCAGGGGCTGGCAGTGTGGCCTGGGCAGCGCTCACCATCTCGAAGACCAGAGGGACACCTGCCTGAAACACAGGCTCTGTGGCATTCGGCTGGGGAGGGCTGTCGATGGGAGTGGTGCCTGCTGTGGCCCTCCGGAAGCATGGCATGCACCCTCAGGTGGCCCCGGCCCCGGCCAACTCCCGCCCAGGGCCTGGAATAGATCAGGAGAGAGGAGCATGTCTTGACTGCTGCTTTATCGCAATACGTTTGTCGATTCAGCTCATTACATTTAATTAGAATTATTTAATTAGAATCTTAATAAAAGAGTAAAGCAGGAAGGAGGCAGAGCAGAGGAGGGAAGGATGTCGTCAACGTGCGTTGCCTGTAAAGTAGGCCCTGCGGGGAGGGCGGCAGCAGGGGGTTGGGAGCAGGCCTCTTCCCTACCCACCTGTTCTCTGCCGAGGCCCTGGGCTGGGTTCATGGCAAGGTGGCAATTAGCAGGGCCCACCCCACCCTAGAGGAAACAGACAGGAAGTAGAGGGCTCCAATGCCCAGTGTGGGGCCCCTGCATGGGGAGGCCGAGGCCACTGGCAGCCCTCTGGACCCCTAGCTGGGCATTGGACAAGACTGTGGGCCAGAGATGCCTGCAGTGTTTTGTCTGGATGATGCACTTGCTGCGGGGAGAGGAGAAAGAGAAACCTGCACCTACCAACCCGGGACCACTGCTGCATAGGGGTTTTGTTACTTGGAGCCAAATGCACCCCGCATGCTGCAGGGAATGCAGGGCAGGAAGAGAAGCCCACCTGGGACCAGGTTGGAGGCCCTGCCCGCATTTACAGGGTGGGTAGAGGAAGCGGAGGCTTGTAGATCACTACTGGCCCTTGTATTGAACACCTTCAAATGACCAGGCCAGCAAATGCTCATCTCGACTCGGTCCATTTCCAGAAACCTGATCCGGTTGCAGTAAAATAACAAAATTAAAAAAAAATTTTTTTTAACCTAGAAAGTTCCTAGGCTTCTGACTATGTCTCGAGTCAAGACTTCAGGAGCTTAAGCTTGTTGCTTTCTCCCTTCGTTGTCCAGTGTCCTAGAAGCAGCCACGCAGCCGGCCGTCTCGGGAATGTCTGTGCCCTTCGCCTGTCCCAGGGCAGCGGTCACTCGGCACTCACATCCCCGCCTCCAATGGCACTGTCTCTTCCAGATGGCCACGGGCCATCGTTTAATTAATCTAATTTAATTAGCTGTTTCACAACAACATTCCACAGGCTGCGAGATCCTCTCCCCTGGATACTGGCTGGATGTTCACTGCTTTCAGTCCCCGCTCAGCAGAGAGCCCTTTCCCAAGGGCTTGCTGTGCAGCCCCTCCCTCTGACCAGCTCCCACACCAGCCAGGTTTCACGGTTATAAACCACGGGGCTGGACTCGCTGAGTCTGAGCAGAAGAGGTATTTCCGTGACGGGTGTGCGGCTGGAGAGCAGCTCAGGGGATGGGCAGGCATCCAGGGAGGCTGGCCGCTCAGGACACAGGCCCCCTAGAGGACATACCCGGACATCACAGCCTCCGCACGGGGGGGGGGGGGGGGGGGGGAGTGAGGGGGGTGAGGGGGGGGGCCTCCGAGCTCTCCCTCTCAGACCACGTGCCTGCTCCTAACTGACCTGGACCAGTGTCAGGCCCCCTGTAGCTTTCACATTGTGAGCACAGAGCTGCCTCGCTTTGACCTTCAACGATGCCGTACACCCCAAGCAAGAAAGGGGTTTGTCTGACCACGAGGCAGAACAAAGGGGAAACAGCCAGCAAATGCTCCTCTCGACTCGGCACGCTTGAAACATTTTTATTGTAAAAATATAGAGCATGCCATCGACTGTTGTCTCCACTGTTAAGTGTGTGATTGAATAAAAACGACCATGGGGCTGGGGCCGGAGTACACCCTGTTGTCCAGAGGGTCTCCCGTCAGACCAGCTCAATGGCACCTAAACACAGCAATTCAGTGTCCTTGATGACACTCGCTGTGCCGTGCACCCGTCCCCGTAGTTCCGTACCTGTTTGTCACCCCCACAGAGAAATTGCGCCCATTAACTGATAACCCCTTCCTCTCGCTTCCTCCAGCCCCTGGTCACGTCTAATCCATGTCCTGTCTCTATGACTCTCCCTGCTCTCGATATTTCACCTAAGTGGGATCCTACGGTTTGCCCTTACATCTGCCTGAGGGTTTCAAGGTTCCTCTGGGCCACGGCCTGCGGCAGGACCTCCTCTCTGTGGTGGAGTAATACCCCGTCAACGCTCGTGATGGAAGACCAGACGGGTTATGAGATGGCATCAAGGACACTGGAGGTCTGGCTGCCTCGGTGTCAGTCTGGGTGGACTAGAGAAACGAAGCCAGGGAGACTCGGATATGTATAGGAATGAGCTTGATATCAAAGGGGAATTATATATTAAGGAAACATCCCAGCCCAGTCCAGATCAAGTCCGTAAGTCTGATATTAGCCCATGAATTCCTCTTCAGACTCAAGCACCACATGCAACAATGCTGAAGGCAAGAGGATCACAGGCCAATGGGTGGACAGTCCTGTGGGTCCAGGGGCGGTGGAAGCATCTCTGGAGCTCTGGCTGCCATCAGCGTGGCTCCATGTGGCTTTGTCATCAGGAATGTGGAGCAGAGAGAGAATGTGTGGCCTTCCTTCCAAGGAGAAAGAGTCAGTTCCCAGAATCCTCATGAGACGACCACGTCCACACAGAGGCATCATTGGCTGCGACCTGATTGACGGGCTAGACTCCACCCCTTCACTCACAATATCCTCAAGTTGACATGTGATGACGTAATCACCACCACATCTACCGCTCGCCTTCCAGGTCGTTGTACTGTGTGGGCCTGCGTGTGCGTTGCTGGGAGCTACACCCCTGGGATTTCACACAGTCACCTGTGGTGGGCAGGCTTCAGTGGAGCTTGCAGTTGAGAAGGACCTGGTTTTCTACTTCTGGGAACAAAATAGTGAGAACTTCATGGATGTTGTTGTTGTTAGATGCCTTCGAGTCAGTTCCATCTCATAACAACCCCGCGTAGATACAACCAAACACTGCCCCGTTCTGAGCCCAGCGCTGTCACTGCTGTGTCAATCCATCTTGTCACTGCCCCTCTACTTTACCAAACACGATGACCTTCCTTCCCCAGGGACCGATGGACCCTGGCAACATGCTCAAAGTATGTGAGATAAAGTCTTACCATCCTTGCTGCAAAGGCGCATTCTGGCTGTACCTCTCCCATGTCGGCTTCATTTGTTCTTTTGTCAGTCCGCGGGACTTGCAATCCTCTTTGCCAAACCACAACTCAAGTTTTCTTCCTTACTCCGTGTCCAATTTCACCTGTATGTGAGGCCGTTGAAAACCCCATGGCTTGGGTAACCTCCTTGTTGTCGAGACTTTTAAGAGGTCTTGTTGAGCAGATGCACACCATGCCATGGCCATGTGGTCTCCTGGCTGCTGTTTCCGTGAGCATTGATTGTGGACCAAGCAAGATGAAATCCTTGACAGTGTGCGTCTTTTCTCCCTTCAGGATGTCACCTCCTGGTCCTGGTGTGAGGGTTTGCTTTCCCTTACATTGAGTTGAAATCTATGCTCCAGTCAGTTCTTGATGTTTCATCAGCCAGTGCTTCCAAACCTGCCCCCGTGAGCAAGCACGGATGCATCATCTGGGCTCCGCAGGTTGTTAATAAGCCTGCCCCCACTCTGATGCAGCAGTCTTCTTCATATGCGCCAGCTTCTCTGATGGTTTGCTCATAATACAGATTGCATAAGTACAGCGAGAGGATTCGACTCTGAGGCACACCTTTCGTTAATTTAGACCACGCAACGCTCCTTTGTTCTGCTCTCCCCCGGCCTCTTGATCCATGTGCAAGTGCCACATGAACACAGGGAAGTGTCCCGGGATCCCCGCTCTTCTCAAGGCAAGCCGTTATTGGTTATGGTCCCCACCGTCGAAAGGCGTAGCACAGTTAATAAAAACACAAGCAGCCATCTTTCTGGTATTCCCTGCTTTGCACGACACCAGCAACGATATCCCTTATTCCACATCCTCTTCTGAATCCGACCTCAACTTCTGGCGGCTCGCCGTCAATGAAACTGATCTTCAGCACCATTCTACTTGAATGTGATATCAATGATATTGTTCTTTAATTTGAGCATTCTGTTGGGCCACCAGTCATTGAAATGGGTACAGATAGGATTTTCTTCCAGTCAGCTGGCCAAGTAGCTGTCTTCCAAATTTCCTGGCACAGACCAGTGAGTGTTCCCAGTGCTTCATCAGCTTGCTGAAAGTTTTTATTTGGCATTCCATCAATTCCTGGGGCCTTGCTTTGGGCTAATGAAGGACTTCTTCCTTCAGCACCATTGGTTCTTGCTCCCGGGCTACCTCCTGACACGGTGGACTGTCACCAGTTCTTGGTACAGTGACGAGGTATCCTTTATGATGCTTCCTGTATCATTCAATATTTTCCCATGGAAGTTTTCAACATTGCCGCTTAAGGCTCGAGTTCTTTCCTTCGAGTCTTTCAGCTTCAGAAGCGTGCTCTTACTTTTGGCCTCTAGGTCTTTGTACATTTCATGGCAATCTTTTACATCGTGTCGTGAAGCTGCCCTTGGCATATTTCACTCTGATGTACTTTGTATTGTTGAGCCACCCTTTAGAATCTTCTGTTCAGCTCTCTGACTTCGTTTCTCCCGTGCGCCTGAGCTGCTCCACGAGGAGGAGCAAGTTTCAGAGGCCCTCTGACATTCACTTTGATCTTTCCTGTCTTTTCGGTGACCTTGTGCTCTCGGCGTGGGTGCTGCGCTTGATGTCCTCCCACAGCTCCTCAGCTCTTCTGTCGCTGGTGTTCAGTGCGCCAAGTCTGACCTTGAGAAGTTCTCAACATTCCGGTGGGATCGACTCAAGCTTGTACTTGGGCTCTGGTGGACTTGCTTTCGTTTCCTTCAGCTTCCACCTGAGCTTCCGCATGAGTCACGGGTGGTCTGTGCCGCAGTCAGCCCCCGGCCTCGTTTTACCTGCCGACACTAAGCTTCTCCTTCATGGGGAGCCGCCGATGGAGTCGATTTGATTTCTGTGTGTTCCGTAAAGAAGCCCGCGTGTATAGTCACAGTCTGGGTTGTTGAAATAGGTATTGCGATAGAGAAGTCGTTGGTCTTGCAAAATCCTGTCTTGAGATCTCTGGCTTTGCTTTGCTCACCAAGACCGTCTTTTCCATTTGCTCAAACATAGTTCTGTTTGTCTCCAACTTTTGCAACCTAATCGCTAATTGTTATCAATGAATCTTAATTGCATGCTCGATCAAGTGCAGACTGACGACGTACGTAGAATTCATCTTCTTCATCACTAGTTTTAGTAGTTGGTGCATCACTTTAAATAATAGTTGTATTGATTGGATTTCCTTGAAGATATATCAATATAAACCTGTCTATCACAGACACCATTGTACTTCAAGGCAGACCTTGGCATGTCCATTTTGACACGGAATGCAATTTCATTCCTCTTGATTATAAATCAGCATAGTAAACCATATGGTTTTCTGACTCAAAATGACCAATACCAGTTCATTTAGCTCACTGGCGCATAGAATGTCAATCTTGATGCATCCCATTTAACTTTTTACAACTTCCAATTTTCCTAGACTCACACTTAGTACATCCTGAGTTCCAATAATCCATTGATGTTTCCAGCTGTTTCTCCCCATTTTGGGTTGTGCCCCATCAGCAAATGAAGGTTCTGAAGGCTTTCTTTTCTGCAAGCTCTACTCCACCCACGTTGTTTCGACAGATAGTCCGTTCAGAAGGCAGCTCCCCCTCAGCCCTGTGTTGAGTGTCTTCCAACTGCAGGGGCTCCTCTTCGGCTACCTCTGACCATTTCTGCTTCTTTGCATGGCGTTTTCAGTATCCGGCAATGTTCTGGTCCTGTCCATGAGGTGTCCCATGACTAATTCCTCACAAGTGGACAGCCTTGTCCTTCTTCATGGTCTGTTCTCGGTCTGGAAGCTCTGTTGGAACCTGCTCACTTTGGGGGACCCTGCTGGCATTTGAAATACCGGTGACCTGGCTTCCAGCATCTCAGCAACACACAGACACCACAGTACAACAGAGTGACAGACAAGTGGTGAATAGCAAGAGAAGATGGCCTGACATCGAGTCAGAACATGAATCCCTTGGGCTGCAAACCAAGCTCACTGCCATCAAGTCGCCGCCTCAGGTTGGAGGGGGACTCAGAATATAACTGGGGTGAGCTGCGTTCTCAAAGTAGAGTTGACCCGAATGGCAGGTGGAGTAGTTTTTGAGATGGTCATTGGCTGATGTGGTAGGACAAACATGAGACGCAACAGCTGCAAACACCTGTAGTAATGAAAACACGGAATGTACCCAGTATGAGTCCAGGAAAACAGAAAGCTGTCGCAAAGTGAAATGGAATGCTTGAAGATTGATAACCTAGGCAGTACTATGCTGAAATGGACCGGCCTTGGTCATTTTGAATTGGAAAATGATATAGTCTACTGTGCCGGGCTGACAGATTGAAGAGGAATGGCCTCCATGTCTAGCCCGAAGCACAACACTACCAGGGACAGGATAATACCCGTATGGCTATAAGGAGGACCAACCGGTTACTATCACTATTCTTCAGATTCAAGCACCAATCACTAATGGCAACGAGGAAGAAATGAAAGATTTTTACCACCTTCTACAGTCTGCAGGTGAACGAACATGCAATCAAAACGCAGTGATAATCACTGGTGATTGCCTTCTGACCAATTCTTCATTTACCGGTGGTGATAGTTTGCACATTAAAATTGCTGCCTTGTGGCATGGATTAACAGCACTGTCTTTACTAACAGAAGCAAAATTATCAGTGCCTGGAGATTTAATTGATCATATTTGAAAACAATTTAGAAAACTCAACCTTAAACTTTTATTTCTCTAGAACCACTCTTGGTATAAAATGTCTTAGGCTGTTTTCACTAAAGAAGCACAATCAGTGTAGCTTCTAGATATAAATAGAAAAAGACACGTTTATATCAAGGAAATGTGTCACACCGTTGTAGATGTGTGCAGGTCTATGGGTGACACCTCGGGCTGGAGGCTTCTGCTGTCTCCAGGAGTTGTGCAGGCCGACGCACCCAAGGAAGAGACAAGCATGTGGGGCTGCCAACATGGACTCTCCTTTCCCCATGAGCTCCATGTCAGCAGGTCAGGCACTCTGTTGCAGAAACAAATGAAGCCCAGCTGGTGGGCCACATGAAAGGCCACTGCTGACTTTCAGGATAGGGAGGCAATTGTGTAGGCATTTGGCTCAAGTGTAAACAGTAGGAGCCAACAAAAAGCAAGGAAACTCTTCCACAGTGTCCACTTATATAGGAGTCAGACCACATTCCCAAGGGGTTTATATAGTGACATAGTAAATAAATTATAAAATTCAGACAATTAAACAATTAATTCAAGATTAACTATGAGGCAAAAGGAAAACCACACCCAAATCTTTGCAATTTTTTTATGCTTCTGCCCCAAGCTACTTATCCCTAATTCTTTTTTGTTGTTAAGATTAAAAAAACAATTGAAAAAAATTACTGGTGATTGGAACGTGGGCGTTTGAAGCAAAGAAGAAGGGTTAGCAATCAAAAGGTATGGCCTTGGTGATCAACGGTGCCGAAGATCACGTGATATAATTTTACAAATACCCTTTTCAACATCGGTGGTAACGAGCCCAATGTGAGTACCTCCCTGCGCGGAATGCACAGGCATCAGATCAACCCTGTGCGTGGATGGAGATGACGATGGATGATCAAGGCCCGGGCCAACTGAAGAACAGAACACTCGGGTGCATATGCCAGCTCAAGGTGAAGCTGAAACTAATCCAAAGGAAACACAACCATGAGTTTATTCCACCTGAATTTAGAGACAATCTGAAGAATTGATTTGATGCATCAAGCGCTCATAAGAGAACACCACATGAGCTGTGGTATGATATCAAGGACATTATACACGAATAAAGCGAAAGAGCACATAGGGAAGACAGAAAAGACCAAGGCGAATGTCAGGGAGACTCTGAAACTTGCTCTGAATGTGGATTAGCTAAGCGCAGGGGAGAAACGATGAGCGCAGAGAGCCGGATAGATTTGAAAGGGTGGCCCAAGAAGGCAAAGCAAGACATTGTAATGAAATGTGCAAAGACCTGGAGTTAGAAAGAGAAAAGAGGACATGACTGGCATCTCTCAAGCTGAAGCGACTGAAGGAAACGATCCAGGCCTTGAGTTGCAGTGTTGCACTATGGGCAACAGATTGAATGGTGCAGGAAGTATCAAAAGAAGATGGAAAGAAGACACAGAGACACTGTACAAAAAGAATTGGTCAACGCTCAGCCATTTCTGGAGGCTAAGTAGCGTAGGACCCAGACCAATGGTACTGAAGGAGTAAGTTTCGAAAGTGCGGGTGAACACCAAGGCTTCTGGAATGGATGGAATGCCCGTTGTAATGTGGCAGCAAACAGATGTCATGCTGGAAGTGCTCACTCATCTATGCCAAGCAATTTGGAAGACCGCTAGCTGGCTGACTGGAAGAAATCCATATCTGTGCCCATTCTAAAGTAAGGTGATCCAACAAAATGTGTAAATTATTGAATAACATCACACTTCATCACGCACAAGTGAAGTTTTGCTGAGGATAACTGAAAAGAGTTACAGCAGTCCATTTGACTCGCCAGAAATGCGAGTCAGATTCAAAGGAGGATGTGCAACGAGAGAAATAATTCTTACTACTATCAGATGGAACGCGGCTCCATGCGCAGACTGTCAGGAAGATGGTCACCATGCTTTATTGACCAGGAAAAGCCATCCAACTGTGTGGGTCACAGCACACTGTGGGTGACATTGTGAAGCACGGGAATTGCAGAACACCTAATTGTGCTCATGTGGAACCTGTACACAGACCAAGAAGCAGTTTCTCGCACAGAACAAAGGAATGTGCATGGCTTAAAATCAGAAACGGCGTGCACCAAACTTGTACCCTGATCCCATCTGTACGCTGAGCAAATCATCAGAGAAGCTGGTAGAGGACACAGCCTTGCTCGCGAGTAAGAATCAAGGAGTTATTTGAAGCACCGACTGCTGAAGATTACAGACTGCGGCCTTCATTAACAAAACTCTCTAAAGCTGGGCTAATAAGCAATGTCATGCTAATCATCATCACATTTGTGAAAACATTGAAGTTGTGAAGGATTCCATTTCACTCAGTTCCACAGTCGACGCCATGGACCGTGCAGCCCAGAAACCAAAGGATGAATTGTCTCTGGCAAGCCTGCGGTCAAAGCCTCCTTTCAGGTGTTACAAAGCAAAGATGCCACTTTCAAGACGAAGGCGCACCTGACTCAAGACGCTGGGCCATGCGTGAGGAGGCCTGGAGGGCGTTCCCCTTGGGTGCCTTTGAACCACGGTGCTGGCGAAGCCTGCTGACGGTCAGACAAACAGACAAGTCTGCACGGAGAAAATGCAGTGGTAAGACTTCTTGGAAGGGTAGGTGGCAAGATTTCTTTTTTAAAAATCATTTTATTGGCGCCATACAACTCAGATCACCATCCATCCATCCATTGTGTCAAGCACATATGTACACTTGCTGCCATCATCATTCTCAAAACATTTGCTTTCTTCTTGAGCCCTTGGTATCAGCTCCTCGTGTTCCCCAACTCTATCCTCCCTCCCTCCCTCCCTCATGAACCCTTGATAATTGATAAAATTTTTTTTTCATGTCTTACACTGACCGAGGCCTCCCATCACCCACTTTTCTGTTGTCCAACCCCCTGGGAGGGGGTTATATATAGATCATTGTGATTGTTCCCCTTTTCTACCCCCCCCCCCCTCCTTACCCTCCTGGTATCGCTACTCTCATTATTGGTCCAGAGGGGTTTATCTGTCCTGGATTCCCTGTGTTTCCAGTTCTTATCTGTACCCGTGTACATGCTCTGGTCTAGGTTGAGTTGGGATCACGATAGTGGAGGGGAGGAAGCATTGAAGAACTAGAGGAAAGTTGTATGTTTCACCGTTGCTATACTGCACCCTGACTGGCTCTTCTCCTCCCCACGACCCTTCTGTGAGGGCGTGTTCAGTTGAGGTGGTCAGATTTCATCTCACATCTTTTGACTATCTTTTCAGGGGAGACAATCTCTGGAGAAGGTCACCATGCTTGGTAAAGGCGAGGGGCAGCAAAAATGAAGAAGACCCTCCATGAGGTGGTGGTGAGGGGGGCATCGGACTGGGCAGGGGTTTGTGCTGTCGGGTCCTGGGTGGCTCGGTGGCACCTAAGAACACTAGCCGTGATGTGTGTACCCGTTCATCTGTAGACAGACATGTGGGCTATTTCTTCCTTGGGGCGCAGGTGAATGATGCTTCCGTGACACTCGGGCACACGTACCTGCGAGCTCTGCTTGCACGTCTCTGGGGAAATTCTACTCCTTGTACTTAGGATAAGGTGACCAGATTTTAACATTGGTAAAGCGGGACACCATTGACAGGGGTGGTGGGGTGAGGGGGCGTTCTTGATTAAAAATTTGGTCTATATGGAGCAACAAAAATTTTCATAGAACGTAAAATAGTATTGTAATATATTTTTCAAAATTTCAACATAAGTACAATTTACAAATATAATACATTAAAATTATGTATAGTATTATTTCATTCTTTGACATATTTCTCATTTGAGTGAATTTTTTTAGTAGATTGCTCTCGTTTAAAAGGTCATGAAAATTTTCACAAGAATTTGTTAAATTATATTTCACATATAAATGGCTTTCAAAGTCTCAACACTTAATTGTGATTTTTCTTACGTCCACACTTTACTTACCGTAGAAAAAACGTGTTCATTGGCAGCATTAGTTCCTGGAAAGGACAGCGCGTATTCCACAATTTTTAGTGCATTATTGTATGGAACATGGTTTGTTTCAAAATGATGAAATATTTCTAACCATTTGTTCTCTATTGTGATTTTTGCTGATTCCTAAGATTTAACCTTTTCCTTATCAATGTATTTTTTAATAACGATACCTCATTAAAAAGATCATTTTTAGAAATATTACTATCTGGGAAATTTGGAGTAATATGATCGAATGATTTGTGCACATTATTCCAATTAAGTTCTTGTTTTTTTTTTTATTAGGGGCTCATACAATTCTTATCACAGTTCATACATATACATACATCAATTGTATAAAGCACATCTGTACAGTCTTTGCCCTAATAATTTTTTTCTCCTCTTTTCTTTTTTTACATTAGGGACTCATACAACTCTTATCACCATCCATACATATACATACATCAATTGTATAAAGCACATCCATACATTCCCTGCCCCAATCATTCTCAAGGCATTTGCTCTCCACTTAAGCCCCTTGCATCAGGTCCTTTTTTTAATGTAACTCAGTGAAAATGTTCAATATCATTGCAATGTACCATCCACTCTTCTAAATAATCTATGCAGTTACTATAGAACTTTGTAACGTGATTCATGATATCTGCACGATTTATTGCACCTTGTTCTTCTAGCTGGCTTATACTATTGTGGATAGTTAACGAAAGAAATTATTTTCTAACCGCTCTTGACACTGAAATTTTAAATTATTAACCTCATTTGCTACTTCAATTACCGAAATTTTGTCACCTTCAATAAGTTTTTATAGCATTTTGAAAAAGAGCTGCTTGATTGTGTACAAACTCTAGTCAAATTCTTGAAGATTCTTTTTCAAAAATCTCTTCTAAAATTCTAGGACATTTATCCTGTGACAGAAAGTAGGATTTCAAAGGATGGTATATTTTCAAAATTCTTTCGACAGCTGGCAACAGAGCTAACCAGCGCGTTTTACTGTGTCCAAGTATTTTCTGATATTCGACTTCTGCAGTTTCACAAAATTCTTTAAGTATTTCAATATGCACAGTGTAGATATAGAAATAAGAATATATATATATATTTTAATTTTTTAAAAAATTTTATTTTAACAATTTATTGGGGCTGATACAATTCTTTTCACAGTTCATACATATACATACATCAATTGTATAAAGCACATCTGTACAGTCTTTGCCCTAATCATTTTTTTCTCTTTTCTTCTTTTACATTTTATTAGGGACTCAAACAACTCTTACCACAATCCATACATATACATACATCAATTGTATAAAGCACATCCATACATTCCCTGCCCCAATCATTCTCAAGGCATTTGCTCTCCACTTAAGCCCCTTGCATCAGGTCCTCTTTCCCCCCCCCCTCCCTCCCCATTCCCCCCTCCCTCATATGCCCTTGGTAATTTATACATCGTTATTTTGTCATATCTTGCCCTATCTGGAGTCTCCCTTCCCTCCTTCTCTGCTGTCCCTCTCCCAGGGAAGAGGTCACATGTGGATCCTTGTAATCAGTTCCCCCTTTCCAACCCACTCACCCTCCACTCTCCCAGCATCGTCCCTCACACCCTTGGTCCTGAAGGTATCATCCACCCTGGATTCCCTGTACCTCCAACCCTCATATGTACCAGTGTACAGCCTCTGTCCTATCCAGCCCTGCAAGGTAGAATTCGGATCATGGTAGTTGGGGGGAGGAAGCATCCAGGATCTGGGGGAAAGCTGTGTTCTTCATCGATACTACCTCACACCCTAATTAACCCATCTCCTCTCCTAAACCCCTCTATGAGGGGATCTCCATTGGCCGACACTTGGGCCTTGGGTCTCCACTCTGCACTTCCCCCTTCATTTAATATGATATATATATACATATATACACATACATATATACATATACACATATATACACATACATACACACACATATCTTTTTTTTTTTTGCATGATGCCTTATACCTGGTCCCTTGGGCACCTCGTGATCGCACTGGCCGGTGTGCTTCTTCCATGTGGGCTTTTTTGCTTCTGAGCTAGATGGCCGCTTGTTCACCTTCAAGCCTTTAAGACCCCAGACACTATCTCTTTTGATAGCCGGGCACCATCAGCTTTCTTCACCACATTTTCTTATGCACCCATTTGTCTTCAGCGATCCTATCATGGAGGTGTGCAGTCAATGATATGATTTTTTGTTCTTTGATGCCTGGTAACTGATCCCTTTGGGACCACTCGATCACACAGGCTGGTGTGTTCTTCCATGTGGACTTTGTTGCTTCTGAGCTAGATGGCCGCTTGTTTATCTTCAAGCCTTTAAGACCCCAGTCACTATCTCTTTTGATAGCCGGGCACCATCAGCTTTCTTCACCACATTTACTTGTTCACCCAAAGAATATATTTTAATAATAATATTTTCCACATCTACGGGCAACAAATCAGCAGCTGTTTGAATGGTGTTATGTATTATGTGCACTGCACAACCAACACCAATAATGTTTTAATTAAGGTTTTTGTTTAATTTATAAAAAATATTATTTGTACTTCTCGCTTTTCCTCCAAAATTTGTGTTCATGTTGTCTGCACAATATGCAATCATTTTATGTTTAAAATTTTTTCCAAAATATTAATAATGGAACTGAAAATTATTTCAAAAGTTTCGCTGGACACAGAAATGAAATATAAAATTATAATTTTTATTCCAGCTTCCAAATAAAAAAATCGAATAATGGTTGGAAATAACTTTATATCCATATGATTAGATGCATCAGAATATATGGATATAAAATTAATTTTTCTAGATTTTTGTTTAATTCTGAAAATGCATATGGGGAAAGCACATTACACACAACTGCCTCAGATTTTGTTCTAGCACAGGCACATTTTTTGTTGATTAACTTTTTGACAACTTGTGATGTACAGTCCGTAGAGCTGAAGGAATGATTGTGATTAATAGCAGGAAAAGACCTAAGTCCTTCTGCTAATGCTAATTTCTTTTCTTTGTCTCCATAAGTTGTTTTCTGAAAAAGTTCCTGTATTTTGGAGGAAGATGCAGCAGTATTTAAATATCTTTTATGTTTCTGTGTCTCCAAGTGCTTTGAAATATCATTCTTCCCGCCGTGCAAAATAGAAAATTCACCATTGCATTTCTCACATTTTACCATGTAATCGCTTTTGATTTTTTTAATAAAAGGAAATTCACTTCTTAGATCATCGTTGAATTTGCATCCTTTTTTTAAAAAAACATTTTATTAGGGGCTCATACAACTCTTATCACAGTCCATACATATACATACATCAATTGTATAAAGCACATCTGTACAGTCTTTGCCCTAATCATTTTCTTTTTTTTGCATCCTCTTTTCTTATTCATTATGTTAAAAATCTAAAAAAAATTAAATTATATTATAAATTATTACATATATATTGCTTAAAACACATAATTACATGAACATATTTTATTGCTAGTTTATAAATTAAATTAATTTGATTGTTATAAAGTAACTATATTTTAAAAATTATTTTAATTTTAATCCTATATTTCTTTCTAAATAATAACAATTCTAACTTGTATTATTTTTTTCTCTGAATTTGCTGTAACATAAGTCGTGTCACTTTCAAGGCTGGCACTAGACTTTTTGCCACCACTATAAAATATAAATAATACGAGTACTGTCTGCTAAATTCAAGAAAATTTATCTATTTATGAAATAAATAAATTACTTACCTAAATGATCTGAATGGCTGATTTGTTGACATCACTTGTTTAACTAGCACTAGCACGCAGTACGATGTGTATCTTCTGAGAGACAGTTACAAAATGTTTCATCGTTGCCAATGCCAAAAAATGCCATTGTTCATTAAGTCCAAACAATGGTGGTCCAATTCTAACAACTGATCAACAATGCGAACATTGATAAGCAGTTCTTGATAATCAGTTTTCAACAATTATTTGTTATTATTAAAATTAACATTATAAAATTAACAAAAATAATATAAAACTCTTATCCTGGTGAAATAGCCACATGGCAGCCAAAAAACCATATTTTCCCTTCCCGTTCTCCTGTCGTTCCCTAGCTTGTCATGCATTCTTTCCAAAAATCGGGACTTTTTAAAATGTCACAGGACAAATTGTTAAAAATTGGGACTGTCCCGCCAAAAGCAGGACGTCTGATCACCTTAACTTAGGAGTAAGCAGCTTCGGGACCCACAGATCGTGGAGGTTCACAGGACCGGGCAGCGTCTCATTCCCTTGTGGATGACGTGGCCATGATCAAGATCGACTCAATGGCCGTTCATATAACAACTAATCTGATAGAGACTCATTAATATAACAAAGAAAACTTGCCTTCCAAGCAGGCTCACATCCTTGGGCTTAGGGGCCAGGACTTACATCCGTAGTTCAGGGAAGCAACTCAAGCCATAGCGCCTGCCTTCCTAGGGGGTGTGACGTGGTATGTCAATCCCCGTGCCAACATCGGGAAGGCATCGTCTCAGCTCCGACTCAGCAGTGTTCTTTGGAGAGGTGTTGCTCTGACCAGCCTGGCACTAGAGGGAGGGACGCCCGCTCCTTCCGCAGCAGTAACCTCGGGCGCTCGAGGCTCAGGGAGGACCCGAGCAGACACAGGCATGGAAAATAGCTCAGCACCGGATCTCCATTGCGGCTGACCTTGCACTTGGGGCCTCCGCAGTGACCAAAGGGCCTGTCCAGGCCGAGCACTTCCTCATTCTAGGTGCTGCTGCTGCGGGCCTGATGGGAGCCAGAGCCCGTGGGTCCTGGACCACAGCCGAGCGCAGTTTCTCACCGAGCAGAGCCAGGGGGTTGCCGAGAACATGTGTTTCTCTTCAAGACGCTGGCCCAGGCCCATGACCGGAGGCAGGCCCCAGAGCTGGGGGAGCTGCTGGGTTCTCAGGAACTGAGAGAAAACCCCACCCTGTGACTGGAGAAGGGGACAGGGCCTCTGATACGGAGAGGGGGCAGCTGCCCAGGGCCCAAGCACTGATGGGGGCCATCTGGCTGTTGGAGCCTCCCCCTTCAGCCTAGGGCCCTTCAGGGCCTCTCTCTCTGGACTGGAGGCTTCAAACGGCAGAACGATGTCCTGTTCAACATGCTGGGGCTTCCTGTGTATGCCTGTCCCCCCAGCTTCTAAGGGTGGGACTGACTTCCTGTGGACTAGGGGCACTGGAAGACAGGCCTGGGCGTTCTCACTGAGAAGTCGGCGGCCAGCAAGAGGCAAGGCGATTTGAGAAGTGGGAATACCACAGCTGGATGGGATGTGGTGGCCCCCTGGGGGAAGGAGGCCCAGACAGGGGCAGAGCCTGCTGAGCTCACCCACCAGGAAATGTCCCAGGATGCTTGCCTCCAGCCAGAAGGGTCAGGAGGGACAGGGGGAGGTGTGGCCTGAAGAATGCTGCTCTCAGAGCCAGGAGGAGGGGGCAGCCCCGTGAGGACCCAGCTGGCAGCTGCCAAATCCAATCCCTTGGAAGCATCTCTTGTTCTGTCTTGGATGTCGGAGTCCTTGGCCAGTGTCCCAAGCGATTGCCTCATCCCGCCCCACCAGGGAAGACAGATGTGCACAGCTGGGGGAGGGTCCCTGTGCTGAGAGGAGACAAGCTCAGAGCAGGGCTGGGCCTCGGGAATCAGGCGGCCTCGCTGTGTGGCTTTGGGCCGTGCCCTGACCTCCCCAACCTCTCTTTCCTTCTCTGTCACACCTGGCTGAGCTGCGGCAGGAGGCAGGCGTTGTGCTGAGCCCTGCCCCCATGGTCCCCTCTTCACCCAGTGCATGCTCCACGGGAGGTGACAGGAACCATGTGTAGCCTGGGACTCCGATTCGCTTGTTTCCAGTCACTGAGCAGTAGTAGGACCCAAGGGGCAGGGTCACAGTCCAGGATTAAAGCACGACGCTTAAAATCTGAATCCCAGAGGCAATGAGGCATGCTCCCTACCTTTTCCCCAGCCTGTGGCTTGAGGGGCTTGGATTGCGTGTGTGTGTGCGTTGTGTGCATGTGTTGGGGGTGACCAGTTCTTCCCTCCTTCCTGACTCCAGCATCTTTGGGGTGCCGTGGAGCATGTGGCTGCACTGTCCTGCCACCCCTTGGGTGGGTGCCCATAGGGAGTTTGCTGAAGAACTGCCGCTTCCTAGAGTCCAGGGGCTTCCGATTCCAGTCTGGCTCCGGGCTGCTCAGAGGCGGTCCATTGCAGGTGCAAGTTTGCAAACCCCGGGGCCCCAGAGCGGCTAGCCAGGCAGTTCTTTGAACCTTGTGAATCAGGCATATACAAACATATGTGCTATAGTCGGCTCTCAGGGACAGGCCCGTACGTAGATTTCCCCAGTGGGCATTGCGTCTCGATGGCCCGTGTGGCCTTGGAGGCTGGCTTCCTTCGTTAGTGTCATGCTCTAATTGCTAGAGTCTAGCAGGTGTCAGCACCCCTCATGCCTCCGTTCTCAGAGCCCTGGCGGCGTAGTTCGTTAATTGCAGGCCAGCGGTTTGAAACCACCAGCCCCGCGGGATGAGGCTTTCGTGAGTTTGTCTTGAGTCTGAGCTCCCTTATTAGGGACTATGTTACAGACACCTTCTTGCACCTGATGCTGTGTTCCTTTCCACGGGCTCTCAGCAGGGCTGTGGTGGCCCCGGCCGGCCCTCTGCAGGGAGTATGTGTGTGTTCGTTGGGGTCCGGTGGGGCCGCTGCTGTGGGTGAGGTGGCTTCTATGCAGCCTTTGCCCAACCAAGTGCAGCTCCTGCCCAGAGCCCTCTGCCCCACTGCTGCTGCCCCCTTAGGGGGCAGGTGCCTTCTTGTGCGGGTTCCAGAAGTTGGCTGGACACCAGAGATGACCAGGCCAGCTCTCCTCTGTGAGGTCTGCTTGAAGGTCACGCAGTCATGACAAGGGCAGGCCCCTCCCACAGGCGCCTCCTTCGTCTCCTCTGCCCCCTTTTTCCCCGCGGCCGCATCCCTGAGAGAGGCCAGCCTGCACGCCCAGCAGAGCCCCTTGCCCCATTTGAACAAAGGGCCTATAGGGAAATGAGGCGTTGGACTGTGCCACTGGAGACCCATATTGAAAGTACCAGGTGCTGCTAAAAGGACAGCCCAGTCTGTCTTGGAAGAAGTAAAGCCGGAGTGTTCCTTAGAGGCAAGGATGCCGAGGCTCCGTCTTACGTACTCTGGACATGCTGTCAGGAGGGACCAGTCCCTGGAGAAGGCCGTCCTGCTTGGTAAAGTGTAGAGGCAGCAGAAAAGAGGAAGGTCCTCAATGCAATGGCCGGACGCCGTGGCTCCGTCCGGCCCAGGAACCTCTGTGAGGACGGTGCAGGACCGGGCAGTGTTCGTTCTGTTGTGCAGTGAGTGGCGATGGGCCATAACCGGCCCATAACGGGGGCGTGGGGGGAGAGGACACAGCTTCCATATGAACCTGAGGAGGATTCCTGCCCCGACCCCATGCTTCTAGAAGGACAGGGGCGGGACTCAGGGTGGCTGGGCCGGCCTTAGCCTGTAGGGCGATGGGTCTGGCCCCGGCTCTTAGAGCCTCTCTTCAGAATGTGGGGTGCCTGAGTCCTTCATCTCCACTTGCACCCACTTGTCAGTCTGGGACGATTGGAAAGGATGTTCCCCAAAAGTGCTGCGAGGGGAAGTGGAGAGAAGGTCCTGCTCTGATCTTGGGGTGTCCTCGGGACGTGGCAGTTCCCGGGGTCCAGAAGCCGGAGGGGGTGGTGTGTCAGAGACGCAGCGGCAGCTGTGTCAGGGGCAGTGAGCTGGCACGGTGAGAGGCTCAACCTCTGCTTCTCTGATCCGGGCAAGTCCTGGATGATGATGGCCCCCCAACAGCATCGTCCTTCTGACATAAGTCAAATCCCTCTAGTTTCAGTAGGTTTGGTTTGGTTTCATCTTTAGACATCTTGATCTTCAAACACCCTAAAGAGAAGCCCTAAGAATGATAACTCCAGCCAAAGCACCCATGGCAACGGTGTCTGCACGGTGTCAGGGGAAGCCAGCCCCTAACACATCATTACGGGTCCGGTAGGCGCAATTGTACAGCGATAATAAGTAAAGATCATAGAAAAGTTATAGAGAGCATGAGAGATAGAAGTAAAGTATTGAAATAAATGGGAGTCAGACAACGATTCATGGTAGCATGCTCACCTCAGCCCCACTCGATGGTCCAGAGGGAGAGAGAGAGGGAGGGTTTAATGGTAGCCCTGGCCCCTTTTATATTCTCTGGGAACATGCAAGCCCCCTAATTACAGGTGAGGATATACTTCACTGGAAGGGGCTGTCCTATAGGTAATACAGTAATGAGAGGGGGGTGGCCTAGGGACATACACACAATAGGAAGGGGAGGGATCCTAGGTTCAGGATGGCAGCCTAACTTTGACCCATTCCCTAGATCTCCATAGGAACCATTATCAGTAGGGTGTGAATGCTTGGTCTCAGGCCTCAAGGGGGAATAGTTTATTGTTCCCAGTAGCAGGGAGTGAGGCCTGCCATATAGTCTGGTTGACTAACTTCCCTAGAGGCCTACCCTGTAGTCTGGTGACTAACTACCCTGGGGAGGATGTCTGTAAGCGTTTGACCTCTCCCCACAGAACGGATCACTAACAACCAGATGCACACAAACGGGCAAACAAAACCACGTGTCTCGATGTGACTCATGTGACTCAACTATGTCATAGAGGCTCCTCGTGCTCACCAAAGTCAGAATGATGCCCACCAACCTCCTTTGATCCATGGAGATGTCCATCATGCTCAGAGGAGGGGGTGCTTGCCCGAAGCTGACCTGTAAAGAAGCTGGGACATGAACCTGGCTCTATCTGGCTCCAGCCCAGAACCGCCAGGTCCATTTGACCCTGCTGGGTTCCATGGTACCGCAGGCCCACAAGGTGTGTCCATCCTGTCCCCGCCCTCCCCTTTTCTCTTCTACTGGGGGGTCCGCATGGTGCAGCCAACCTTGGGAACAAAGAGGGGTCAATGGACAAGAGAACTAGCGCTCCAGAGTCAGCCGGCCTGGGATCTAGTCCCCACTCTGGTTCTCTCTATCCTGCCAAACTGTGTGACCCTAGGCCAGTCTCTTCCTCTCTGATGGTCCGTTTGCTCGTGGGTCAAGTCTCCATCCACCTTAATTCACTGCATGCCCGTGTTACTGATGGCCCACAGAGGATGCATGGCCATGGAACTCAGACCCCTGGCACCCAGCCCAGGGCTCTTCCTCCTCTACCACTCTCCCAGAGACCCAGGAAGTGCCCATTTGGGGCAGTGTGGGCAATCAGGGCAGAGAATCAGAGACTCAGATTTCTGACGCTTAGTACCAGGGCTTTCCTGACAGCCCTGTCTCTGCCTGCACCTTCTCAGGGGTGGGGGGTGGGCAGGCGGGGCCTGGGGGAATGCCTCCTCATTCCCTAGGGCTCCACCTGCTCCCTGTAGACTACTCCCTGCAAACACCTGGTGCCAACAGACCGACTGCCTGCCCAAAGCGCCTGTGTACCTAGAGCCTGGCTTCAGTCAGACTGTGTGGGGTGGCAGTGCTGGGCCAGGGAGTGGCTTGAGTTAGAGTTGCTGGAGCAGACCCTGTCATTGCAGGTGCTGAAGAGAGGGGTGTCTGTCTGCCTGTCCTTGCTGGACACCCCACGCTTCCTGTGCTTGGCCAAGATTCCAGGAGCCCTGGCTGTCCCTGGTCGGGTACAGATTCACATCCCAGAGCCCCGCCATGGCCGAGCCCTGATTCTGGTTCCAGGCTGAGACTCAATCCAGGCCCAAGGCTGAGCTCACCCCCAAATCACTCTTCAGTCCCTGCTGAGCTGAGCCTCCAGGTCTGGGCTGAGTGCTGATCCAAGTTTCAGGCTGAGCCTTCCCTGTAGACTGAAATCTAAACCAGGCTCTCGACGCCGCCAGAAATTGAGTCATGATCCAGATTTCCTTTCTGTCCTGCACACAGGCTGAGCCCCTGAACCCCAAATTGCAAACCACCCCTTGACCTCTAGCCTAACCCCAATGGGAGCTGGGAGTCCTTCAAACCAGCTCCGGCCTCGTGCTGGCTGGCACGAGAAGGAAGGTTGGTGCCTCATCGGGCAGTTGTGGAAACTGCCAGCCCAGATGCACCAAGTGGGGGTTGGAGATGGCCAGGGCCCCCTCCCTCCACAAGGAGGGGCGTGTCCAAGGCCTGGAGCCCACCATCCGAGCAGGGTGTGTGGGAGGCTCTTGGATGCAGAGCCCATAGCTGTGGCTCAAAGCTCCGCTCCATCATTCATCCGTGACCCGATTCTGGCTGAGGGGACGTTCCCTCGGCTGAAGCGCCTCCGCCCGCTCTCCTCGCTGCCGTGGCTCCTTGAGGTCTCAGAGCAGCGGTTCTGCACCGTCCTCAGGCCGTGGTCCTTTCATACCACCTCACGTGGCGGTGACCCCAGCCATCACATTATTTTCGTTGCTACTTCATCACTGTCATTTTGCTACCGTTATGAATCGTCATGTAAATATCTGATAGGCAGGATGTATTTTCATTGTTACAAATGGAACGTCATTAAAGCACAGTGATGAATCACAAAAAAAATATGTCATTCTATAGTGTGAAACATTTATTTCTAATGACAAATAAATGAAATTTTGTCTTGAAGCAAGGTGTAACATGGGTAACAGTCTTAATATAACAACAGTAAACTACATTGTTACATTTTGCGACAGTATGCGTAAACAGGCTACATCAGTGCTAAGGCTGAAATAGCTTCTTTCTCACCAGCTCAGCATATCTGCATGTGGGCGGACCCGCCTGGAGACCGATAGAGGAGTGGTGTCTCGGTTCCTAAGACCATCGGAAATAAGTGTTTTCTGATGGTCTTAGGCGACCCCTGTGGAAGGGCCATTCAACCCTTAAAGGGTTCTCCACCCACAGGTTGAGAAAAGCTGTCTTAAAGCAACATTTATATCTTGCCCACTCTGCGCTTCCCAGATGAAATCCCCCCCTTCCTCCAGGCAGTCCTCCCAAAGCTCCACACGATGGACACCAGCCTGGCCACCCAGATGCCCCTTCAGGGAAGGACAGGCCTCTATGAAGGTTGGTTGGCAGGTGACCTTCAGCCTCTGGCCATCACCCCCTTCAGGGCTGTGCCCACCCTGGTGGGATCAATGGCTGCTCAGAGTGAGGGCATCTCCCACTCATACAGAACACCTCCTCATTGGGCCTGCATGGCAGCTCAGCTCCCCCTCCCCACGCTCCTCCCTCCCTCCCACGGGTGTGGATCCAACAGTAACAGTTGCCACCGAGCTGGTTTTGACTCAGGGCGACCCCGTGTGTATGTCGTGCATGTCAGAGTCCACCTGTGCTCCACGGGGTCTTCACTGGCTGAGTTCCCGGCTATAGATGTCACCAGCCGGCTCTGCAGGGAATTGAGCCTCCACCTTTTTAGCAGCCAAGCAAGAGAACTGCCGGCACTACCCACGTGCTCCGCAGTTAAGGACACTCCCTGGCACACACCTGATAACTTAGTCTTTTCTCGTGTCTTGCTCAGGCTGCTGGTTTTATCAGGCCAGAGGCACGTGCACGGACACCCAGCACCAGCGTCATGTGGTGCGAGCCGGAGCGGGTGTCCTGGGAGATAACGTAGAGGCAGAGCGGTAGTAGATGTCCAGAGCTCATCTCCCGCATTCCGATGCGACACGCCTGCAGAGAGGGGCCTGAGCGGCTGCAGCCATCTCCCTGCCCCACTCCGCAAGCAGTCAGTTGCTCTCAGCAACAAGAACTACCTCCATCAGGATGTCCAGGTGGGGGAAACACCGGGAGTCTTGTGTGCAGAGGCTTGCACGCCCAGGATCTGGGAGAGCTCACCAACATCCACCAGAGCAGACATCTGAGCCAGCTCCCGGCTAAACCACCAGAGGCCTGGAGAGGAGCCTCCGGGGCCCTGCAGGTGTCTCTCTCGTGCAGAGTGGATGCTTGCTGAGGGCAGGGCTTCTCTGTCTGGTCTCCTGCTCAGTAGCTGTGAGGTGTGATGTGGGTAGTCACCAGATCTGAAGGAAGGAGTGGAAAAGCATTATGCCAGGCAGGGGGCAATTGGAGAGCCATGATTCTTCTAGAAGTATCTCCTTAGGAAAGGGAAGGAGGTGGCGGGAAGAGAGTCTATGAATGGCCTCCATGAATAAGCACCAGCCAAGGTAAATGTTAACAGGAAGTCCCTCAGCAAATCTCGGCGGTCTCTCAGGCAGGGCTCAGGGCAGCTGGGGGACTGAGCAGGCAGAGCACAGTCTCAGTCTTAGGGGAGCCTCTTCTCTGAACTGCAACTCACCCTGTTCAGCTCCTCTGACACTCCAGAAAATTCCCGAACCAAACCCGTGGACATTGAGTCGATTCTGACTCATATTGCCCCCAGGGGTGACCGAGTTTGACTACACGTCACAGGTTTCTTTTTCTGTAAACATTGTATTAGGGGTTCTTACAGACATTATAACAATCCGTACATAAATTGTATCCAGCGAACGTGTGCAATGTTTTCAAAACATTGTCTTTCTACTTGAGCCCTCTGATACCAGCTCCTCTTTGTTCCCTCCCTCACCCTGCTGCCCTCGTGATCCTTAATAAATGATACATACAGTTTTTCATATCTTACACCATCTACTGTATCCCTCCACCCACCATCATTGCTACCAGTTCTCCCTTTCTCCCTGCCCCACGCCCTTCCCTGTGCACTCATGGCAGCGCTACTCCTGTTACTTTTTCTGAGGGTTTGTCTCTCCTGGATTCCGTGTGTCGAAAACCACTCATCTGTACCAGTGGACACATTCCACTTCTTAATGGCTGCTCTTTGGAACGTCCATCAGCAGAGTTTTGTTTTGTTTTTCTCCAGATGCCTCTGAGTGGACCCGAACTGCCAACCTTTCAGCTAGCTGCCAAGTGGGTTGACTGTCTGTACTCCCCAGGGCCTCCTCTCAGACCCACTAATGGTTCCATAAACTCGCCAAACCAGCCAGGGTCTTCACCTTGCGCTTCCAGTCATCTAGACCCATCCTCTCTCTTCCTTCAGGTCAGTACAGATGTCATGTCCTCAGAGAGACCTCATCTGGCCCCTAGCCTCAAGCAGCAGCCGTTGGCTCCCGCTGCTGCCCAGCGTTTCTCTTCCCATCATACGATGGCCATGGGTCTGAGCCAAGACCAGGGCAACCAGCAGGGACCCCACTTTACAAAGTGAAGATGTCACTTCGAGGAAGAAGGCGAGCCTGGCCCAATCGCCCGGCCTCATCTGCATGGTGTTGGACGATGAAGAGGGAGACAGAGCATAGATGTAACGGGCCTCTGGTGCTGGCAAGGACTCGGACACGGACTGCCAAGCCGTTCTCCAAAAACTCCCATCAGCAACATCCTTGCCATGGAGGCTGGGCAACGTCCTCTTGTGTCCTGTGGACACAGCACAAGGCAAGACCAAATGCTGGGAAAGGAGCCACGGTGGGTGAAGTGGATGGCCAGGGGGCCAAGGGAGGCCATCAGTGAGCGGGACCGAATGCAGGTCTCAGTCATGGGTTGGAGCATCCCAGCGGCCGTGAAGGTGGCTCAGGACCAGGCGGTGGTTGTCCTCTTATGCACCCGATGGACGTGGGTTGGGATGTGTTTGACAACGACACCCTGGTAATTTAATTTCTCCCCCCCCCCAACCCCATGCTGACTCCCTTCCCCAAGAGCTTCCTTAAGGACGCCGTCCGCAGGTTTACCTACAGAAACCCTGCTGTGTCTTTTATTTCCTCTAGGTCAGCGGTTCTCAACCTGTGGGGCGCGACCCCTCTAGGGCTCGCCTGATTCATCTCAGTAGCAAAATGACAGTGATGAAGAAGCAACAAAAATAATGTGATGGTTGGGGGGGCACCACCACATGAGGGACTGTATGAGTCATGGCATGAGGAAGGTTGAGAACCGCTGCACTAGTTGGTCAAGCTTGACTGTCTTCTCAGTGTCTCGCCAGGGCCCCAGGCTACCCCAGCAGGCTGACCCCAGCAGGCTGACCCCAGGGCCTCCCTAAACCATCCAATCCATAGTAGCTTTGAGCAGTGTGCATACAAAGGACAGGGACTTAGCGCAAGCTCGTATGTCCACTAGGAAGTCCTCCTTCGTGGGGATAACGGTGATCCCCAATCCTCATCTCGGACCTCTCAGGGCATCACAGATTTGCTATTTCTCAATCTGCACTGGCCGAATGCTGCTTGTCCCTCTGAGGAGCTGAGGGCTGCTGCTGCCTGGGGCCTCTACCTAGATAGCATGTGAGAGTCCCCTTCGTGATCGGAATCTACCCAGAAAACTTGGGCCGTGCATCACCCCTGAGGGACTCAGGAGAGAGATAGCAATCTGTCAGTCCTGTCCGTGTCCAGGCCGGGGTGCCCCGCTTTCATTTCTCAAAAGGACTTATCGCGCATGAAACTGTATAGACATGACGAACATACCTGTCTTGGAAGAAGTGGAGCCGCAAGCGAGGATGGCATGACTCTGTCGCACGCACGCTGGACATCTTATCAGGAGGGACCAGTCCCGGAGAAGGAACTCGTGCTTGGTAAAGCGAGGGAAAGGACTCACGCCGGGCTGCACCAGAGGGCTCAAACGCAGCCCTGACCGTGAGGATGGCGCGGCCCAGGCAACGTCTCACCGTGCCGCCCGTGAGGGTTGCGACGAGTCAAACCTCCAACAAGCACAGTGTATTTTTCCAACCCATAGATTTTCCTTTACTTAACTCTCATGCTTGAAAAGTTTCAACTGTGATGGCTGCAAAGCTGCTCCATGCTCACGCAGCACCCCCCCCACCCTAACCCTCCCCCCCAACCCCCCCGCTGTGCTATCAGGAGATCTGATCGTCTGTGGACGTGACCTGTCAGACGGCCATTTAATTTCAGGGCGTTCAGAGCGCTTTACTTGGCAGGGCTATTGGGATCTCGCGTAGCCGGGATGCGGACAGGACTCTGCCCGAAGGCATTTATATTCAGACGGAAAAAATGGGCCTGCAAATCCAAATCAAAGGAAAAAGCCCCCCAACTTGCGTTCAACACGGTGACCTCGATTGGATGCAAGAGAAGAGGCCAGTATTCCCTAGATCTGCAGATGCCATTTTGAATAATACTTACCAGTGATTCTTCTCTGCGCCGTGCCTCATCTAATCCTTCTTGGTGTTTATTTAAATCGTTTAATTTTTTTCCTTTTTTGGGGGGACTAGAATATTTTACTTCTTTTTTCTTCACGAATAAAGCCAACCCCTACACTGCTTTTCCGCACCCCCTTGTAAATGGTAGTCAAATGTTTGGTGAGTAGTTGCAACCAGTTTGCAACCTTTTACCTCCTTTAAAACGTTTTTCATTATGCCTGTATTTTATTAATAAGCAGATATGATGGTGACCTCGTCACCTCCAACCTGCAACACTACCTGACCTTGCACCATCGTCTTCAGGTTTGCTACGCTTAACCCCTGATGTGGTCACTGTGTCAACCCAGCTCCGTGAGGGCTTCCCTCATGCGCTTGACCGCTGCCCTACCAAGCCCACAGCCTCGTCTAGCTCCTGTGTTCAAAGTCAGCAGGACAAGGCTTCACCATGCACGGATCTAAGGAGCATTCTGATTGTAGTTCTCCTGACAGATGTGTCTGTTGTCCATGGGGTGTATTCTTGGCCAACACCGGTTTCCCTTGGAAGCATATGTAGTTATATGAAAATCCAACCTCGGTGAGAGAAATGACACCAGAGATTGCAGGGGAGGATTCTGAAAGACAGTGACATGTGTCGTGGGAATGCTGTTGGAAATGACACGACATGTGGGCCTCACCTGTGGACTAGACAGGAGTCAAATCACCCACATCAATGGGAAACCACAATGGCGAAGTTCAAAACCTTCGGTCAAGACAAAGTCAGGGACTGACCATGGGACAGACCGTCCACTGCTTCTATGCGTGCCTAAATTGAAACTCGAGAGAATTTAGGTGAGTCTGCAGAGTGTAGGTACGACCTTGAAGACATCTCATCTGTTGAGACCATCTCAGGAATAGACTCGATGCGCTGGGCTCGAATGGCTGGAGTCGGAAGAACACTGAGATGATATCCCACATGAAGAGAGTGAAATCATTACAAACAAAAACCCGACAACCATGATGGCTGAGAGACTCAGAAACTTGAATGTAGCTAAACTGAATAGAAGAAGTGGTGACGTAAAGGATTGAACAGAAGACCCCAAGGGCAACTCATTGAGACATGGTCAAGACTTACAATGAAAGGCATTGGGGTAAAATATACAAAACATAAAAATAGCCACTTTAGCCATTTTTCAGTGGAAAAGTAGCCTCTGACTCACAATGGGGTTCTATTCCAATGTTGTATGTTGATTCTGACATGTCAAATCTCTTTTTAAGTCTTCATTATGACAGTATTTGATTATTCATATATTTATCAACACAGTTGTTGTCTCTGGGGGCTGGCGATGTTGCATATAAACTCACAGATAGACTTCAATACCTGAAAAGAAATCAATCCATATAAACAAAAATGAACCATGTTGTTGTAACCCATTTGTGGAAGGTTCTGGATCATCCCTGGGGAGAAGGCTGGTGTTGTCACTTTACTCCCTGCAACATTGCGTGTAGTATGTACTACTAACACACACACACACACACACACAGAGAGTACCAGAGTGTGGTATACTGTCATTCAGTTCTGCTCCAAGCCTGGGTCTTCGGTACGCTCCTGGGCACTAAGCACACAATGTTATGCAACCAGCCCACGATTTGTTTCCATAACTTTTTTCTCACCTCAAACAGAAACTCGACACCAAGTAAGCAACAATTCCCCGCCCCTACCCCATAGACCCCATGGTAACCCTGCTTTCTGCTTCTGGGGAGTTTGTCTATTCTCGAAATTCCATCTATATGGATTCTATCCTACCGATGGTCGGCTTATTTCACTGAGCCTCACGTTTGGTCAAGAGGAGCCTGGTGGGACAGTGGGTGGGGCAGTGAGCGGCCCCCACAGGTCAGCAGTTTTCACCACCAGCTGCCCCGAGGGAGAAGGGTGGGGTTTCTGCTCTGGAGAGTCCCAGCCTTGGAAGTCTACAGGCCAGTTCTCCCCTGTCCTGTAGCGTCGCTGTGAGTCGGCATCGACTCCTGGCAGTGAACGTTGGTGCCCAGGTATATTCAAGTCATGGCGTGTATCAGAACATGATTTCTTAGTAGTCCGTTGTATGGATATCCACATTTTGCTTATTCATTCTTGAAGGGCACGTGAGTTATTTCCAGCTTTGGGCTACTGTGGATCCTGGGGGTGTTAATCTTGTATAACAACCTCTGTTTCCAGTCTTTTGGGCGTCCGTCGAGGAGCGATATTGACCGACTCCACGTGGAGTATGGAAGTTGTTGTAGGTGCTGTTGAGTCCGTTCCGCCCCACAGTGACTGTCCAAGCACAACAGGACGAAACACTGCCTGGCCTGTTCTGATGTTGAGCCCGTTGTTGCTGCACAGTGTGGAAGAGGAGGACCAATGGCCACATAAAACCAAGCAAGCCAAGTAATTTTACACCGGGGGTTTTATCCTCTCACTCGTCTGACATGAGCAAACCGACTTAACAACTCCCCTACCCACCCGGGCTTCTGGGAGCCCACCTGCCTGCCCCTATGCCCAGCCTGCTTTCTGCCTGTCTGCCTGCCCATCCACACATGCCTTTGCTTCCCCACTTGCTGACCCGTCTGAGCATCTACACAGGCATGTGCCAACCCATCAAATATATGAGTATATAACCACCCCCTCCACTCCCAGTCTCTGAATATCCTGAATCTCCCCACCCATTTCCTGCATCCATCTTCCTACCTGTCCATCCATCCGTTCATCTAACCACCTCCCTCCGTTTGCTGATCCCACAGTCTACCCATTTATCTGTCCACCCATCCGTCCATTCAATCTGTCATCTATCTGTTCATGTATCCACCCATTCTTCCATCCATTCCCCACACCTATCCTGACCCTTGTTCTCCTATTCTCGCTGAATGAGAAACCATGGCTGGCTCTTTTTCACCAAATTCTGACTTGAGAGATTCAGTTCTTTCTGAAAATCTCAGAATTCTGTTTGTCCCTAATCCTTCCCTCCCATTATCCTTCTGAATCACGAGTCTTATTTTCCCAGAGCAGAGCCCTAGATCATCAGAGTTGGGAGAGACTACAGAGAAACCACCATATCCAAATATCTCATGTTTTAGACAAGAAACCGAGACCCAAGGCCCTTCAGCAAGGTCACCGAGTGAGCCAGTCCCAGTATTAGAAGGCTTTTCTTTCCCAGGCTAAATCTGTCCTACATCAACTATTCATGGGTTTCTAATGGCAGGGCCTGACGCAGCCTGGCATCAGCTCACTGGGTAGTTTTCCACCGGAATCCTTGGGTCCAGGGACCTTGGGGGGTAGGAAGTGGTCTAGTCTGAGTCATACAAATCTATTCGGCCAGAGCACATGGAAAATTGGCTTGAACAGTGGGTTTGGTTGTTCAGAAAATAATGTAAATACTCTGTCTTTATCCAGAGCCTTGTGGTGTAGGCCAGGGTGTTGGATGTGTGCTCAGAGAGGAGCCAGTGCTGGCTGAAGGCCATGCAGCAGGTAAGTGACAGAGCTAGGTTGCAGACTCAGTTTTCCTTGTCTTTTCTCTTGTTGAGTTTCTGGACTGGGGTGTGTAGGGAAGAAGGAATTCTCTTCTTCCATCCCAGGGATTGCCAGGCCTCCAACCCCTTGGTTATCAGTGACCAGAGTCCACCAGAAAGGAGATCACACACACACACACACGAAATGGAACCTTCAATTCCTCCTTGCTGACAGCTCTTGAATCGCTGCTTCTCTTCCCTTACAAAATGCTGCCGTTAGAATTCAGAGAGCAGAGTCCTCTTGTTCCCTGTGATCAGAATGTTGTTGTTTTTTAACCATTTTTGTTGGGGGCTCTTACAGATATGATAACAATCCATAAAGCAACCTTATCAAGCGAATTTGTACATACGTTGCCATCGCCGTTTTCAAAACATTATCCAGTCCCGCATTTTATGGTTGTAGGGAAGAGCTGGGCACACTCAACCTGCTGGCACAGACAGGGCAGAGCCACGAGTGAGGATGGTGGCATCCTGATTGCCCAGCTTCTTGACCATGGCAGAGGCTGCCGCTCCTGTGGAGGCCCATTCTACGGGGTTCCTTTGGGAATTCTTCCTGGAAGCTCAGCGTGGAGTCCACCTCCAGGTGTCTCCTCGGTGTGGCAGGTGCCTCTTTCCTGCAAGTCCCCTTTCTACTGACTGCGCCGCAGCGGGTTCTGTGGTCTGAAACGAACCCATCCCAGTGTATTACCGTCGAGTCCCCTCATGACAGTCATTCTGGTAGGCCCATGATTTTCGGTTCCCTTTTGATCAAAACGACAGTTTCATCTGGCAAGTACGCCGAGCTGTTAGGAGGGAGGAAGCCCACTCTGGCCCAGTGAACAGAAACACTTCAATGCTGCCTTCAGCCACCCCCAAGCCAAGCTCTCCTTCATGAGCAGCTCCTCTGTGTCAGAGCCTGTGCTTGCTGGGTTCCGTCCAGCCAGTTCTGACGCTCAGAGACCCTGTGCACCACAGGGGGAACCACCGCCGCTCCTGCGCCATCCTCCCCATTGCTCCATGGCTTGAGCCCGTTGTTGCAGCCACCGAGTCCATCTCGTTGAGGAGTTACCTGTTTTTCACCACCTCTCCCCTTTACCAGGCATGCTCTCCTCTCCTGGGGACTTGCCTTCCCTCCTGGTGACATGTCCAAAGTACTTTGGATGCCAGAAAAAATACAGCAAAGTCCAGTTACATGTGATTGTCAGAGAAAGGGCCAGAAATGCATGAGTCATGCTTTGCATGGGCCACACAGGAACCAGGATCTGTTATTCATGTGGAATTCAAATGGAATTCAAATATAACTGGGCCTCCAACGCTTTTCTTCGGGACCTCGGGGACAGAGGACACAACAGTCACCGGACTCAGCCCTTGTCCCTAGGGAGTGGCAGGCTTAGAGGTTGGTCCATCTGCTTCTGCCAACGACATTTGACTCTGCATGGGTGAGCAGGTCCAGGAATACCTCTTCCCATGGGTCCCCCCTCAGTGCAGTGGACAGGACCTCTATGAGGGGGCTTCAGCACACCTGTGGGCAAATGGAACGAAAAGCTTATGGAATTTTCCCAATTTCTTGAAGCCCCCAGGTGTGGACAGACCAAAGAGTACAGCTTTGGGGTACAGCCCCCGCCTGTTCAGACCTGGGAGTCCAACTCCATCCTGGCCATCCTGGGCCTTCTTGCATGATAAATTATGGCTTGCTGGTCCATGCTGGTCCCTCCGGTTTGACCCTTTGCTGGACCATCTCACAGAAGTCACAGTTTGGTGACGTCAACAAGAAGAGCACAGAAGAGACCCATATGGTGAGGTCTGCGAGGGTCCCCAACACAGTGACACCCTCCCATGGCTGCCAATGTTCTTCACCATCCAGGAAGCTAAGGGAGAAGAAGCGTCCAGCACCGCCCTCGGGAGTCTCGTTACACGGTACAAATTCCAGCCCTCCCCACAGAGGCCTGCCACTACCAGGAAGTCTGACACCATGGGACTTTCGGGCCTGGCCAGCCCTTGCCCACTGGCTTCACCACCTCACCTACCTGAGTGATGTGTCACCTGGAGACCTTTTCAAAGACACTGAACATTCCAAGGTAGGGTTTGAAGTTATTGTTTGTAAGATTCTCTCTCAGGAGCCAAGACAATTCTTTGGGTAAAGTGAACATTAACCCCATAATTTCCATATGAAGTTGGATAACAAATGACCTTGAGTAACTTACCATCAGAGAATTTCATCCACTCACATTTCTGGAGGCTGGAAGTGCACACTCGGGACGTCGGGCTTGCCGTGCTCTTTCCGGGGGCCCCAGGCAAGAACCTCACCTTGCCGCCTCCTGGCTCCTGGTGGCCCTGGCGCTGCTGGGTGTTCTTGGTTTGGAGCGGCCTTGCAGGATCTCCACCTGCATCCACATGAAGGCTTCATCTCTGTGGGTCTGTGTCCTCTGACCACTGGGCGCAGGGCCCACTCACATGCAGTAGGAATGCATTTACCACCTGCATCTACAAGGTCACACCCGGACGTTCCAGCTAGACATGGATTTACAGGGAAGCCACTTGTTCTTAGGTGCCGTCACGTCAGCCCCAACTTGTAGGAACCCTGTGTGTAAATGAGTGAAACGATGTCCACAGTCGCCGTGTGTGAGTCCATCGATGCAGCCTCTGTGTCAATGCATCTCATCAAGAGCCCTCCTCTTTGTCACTGACTGTGTTAGTCTCGGTAGACTAGAGGAACACATCCAGAGACAGTCATGTGTGTATAAGAAAGAACTTTCTATAAAGAGAAATTGTGTATTAAGAGAACATCCCAGCCCAGTCCAGATCAAGTCAATACGTCCGATATTAGCCCTTATGTCTGATACCAGTCTATAAATTCCTCTTCAGACTCATGCAACACATGCAATGATGCTGAGTACAGGAAGATCACGGGTCCGTGGGTGGAGAGTCTTGTGGATCCAGTGGCCATGGAAGCATCTTAGCACTGGCAGGGGTCTCCATGTGGCTCCTCCAGCTCCGGAGCTCCATCAGCATAGCTCCATGTGGCTTGTCAGCAGGAAGACAAAGCAGCAAGAGTGCGTCCCACCTCCAGGGAGGAAGACAAGAGTTCCCAGAATCCTTCTGAGCAGGCCATTTCCATGCAGAGGCAGGCCTCACTGGTTGTGACCTGATTGACAGGCTGGACTCCACCCTTTCGCAAGTTGGCAGATTATGTAACTGCCACACTGGCTCTCCACCTGACCAAGCATGGTGTCTTTTCCAGGCACTGGTCTCTCCTGACCCAAGTACACCATGGCCGTGCTTCTTCTGAGACAGGCTTGTTTGTTCGTCTGGTGGCCCACGGTTCCTCAATTCTCTGCACCCACACCGTCATGCAAAGGCACGGTCCTTCTGCGGTCTTCCTCATTCACTGTCCCGCTTTCACATACCCCCCAGGCAATGGGAACAACTCCCCCCCCCCCACCAAACCCCTGGCTTGGGTCAGGGCCACCTGCATCCTCAAAGTGAAATCTTTTTGCCCTTTCATACTTGCAATATGCCAGGTGCAGGCAGGAGATGGGCTCAATCTTAAAGGGACACGACCACCATCTTAAAGGAACCCTGGAGGCGCTGTCAGGTAAGCATCGGGCTGCTAACCGGTAGGCTGGTGGTTCAAACCCCTCAGTCCCGCCAAGGGGGAAAAAGGACGCTCTCTTCTCCCGGAAAAAGTGTCAGCCTCAGAACGAGTACACAAATCACACTGAGTGCAAGGAAGAAGTTTGCTCGAGAATTGAGTGGTAATTGTCCGACTTTTCTTGATGTATTGAATTACCGTGGGTGACTCGCCAATAAAACTGTGAACAAAGAAAACGGAAGTTAGAGCCTCGGAAGCCCTGGGCTGGATTACAGTGAGAGCTGGAATGGACTTGAGGCAGTATGTTTGGTTTGGTTTGTTGTACTGTCTTACAGGGGGCATTTAGAGAAACTGCTGTGGTTGAGGCAACCCCCAGACCTCCCCACCCAGGGCCCCTTTTTCACTATCTCTGACACACCACTGCAGGTGGCCCTTTCTCAGAGGTCCGGCAGTCTCACCTCCCAGGAGAACCTACGTCTGCCATGTCCCTATGTCTGCACCCACCCCAGGTGCCAGTGGCCCCGCAAGCTGTCCAGCATGAAGCAGCTGTCCGAGGCCCGGAGCAGCCAGCCTATCTCGCCATGACCGTCAGGGCCTGGCCAGTGTTTGCACCCGGTTGCCTGATACAGGGGAGAAGGGATCCCCTCTCCTTGGCCTCTGTCTGTAGTGTCTGGTGGCAGCTCCGGCACCTCTGGGGATTGTGCAGCATGCCTCCGGCTCCTCTCTGCTTTCTCCCCATGGGCACTGGGTGAGTCAGGGTCCTGGTTCCACGGTCAGTCACGGTCTGTGCATCAGCTTTTCTGCTGTCTACTGTGGTTACTGTCCTCTTCTCCTCTGTGCTGATTATCCACGTGGTTGTATGCCTTCAGATAAAAAACCCAAACCACCTCTTCGGCCTCGGAGTTAATAAGGCGTCAGGAGTGCGCGTGGGTTCACCATGTCTAGCCTGAGCAGAGATTCGGGTCTAATGTATTCTTCACAACCAGACCGCAGGGGAGGCTTCTCCTCCTGCTTGCCTATCACGGGAAGCTGAGGCCCAGAGAAGGTGCCCCAGAGCTGGGGAGAGAGGGCGGAGCCGTCTCCAGTCCTGCCACTTGCTCACTCATGGATCTGCACCACTCAGCCCTCGGTCTCCAACATGCTTAACAACCTCACATGCCTGCCCCTGGGCGTGTGGACTGCCTTGGTTTCCCGGAAGGATAGCATGTCTTTGGCCCTTCCTGAGACTCCAGGATTGCCCATCTCGTCAGGGATGAGGCCATATCAGGGTGATTACTTGTGTGGAAAGGAGCAGCATGTCCACCAGTAGGGGTTCAGGTAATTAATTACGGCCTAAGACTCCACCTCACTGCCATCCAGCCCGTGCGGGCTCACAGCCCCCTTCTAGGACAGGGAGGATTACCCCCGTGAGTTTCTCAAATCAAAACACCTTATGGGAGTAGAAAGCCCAGTCTTTCTCCCAAGGAGGGACTGGTGGCTTCCAACTGCTGGCCTTGCAGTTAGCAGCTCAACGCGTAACCACACCAGCACCACAATACTATTCAACTAAGCCAAATGCTGTGGTGGAAGAATATTTCATTTTACAGCGAAGTGCTGCTGAGGTGTGAGTGAATTAAAGAAATCAATGTCCTACACTCCTCCAAAACTCCAAACCCACTACCAGTCAGTGGTTTCTGACACGCAGCGACGCTGGAGGACAGAGAAAACGGCCCTGGGCTCTGAGACTGCAACCCTTTAAGGAGTAGAAAGCTCATATTTCTCCAGCAAAGCAGCTAGTGGTTTTGAACTACTGACCTTGGGGTAAGCAGCCCAATGCATACCTCACCTATGTAGGTGCTGTGTATTCCCATGTTAAAAGCAAGCAGTTCTCAACCACGGCTGTTTTGTGTTAGGGTAGCACAGTGTATGCTGTGTGTTAGAGTAGCACAGTGTATGCTGTGTGTTAGAGTAGCACAGTAAACGCTTTCTGTTAGAGTAGCACAGTGTATGCTGTGTGTTACTGTAGCACAGTGTATGCTGTGTGTTAGGGTAGCACAGTGTATGCTGTGTGTTAGGGTAGCACAGTGTATGCTGTGTGTTAGGGTAGCACAGTGTACGCTGTGTGTTAGAGTAGCACTGTGAGCGCTTTCTGTTAGAGTAGTACAGTGTATGCTGTGTGTTACTGTAGCACAGTGTATGCTGTGTGTTAGAGTAGCACAGTGTATGCTGTGTGTTAGGGTAGCACAGTGTATGCTGTGTGTTAGAGTAGCACATTGTATGCTGTGTGTTAGGGTAGCACAGTGTATGCTGTGTGTTACTGTAGCACAGTATATGCTGTGTGATAGGGTAGCACAGTGTATGCTGTGTGTTAGAATAGCACAGTGAGCGCTTTCTGTTAGAGTAGCACAGTGTATGCTGTGTGTTAGGGTAGCACAGTGTATGCTGTATGTTAGAGTAGCACAATGTATGCTGTGTAATAGAGTAGCACATTGTATTCTGTGTGTTAGGGTAGCACAGTGTATGTTGTGTGTTGTTAGAGTAGCACAGTGGATGGTGTGTGTTACTGTAGCACAGTGTATGCTGTGTGTTAGAGCAGGACAGTGGATGCTGTGTGCTTTTGGAAGTAGATCTTCCAGGCATTTCTCCCAAGCGGCGCTAGGTAGACAAGGGAAGACACAGAGTACATCCACCACACACTAAGCACATACATGTGGAGCTGCAAATTCATTAAGAAGTGGTTAAAGGAGGAGGGAGGCAAAAAAATAAAAGAGGAGTTGATTCTATGGGCTCAATAGAAAGTAAATATCTAAAAAAGAATGAAGGCAATATATGTACAAACACGCCTGATGCAATCGATGGATAGTTTGTAATAAGAATTGTAAGAGTCCCCAATGAAATGATCTTTTAATTAAAAAAAAAAGGTTGACATTTATCTGCAAGTCCTGATCCTGGGGATTTGTCCAAACTAACATCCAGAGTCCAAGGGAATTCTATCTCCTGGAGGTGATGAGAGCCAGCTCCTGGTCTCTGTCTCCCTCCGTCCCAGCCTGAATGATCATGAAGCCTATGGTTCATCTTTGCTGGGGAAGAAAGTTCGTCAGGTGCCTCCCCCACTCTGCCCCTGGAATGCTGTGCATGCCATGCGCATCCTTCAGATAGTTTCCCCTTTATTTTCCCTCCTGGCCTCTTATAGTCTCTTGTCTTGCAGGGGAGTTGTGGTGGTGGTGCCACCGGGTCTGTGTTTGGGTCCTCGTGACCCCATGGGACAGAGAAGAACCGAGGCTGTGTCATCTCTGAAGAAGCGGCAGGCAGGCCTCTCTCCCCAAAGTGCTGGACACGTGGGATCTTCCAGCTTCTGCCCAAAGCCTAAGGAGGGTGCCCCTCTAGGGAGGGAAAGAATGTCAGTTTCCAGCAGGAATGAAACTTCCCTGATGCCAATGAAATAAGAGGAAGCAGTGCTGTGAAATCCAGCCACAGCCCGTAGTGGGAGATGGCGGGTCTCCTTTGCCTGAGGCCTTCGATAAGAAGGAAGATACATTCATACAGGATGCAAGCCGTGTGCTGTCAGCTGAAGGGCACTAGCCACGATCTCTGTGCCACCTGGAGCCCTCTGGGGTCGTGCTTACACATCGGTCTGTGATCTGAAATGTCAGCAGTTCAAGCCCACCAGCCGTGAGAATGATCGGGGGCTTCCTCTCCTGTAACAGTCACTGTCTCAGAAACTCTCAGGGACAGGTCGACTCTATCTAGAGGGTCAGTATGAGTCTGCATCGAGCCAAAGGCGGTGAGTTTGGTTTTTAGAGCTTTCTGTGTCGCCCAGGCCAGTATCCGGTAGCCACGTGGGCCTCTGGGTACACTTGAAATGTGGTTGGTCGGAACTGAGATGTTCTGAACGTGTAAAATACACACTAGATTATGAAGAAGTGAAAAGGTACGCTGTGTCTCATTCATCATCTAAAAATAATGACGACATATTGAATTGATAACATTTGGCTATTGTATTAGGCAGGGTTCTCTAGAGAAACGAAACCAGGACACATTATTTATATATATATGGATAGGTTTATACAGGGAGAAGGGATGTAACAGCTAATTAGTCCACACAGCAGCACAGAGGGCTCAGTTCAACTCACTTCCTGGAACAGTTAATATACTGGAAGTCCTTCAACTCATTGTGGGCTGCCGGGTCTTAGGTCAAAGAAGCAGACAGCAGAGTCCTCCCTGGGGTAATACAAGCAGAGGCTGCCATGGGCAGCAAGCAGCAGGGTCACCTACAGTCAGTAGCTCGGGACTTAGCGAAGCAGGCCCGGAGGGGATATCGAATGCAAGCAGTGTAAGGTGATGGAATCCACCATCCCCAAGCTCAAGTGATGCAGCACCAGCAGCGTGGCGAAGCAGGTCTTGAAGGAACCTCAAGCTCTAGCGACTCAATCCATGGGATGCCCACAGGTAGTGCAGTTCACAGGCTGAGATAGAGAACTGGCCACAGCAGCAGCATGCATGCTCCACCATGCTCTGATCATCAGAGATCAAGAGAGAGGGGGGTGGGCCTTACAGAGCCATTGATCTCTTAGCCCTCCAATCAAACTGTGACCTGATCATTCCCACATGTTCCTATTGGCCAGGTGGGCCCAATAAACCTACCTATCACAGATATATTAGGTGAAATAGAAAAGTACTATTAAAATGAATTTTGGGAGACCCAAAAATCCACCAGCAAGACAATTGGACAGTCCCTCTTCGAAGGGCCTCACAGAATGTAGGCTAAATCCAGAGAGTGGTGTGGCACTGGTGAACCTCATAACTGTCCTCTAGTTCTGCAAGATTTCCTCCCCTTACTATTATGGTCTGTACATGATATGCCCCATTGGTCATGTTAGACTTGTGTATCTGCATTTGTATATTTCAGATCGCTCGGTACATGGTAGTCAGATAGATGACCCCTCGGGGACAGTGACAGGAGTAAGGGTTTCCTGAGGGCGCGGGAAGTGAGGCGGGAGGAAGGAAAGAGGGGGAAAGGGGAGTTGGTAGCATTGATGATTGTATAGCCTCACTGATGGGATTGAACAACAGAACTGTATGGAAAGGGGTATACTGGAATGAGCAAGATATGCCAATACAAATATTATCCGAATAAAATAGAATGAATTCTACTCGTTTCTTTTCCCTTTTTAGAGTTTGGCTGCTAGAAGATTTGCGGTTATCGTATTTCTCTTGGGCAGTGTGACCTTCGAGAAGCCTGAGCTTAATCCTGTGGGCTATTCCATTAGCCAAGGAGCCCTGGTGGTGTCATGGGTCACACGTTGGGTGGCTAACCACAAGGTCCAAAGCTTGAAACCACCAGCAGCTCCTTGGGAGAAAGATGAGGCTTTCCATCCCCGTAAAGAGTTCCACCCTCAGAACCCCGCAGGGGCAGCACTGCCCTGTTCTAAGGGGTAGACTTGATGACAGCGCCCGCTGAGCTACACCAACAAGTGGTCCGCAGGCCTCGCTGGCACACACAGAGCATGCTCACCTCTCGTTCAAACTCCATGGCCAGCGTGGCCGCGCAGGTGCACGGAAGACGCTGTTCGTCGCAGTCCGGCAGGGAGCCAGGCCCTGGGTGACTAACTATGTGTCACCTTGCTCGAGGGCACGTCAGAGCTCCTGACCAGGTGCTGCTGGCCAGGAGCTGCTCTGACCTGGAAGTGACACGCCTGTTCTGTTCACAGTGGCTCCACCAGCGTGCTCAGCGGCAGGGAGGCTGGTGCGGACAGGCCGTGTTTCCTTCTGTTATACAACCCCCCCCCGCCCCTTCCCCCCATCCCCAGAAGCCCAGTTCTGCCCTAACACACAGGGGTCACCGTGACTCAGAGCAGCTGGAAGCAACGGGTGGTCACATGGTTTCTCCCAGCCTTAGGGGGCGAGGGCCTCGCTGGCACGAGCCCCAGACTCCTTTGAAATAAGCAGACCAGGAGAAGGACGTCCAGTGGGATGGACGGAAGGAAACACAAACCATCAGGGTGCTGGACACACTTTTAAGAATTGTGGTTGAGCCTCGTGGAGGATTGGAAGTCTTCACGGGAAAAAAAGGGGTCAGAGACCCAGCACGCGGGTGCCTTCTGCTTTCTCGCTAAGCAGGTGCTCGCTGGCTGGTCATCTCTAGGATGTGGTGGCCCCCTCGGGTGAGGCAGGGACCTCCATGGTGCCGTGGGATCTGCTAACCTCAGCGCTCTAGCCTCCTGGTTGACGGTTCAGGGTCCCCCGCTCTCCTTGAAAGAGGCACACTCTCAGAAACCGGACGAGTCGGAGCCGCCGTGAGTCAGCATTGCCTTGCTGGCTGACAGCGAGTTACAGGTGAAGAAACTGCCCACCAGAGGCGAGTGACCAGCTGCACAGGCCCCGATCAGGTAGCAGAGCTGGGACTGGACAGGGTAAATATACCTGTATTTACTCAGATGCCTTGAAACAATGTTCTCCACCGACTGATGGCCAGCAGGCATCAGCTGTGTCCCGCAGTCCAGCAGCCACAGGGCACATGGGGCCGATGTTAAGAGGAGGCACTGTGTGTGCATGCGCTATTCTTTATTCTTTTCATGATAACAATGTCCACATTAAGGAGCCCTGGTGGTGCTTTTGGGCACGCGCTGAACTGCCAACCACAAGTTTGGCGGTTCAAATCCACCACCCAGTTGGCTCCCAATGGACGACCTTGGAAACCCTAGAAGAACAGTATGAGTGGTCATCGACTCAACGGCGGTGGGTTTAATGCTAATGTTTGACATACACTGAGCTGAGTATTACCTAGTGCCATTTTCTAGCAAGGGAACTAGGCTCACACCAGCAAGATGACTTGTCCCCAAGTGTTCTTCTGTCACTCTGGCTCATCCGTGAGGTTCTAGAAAGGGGGGGAAGAGAGAGAGAGAGAGAGAGAGAGAGAGAGAGAGAGAGAGAGAGAGAGAGAGAGAGAGAGAGAGAGAGAGAGAAGAAGAAGAAGAAGAAGAAGGAGGAGGAGGAGGAGGAGGAGGAGGAGGAGGAGGAGGAGGAGGAGAAAGAAAGAGACCACCAAAAAACACACAGAATGGCATAATGGGTGAGGTGAGTGGGAACTTCCTGGGACGGTTTGGTCCATCCGTTTGGCCTTTCTTCACCCAGAGTGCATGCCCGATGCCTCAGCCCCTCTGGTCACCCTGAGCCCAGAGCAGCGAGTACTTTGACACCTGGCACAGATCTGGGGCCTCAATAGAAACAGACAGGCAAACGCTTCTTGACATTAGTAAGTAGAAGCAAGTGAATAAAGTATGCCTGGGTTGCAATTTAAAGAGGCGATTTTATTCCCAGCTTGATGGGGCTTGGGGTAAGCTTTTGGGGATGCATTTTTATGAGTTCCAAAGGTATTTGTTTCACATGCCTTTAAGAGGTACCAGTACCATAAATAATAACTGATATTGAGCTCTAGCTATATGCCAGCTACTCTGCTAAGTACGTCCACGTGGATCATTTCACTGAAGCCTCACAGGTCTGCGAGGTAAGCCTCCCCGGGCCTCGGCGTGACAAGGGCCTGGCTGTCTTTCTGCGCTGGCAAAAGTGGCAGCTGTGGGGTCCTCCTGTTCTGAGCATTCAAGCTCACTCTGCCTCTAACTGCAAGTTACGAACACACTCTGCTTCTGCGCTCCACATCTGCTGTGCTGCACCTCTGCGCTGTGCTCTCTCAACTCCTGGAAGAGAGTGGCTTGAGATCCTCGTTTCCCCCTAGGAAAACTTGATTTAAAAAAAGTAAGCAATTGAAAAACTAACCACAAACCTAGGGGCACTAAGACAAGGGATGTCTATACTACCAAACATAATGAAAAACACCCACACCACAGAAGCTAAAGCAGAGGGCTGGGACCTTCTGAAAATCCGACATGAATGTCCCTCAAAAGACTTCCTCAGAAGAGGAGGAAGAGAACTCGAAGACTGGGAAGAAAATATTTGGCAATAATGTACTAGGTAAAAGGCTAACTTAAAATCCACAGAAAACTGTGACACCCTACTAAGAAAATGCAAATAACCCAATAAAAATGGGAACAGAGCATGAACCATTTCCTAAAGATGACAGACATCAGGGGCCAACAACCATATGAAGAAATGATGGCATTCATTAGCTGTAAGAGAAACACAAATTAGAACAATGATGTGATACCACATCACACTGACACTCTTGGCAAAAAATTTTGAAAACATACATGCTGGAGAGGCTGTGGAGAGACTAGAAGGCTCATGCATTGCTGGTGGGATTGTAGAATTGTACAGCCGCTATGGAAGACAGTCTGGTACTGCCTTAAACAAATGGAAATACAACTACCTTATGACCCTGAATCTCTCTATGTGATATATCCCTGAAGGCACAAAGAACAAAACATAAACGGATGTAGGCACACCCACGTTTATCACAACAATTTCTGTGGCAGCAAAAAGATGGGCACAATCGAAAACCCCATCTCTGGAGGAAGAGATGAGCAAACTCGCACATACACACAAAGAATATTATGCCTCCGTGAAAAACAATGATGAGCCTGTTGAATGCCTCGTGACATTGACAAACGAGGACAGTCTGTTGAGCAAAGTTAGTCAATCTCATAAAGATAAATATTTCATGATATCATTACTATAAAGAAAAAAATGGTTTTCACACCGAAGGCCAACTCTTGGAAGACTGGGACAAGCCAGGGGCAGGGGAGGGAAGGCAGAGAGGAGGGACAGATTGGTGAGGAGGGAGGCTGGGTGAGCAAAGAAAAAAAAATCACATACACAGAGGTTCACTGGGATACTATCCTTGCTTTGATGCCATGTGCTGCGCTGTCCAATAACATATAGTGCTTTTTTGGTATCTATTATATTTCAAAAATAAAAAGGAAAATAGTACAAAATCATTATTTTATTTTAGAGAGAGAGAGAGAGTCACAGGCTTAGTAATGCTCAAGAGCCTTTACCTGGCAGATGTGCGCACTAGTCGGAGGGGCGACTAAAAGAAGAGAAGCAACATCGAGCACGATTTAAATTGGTTTGTGGCACACGAGGTTGTTTCAAACAAACAGACAAACAAACAAACAAAAAGGAATTAAAAAAAAATTAATGTGGCTTGTGTCCTCCAGAGATACATATTGAAACAGTAACTGCTGTACCTGTGAGCGACCCTGTTCAGCAACGGGTTTCTGTTTCCTTTTTGTCATGTCATTTGGGACCCATGAGAGTAGGATGGATCCCAGGTCTTGTAAAGAGCAGACTAGACACAGGGAGACAAACAGAGAGAAGACAGACCTCAGGCGACTACACAGCAGAGGCCTGCCGACCTGTCCAGGAATGCCGAGGATGACCAGCAGGGACTAGGAGCTCAAAGAAACAAGGAAACGTTTCTCTAAAGTCTGTGTCCCAGCTTGGATTCCCAGCCTCCAAATGTGGGCGACAATGAATTTCTGTTCTTTGATACCAAGACATTTGTGGTATTTGTGTCGCAACAGCCTGGGACGATTACCGTTGAGTGTCAACTTGGCTAAGCTTTGATTCTCGGTGGTTCGGCAGATAAGGGACTGCTTGCTTGTCCAGAATGTAATTGCTTTGAATGACGTGATCGGATGTACTCAGCCATCAGTCGAGAGTGGAGGTTCCTGGGCAGGATGGCCTGACTCCAGGATATAAGTGCATGTCTGACAGCATTCTCTCTCTCCAGCCTGTATTCTTTCCTCACCTGACCTCTGGTTCTTGGGCTGTGAGCCTACAGAAGTCTCTGGCCTGCTGCCTGATAGCTTTCGGATTCACCCCCATAGTTAGCCAGCATAGGTCTCCAGCCTGCCACTCACCTGTGGATTTTGAACTGGGCAGTACCCACAGCGCATGCACCATATCCTTGAAGTAAATCTGTCTGTCTGTGAATGTGTGTCTATCCAAACCTGCTATGGTATTGATTGCAACTTGCTGTTGTTGTTCGACCCCTGGGCACAGCGGAACGAAGCCCAGCTCGGACCTGCTCCATCGGCACAATCGTTCCTAGCCTGAGCCCGTAGATGCAGCCACGCGTCAATCCATTTCATCGAGAGTTTCCCTGTTTTTCCCCACTTTCCCACATATGATGCTCTTCTCCAGGAACTGGTTTCTCCTGACAAAGTGCTATAAGATGACGTCTTGCCATCCTGGCCTCTAAGGAGCCCACTGGCCGTACTCCTTCCGACACAGAGAAGTCTGTCCTTTGAGCAGTGCTGTGGTACTCCCGACATTCTTCTCCAGCCCCACGATTCAGATGCATCGATTCTTCTACGGGCTTCCTCATTCTCCACTGCATATGAGGCAGTGGAGAACATCATGGTTTCGGCCAGGCACACCTTATAGCAACCCTGTAAGACAGGACAGAACTGCCCCTGGCAGTTTCCAGAATGGTAACTCTTCACGGAGTAGAAACTCTCACCTGTCTCCCACAGAGAAGCTGGTGGTTTTGAACCGGTGACCTAGTGGTTAGTAGCCCAATGCATAACCACTGTAGCACCAGGGCTCGTGTGTGTGTGTGTGTGTGCGTGTGTGCATATTTGTGTATGTAGTCACTGGCTTGGCTCCTCTAGAGAACCCATACTAAACACAGCCGTAAGAAACAAACACACTTGCTATTCTGCAGTTCTGACATCCAGGGTGACAGCTATCCCCTCCAACGTCTCCTCTACTGTTCCCTCAGTTCAGAGACTTTCCCCATTCATTGTGTGTTTCCATCTTTATGCTCCTAAGCTTGAGGCCCCAGATGAAGCTGGGGTTTGAGACTGATTATTCCACACTCCACCCTGCACTGACACTGTCCAATTGTGGAGTGTTTCTCTGTCCCTGGGTACCCCCTGTGTGTTCCACTAACTGCTGTATCCCTACCCTACTGTTTATGTAGTATTTTTCTCTAAAGCTATTCATGCTTGTTACTGAAACATGTTTATTTTAAAAGACCCCTTTGTAGCAATGCCATTCATGGAAAACTAGAACCGTACTATCCATAGAAAGTAACCATAAAAAATACCAATAGTCAGAATGAAAGTTCATGAATTGTCTGCCAAGGCTGTGAGCCTGAGGCCTGGACTCTCTACATTAAAAAGAGATATGCACCCCCGGTATTTTTAAAGCCATGCTATTTCTCTGTGTGATATTGTAATGGTAGACGCATGACATCATACATTTGTCAAACTCATAGGGTTGAAAAGCACAAATGTGAACCCTCATGTGAACTATGGACTTCAGCTAAGAATAAGGTGCACATATTGGTCTGCCATATAGGAATGTGTATATAGACCAAGAGAAAATTATTTGAATAGAACAGAGAGGCTACTTCATGGCTCAACGTCAGGAAGGGTGTGTATCTTTTCACTATAGGTCCTCGATCTGTATGCTGAGCAACTAATCCGATCAGCTGAGCTATACAGAGAAGAGCATGACATCAGGATTGGAGGCAGGCTCACTAACCACCTGCAATATGCAGATGACACCATGGCGGCTGCTGAACCGGAGGAGGACTTGCAGCACCCGCTGGTGAAGGTCAAAGACTTCCGCTTGGAGGGCGCTGCAATAGAAAGACAACACAAATCCTCACAACGGGACAAATAAGCAACATCCCGTTAAGTGGCAGAAACATTACAGTTGTCAAGGATTTCATATTGCTTGGCTCCACCATCAATGCCCACAGAAGCGGCAGGTAAGAAATCGAACGACATCTTGCATTGGGCAAGTCTGCTGCAAAAGACCTCTGGAGAGCATCGAAAAGCAGAGACGCCCCTTTGAAGACTAAGGTATTTTCAATCTCCTATGCATACAGAGGCTGGCGAAGGAAGATGAAAACAGAATGGAAGCAGGTGAATTATAGTACCGGTGAAGAGTAGTGATATGGTGAGCAGCCCAGAGGATGCAGGAATCTGTACTGGCAGAGTAGTCAGGAGGCTCCTTGGAAGTGAGCATGGTGAGAACGGCGTCTCTGGCACTTTGGGCATGCCGCCAGGAGCATCCAGCCCCAGAGAAAGACGTCCTTCGTGGTAGAGGGTCGTCAAGAGAGGAAGACCCTCCACGAGCTGGACTGACCCAGTGGCTGGAACAATAGGCTCAAACACGAGAGTCGGGGAGATGGCGAGGACCAAGCGGTGCTTGGTTCTGAGATGCATCAGGTCACAGCATCCAACAATGATCAGTCTCTCCGTCGTAACAAACGCACCCGAGGAAGACCAGCTGCTCCTTACAGAAGCAGCAGTGTGTAGGCAGAGGACTCAGGGGGATGCAAACGTCTCTGAAAATGATTTAAAACACTGCACCCAGTAAAGGGAGGTAGTGGCTAGAGACACAGGTCGGGGGGTTGAGGGGTGCCCTGGTGTGACAAATGGTTATGGTCTTGGTCGCTAACCAAAACATTGGCAGTTCAAATCCACACAGCAACTCCGTGGGAGAAAAGGGTTGGCAATCTTCTCCCATGAGGACAACAGCCAGGCAAACTCTGTGGGGGGCAGTTCTGCTCTGTCCCATGGGGTCATGATGAGTCGAAATCGGCTCAACAGCCCCAAGCAACAACGTACAACTTTCCGACATGATATGGAGGTTTGGGAAGAAAACAACTCAAAAGCAGGGCGCATCTTTGGCTAGTTGCTTCAGTGTTACCCGATATGCTGGGGGACGACTAGAATACGCTGTCACTGTATTGCAGTCGTTGAAAACAGAACATTGCAAAAAAAAAGTCATTGCAGAAAGATCAGGCTCTAGGGCAGCAGTTCTCAACCTGTGGCTCGCGACCCCTTTGGGGTCGAACGACCCTTTCACAGGGGTTGCCTGATTCATCACAGTAGCCAAATGACAGTGATGAAGTAGCAACGAAAATAATGTTATGGTTGGGGGGTCACCACCACACGAGGAACTGTCTGAAAGGGTCACGGCCTGAGGAAGGTTGAGAACCACTGCTCTAGAGTCAGGCAGACACAGTGTCATCTCCACTGCTTCCTGTGTGACCTTGGGCCCACCCAGTTACAAAGTGTGCAAAGTGGGGATCATGACAGAATCCTACACAGGACTGGTCAGAGAGGACCTCCTTGCACAGTTGCCACTATTCTTATCTAGACCGAGCACAGACTTTCTAACATGAAGATTGGTTTGTACAGACTAACGAAGGAGGGCTTTCATAGGGACCTCACTGTTAGTTGTTAGGTGCCAGGGCTTTGGCCGCCACTCACAGCGACCCTCTCTACAGCAGAACCAAACAAGACCCAGCCTTCGACCTCCTCAGACTTGTGGTTATAGTTGAGCCCATTGTGGCCTCAAAGGTCTTCCTCGTTTTCATTGACCTTCTACTGTAGCAAAGTATGACATCCTTTTCCAGGGACTAGTCTCCCTGACACCATGTGGAAAATACCCGAGACAATGTCTCACCCTCCTTGCTTCCGTAGACCTTCCGCTGTGCTTCTTCCAAAGCGGGCCTGCTTGCTTCATCTGGCGGTCCACACCACCTTCCATAGCCTTGCCAGCGTCATCATTCGAACGCATCAATCCTCCGCTGGCTTTCCTTAGTCAGTATCCAACTTTCTTTTTTGAAAAACCTACATTATTTTATCCAGAAAGCAGTCTGATCACACAGGGTCCAAGAGCACTCGAATAGCAAACCAAACAGGATCAGATGTTATAGATTGGCCTTCAAATATCATGGCCAGCGACGCCATGCGTGCCTGGGAGCTCACCAAGATAAGACCGCCTCTATCCCTCAGTGGCCAGCCCACCACTCAGCAGAGCTTTCCTATGTGCAGCCGCTTCAGGCTCCATCGACTCTTTATTTTCAGGCTCTGAATAGCTGGGGTGATCTCAGCAGAGGTCAGAGAACCGGCTCCACATTGGCAGTGTGCCAAAACGTGGGCAATTGAGCCTTCGAATACGTCACAGCAACGTTTACCATCTCCAGAACCTCACCAGGTTACAGACAAATTCGGATGGCTCTAGGAGAGAAAGCCCGGGGTCCCCAAGGACCGGGGTCCCCAAGGACCAGCTGGAAGTCCCCTCCAGGAAGCCAGTGTCCACCTTTCACGTGCATGTGAGGCGATTGAAAACACCATGTCTTGGTCCGGTGCACCCAGTTCTCAAAGTGACCTCCTTGCTTTTTCCACACTCTAAAGAGGTCTGTGTGGCAGAGTTGTCCGGTGCGATGCATCTGTTGATCTCTTGACGGCTGCTTCCATATGCACTGATTGTTGATCCAAGCAAGACGAAATCTTTGACGATTCCATCTTTTCTCCATTTCCCTTTCCTACTGGTCCAGGTGTGAGGATTTTGGTGGTCTTTACATTGAGTTGTCATCCAGACTGAAGGCTGCACTCTGAGATCTTCATCAGCAAGGGCTTCCAGCCCCCTCACCGTCAGCAAGCGAGGCTGTGTCACCTGCATACCGCAGGCTGTTAATAAGCCTTCCTCCCGTCCTGATGCCATGGTCTTCTCGTAGACCCCAGTTTCTCGGATTATTTGCTCATCATAGAATGGAGCAAGTATGGTGAGAGGACACAGCCCGGGGACAGAGTATTTTTAATGAGAAACTTGGGGTTACAATGTTTCCGTTCCAGCCAGGCTAGCTTGCTTACTGTAAGCAAAGGAGGTCTCTCTTCATGCATAACATTTATCCAGAAAGCGCTAGACACAGTAACATTTACAAAGATTAGCTCTTCAGTTCTCACCACAACCGCATGTGGTGGGAACCCTGACAGCCCCATTTCACAGACGAGGACACTGGGGCCCCCAGAGGTGAACAATGGATTGGCTCTACGTCTCACTGCTGGTAGGTGCCTGAGCTCAGATTCAAGCCCAAGCATTCTGGGGTCCTCCTTGCTACCACGCCCCTCTCTCTCCTTTTGCAGTTAGGATTTGGGTCGGGCAAGACCACATGCTAGGCGGGGAAATGCCATGGAGCAAGTCCAGCCCAGGCCCTGCCTCCTGGGTGGGGGGGGAGTGCAGCGTCTGCTTGGAGCGCGGTTGTTTTCTTACCTTATTGAATTCTCCCATTCTCTTGTGTAGCTGGGTGTTCCTATTGACCCCATTTGATGGATGGGGAGATTGAAGTTGAGAGAGATCAGGTAAGTTGCCCACGTGTGGCAATCCAGCCAGTGAGTGGCAAGGACAGGATCCCTAGGTGGGCCTGTCTGACTTCCAAGCCTTGGCTTCAGTCCAGGTTTCTCACTCTCAGCACTGGGTGGGGTGGGGTGGTGGTGGTGGTGGTGTCATTCTTGGTGGTGGGAGACTGTCCTTTGCATTGTAGGATATTTAGCAGCAGCCTCCCTGGTCTCTCTGCCTACTAGAAGCCAGCAGCAACACCACCCCCGTTCCTTCCCTCTGTAACAACCAAAAATATCTCCAAACACTGCCAAATGTCCCCTGGGGACACCATCCCAATCCCCTTGTCTTCACCTACCCACCATTTGAAGACACCGCTCAAACCACTTGGCTGCCTGTGTCGGGTCCCTTGGCAAGAGCCTGGCTGGAGGGGCTGCTTCTCCTGTAGGGCTGGGGGCTCAGGCAGGAAAAGCTCAGAGAAAGGCGTCCTGGGTCTGAACTCAGCTCTTGGGGCTATCGGCAGGCCCTACAGTCACCAAGTCTCTCCTGCCCCAGGATCTGAAAAGAAGTCACTCCCTGTGGGCTTGAGGATTTGTAGACTGGGCCTGTGAACCGTGTGTCGGCCTTCCTTTTGGAGGCTGAGCCTGGGCTTGCTCCCACTCTCCTGGGCCCAACCTTCTCAGGGGTTCACCACGATTGCCTTACACTCTCAATGGAGATCATGGGGGTCTTGCCTCCAATGAGGGGTTGTTTCCTGCCCAGCTCCCTGAAAGTAAGCCTGCTCCTTCCTTCCTCTGGTGGGAAAGAGATGGTTGGGTGGTGGGAACCGGGAGAGGCCAGGCCTCTGGGTTCCTGCCTCTAATAGGTCATATGCCTGTCTCTGATGTTCCCAAGTGACTCTAGGGCACTGACTCCTGCCAGCCAAATTCACACGAGAAGGTTTCATGTGAACAAGCTGTGTCCATCTGTGGGGTTTGGGACAAGCCCTGGTGGTGCTGTGGCCTAGGCAGGGGGTGGGGTGGGGGCTTATGCTAAGCTCAAGGTTGGCAGTTCAAACCTGGACTGCCTCCCGTGGTAAAGGTTTATAGTCTTGGAAATTCTACACTGACTCACTACGACTCAGAATCAACTTGATTGCAATGGGGTTCAAAGGTTTTGGTATTCCAAACCAGCGAGCAAAGTATTTGTACCTCTTGCCCCAAACAGCCTTTTGGTTTTTGTTTTCAAATGAAAGAAATGTACAGGCCTGGGTTATTTAAATACCAGGGGAGGGTCTGCTGCCCGTGGCCTGGCCTAGAAATGAGGGCAGTCTGGTCTCGTGGGGGCCCATCTGCAGCAGGCCTCAGGGAAGAAGGAAGAATTACGAGGTGAAAGCCTGCCTGGGCCGCTTCCTCTGTCAGGAAAGGCCTCCCTGCAGTATTTTCTGTCTCGTCAACGCTGCATTTCATTTTAAATTGCAGCCGAAAGCAGATATTTTCCCTCTTGCCTATTACACCTCTTAATTTGTCTCTCCCTCTGCTGTTATTTGTCTCTATAAAGTATTTTGCATGAAAGCCCCACACAGCACAATGTTGTTTTGCCTGGGGACAGGTTTAACAGGCTTAGCAGACCCAGGGAGGCTTAGGCTGGAGTGGGCAGGTGTGAGGGTCTTGGCGGTAGACCCACGTGCCTGAGCACATATACCTGGACCAGGTGTACACGTGCGGACTTTGGGTGGTACCTGTTGTCTGACAATGTCTGTATGTGTGCTCATGCCAACGCGTACATACACATACATGTTTTCTGTTTCTGTGTAATGACTTGAGTGCACGTTGACTAAAGTGTTTTTGTGCAACGCCAGTCTGTGTGCCTGCCATCTCTGCACAGAGCACACGCGTGCACCCAGACACAGGCACCCAGGCGCACACAAGGCAGATAATGTGTGCGTACCTCTGTGCCCACGCCAGGGTTCCCGCCTCTCCCTGCCCCACCCGGTGGCCCTGGCCCAAAGTGGAGCTGTGGGTAAAGGAAGGCAGCTGCGGTCTGCGGGGAGATGGGGGCATTGGAAACCCTGCCTTTAGCCCTCAATCGCAGCCGGTACAGCAGCCCCATCGAGGCTCATCCTGAAGCTCGGCGACTCCCTGGATAGGTCCCGGGAGCGCCGGCCGGCCGCTGCCAATCCCGGGCTGGGGTAAGAGAGGCCACCCACCGACGGGCCGAGAACGCCCGACCAGGGCGATCGCCTGCCTCCTCCGAAGGAGCAGCCGCCGCCGGAGCAGCGGCGCGGACGGAGGTAGGGGAGGGGGTCAGGGTGGCTCCCGGTCCGACGAACGCTGGGCAGTAACCAATGGGCGACGGCGGCCCAACGGGGATCCCTCAAAGGCAGCCAATGACCTTGCTCCGCGCTGCACCCCGCCCTCGCGGCCCCGCGCCGCTGGACCATTGGTGCCTGCGGGAGTGAGTGTGGGGAGGGGGCGGGGGCGCCGTACCGGCCAGTCTGAGCGGGGGCGGAGCCTCGAGGCCCGGCCCCGCTCTCCACCCTCCGGGGCGCGGGCTGCGGCGCCGGGAGAAGCGGGCGGCGGGGCGCGCGCAGGGGGGCGTGGCCGGGGGCGTGGCCACGCGGGAGGCGGGGCGGCGGGAGCTGTCGCAGTGAAAGCCCGAGCGGGCGGCGGCGGCGGCGGCGGCGGAGGCGGCCGGCGGGGGTTCGCGCGTGCGGGGCGCAGGCTTGGCGGCGGCGGCGGCCCGTCTGGAGCGGCCGCGGCGAGGACGCCAGCTGCAGCAGGGGCGCCGGCGGGCCGGGAACAGGTGATCCCCGCAGGGGCCCCGAGCCCCGCCGAGTTGGCGGCGGGAGCCCGCGCTCCCGAGCGCAGCTGCAGCCTCCCCGCCGCGGCTCGTCGCCTGCCTCGAGCTCCCCTGGGCTCCCGGGGGCCCGGCCGCCCGCTCGCCGCGGAGCAAAGTTGGGGACGGGTCCCGGCCACTGAGCGCCGGTGCTGTGGCCCCTGTACCGGGCGGCGCGCCCTCGGAGCGGAGAGGAGCCGCCCGCCCGCCGCCGCCGCCGGGTCCCCGAGCCGGCGCCTCCGGAAACTGCTTCCACGGCTGAAACTTTGGGCGACGCCGCGCGCGGGCGAGAGGCCGAGGGGCCGCGGGCGGCGCGCGGGGACCAGCACGCCGGCCGGCCGCGCGGCGGACGGCATGTGACGGCCCCGGGGGTGGCCGCAGCGCGGGAAGGCGCGGGCCCCGCTGCGGGGAGAGGCTGCAGCGCGCGGCCGGTGGCTGCGGGCCCGGGCCCCGAGCCGTGTCGCCCGGCGCGCCCGGGCCCCGCTGACGCCGCTGCGCCCCCGCCTCTTCGAGGGAGGACTCTCTCCAAACTCCCGGAACTTCGGGGGGGGGGCTGTCCCAGAAGCCGCGGAGCTCGCTGAGTGGGCAGCCTTGCCCGAGGGCCCCCGCCCGGGCTTGGCCTCGGACGCCCTCTCCTTGCCCAGCCTCGGCCACCACGTGCCTGGGCTCCGAGGGCTCCCCGAGGCCGTGATCGGAGCTGACTGCCCCCAGCCCTGTGCCTGCTCAAGATGCTCGTGAGGAAAGTGCCCGGCCTGGTCCCGGCCTCCGCCTGGGGGCTGCGGTTGCCGCAGAAGTTCCTCTTCCTTCTCTTCCTCTCCGGCCTGGTCACCCTGTGCTTCGGTGCCCTCTTCCTGCTGCCCCACTCCTCTCGCCTCAAGCGCCTGTTCCTGGCCCCCCGGACCCAGCAGCCTGGCATGGGACTGGTGGCCGCGATCGCTGGCCACCCATTGGTCCGGGAGCAGGAGCCGTTTCCCAACCCGGCCCCAGCTGCGCCGGCCCCCGGGGAGGATGACCCCAGCAACCGGGCCAGTCCCCCCCGCAGGAAGGGGTGGCCGCGGCGCACTCGCCCAACGGGGCTTCGGGAGTTGTCCACAGCGTCTCGGGTCAACAGCATCGTAGCTCCCAAGCCCCTGGAGGGGAACGTCCCCTTCAGCTTTGACTACAAGGCGTTCCGGAGTCGTCTCCGCCACCCGGTGCTGGGGAGGCCCGATGAGAATGAGGAGTCCCGGAGCCTAGTGCAAGACCAGCGCGAAAAAATTAAGGAGGTAAGGACCGACACCCCCCCCCAAATAAAAGACCCAGCCACCCCTAAACCACAGCAGCATCAACAACCCCCTGTGTTTCTTTCTCGCACTTCCCTGACCCTACTCCTTCCTGGATCCTGCTCCACCCTCAGCCCTGCAGGCACTCTTCTTCCCAAACTTCCTACCTTCCCACCATCCCTCCCACTTTCCCCCCACCCGCCTGAGTCCACCATACCCAGCCTGGCCACATAGCCCAGCCCCGGGCCAGCTTTCCCCTCCACCTGATGCTGGTCTTTCCTGTCCTCCCCCCCACCCCTCTCTGGGAGACTAGAGGTCTGGTTCCTCAACAGTTCTGGTTTCTCTCTCCTTGCATTTGTCCGCAGGCAGGCAGCTGCTGGGCACATCCCTTCTCACTGTGTGCCTGTAAGGCCTAGCCTCCCCGAAACCCTCTTAGGGTTTGCCACCCTCCCCAGAAGCCCAGCACTGGGGGTGGGGGTGGGTGGCCGTATTTGGGGTCCTTGCAAGTCTTTTGTCATCTAGCCAGCAACCTACAAATCAGGATGCTGTGCCCTCCGCCTGTTTCTGTGGCGCCGCAGACCAGATGAAATGCACAGCCGGGGCATGTTACAGAAAGGCCTGGCTGTGCAGCCCCCAGAGCAGCACATCCAAAGTGAGTGGGTCAAACCCTACGGCTGCTCTCTGAGAGGAGGATGCGGCTGTGGGCGTTTATAAAGATGTCCAGCTTTCAGAACCATCCAGAGAGGCTGACTCTGCCATACAGGGTCCCTGCCAGTGGCTGAGGCATGGGAGCAGTTGTGAGGCTGGTCCAGGACCAGGCAGTGTTTGGTTCTGTCGTGCATGGGGTACAGTGCAGGAGGCAGACTGCATGGTAGGTGCCTGACACCGCCCCCTAAGCAAACAGCAACCAGCACAGCCTCAGCGGGACTGGAAGGCCACTTGTGACTCTCCTGTTATACCACGTTGAGAGCTGCCTGTGTGAGGCTTGCGCCCAGCAGTGTGGAGGGGCTGCAGTGACACCCCCAGGCCACGAGGGGGCTGTGGGCAAGCCGTGGGCCAGGGTCTCCTCCCTGGAAGAGAGGAGGTTTCCCCTTCCCCCCTGCAGACCCAGAAGGAAAGGGCTGCTTGTGTTTGCACTTGGTGGCTGCTGTGAGGAGTCCACGGGTCTGCCCTGAGTTGCAGAGAGCGCAAGGGTGAGGACCCAGCCTGCCAAGACCTTCTAGGGAGCGGGCAGAGCATTCTTCCCTCTCTCTCAGTGGCCCTCTAGCCTCCTCATTTCAACTGTGTTTCAACCGTTCTCTGCTAATCCCTGTTCAGACACTGTCTGAACGAGCAATCCCAGGGTTTCTTGTCACACTAAGATAGGAAGCCCCGGAGAAGCTGAGTCCTTATGATTCACAACTCCCCTCCACACACACAGCTCAGTTTCCGGATTCCTCTTGCAATCTCAAAGGTTAATGGAAGGCTGGACTGTGCACCAGACAAGTCATCTGCTCCTCCCCTTTCCTGTTCAGGAACTTTGTTATTGAATACTCACTCCCCTGGACCACCTGCAGCTCCCTCTCTAATCACCTCTGGTGGGCATTTTCAGCCCTGGAGGGCACTGCCTGCCACTGACACGACATTCACTGCATGCATCTGTTTTCCCTGAGGGGTGGGGAAATGGGGTCCAGATGTTCAAAAGGCTCTCTGAAAGAATTAAGAATTAGCTACTGCCTCCTGGGTGTTTGACCCATTCCTGAAAGCCTCTGGCTGGGAGTGGTACAGGAAGGGGGCCTGGCTACAGGGCACTTGGCCCCCACATCTCTGTACTGTGAGGACAGCCTCCTTGGCCAGCAGGGGCTGGGGCTTGGTGAGAGGCGTGGAGACTTGGTGCTTCTCAGGAGACTCTGCTTTAACGGGCTTAGCAGTGGTTTGAGTTGGTTGTCCGATGTTGTGCAAATCTGGATCCGTGATTTGGCGTTCCCCTGCACCCTTGTTCCCAGTCGGAAGCATTCTTAAGTGTACCTGCAGTTGGTGTTCTGTGCCTGAGCTCCCCATTGGCGGATTCAAGGCCTTCATTGTTTGCTGCTGTGGAGCTGGGCCTGACTCATAGTAACTCCAGGCACAATGACATGAAGTGCTGCCTGGCCAGCCCCATCCTCAGGACCACTTGGGAATAGGGTCATTTTGATCCATCGGGTTTCCTTTCTTTGTTCAATAAAGACTTATTTAAAATATTTTTAATGAGAAAAAAAGTATTTTAATAATTTTACTGACATGTAATTCATATTATACAATTTAGTGGTTTAAACATATTGAAAAGAATTGTGCAAGCACCCCGCAGTCCATTTTAGAATATATTCTTTCTTGTGCTATTAAGAGCTCCCCATTGCCCCCAACCTCCCCTTGCATGACCCTAAGAAACCATTCATTCGTGACTGTCCTTAAAGATCTACCTATTCTGGATTCCAGATCTACCGGAGTTTCATTTCACAAGTAAGATCATTGGGCCGCCTTCCTAGCCCATCTTGGTCAGGAAGCTCTTTCGAAACCTGCTCAGTCTCTTAGCAATACGCAAGTGTCCACCAACAGATGGTGGCAGGGAGGCACATTAGCTGGGACTTGAGCCTGGGTGTGTTAGTCCAGGTAGACGAGAGAAGTGAATTCAGGGATACTGATATGTGTAGAAGAAAGCTTTATATAAAAGAGCAATTGTATATTGAGAACATCCCAGCCCAGTCCAGATCAAGTCCATAAATCCAATATTAGCCCATATGTTCAATACTAGTCCATAAAGTCCTCTTTAGACTCATGCAGCCATGCAGTAATGCCAAGTGCAGGAAGATCACAGGCCAGTAGGTCAAAAGCCTTGTAGATCCAATGGTGGTGGAAACACCTCAACATTGGCGTGGGTCTCCGGCATGGCTCCTCCAACTCCAGGGCTCTGGCTCCATCAGTGTGTCTCCACTTGGCTTGTCAACAGAAATGTAGCAGAGTGTGTGTCCCGCCTCCAGCGAGCTATTTATCTCCTTAGTGCCTCCTAATGAGGTCATCAAGCTGCCACCTGATTGACAGGCTAAACCCCACCCCTTCACTCAAGTCTCTAGCTGACACCAGATGATGTAACTACCATGCTGGTCGGCCACAGGGAAGGCGAGACTTCTATCATTGAGCCTCACCATCCCTGATTTTGAGCTCCTTAGAGTGGAGATACAGGGTCACATAGACTATTGTGCTTTGAAGCTGCTTGTCTCTTCTGGAATTTGACTCCCCCCTCAGATGACCTGAAGAAGGTGGAGCCGATCTTTTGGTCTGGCTGTTTACCCAGAGTCATGCCTTCCCTGGTGCCACCTGATGAGGAATGCACGTGGCTTTCTTGTCTTCTCAGTTAGATCCCGCTCTGCTGTGCTCGGGGCTAGCCCGTTTCAGAGAGGCGCCTGTTTGCTCAAATAGGACCTGCGTTCCTCTCAGCCTCCTTGGTTTCCAGACAACGATGGATTAGACCCGGGGGCAGAGGGGACATCGCCATCAGATAAAACAGGCCCTGTGCTCAAAAGATGAGGTTTCTGAGGTGAAAGTAAACACTAGGAGGGACTCAGGATGACAAATGAGAGCCGATGCAAATGCAGGCAGGAGAGGAGCAGCGTGGCCTGAGAGATGGACACGCCGCAAGGTCTGCACTGATAAGACAGGTTGGAGCAGTGGGTCCTGGGTGTGCACGTCTCAGAAAGCAATCTGTCACTAGAACCAGCACCTTCTTACTGCACGATTTGGGGACTTTGGAGGAGGCAATGTGTGGTGCACAGGGGAGACCCAGAGAACCCGGACCCAGGGCTCCACGTAGTCATCAGCTGGCTGAGTGTGACGTGGGATACAGATGGGAGAATAGGCCGGTGGCCTTCACTCTTCCAACCCTGGCCTCCTAAGTGGACTGCCCTCAGTTGGTCTTGTCTTAGACCTGTTTTCAACCTGCCTCAGTTCCATGGAGCATTGCTGGGTGGTGCCCGCTGCTGCATCCCAGCACCTAACTGAGAGATGGTGTTCAGAGAGTTGACTCTGTTCATGATTCCCGTCACCCGTGGGGAAGGCTGGGATGCGGCTGGTACAGTGACAGAATCCCAGGGAATGTGAGGGGGTGGCAGCTTGCTAGCAACCACCTCAGTCAGATCTAAGTATGATGAAGGAAATAGGGCGACCTCAGCAGAGGTGGTGCGTTTCTTATGGATTCAGGTTCACGCAGACTCTTCTCACTCTCAAGAAGTACTGGGAAGGTAGTGTGTCAAGGCCACGTCCCAGTGAAGGATGGTAAAATCTCTCAGACCCTGTAGACCAGGGGTCCTCAAACTTTTTAAACAGGGGGCCAGATCACTGTCCCTCAGACCTGTTGGAGGCCAGACTATAGTTTAAAAAAAAAACAACCCTATGAACAAATTCCTATGCACACTGCACATCTCTTATTTTGAAGTAAAAAAACAAACAGGGCAAAAACACCCGGAGGGCCGGGTAAATGTCCTCAGCGGGCCACATGTGGCCCGTGGGCCGTCGTTTGAGGACCCCTGCTATAGATGGTAAGCCCTGTGAGGTAGTGGGCTACACAAGTCAGCAGTTCCAAACTCAGGGAGCGCTCCCCGGATGAGACAAGGGTGTTTACTCCGTTAAAGAGCTGCCATCTCAGAACCTCTCAGAGCAGGTCTCCCCATCCTATAGGGTCGCTGCGAGTCAGCACCGGCTGGGTGCCAGGGAGTACAGTGAGTGGGTCCTACAGGAAATGGCTGGTTGCCCAGCTTCTAGAAGGACATCGGGCTCTTTCTGTGCTGGCGGGAATCTAGATCGGGGAGAACATGGTACAGCGAGTTGGAGTCGCCCTTACCCATTTGTTATTTTTGGACAAGCTACAGAACAGAGGACCCCTTCCCCTGGGAATTGAAGCCTCCCTGAATCCAAATTCCATGAGTTGAATGTCACACCCCCTCCCCCCCCCCACACCCCTGCACCTCATTTGTCCAGCCCAGTGCCCTTCGGTGTCACCACTGGATTTGGTGGCCCTGCTAAAAGTCCAGCCTGGGCTCCTATCTGAACCATGCCATCAACTCTAACTTAGGGAAATACCCTTTCCTCACTGACCCTCAGTCTTGGTGGCAAAGCGAAGAGGCTGGCAGTTAGTGGATCCGCCTCTGACTCTTAACTCCCAGCTGTTGACAGTTTATAGAGCTGCCCAAGTGCCCAGCACAGGGCTGACACCTAGTAGGAGCCCAGCTGTTTGGCTCAATGGCTACGGTAAAGATCCATAAACTTTAAGGTTGCTAGTTGGCCAGTCTGAGTTTTCTTCCTAAAGGAGCCTGGCATTCCAAGGGAGCTCCGAGTTGGGGCGATGGCCAGGTGCAGGGACTTAGCAGCTTGGGGTCCAGAGAGGCATGCAGAAGTTGCAGTAATTTTCCAAGTGCAGGGAGGTGGCGGCCGTGAGTAAACCCTCTGATGCCTGGATGGCAGTCTCTGGAGGTTTCCCCGGAGTGCCTGCGACTTGGCAGGTGTGCCCCACCCCCTGCCCTGCGTGGCCGCTAAACAAAACCTCTGGGATATTGTTGGTTATGATAGATGATGGTGTCTGAACAAGGCATCTTGGCAAATGATCTTTGCTCCCCATTAATGGGTCCCTTCGCTAGTCCTGAGCGGTTTCTCTGTGGAGCGGACTTACTGTCCATGGAACGCGGGGCCAGGCGGGGGCATGAGAAGGCTCTGTGTTCTTTCAGTGTGGGAGCCTCAATCTGCGAGCTGGTTGGGAGAAGTGGGGATACGCACACCTCGGATGTCAGGAGCTGCCCTGCGAGAGCTCTGTCGGGGTTGCGGGTGCACGTAAGTGCTTTCGCTCCCAGCGCCATCCTTCGGCCCTCCCGTCTGCTCCTGCATACCCATAGGACAGATCAACTCTGAAGGAAGGAAGGCCTCCCACAGCACACCAGCCCCTTGGGAGGCTTTTGCATCCAAAGCCCAGCCATGCACCGCCTCCTCTCCTTTAGAGCTGAGTGCTGCAGGTAGGACGATGCTTAGAACTTGCCCCACCTGGTGTCCCCTGAGCCCCCACACAGCCGGTTGGGCGCCTCACCTTTTCGTGAGGATCAGGTGTCGGCATTCCACGAGCGAGTGCTTTTCTGGCCTTAGATCTTTAACTCTTGTCTTTAATGTGAGGGCTAGAAACCAATGGAAAGATGACTTTCAAAAGTCAGCTGCTTATTTCACAGTGCAGTTAGCAGGGGGGCAAGGAAACAGATTCCCTGGCGGTTTCTAGAGTGACTGATTTACATCTGAGCTCGGGAAATGCCTTTTCTTCAGCTTTCCCCGAAGACTGATCCATTACTCCACCAAAAATAAATATTGTGATATATATCAGGCATACTTTGCTCAAAGGGACTTACATCTTTTCTCTTATTGAAAAAAATAAATCAGGCTCGCGGGTTGTGCAGGCCGGTGCAGGGAAGCTGTGGCGTGGCCTGGTCTCCCCCGGCCGCTGGGCATGGGCTCTGGCTGGGGTGCCAGGTGGAGCCTGTGTTTGGGCAGGTGCTGGAGGCCTTCTGTCCTCCTGCCGTGCTTCAGTTGGCCAGCGGCCACTGGACCCAGGATTCAGGACAGGTGTTCTCTGGTGGGCTTGTGCCTGTTTCTTCATTTACTGTAAAGTCGAACCACACATGGGGGAGGAATGAGGATTTCAGAGCCTAGGATGATTGTGGGTGCTCGTTCTGTGCACCCGGGTCCCAGATGGCCAGAACCACATCCTGACAGTGGACCCTGGCCCCACACGTACAGCTTTTTTGTTATCATTTTTGGGAAAAAAGATACAACAGACTTTGCTAGCCCTATATTTCCAAGGAGGAGCCCTGGTGGTGTAGTGGTTATGCTTTGGACTGCGATCCCCATGGTTGGCAGTTCAAAACCACCAGCAGCGTCGCCGGAGAACGACTGAGTTTTCTATTCCTGTAAGTACAGTCTTGGAAACCCCACAGGGGGTCGCAATGAGCCAAGAGTGACTCCCTGGCAGTGAGTTTGGTTTTGGGTTGTGTTTCCACAGCAGATGAAGGTAAACTAAACTGGAGACCCCTCAAGGAGTGCTGCAGACCCCACAACTTACCTGCTACTTGGTTCCCTCTCCCCTTCCTCCCCCACCCAGGGGGCTTGGTCACAGCCGAGCGCAGCACAGCCTCGGCTCTCCTACGTTGCTGAAGCTGAGATTGCTCATAAGTCAGACCTGCAACGAGAACAGGAAGGGCCGAGACCACAGTCCCTGGCAGGTGGCTTCTCCCTTCAGAGACTAGACTCTGAGGTTTGCGGGGAGCCCCCAGGCTGGGCAGGCAGGGTGGGGCAATAGCTCTCACTCCCCTGGGGCCAGAGTCTGTCTCTTACTCGTCACTGATTGGAGGCCGTCCCCATCTTTCAGTGCAGAGCTTTCCACAGTGACCTTTACAGAGGAAACTTGGGGCATATTGATTAGTACCCTCCTTAATAGAGGAACCATAATTATGCTTTTATTTCCCATCCCCTGGGAGTCAGCTGCTCGTGTCCATCTTCCAGGGAGTGAATTTTCCCTTAATAGCACCCATTTTCAGTGCCCTCAGTGCCTCAGTTGGGCATCATGTGTGACTGATGCGCAACTCATAGCCACCAAGACTGCACTCTCGATGGAGTCAGGCTGTCACACCCTCCTCTTGTTCCTGGGTTCCGGTGAACAGCCCAAAACCTTGTCCCTGGGCCACCAAGGCCCTCTGACTCAGGAGAATGGCTCCGTAGGGTTTTCTAGTGTGTCAGCTTTACTTGAGTTCGAACTGCCAACCTTTCACATATCAGCTGAGCGTTTTAGCCACTGCACCAACCCTTCACGCTGACTTGGTGTCATTATAGAACCCATAGGGCCCCCGGCTGGGTAACGGGTTAGCGGCTCAGACTACCAGCCATTCTGTGGGAGGGAGATGAGCCTTTCTACTTCGGGGAAGGACTATAGTCCTGGAAACGCACAGGGGCAGTTCTACCCTGTCTCACAGGGTCTCAGTGAGCGGGAAGGCTGCAATGGCAGGGAGTTACAAAACCCACTGTGAGCTGGTAATGCCCTGCAGGGGCTGCTAAATGAAGCGTAAGACTGGCTGCCTCTCAATGCCTGTTGTATTTCGTCTTGTTTTTCACCACACCCACCCGGTGCTGGTGCTGCTTACAGGAAGGCTTCAGAAAGTTTGTGAGAAAATGCCAATACCTTTTGATTCAATTTTTTCCATGAAGCTCCTTTGTATTTCGATATACTCTCCATGTATGATATACTCAGCTCTTAAAATCTGTTGGTTTCTGAGTTTGTGTAGACACCCGTGGAACATTTCCATCCCTTCACAAAGTTCACTTTGCCCTTCCCAGTCATCCCCCCATCCCGCACTCTCCTTATCTCTAGTCACTGTCCGGGTGTCTGTCACCAGAGATTAGTTCTACCTGTTCTTGAGTTCCCAACACATGGATGCGCCCTTTTATGCAAGGCTTCTTTGACTGAGATAATGTTTTTGAAACTCACCCATGTGTGGCTATCAGTAGTTTATGTCTTAACTACTGAGATGTTTCCGTTGTACGAATATACCACAATTTGTCCACTCACCTGTTGTCAGGTCTCTGCGTTCGTTCCAGTTTGGGGATATTATGCTGTGAACATTTATGTATGTCTTTATGTGGACATAAGTTTTCCTTTTGGGTAAACACCTAGGAATAGAGTTGCTGGCTCACGGTGTAGATGTGTGTTTAACTGTATAAGAAACTGCACCCCGCACGTTCCCCAAGTATAGCTATTCTGTGTTCCTTCTAGCAACGTGCGAGCTCTCTATCCTGTGGCTCTCAGAATCGTCAGGCCTGTCAGCCTTAGCCGTTCTGCGCAGTGCACAGAGATAGCTTGCCGTGGATTTCAGTTGCATTTGCCTGTAAACTAATGACCACGGAGTATCTCTCGTGCCCTTATTTGCCAGTTGCATTCCTTCTTTGGGAGTTCTCTTCAGGTCTTTTGCCCTGCCCGTTTTAAAGCTGAGTCTCTTAGTTGCCTTAGTGTATTGTCTTGCTGTCTTTTTGAATTGTAGGATTTAGTCTCATATTCTGGATGCAGATTCATTGTCTTTATTTCAAATGCTCCCATTCTGTGGCTTGCCGTTTTATTTCTGCCTATTTTTAAAATGGTGTCATTTAAAGAGAACGTTTTAATTTTGATGAATTTCATTGCTTGGGTATTTTCTTTTGTGGTTAGTGCTCTTTGTGCCCATTCTAAAATATCTGTGCCTGCCTCGGGACCATAAAGATCATCCCCCTTTTAGTTGCAGAAGCACCAGCACTTCAATCCATACATTTAAGTCTGCAGCCCCCTCAGATAAATTTTTATTTATGAGATAGGGGTTGAGGCTCATTATTTTCCATGGAGATATCCAGTTGCTTCATACTATTTATTGAAAAGACTTTCCTTTCCCTGATAGAATTGCTTTGATACTTCTGTCAGATTAATTGACTTTATGGATGTAGATCTATTGCTGGACTCTGTTCTGGTCTATAAATGAATCCTTAAGCCAGTGCCACACTGCCTTGATCACTGTAGCTTTAGAGTGTAGCTTGAACACAGGGCAACTCCATCTTTACATTTCTTTTTCAAAATTGCTTGCCTATCATAGGTCCTTTGTGGTTCTGTATGTTTAAGGAGAAGGTTAATTTCTATGAAACATCTTGATGGGATTTTTAATGGGTTTGCCTTGAATCTATAGATCAAAGTGAGGAGAAATGACATTTTAACGCTTTTGGGTCTTTCAATGCTATTTTTCTGTGTTTTTTTTTTAGGGTTACTTTAATTTCTCCTGACAGTGTTTTATAGTCTTTAGTGTAGAGGGTTTGAGCATCTTTTATTAAATACATATCTTGAGCCATGGTGGTTTAGCGGGTAACACAATGGGCTGCTAACTGCAAGGTCTGCAGTTCGAAACCACCAGCTGCTCGGCAGAGAAAGATGAAGCTTTCTCCTCTTGGAAGCGGTACCGTGTTGGCAACCCCACTGGGGGAGTTCTGTTCCCCTGTACAGGGCTGCTACGCATCAGAATCAGCTTGCTGGCCGTGAGTTTGGAGGTGGGGCTTTCATTTTCTAATTGTTTATTGCTAATATATGGGATTGCTATATAGATTGATGTCCTGTTTTGAAACCTTGTCAAATTCACTTATTTGATTTTTGTTTTTGTAGATTAGTTTAGGACCTAGCATGTGTACAGTCGTAGGAATACAGACAGCTTGACTGCTTCCTTTCTCATTTGTGTGCTTTTCATCCCCTTTCTTGTTTCTTTGCGTGGACTAGGATGTCCAGTATAGGGTGGCGTGGCAGTGGAGAGAACCACCTTATTTGCCTGATTTCAAGCAAAAAGAATCCAAACGTTCACCATTCAGTATCACATAGGCAATAGGATTTTTTTTTTTTGGTAGATGCCTTATCAGATTGAGAAAGTTCCCGTATTTTGCTAGTTTGCTGAGGTTTTTTTATGAATGGAATTGAATTTTGTCAGATACTTTTTCTGAGTCTTTGGAGTCGATCATTCAATTTTCTTCTTTAATTCTGTTAATACGGTGAATCACTTTTGCTTTAAAACATCAAATCAAACACGCTACTTGATTTGCTAATATTTTGTTATGGATTTTTGCTTCTATATTCATGAGGAGGAACCTTGGCTAGCCATCGGTCAAACGCAAAGGTCAGCAGCTTGGACCATGCGTTGCGCCCCAGGAGAAAGAGGTGGTGTCTGTGTCAGGAGAGACGCAGAGCCTCGGCAGCGCTCTGTGGCAGTTCTGCTGCCTTATGGGGCTACGATGAGTTGAAATTTGGTTGGCGGCACTGACTTTGCCACTCTGGTTATATTACTAATATATATATTACTTGGTAGCTTTTTTGTAAAGCCTTTGTTTGGTTTTTGGTATCGGGTTATTATCTTGGTCTCATACAACGAGCTGAAAAGTTTCCTTATATTTTCTGAAAGAGTTTATGTGATACTGATGTTATCTCTTTCTTAAGTGTTTGAGAGAATGCCAAGCCTCCAGGCACAGAGGGCAGCTTCTATGTGTGTGAGTTTTCAATTATGAATTCAATTACCTTATCGGATATAGGGCAATTCAGAATTTTTATTTCTTGTGTCAATTTTGTGAATTTATTCTCCAAAGAATTTGACCATTTCATCCAAGGTATAGAATTTACCGGAATAAAGTTGTTCCTAGGCTTCTCACTCTCTTTAAATTTTTGGGTCTATACTTTTTTTATTTTGGCTATCAGGTGTATGCACATTCGGGCTCTTTTATTTTCTACTTTAATGGATACATTTAACACTATAATGTATCTTAGTCTCTGACGGTGTTCCGTGTCTTCACATCTAGGTTGCCTCGTTACTGTAGCCTTAGAGGCTTTCTTGTGGTTCGTCTTGACTTGGTCCTCTGTTTAAAGCGAATCTTTCATAAATAGCATATAGTTGGGTCTTGCTTTTTCCTCCAGTCTGACAATCTCTGCCTTTTAATTAGTCATATATATTCATTGAGTTTAAAGATATTATATAGCAATTTGTGTGTTTTTCTATGAGCCTCATATATTATCATATATTATTTGCTTCTTTTCCCTTCATCTGAAGGGAGCCCCAGCAGTGCTGTTGGATAAGCACTGGACGACTAACCGCAAGGTCAGTGGTTCAAACCCACCTGTCACAGACGAGGCGGTCTGCTCCTATGAAGATTGATTTACAAAGCTTCAGAGACCCTGTATTGGGTCGCTATGAGTTGGAATTGGTTGGGTGGTGGTTGGTTTGGGGGTTTGGCCTTCTTTTGAATTAATTAACTATTTGAAATTCCACTTTATCTCATCTATTGACCTTTGACAGTTTTGTTGTATTTTTATGTTTCTGTACCACCTTCACCATCAGTGATTGTTCTAAGGATTATAATGATCTTTATCTTATCATACTTGTATTAAAATAGCATTTCATGTGTGATGTACAGCCTTTATAATAATATATTTTTATTACTACTCCCAGCCTTTGTTTCATTTTTGCCATATGAGGATAAGTAAAAAAGTTTTGCTATAAAATTATAGAAATTTTTATTAAACAAAAACTTCAAAATATAAAGCTATTGTTTCTCAATTTCTAGTTCTTTACCCTTCTGAAGGTGGTGTCTGCGTCTCTACCTGTGGCCCAAGGAATTCAGTGGTCTTTGATTTACACCATGGCAAAGTGGCCCTTCTGACATCCTCCAGAGATTCCAATGGTGTTTTTTTTCCAATGTTTTTTGAGTTTGTGAAATAAAAGTATAGCAGGCCAAGGTCAGGGCTAGTGACTGGGGTAAGGCTTCCCAATGAAATTCTCCTAAGACAGCCCTGGCTGCCTTAGAAGAATGAACAGGTGATTTGTCCTGATGGGGAAAAAAAACATTCCTTGGCATAATATTTTTTTGCCTTTTTCTCAGCACTAAAGTTTTCTGTTTTTTAAAGACTTCTTCATAATGGGCTCCCAATATTGTCCTCTGTCCTTCTATTAAGATGATCTCTTTGGAATTCCAAAAAACTATTGCCATAAACTCAAGAACTGCTTTGTCTGGCTGGAATTGACTTGGCCCACGAGATTCCCCGGGAAGCTACCGTGTTGATTGGATCTGTTTTATGAAATCTCACTCTACTGAGACCTAACACAAATGTATTACAGAGAAAACTTGTGTGCAGCCACCCAGTGATCACTGAGATCTGTCTGAACACACAGGAATAAACCTGTGCAGATGCGAACTAGAATTCTGGTAGCAATATATTTGGACTTAATCTAATATGTTACAAACCCCATAATACACTGGTATTATTTTTGCTTTAAACAGTCATTTTATGACAGGGCTTAATCAATGCTAGGCTCTTTATGTACCCACATGTTGACATCACCAGTTTGTCGTACTGCGGCTGCGTGTATGTCACCGTGATGCAGGAGCCATGCCGCTGTCGCCCAGAGTGAACGTGCTTCAGTAGAGCTTCCAGACAAAGCACAGACGACACAGAAGGAGCAGCCTGTCCACTTGTGAGGAATCGGCCACCGAAACCCTATGGCTAGCACCAAAACATTGCAGATGCTGACAACCTCACGCACAGAAGCAGAACGTTGTCAGAAATAGTGCTAGGAGAGGAACCCCTCGGGGGGCTCCGTTACAGGAACACACAGCCTCCTCTTTCCTCCAAGGAGTGACTGGTGGGTTTGAACCATTGGCCTGCGGTTAGCAGTTCAGTGCTTACCCAACAGCTCTACTTGGGCTCTTTTCAACTGAAGGCAGGAAAGGGGAAAAAGAAACAAAGAATACATGGTAATAAAATAGGGGACTAATAAAAAAACTAACAGGGACTAATAAAAAATTGCTATATGATAGCAGTAGTCCTCAAAATCTGACTGAGGAGGAGCTGCTTTCTCAAAGTAGAGTCGACCTCAAAGAGCCTGGAAGATGAGTCTGTCCGCTCCTGTGGAGATTGACTTACAAAGCTTCAGAGCCCTGTATTGGCGGCTGGAATACCGCAGATGGAGTAAAGCCGCCCAGGGCTTGCTCTGCTGGTGGGGCAGGACTCCACGTGAGAGGAAACAACAGCAAGCAACAGTGAATCGTTGGAACCTGGAATGAACCAAGTATGAAACCAGGAAAATTGGAAATGGTTCAAAAGGAAATGGAGTGCCTATGATCGATATGGAATGGACTGGTGTTGGCCATTTCAAATCAGAAAATCATATGGTTTACTAAGCCTGGAATGACAAATCCAAGAGGAATGGTGTCACATTCATCATCAAAAAGGACATTTCCAGGTCCGTCCTGAAGTACAATGCTGTGAGTGGTAAGAGGTATCTGTCTATACTCAATAGGTTGACGTTGTCAAAGCTTTCTTCTTGCTTGGATCCACCGTCAGTGCCCATGGAAGCAGCGGTCAAGATCAAATGACCATTGCATGGGGTCCATCTGCTGCACAAGACCTCTGTAAGGTGCTGAACAGCAAGGTTGTTACTTTGCAGACTAAGATCACCTGACCCAAGCTGTGGTATTTTCAGTCGCCTCATAATGCATGTGAAAGTTGGATGTTGAATAAGGAAGACTAGAGAAGAATTGATGTACTGTGTTGTATACTTGAGTATAAGTCGACCCGAATATCTGCCGAGGCACCTAATTTTACCACAAAATCTACATTGAAAAATGTGCCGGAAAACTGGGTTTATACTCGAGCCTATGCGGTACTTGACTTATTATTCTGGTGAAGAATATTGGAACTACCAAGGTCAGCCACAAGAACAGATCAGTCTGCGTTGGAAGAATCACAGTCATACTGCTCTGCAAAGATGGTGAGACTTGTGTCGTGTACTTTGGTCGTGTTACGGGTAAAGTCGAGGGGCAGTGAAAGAGAGGAAGGCCCTGGACAAGAGGCTGAACACGGTACATACAACGGTGGGTGCATACATGAAGGTCGGTGGTGAGGACGGCCCAGGACCGGGCGGTTTGAATCGGAACCAACTCCAATGGCACCTAACAGCAACATACTGACCATTTCTCATGTCCGTCATTCCTTCATGAAGGGAATTCTGGTGGTAAATTCTTGTAGCTTTTAAAATCCGAAAAATCTATTTTGTCTTTGTTTTCAAAGTATATTTTTGCTGGATACAGAAATCTGGACCAACTATTGTTTGTTTACAATAAAGGTCATTCCACTGGTATTTTTCCCTGTGTGTGTGTGTGTGTGTGTGTGTGTGTGTGTGTTTTGGGGGAGGGGCGGGGTGGCTGTCTTTCTGAAACTTGTAATTTGTGTTGTTTCTGGAAAGAGTGAAATATCCTGGGTGAGAATTTTGAACCGTTGGCATGTTCTTGATAACTACAGTACTTCTGCTATCTTAAAGAGCCCCTAGGGTCACTCACTGTGAGATAAAATCACTCCATTGTGATGGGTTGTTTTTTTAATTGCCTTTGTAATCTTGACCTCTAGACCACACCTGGGGTTATGCTAATGTATGGAGGCCGCCTTCTCAAGGCGGAGAGATGAAGGCGACTCTAATCCAACACGCTTTGAAATGAGGCCACCGAGGCACTGGACTCCCTGCGCTGCCCATGCGAAGGCGGTGCATCCTTTAGGGTGGAGGCTCCGTGCTGAGCACCGCCCAGACCTGTCCTACACGTGCCTTTCCATCACTGAAACTGCAGTCTCACAGGCATGGTATCTTCCATGCAGTCTGTGAGGGGTTCCAGTGAATTACCAAACCCAAACGTGGAGAGGCCAGGCAGCAGGTCGGAAGTGAGGGGCTCGAGGGGTTGACACCCCAGTGGAGCAGAGGAGACCTCACTGCCCCATTAGGTGGCACATGGACTTCCAAGCTTGTGACCGCCTGGGTTGGCACTGTGGCAGATGGGGCTGCCCGGGAAGCTGGTTTCACACTGAGCGGGGCCGTGACAAGTAGAGATGGGTTATATCCTGGTGTGGAGGAGGGGCCTTGGTGGTGTAGTGGGCTACGGTCCAAAAGGCCAGTCAGTCGAAACCACCAGCCGCTCCTCTGAGTCTCTGAGGAGACTCAGGCCAAGTGATAGTCTTGGAAATGCACTTGGCAGGTCTGCCCAGCCCTGCGGGTCCCTACACGTCCTCCTGACCCGATGGCAGTGAGTTTGGTTTGGGTCATGTTCAGGAAGGACTTTAGGACTCAAATTGCCACACGAAGCCCCATCTTCAATATTTGGGGGGGGGGGTTTGGTTTGTTTAATCTTCAAGTTCACTGGTCTTTCCTTCTTTCATGTCCAATGATTTTTAAAATTTCCGGTTGGAACTTTAAAATGGTTTTTGTTTCTCTGATCTCCTCAATCTTTTCTGGTTTGCATCTTTTCCTTCTGACGCATTGAACTCACTGCATCGAACTGAGGCCGACTCCGACACACACCTCAGGCTAGTGGGTCCCAGCTCTGTGGGTCTTAGAGACTGTAACTCTTCACCGGACTACAAAGCCTCAACTTCCTCCTGCACAGCCGCTGGTGCTTTTGAACCGCTGGCCTGCGGCTAGGAACCTGTGCGTGACCACTGCCGCACCAGGGCTCCTACCGTCCTTTGTGAAGAAGTCTGTGTGTGCCGTTTCCAACGCCCGCGCCATCACTGGGTCGGCCTCTGCAGAGTTTTCGTTCACCGGTTGTGCACATTTTCCTCTGCAGAGCATTGTGGCTCCTGCTTTCGTGAGACGCTCTCGTCACCTGTTTTCTATTAGACTCTTGGCTGCGGCTTCTTGTAGCAGTCAGGGTACCTGTGTCAGGGCTGGTTTTGTTCTGTGTGTCGTCGCTTGCTCTTTTCTAACCTGGAGTTGGCTAGGAAACCATTTAATTGAGCTTGTTAACATTATATGTAAAGTACAAATAAGCCGCTTCCAGTGGGTCTCTAAAGACTCCTGAATCAACTACGTGAACTGCAATGTACAGATTTTAGCTGAGTTTAGCTATTTAAAGACACTTGTTTATTTTTTTTAATTGGCATTGGGTCAGTAAACTGTGCTGAAGCAGTGTCCAGGACAGGGCTGCTGATTTTTGACTGGTGTCGGGTGGATTCTTTTTTTTAAAATCATTTTATTGGGGGCTCATACATCTCTTATCAGAATCCATACATACACCCATTGTATCAAGCACATTTGTACATTTGTTGCCCTCATCATTCTCTCAAAACACCTGCTTTCTACTTGAGCCCCTGGTATCAGCTCCTCATTTTTCCCCTCCCTTACTGTGCCCCCTCCCTCATGAACCCGTGATAATTTATAAATTATTATTATTTTGTCATATCTTATACTGTCTGATATCTCCCTTCACCCACTTCTCTGTTGTCCATCCCCCAGGGAGGAGGTTATATGTAGATCCCTGTAATCGGTTCCCTTTCTACCCCACCTTCCCTCTACCCTCCCGGTATCACCACTCTTACCACTAAACCTGAGGGGACCATCTGCCCTGGATTCCCTGTGTTTCCAGTTGCTATCTGTACCAGTGTACATCCTCTGGTCCAGCCAGATTGTAAGGGAGAATTAGGATCATGATAGGGGAGGGGACACTTAAGAGCTAGAGGAACGTTGTATGTTTCATCGTTGCCGCCCTGCACTCTGACTGGCTCGTCTCCTCCCCGCAACCCTTCTGTAAGGGGATGTCCAGTTGCCTACAGATGGGCTTTGGGTCCCCACTGCGCACTCCCCCCTCATTCACTATGGTAAGTTTTTTTGTTCTGATGATGCCTGATACCTGATCCCTTCGACACCTCGTCGTGATCACACAGGCTGGTGTGCTTCTTCCATGTGGGCTTGTGGGCTTTGTTGCTTCTGAGCTAGATGGCCGCTTGTTTACCTTCAAGCCCCAGACGCTAGGTCTTTTGATAGCTGGGCAGGATGTGTAGATTCTTGCTTCCCGGCTTTTTGTAGGTGTTAGCAGGAGAAATGTTTTCTGGTATTTGTGATGTTCCAACAGCCTGCTTTAATTAGCGCTACTGTCCTCGAGGGATTTTATAAATTCTGTCAAATAGTTTCACTCCTGGCCCTGTTCCTTAAGTGGAATAAGTACTTTTAAAACTGTGTACTTTGTAGCCCAATGCCTTTCCCCCTATGTTTCAAATGAACTTGTAAGTTATTAAAGACTCCAAGTCTACTTCAATTTTACTTTTCCTTCATTTTTAGCTACTCAGACCAAGGAATCCGAAGGGGTGTAGTCCTATGTTTTAAAAAAGAAAAGAACCATTTACAGAGTCCAGGTTGCTGAATTATCGATCAGCCGACAAACCTGTTGGCATCAAGTTGATACTGACTCACAACGACCCCATAGGACGGATGGCAAATCTTGACGGAGCAGACAGCCTTGTCTTTCTCTCAAGAAGCTGCTGATGGCTTTGAACGACTAACCTCACAGTTACCGGCTGGGTGCTTAACCCAGTGTGCCACTAAGACTCCATTACTGATCCTAAGGAAGCCAGATTGACATGGCGGAAGGAATTTCCAAGATGCCGTCTGTGAGACTTGGTCTCTGTCTCCCCTCATCCAGAAAGTTCCACGTGAAGGAAACGCAGTACCAGGGCGAGTTAAAGAGTATTGCTCTCGTTCAGACAAAGCGTGTTGAAGCGCGACTCTGCGGTCATTAGGTGGCTGCGGGCAAGTTCTCAGTGGTACACCTGCCTTGGTCTCATTAGGCAGGATGCCGTCCAAAAAGAAGGCCCCATCTCAGCAGTGGCTTCCAGAGAGACCTGCTGGGCCAGTTCAGTTCCAGGTGGAGAGGTCAGCCCAGGGGGTTATGGCACTGTTTTTGTGGGATGTCCAAGGGTTGGGGTCCTGGATAGATTTTTCTCAAAGGATACAGAACGATCACAAGGTTCATTAGGAAACGGATGCTCCAGGAGGGAGAAAAGTTGTACTGAGAGATGCTTTCCATCAGGGCTGCTTGCTCTCCTGACTGTCCTGCAGGACTTTTCGCTGGGCAGTGAGGGGTGGTCCTTAGGACCCCTGCTGTTTGGAGCCTGCAAGCCTTGGGTCTCCGTGTCGACCAGCCCTGGTGCACGCTCGCATCTCTTTCTTCTAAGATGTCTAGTTTTGCAGCAGGGCTTTCTGACTCTCCCTCATGCCTTGTCCCTGTGGCTGCCTTTCTTTTTTCTTTGCGGGGTAGGAGCTGCCCAATACAGACTCTTATTTAAGGTCCCTCCCGCCCGCTCCTACCCCTTTTCAGAAGCTAAGCCTCACTTGTCCGAAGACACTGCCTCATCTCTGTACTCTTTCTTCCCTGCACTTGCGTTCATGACCTCCATAGCAAATCTGCCTCCTGTAAGACTCACCCTGAAGCCATTCCCCCACCTGCCCTGTCACCTACTGCTCAGAGCACTGGAGCAGCCTTGGCTTTCTGACGATAAGAATCAATGGGGAGAGGAGAATCTTGTTTGCAGAAGTGGACCTCTTAGGAAACAGCCACTAGACTGAGAGTGTAGTCAATGTACGTAGTTCCTTCTGAGTCTAGAGACCAAACTTCCTGTCCTGGAGTCAGTGCTGACTCCTAGCGATGCCCCTGTGGGGGCCTGAGACTATAATTGTGTCTGGGAGTAGAAAGTCCCATCTTTCTCACAAGGAGCTGCTGGCTTTTTGGAACAGCCAACCACGTGGATGGCAGCCCAACACGTGACCACTGCGCTGCGGGGCTCCCAGTGTAACGGCGCTGGGTGTAGAGAAAGGCTGGGCCGGGAGAGAGCAGCTCAGCCCAGAGTCTCGGTGCAGACCTGCTTGGGGCTGTAATGACGGCAGGGGCAGCGGCCTCCCCTGCTGCCCCATGGAGGGGGCGGTGAGCGAGAGCCCCTAGGAGAAGGCAGGAGTGTCTGCGGAAGACCCCTGGGGCAGTCCAGACTGCAGGCAAGCAGCCGCAGACGTTTCCTGCGATTAGGCTCTGTATTGGATTAAAGTGGCCTAAGAGCCTCTCTGCTCCCTGTAAAGTGCTCTTAGGCTTGGTACCAGTGGGGGCGAGGACTCAGCCTGTCGTCAGTCTCAGTCCTTGAAGGCTTCGCACTTGTTAGAGAAGGTGCTTCTGACTCTCTGGCCTCTCTGCTACCCTTGTTGTTGTTGTCTTTTAAAATTATTCTGTTGTGGGAAAATACATATTAATATTATGATCACACTTGGTTGTGCCCCTGCGGGACGTGTACATGGATCACGAAGCACTTGTGCGAACAGAACGGGGAAACACTGCCTGGTTTCACATGAGGAAAGGTGTGCGTTGGGGCTTTGTTCTCTCCCTGTACTCGCTCAGCTGTGTGCTGAGAGAAGCCGGGTTCTGTGAAGGAGAAGGCGGCATCCCGGTGGGAGGCAGGCTTGTGAACAACCTGCGCTGTGCAGCGGACACCACCTTGCTGGCTGAAAGCGAGGAGGACTTGAAGCGCTTGCTGATGAAGATCCCGGATTGCAGCCTGCAGGACGGATGATGACAGCTCAACACACAGAAGCCCAGCGTGCTCACACCTGGACCCGCAGGCAGCAGCAAGATCAGCGGAGAGAGGACCGACGTTGGGAAGGCTTCCCTCTGACTCGGGTCCGCAGTCAGCGGCTCCAAGGACACACTGCATTGGGTAAATCCGCACAAGGCCTCTGCAAAGGGTTTGAAAACAAGGATGTTACCTTGAGGAGCAAGGTACACCTGGCCCAGTCCTAGTTCTGTCCATGGCCTCAGGTGCATGTGAAAGTTAGACACTGAACAAGGAAGGCCCAGGAGCGTGGAGGCATCTGAATGATGGCGTGGTGAGCAGTAGTGGGGGTACCATGACCTGCCGAAGAACAAGCACCTGTCTCGAAAGTCCAGCCGGAATGTTCCCTGGAGCAAAGCATGGCACGAGCCCGCCTCGTGTACTGTGGGCACGTTGTCAGGAGAGACCAGTCCCTGCAGAAGGATAAAGTAGAGGGGCGGCGAGGGAGAGAGGCCCTGGATGAGATGCACCGACCCAGTGGCTGCAGCACAGCCTTAAGCATAAGAGCACGCGTGAGGCTGGCACGGGACCGGGCAGTTTCATTCTGCTGGACGCACGGCCCTGTGAGCGCGGACCGGCTTGACCGCACCCAACAAGCGGGGCTCAGCGACAGTGACTGCACCCACCACGCTGTGCGGACGCCACCCGCGCTGCCTGCACAAGTTTCCCATCCTCCTCCAGGGAAACTGTACTCCAGAGGCAACAGAGCCCCATTTCTCTCCCACCCGCCCGGGCCACCACCACGAAGACCTGTCTCTGTGCCCACTCTGCATAGTTCATCTAAGTGGTACTCCCAGCGTGTGTCCTGTGTCTGGCTTCTCTCACTTGGTGTTAGCTGCCACCCAGTTGACCCCCTCATGGTGACCCCATACACAACAAGGTCAGGCCATTGTTACCCAGAAGGCTTTTGTTGTCTGACTTTGGGGGAGGTGGTCCTCGTCTGTCTGAGTCTGGCAGCGCGATCGGAATGTGTTCAACACCCTCATAGCAAGCACGTCTCCAGAGACAGACAGGTGGGGGCTGTTGGAGGGGCGCTGGCTGGTAAGGGGACCCAGGTCTCCTGCATGGGTGGTGAGGTTCTACGACAGGACCCCCACTGTCCTCATGATTACACTGGGCATGATGTTTGTGAGGTCCCTCCAGGTCGTGGGATGGACACCCTTGCTCCTCAAGGCTGACTCGGGTTCTGTTGTGTGTGTGCACCACGCCTGGTTTATCTGTCCATCTGGTGATGGGCACTTGGTGTGTGTGGTGCTGCTGGACATGGAGGCTTCAGGGCGCTCCGTTCTCTGTGTGCAAATCTTCAGGGTGTACACGTAGGCGGGGGACTGCGGGGTCACATGCAGTTGTCCAGAGAGGCGGCCCCAGCTTACATTCCCACCACGGAGATTCCGTTTTCTCCACTTCCACACCAACACTCAGCATTGCCCTCCTACTTCCTGTTAATAGCCATCCTAGTGGGCGCGACTCACCTGTTGTGCTTTGAATGGAAGACTCTCCAGGCAACCTGGTTTGGCCCACGGGGCTGATGCCAGTCCCTTTCCGGACAGAACAGACTGAAAATTCCTTGTCAATGTGGTGTTTTTCATGGGGCCTCAGCATCTATTATGGGTCTAGCTGATCCCACAACAGCCTGGTTGCACAGGGTGCGGACGCTGGGCCCACGAACAGGGAAGCTGGGTCACGGGCCCTCCTCCAGTGGAGATTGTAACGCACTAACTTGCACTGACCCCCACCTGGAAGTTCCTGTGCTCACTTTACATCATCTGAAAGCTGAGAGGCGAGCGTGTCGAGCAGCGGTTCTCAACCTGTGGGTCGCGACCCCTTCGGGGGTCGAACAACCCTTTCACGGGGATTGCCTAAGACCATTGGGAAAAAACATAAATATTTCACAACATGTAATTACATATTGTTTGGTGATTAATCTCTATGCTTTAATTATGCTTAATTATGTTCAATCTGTAACAATAGAAATACATCCTGCATATCAGATATTTACATGACGATTCATAACTAGCAAAATGACAGTGATGAAGTAGCAGTGAAAATAATTTTATGGTTGGGGGTCACCACCACGTGAGGAACTGTATGAAAGGGCCGCAGCATAAGATGTAGAGGGAGTCTATCAGCGTGGAAAGGCATCAAGTGGAACTTGTCACCCCTTGGCGGGCGGGTGTTCCCATGGACTGGTCCTGTGACTAGTCAGACCTGGGCTCCAGCTAGCCCTGCAGCCTGGCATGGCCTGGGAAGCTCAGTAAATCCGGGAGCCTGAGGTGCTTACTCCCTGGCCCTTCTGATTTGATTGGGTTGGGGTGCAGTCTGTGTGATGGGATTTTTGAGAAGGTCTGGCTAGATTCTAAATCGTCTTCTCTGCTCAGTGGGCCCCGGTCACGGTGGGCTGTGATCCCCATGGTCGGCGGTTCCACGGGAGAGAGACTGGGCTTTCCGCTGCCATGGACAGTCACCGTCTCGGAAAGCCACGGGGTCGCTGTGAGTCAGCGTTGACTAGACGGCAGTGCGTCTGGCTTTTGGACTGTACTTGGGAGCACTGGTGACAGGGTCAGCAGTTGGAAGCCCCCAGCCACCTCGAGGAAGAATGATGCCACCGAGCCTGCCTGCAGTCTTTCTAGGGCAGTTCTCTCTCCTAGGGCCACTATCATGGGAATGGATTCCACAGCTGAGGGTTTAGCCCAGAATCGGGTTTAAAAAAGGTGGGGGAGTTGAGGATGGCCTAAGAGATGACGGTTTCCTGCTAATCTTATCAAGAGAAGCCAGGAAGGTGTTGAAACTTCCAGGAAAACATTGGAAGCCCCAAGAACCCAGCAAGCCTCGTTACAGGAAACGAGGCATCTTAGTGCCCTGCCCCCCGGCCCGCGGGCCTCACCCACCACCCTTCCTGCCACCGCCCGGCGCGTGGAGGGAGGTAAGCGCCGCAAGCTGTGTCAATATTTGCCCATCCCACCTAAACAGTTTGGGAGCCGGAAGCAGACAGGACGTAAATGTCTGAAAGGAAAATATTTGCCTCCTCCGAAGCAGATTTCCCTCAAAGAACTCCAGCCCTCCCCTCCGTGGCTGTCTGCAGCCTTCCAGCGAACCTGCCTGCCCTGCTGCTCGGGCCTCTGCTCGGCCCTGGGGGTCAGCAGAGCAGGCCGTAGTCTGTGTAGTCTGTGTAGGTGTGCGCAGGGAGAGGGCCAGTCCCTGGCAATCAGACGCTGCTGCGGCCGGGGCCCCGTAGCTGCCCATCTCCCCCTCCATGGGAAGTTTGGGGTGAGCTCCAACATGGGAACTGCTGCCTTGGGGTGGCCAGAGTAGCTCTGTCCAGGCCCCATCTGGCGGTGACTGTGTGTGAGAGAGAGTCATACGGATTTGCTTGGATGTCCCCAGTAGCTTTGTGTCTGTGGAGAAACCAGCGACTACCAGCCTTTGCCGGGCTGCAGTCTGCCTTTTCATCTGTCCCACGGTTCCTAGTAAAACTCTGCCGCTTGTCCCCGAACTCGTACACTAAGCTCCAAGGAGTGGCTAGCCAGCCTCGGAGCAGCCTCCAGACTTCGGAGCAGGAACGTCCCCCTGTTGCGAAGGCTCCTCTGAGCCTGTGCTTGCTCAGAGGCCTGGGCTGCAGGCAGCAGGGACGAGCCTGGAGCTTGGCAGATGGCCGTGGCTGTGGTCTCCTAGAGCCGGTGAGAGGAGATGATTGTTGGTATCTTGGTGTTCGTGTGCATACTGGTCTTAGTTTCATCTTCCTGAGCTACCCAGATGCTATGGTGATAGATTGATTCGAAACGACTCATTTGTCAGGGTTCCGTGGGGGACGCAGGTTTCCTTCCCCTGCGCAATGGAGTCTGAAAGATTTAATTAGATGCGGAGGCATCGCGGCCTGGGTACCTCTCTGCCGGTCTGCCCAGCTGGACGCCATGCCCAAGGTTGGAGAGGGACGGCAGCGGGGGGCAGGGGGGCGCTTTCTGGGCTCAGCCTCCTCCTCCTCATTTTGTCTCTCTGCAGTCCGCAGTCCCGCCTCCCTTCATCTGCTGTTTTCCCCCCGTCATCGTCGCTTTTTCCCCCTGTTCTGGAAGCTGCCTTGCTGCTGCTGCTGCTGCTGCTGCTGCTGCTGCTGCTGCTGCTGCTGCTGCTGGAACTTTCAGAGCTCGCTCGTGCTGGAAATCTAGTCAAACAAGTCAAAACCAGACTTTATGAAATAATGTAGTTGAACCGATAGACAGTGAGAGCAATATTAACTACCTGCTGCTTATCTGTTCTGGTGCCAGCTCAGCTTTTTCAGGGGCTGACTCTGATCTTACTGGGAGCCAGCCAAGCCCTGGGTGCAGAGACGGTCCAGGTGTGCCTGAGGTCCTTCACAGGTGCTGGCTGTGTGTCTGGAGGCGAGGGGGCCATCACAGGCGAATGGGAGGCCATGGGGAGGAGGGGGTGTGAGGCACGGCCGGAATGGACTTGGGCCGGGCCTTGGGAGGTGAGGTTCGGAGTGGCCATGGTTTTGACTTGGGGTACAGGATGACATCATCACATGGGAGATGGGGTTTGGAGAGGCCAGGGTTTTTCCCTGGGCCCCAGGCTGACATCAGGTGGCAGGGCAGGGAGAAATGCTGGGGGCGGGGAGGAGGGGGTGAGTTTCATCGTGGGCATGTCACAATGAGTGCTTGTGAAATGGATTCTCATGGGTGGTTGGGAATGGGGCTTTGAGGGGGGGGCGGCACACAGAGCCTATGACAGGGTGTGCTGGGGGGCATTTTGCGGGCACTGCCACCTGGGGAGAAGCTGGGTGGCGAGGCAGAGGGGTCAGAGCCTTGGGGTGGCAACATCGCAAAGAAGAGCCTGAGATGAGGGGAAAGGCAGGGTCACTTCGCTGGCCAGTGCTGCCTCAGTTGCCGTCCACGGAGCCTCGGGAGCCCCTCCTGTCCTCAGGCCAGGGCTCCCACTTGGCGTCCGTGCCTTTGGCCACTGCCCTTCTTGCTTCTCCCAACCTTGCCCCCAGTTTCCGAGGACTGCTTTCATTGCCCCCGATGCTTTCCTTCCTAGCCTGCAGCGAGCGTCAGAAAGTCCATCTGCCCCCTCCACGCCCTGATGGTGTGTCTGGACCCAGCGTGGGATGTCAGCGGGATCTGTGTTCAGATTTCCCGCCAAGAGCCTTTGCGCCCGGCTGAGCAGGGCTCCGGGACTCGGCCGCCGGCCCTTTGCTGAGTGCACCCAGCTGTGGTCACTGCCTCTGCATCCCATGGGACACTCCAGCCACTCCAGCCCCTGGGTGTGCCTCCCTGGCCCGCTCCTCCATTAGACAGAAAGCAGGTGGCGGTGGTGCGTGGTGCAAGAGGACTTCCGGTGGCCGCGTGGCTCCCGAGGAAAGGCCGATACTAGTGAGAAAGATGCATCGGGTCCCAGTGACCACGCTCTCAGCGTGGCTGGAGAGACACCACCACACCTTCCTTGGCTCGTGGCCGGAATCTGCCCTCGAATGCTCCAGCCCCTGACCACTGAAGGGGGGCCACTTGGCAAAGTCCTTGCGGAATCCACCCCCTCAGGGGACAGCGGCACTCTTACACCGGGAAGGGATTCCAGCTTCTCTGCTGATACCTGGGCCCGCACCACGGACGCAAACGCCAGCTGCTTCTGGACCCCGGCTTCTGGGCTGTGGAGGTCTGCCACACAAGAGCTGACATGTGAGTGTCCACAGTGGCCCTCACCACGATCTAGAAGAAACACTGGCAGCTGTGGCCCCAAAGCTTTCCTGGCGTGCGGTTCCCAGTACACTCGGGCCTCTCTGCCTTGCCCCATCCTTCCAACTTTCCCTGCAGCGGCCTGGCGTCTTGACGTCTGAATACGGAGGTCTGGTGGAGTCAGATCTGACCACTGGAGACCCCCCGTAGGTCAGAGTAGAACTGTGTTCCAAAGGGGAGGGGCTGATGCTCCTCCCAGCAGTTCTCCAGGCCTTTCTGCTGAGGGGCGTCTGGGTGGGCAGGAACTCCCAGCCTCCGGTTAGCAGCCTAGTGTGTTAGCCCGCTGCCTCACCCAGGAACTCCATGGTGGACTGAGACCGGCGGAGGTTGTGTTTCCAGTGGCCAGTCTTGGTTGCTCGGCCTCCCCAGAGAGGTGCTGAGAAGCTGAGCCGAGTTCTTCCTCCTTCCCCAGCACAGGGTCTGTGCTGCCTCCGGGGCCTGTGGCCACCGGGCTGAGTGCGTGGCTCGGCACACGTGGGCAGTGCTGACCACAGAGCCCGCAGCCTCACCACCGCCGGGAAGCGTTCACACTCGGGCAGCTGGGGTTGCTAGGTCGCGCTGAGGAACTGGCCACTGCTGTGCGAGGCAGTGGCGGTTTTGCAGGGTAGAAGACACACGCACACACACAATTGCATGTTAAAGCATGCAGTTCCATGTGTTCTCAGACTTGCCTCTCGCTCACCGCTCTCTGGTTCAGGAGTGATCTTATCGCAGGCAGTCACGTCCCTCGGCCCCTGGCAGCTGCTGGTGTACTTGGGTGTCCTCGTTGCTTTCGTAGAGGTGGGGAATGGTTGGGCTGCTTGGTGGAGGCTGGCACTTTCACTCGATGTGGTGCTGCCGGGCCGCATCCCCACGGCAGCCCCGGCCAGTGTGACGCTCCTGTTTGCCGCTGGATGGTATTCCATTGCTTGGGTGGCCTGCCCCGTTATCTGTTGGTGGACATTTGGGTTTTTTCCGCCTTTCGGCTGCCGTGATTAATGCCATCTGACACAATTCATAGGCGCGCGCGTGTGTGTGTGTGTGTGTGTGTGTGTGTGTACCACCCTGTACAGTTCTTCTCCATGTGGACTTCAGGAGCAGGACCCCGGGGTCAGATGGGTCCTTCTGTGCTCACTTGTTGAGGAACCACCCAATGGTGCCAGCAGCCTGCAAGGCCCCCCCACCCCCAAGCAGGGTCTGAGAAGTGTGCGAGCCCTCTGATGTGATGTGCGCTCCCCGGGAGTGAGAGTCAGGGTGGCAGGACCAGCAGCAGTGAGTGGAGGTGGGTGCAGAGCCTGGGCGACTTAGGTCCCATCTACAGGGCAGCTGAGTTCAGGGCCCCCGCATCCACAGAGGTGGCTGAGCCTTCCCTAGGTTGTAGGAGTGTGTGATAATTGGGCCACGTGGTAGACTTGGGAGGTGGCTCCAGGAAGCCCCTGTGGACATGAGATGTTGGACCCTGAGCCTGGCTTGGTGGCAGAGTGTGTGGCTTCTTAACCCCTCACCTGCCCAAGGGAAGATAGAGTTACAGAGACACAGACAGGCCCAAGCGCAGCCTTCAGGTCAAGCTGATGTGGGAAGGGGAAGGGAGCACTCAGCCAAAAGTAGCCAAGGTGAAGCTGTTGACTGCCCACCTAGGGGTCTACTCAGGTACAGGTGGTGCAGTGAGCTCCTTGGACTGGGGAGGGTGTACTGAGCGGAGCCCCTCTCCCGAGGCTGAGGCTTCCTCCGGCTCAACAGGTGAGCGACAATGCTCCCTGGCAGGGCCCAGACTCTGGGCCGGACACTCAGAAGCTGTGCTCAGCCTCTCTGGTATGCTTCTCAGTGGCGGCTCCTGCTCCTCTGGGGAGTGGAGACCAAGGTCTCGTTTGAGAGAGGAAAGCGTAATAGGGACAATGAAGAGATGTGGGTTGTTTTTTTTGGTGGGGGGGGGCAGAAGGGAGGAGCAGCTATTTGTGAATTAAATGCATTCATGGTACCACTGCACCGGGTTCTTGGTGGCTAGGCTAGCTGCCACAGGACCTGGGGTAGGTGAGCGGACATCACGGCTGAAATCAGATCCTCTGGGGTAGAGCAAGTATGGCAGGGCCGTCCCCACCCACCCCCAACTGCCAGACCCACTCCTGGAGATGTAGGCATCCATATCGTCAGGACGGGCTGCTGAAGTTTCTATGTCAGGGATCTCAGCCCACCTTGGGCAAAGGCCTCCGGTGGGGCCATGGGCTGTGCCGCATCTAGTGGGGACACTTCTCCAGCCACTGCCTCCTGCTGCTTCAGCCACCGGAAGTTCGCTCCCAGTCTACAGACTGAGGTTTAGACAGAAAGCACATGAGCTGCACTTCCTGGCTCTTATGATTGCCTTCTGCTTCTTCTCAGGAACCTGAGCAGGGGGCGGGGATGCTGCCCGCCCGCCCCTCATCCCCATCTCTTTTCCTGCCCCTGTCAGGCTCCCTTGACCCCTAGTGATGCCCCCACGCGCCTGTGCCATGTCTGGGCAGCAGCCTCCTGACGGGGCGCCCCTCACCTGAAGTCTGCAGGTCTCCAGCTTGAACCTCGGCTCTGGCGAGGCACAGTTCAGCATCTCCGCTGCAGCTTGGCTCTTAGCAAATGGTAAGCGCGGCTTGAGGGCAACATTCAATTATGAAAATCTATTTCTCTTGACACATTCAAAAAGTCTCCTAATGCGCCTTTGTGCACACGCAAAGCTAGTGACACATCACTAAATGTGTATGTGGTTGCCATGGAAACGTCTCCCTTCTAACCCAGCATTCCAGGAGCGAAGATACGGGAAGTTTTCTTTGTAAAGAGAAGCAGAGCAGAACTTGGCTAGTTGTCATCACACTAATCCCCAAACTGTCATTCTTCCCTGACTGCCTATCTCCTACTTCCTGTCAAAGCCCTCGCACGGTGCACCACCGGTCTCTTCTGCTTCCTCAGGAATTCCACAAGCTTTGTTCTTAACCTGGATGCCAGGCGAGGTACAGGAAAGACCCCAGGGCTTCTGCGAAGCTTGGGCGGCCTGCCTTCTGAGACGACCGGAGTTTGCCTCTCAGGAACATCGCGGTCTCAGAAGAGCGCCAGGCTTTTCAGGCAACGCAAGCCTCGCCCGCCTTCTGAGGATGCTCTGGGCATCTTTCCACCAGGGACTGTGCGCTGCTCGTTGTGTCTTGATGGCAAGTGCACGATAGGATGGCACACGTACCCAGGCATTTTTGGAGTATCAGAAAGCCCCATGATTTTCCTATGAAAATCACTGTGTGAGTCGGGGGTCCCTGGGAGGGGCAAAGATGAAGGTTGGAGGTCTCAGTCCCCCAGAGGTACCTCAGAAGAAAGATCTGGTCATCTATGTCCCCCCAAATTAGCCATTGAGACCCCGGGGCATCCAGTTCTTCTGTGACACATGGGGCTTCCCGGTGTGCACAGGCCCGTAGTGTGGAGAAAGGTGGAGGAGGATCCCTGAGGCTCAAGGCTGGTTGGAGTGATTTCTACGCTTGCTGGCTCTGCCTTCTGTGGACTCCGCCCTCACCCTGTTTACACCTCACTCAACTATAAATAAGTTCTTACACTTTTAGATCATTACTGACAACCTCTGAGGAGATCCCAGGTCCCCAGGCCTGGACCTCTCAGGCCCCTCTGGGGGGATTCCAGACTAACACCCTTTGGCTGGCCTTCGTTCGCTAACCGCCTGTACCCCCTAAGGACGCCTCCTGTCTCTTTAGGCTCCAATAAACCCAGCAAACTCGGTTGGATAGATGGCTGGTGGGAGAACTGGCTGCCCTTTGAGCTCCTGGCTTGTGCAAGTAAATATCAATTTCATCGGTATAGAAGGAAAATAAAGGCGACTTGGTTGTCTCCCTAATCCACAGACCCTGTAATTATCACCTGGAAAATCTGGCTCTCCTATTTCAAATCACTTAATGTCAGAGGCCAACACAGGCTTTGTTACTCTTATCCCAGCTTAGAGTTAAACTCGCTTTTCACCCGTTTGTTTGGTAAATAAGAAACCCCCTGAAGGGAGACCCCAGGGGCCAACCTTGGAGAAAGCGAGAACTGTAAATGACCCCAGAAAGCCGGGCTCCAAAGGGAAGCAAAGCCCAGCTCTGGGGACAAACTTCCGCCCAGATTGGGGCTCACCAACTGACCGAGCAGAAATTCTAGAAACGTGTCGATGTCCAGCGAGAACCAGAGAGACCGCTGGGCCCCGGAGCTCCAGTAGGATATGCACTGGCCCCCTCTCTCCCGCCAGCATCCACTGGGGAGACCTGGGTGGGAACCAGGCCTAGCCACCCTGAGAGATGTGCGCCTGGCCTGAGGGGTGGGAGGGATCTGAAACCTAGGGTTTGGTTGGCTCTCTGTCTTCCCTGGGTTCTAGAAAGGCCCGTCTGTCTCTGCCACTGTCCTGTGGGATCGGGATTGGGAAGAGCAGCCCCTACCCATCACTGTGGACCACACTCTGTCAAGGGAGTGTCCATCTCCTCCAGGGCCCGGGAGGCCATGACCCGAGGTGACCATCCTCTTAAAATAAGAAGAGGCTGCTCAAACGAACGTGCTCATTCATTAGTCGGAGGCTAATTCTTCTGGAAGGAGCCCTAGTGACGCAGAGATTAAGCGCTCGGCTGCTCACAGGACGGTCAGCAGTTGGAACCCACTAGCTGCTCCGTGGGAGAGAAATGTGGCAGTCCGTTTCCGTAACGATCCCCGCCTGGAGGAGGGGGGGTGGGGGGGAGAGGAAGCTATTATGGAATCAACTCAGTGACAGTGGGCTAATCCTCTGGCTCTGGCTGTGGCCTGCGGCTGGATGTCCAGAAAGAAAACTGTTCCCCATGGAAAGTCTGTGGCTGAGGGTCACACCTGGTGTTTCAGGTGTGCACCGGAACTGCTGGGTGTAGGGTTTAAACAAGCGACCAAGCCTGTGCTGCCTGAAGCAAGCCAGGTACGGGCTAGATTGGGTGGAGTCGAGTGGTCCCACATCAGTGCCGCTGTTGGCCACGAAGGGGGCAGGGGTGGGGGTGGGCACAGTCTGCCACCTGCTTGCTGTGACCCAGGGCTGGCCCGAGCAGGCTAGCTGAGTCCTTTGGGAAGCTCGGGCCTGTTCTGTTGCCAGCAGTGGTCATCCAGTGTCAGAGGGTTTATCTTCCTAGCAGCGCCTGACTCCTCAAAGTCTGACCGGCTGACCCCGAGGTTTCCGGGCATTCCCTGAGGACACATGTGACCCTCCCTCCCAGGGTTTTAAGCGGAGGAGCCTTCTCCTGTGTCCTCTTGCCCCATAGACTGGCTGGCTGCCATCACAGGCCTCCCAGACTCCAGGTCCAGGCAGGGCATGGGCCCCTGCCCCTGGCCCCGCTGCCGCCTTCCTGGTTGCTGCTGGGAAACAAATAGCTTCTTTTCTGCTCGCTGCCAGGGAAGCCTGCTCCGTGCGGCAGAGTCACGCTCTCCTGGGAAGTGAGGCTCTGCTAATGTGTTCTCAAGTCCCGTTCCAGCTGGCAATGGCCGCCGCCACCCCACAGGCTGGAAGCCCCCAGCACCCACCCAGGCTTGGGGCCGACTCGCTGGCAGCACTTAGCAGACCGAAACCTGCTGCCTGCCTCAGTTGTGCCCTCTTCCCCCACCTCTGGCAAGCCTGGGCCAGGGCCTTGTGGGGCTCGGGCACACAGCCACTTCTTCCTGCCACCCCAGCGCCCTCCCACTGATGGGCAGGACCAGTGATAAACCTGGAGCGAGTTCCTTCACCACTGCCTCAGCTTCCCTTTCCGAGTGACGGTGGCAGTGGCCCCATGTGTGGGCTGGCTGGGAGGATGAGTCACACACGGGCAAGCCCATCGCTGTCCAGTCTCAGTTCCACCTGGTGGCAGCCCCAGGTGCGGGAGCAGAACTGTGCAGCAGGCAGCTTTGTTGGTTGGTGTTTTGTGTGCTTGTGTTGCTGTTGAGAACGCACACGGCAGGACCCACACCAAGCCTGCCGTTTCTCCACCCGCAGTTCCGTGCCATCGACCGCCGTCTCTGGTCACCTGCTTGTCTGAGCCGTCCCTCCCATCAAGACACTCACTGCCCGCTGAGGGTCCAGCCTCGCCTTCGGGGTTCTGCTGTCCCTTGGATCCCAGGCAGATCGTTCACAGCAGACCTGCTTTCACTCGCTAAGTGAAACGGATTTGGTTTTAAGATGACGTCAGAGGCTGGTTCTGGCTTGAGGTTGAAAGATGATTTCAGGGCAATATTTTTGGGGAGTCCCCAGGCCTCGATGGCTCCAGAAAGTCTGTGTTCCATGGAAATTTAAAATTCTGGCCTGTAGTTTTTTCTCCTTCCTTTTTGATCAGGTGAGGTTCTTTGTTTACACGCCCGCCCTATGGAATCTTTTATGAAAATGTTGGGTTCTGGCAGCCAAGCACCACCCAGTTCTTCTGGTCTCGGGACAAAGAGGCCTTGTTCTTGGAGGCAGTTAGCCACGCGCTCTGTGTCCCCTTTCTGTTCTGGACTCTCCTTCCTCTGTGGCTCCAGACAGACGGAGACTGATTGGTGTGTCTTGGATGGCCACTTGCAAGCTTCTAAGACCCTGCACAGTATGCCGTGAACTAGAAGGTAGAACATCACACTAAACACATTTGTAGGCCAATTTACTAGACTGTCCCCTGAAACCATGACCCTGAACTCCAACCCAAGAGACTACGTCCCGTGAGGTGTTCGGTGGTACATGAGCAGACTCAGCAGCTTCTCTGACCGGTGTTTGTTTGGTGAGGTGAGGAGCCATTGTTATAAATACACAATGTACAGCTTTCTCCAGCTCAGCTTCTCACAAGCGTAAATTTATCGCCAGCCATTACCTTGACTGGGCAATTCTCCTCATAATCAGTGCCATCTCCCCATCACCATTGACCACCTCCCAGACCTGCTCCCGGTGATCACGATGTATGCACGTGCCGTTTTCTGTCCGCTTATGTAAGGGAAGGCATGCGCTCTTTGGCCTTTGTGCTTAATTTATCCCACTCAATACACCGTCTTCGTTTCATCCACATTTCGGCATGTATCTAGCCATCATTTCTCCTGCTGGCTAAGTTGTATTCCATTGTATCCAGATACCACATTCCATCTACCCACTTATCTGTTGATGGGCATTGAGGTGGTTTCTACCTTTTGGCTATCGGGAACAGTGCTGTAATCAGTTGGTGTGAAGTCTCCGAGTCTCTGCTTTTGCAGGTGTACCCCACGAGCGGACTTGCTGGGTCATATGGGAGTTCTGGTGATGTTGTGGGCTGTGCAAGGCCCTGCTGACCGCAAGCTCAGTGGTTTGAACCCACCGGCCACTCTTCAGGAGAAAGAAGAGGCTCTTTCAGTAAAGATTTAAAGTCTCGGAAAGCCCACAGGGCAGTTCTGCGGTGTCCTGTAGGGTTGACCGAGTGGGGACTCCACCGCGGTGTCAGTGAGCGAGTGAAGGTAGCTGCATCTTTAGTTTGGGGGAGGATCGCCACACTGATTTCCACAGCCTCTGGGCCATTTTGAAGTCTCGCCTGCAGGGGATAAGGCTTCCCGTTTGCCCACATCCTCCTCAACGTCTGTCATTTGGGGTTTTGTTGTTACTTTAATCTTAGCCATCCTAGTGGAATAAAGTGGTATCGCGTTGTGGTTGTGGTTTGCATCTCTCCGGCGGCTAATGGTAAAGAGCAGCATTCCAGGTGCTTGAGTGTTCTTGGTGAATTGTCTGCTCAGACCCTTCGCCCAATTTATGATTGGGCTATTTGTCTCTTTGTTGTCCGCTGTTGGAGTTTTATACATACTTTAGCTATTAGAGTCTCACCAGATATATTGTTTCAGAAGATAATCTAGTCGGTAACTTATCTTTTCACTTTTTTTGGTTAAGTCTTGAATTTGAATATAAGTTTTTACTTTTTTATTATGTCTTATTTATCTAGTCTTCTGCTGTTTCTTCTTTTGGTATTATATTAGATATTAGCTTGCTATAAAGCCAAGCCCGACAGTGTTGCCCTTGACTTTTCTTCTAAGAACTCTATGACTTTAGATTACACATTTAGGTCCTTAATCTATTTTGAATATTTTTGGTGTGCTCTGAGGCATGGATCTGGGGCTTTTGGCATGTAAAAAACCAACTTTCCAATAGCATTTATTGAAGAGATCCTTCTTTGCCCATTGACTAGATTTAGCATCTTCATAAAACATCTGCTGATCATAGATGTGGTCCCATTGGGTTTTGTTGTCAAGGATTTAATTTTATTTGGATCCGTAATCAACACCCAAGAACACAGCAGTCAAAAAAAACAACAACAAAAACCAAATGATGTATTCCCTTGGTTAAATCTGCAACAAAAAAAAACATTGTAAGCTAAAGCTGTCACTTTGAGGGCTAGAGTGTAGCTGCTGCCCCGAGCCATGGCATGTCCGATCTCATATGAGAGCAAAAGGTGGCCCACCACGAAAGGACCAAAGCAGAATCGATGCATTTGAATTCTAGTGTTGGTGAAGCAGATGGCGGAGTATGCCCACGGACTGCCGGAAGAATGAGGGTCTCTGGATTAGAAGTACAGCCAGCAAGCGCTTCGAAGTGAGGGTGGTGGAACTTTGGGTGTGTTATTGGGTGAGACCAGTCCCTGAGCAGGACGTCAGGTTTGGTAAAATAGAAGGTCACCGAAAAAGAGGAAGACTCTCAAGAAGCTAGATTGATGCAGTGGTTGAAACCATGGGCTCAAAAATAGCAAAGATTGTGGGGATGGAGCAGGGCCGGGTGTTGTTTCAGTCTATTATGTGCGGGGTTGTTATGAGTCCGGACCACGTTGAAGGCACCTAACAGCAGCAGCAGCACTCTGTGAGGACGCAGGTTGTCAGGGCAGAGAGGGTTTGACCGTGTACGTATTGGACAGGAGCCCCTGCCTACGAGTCCATACTCCCTTGTCTTTAGCAGTTCGAGCTCACCTGACGGCTCCAAGGGGGAGAGGCTGACAAGCAGCCTCTGCAGAGTCTGTGGCCCAGAGAGTCCAGGGGCAGTTGTACTCAGTCCCCAGGGGTCGCTGTGAGTCAGAGCCGGCTCCGTGACACCCAGCACCACCCCCAGCCGCGCGGGAGGTTGTCTTTGCGGAAGGTTTTTGATGTAGAGATTGTTGTTGTAAGGGACACTGGGCTGTCTTCCTGACCCGAGACCCCAGCCTCCTTCAGAGGGTACGGCTTGGTGAAAGGGAGCCGTTCAGACTTTGGTTTTTCTTAGGACTGCCTGGCTGACTCTGGAGCTGGAGCTAGACTCCGAGATGAGGAGGTTGAGTGGGCGCCAGCCTCACCGTCACCTCCAGCTCCCCAAGGTCCCAACACGCCTTGGCTAAATCCGTTTTCTCCTCCTTTGTGCTCAGCGAGCTTCTGCCGTCCTCTGTGCGGCCACGCTGGGAGCCGATTCTACAGCAGAGCCGTGGCGTGTAATCTGCTCACGTCATGGCCGTAAATTTCCCGTGGTCTCTGAGTGCGGGGAGCGGCTCTGGAACACAGGCTGGGCTCTGGTAACTGAAGTGGCTCAACACAAAGCAAGGCCTGATCGGTTTGAAACGAACCGTCTTTCGGGCTAGGCTACTTTTAAAGAAGCTAAAAACAAAACATCGAGCGTCTCTCTGATGGAAGACACCAGCCCACTTCATCCCCAAGGGCCCCTGTGGACTAAGGAATTGTTCTGCCAGGCCTTTGACTTCCCCAGATGCAGATCTCACTTATAAACGTGGGCACCAAGCCCCCTTCCCGCAGCTCCCTCGGGCTCAGCTCTGGAGCTGGGGGAACTGAGGGCTGTGCACGCCTGCTCCCCCAGGGCTAAAATTGCCCCTCGCAAAGGGTGAGCGCGCGCTGGCTCCCCTGCTTCCCTCTGCGATGACAATGCTCAGATGCTCTCGAAATACCAAGTGACGAGATTAGTTACACAGACTGGCTGGCAGTTGTAGTTTAAATCTCTCTTCCTGCCTCCAAATGGGAACTGCTCTCCGGTCTCTTCCCGCGGGGCTGTGAGATGGTCATTGTGCAGGTAGCAGGGCTGTTGTCAGCCTCAAACTTCCATGGCTCTTGGACGAAATCTCTCCCTTCTACAAAAGTCTCTAGAAAACACCGGTTTTCCCTCAGGGACTTCTTCCCAGGGCCGGTAGGACCGTGTAAAGAAATTCAATCTTGCCCCCAAACCCCAATTTCTCCCGCTGCCGTTTGACTTAAAGAGAAAGGGGGAAAACAGTCTTGTCCTTGGGACTGATGGTGTGGAAGCAGCTGGCAGGTGCAGGGACCGCAGGCCTGGATTGGGGACCTCAGGAGCCCCTTCCTGCCCTCGCAGGGTCTCCGGATGGATGGTCCAGAAAACCTGCTTACGTCTTGGGTTGGTATTATGCGTTCTCTAAAAATGATGTCAGTTCACAGTCTTGCTAAAGGTGAGCTTGGCACCTTTGCCAGGGCGAGCAGTCTGCCGAGGCTGGTAATGCGCTGCCACCAGGCTAGCTCAGGAGGCTTCCTCAACGCCATAGGGCCTCCTCATGCTTGCGGGAATGTGTGCACGCGCGGGCCCGTGCCGGCGGTCCATCGGGCCGTGCTTCTGCCTAATTGTAGTGAGGGCTTGCAAAGTACTGTCAGAAGTAGAACGAAAGGAGATGGTGCTTGTGTTGCCGTGCCCGCATCCCCAGGCTGCCACCCTGCTCTCTGCTCCGGGTGCCCGGTCAGGGAGGAGGCAAAGGCGACAGAAGGAGGTGGAGAGAGAGCCGCTTTGAGGAGAGGCTGTGCGCCTGGGCTGCAGGGGAACAGGCTCCAGGGCACAGCCTTCGAGTGAGAATTGGCCGTGGGGAAGCCTGTCCTCACGCAGCCACGTGGTTCAGGGTCCTGCAAACCCTTCTCGGGTCTGCCCGAGCAGAGCCGGTCGTGGAGGTGGTACAGGACTGGGCGGGCACGTGGAGTGTCCATGTTAGAGCCCACTCCGGGAGGAGCAGCAGAGGAGGAAGAGGAGAACTTCAGAAGATCTGGGTTCAACGTGTATCTGTGTTGGTGTCTGTTTTCAGACGTCATCGCAGCCCGTCCAGGGTGGGAAGGGGCCTGGGTGGGCTGCTGATGAAGTGGTGAGCCATCCACGTTGTTGTTCCATGCCATTGACGCGGTTCCAGCTCACAGCAGAACGGAACACTGCCTGGACCCGCCCCCTTCACAGCGGTGTTACGTTTAAGCCCATGGCTGCAACCGCTGTGTCACCCGTCTCTGAGAGCCTTCCTCTCTCATTGACTCTCCACCTCGCCAAGCATGACATCCTCCAGGGAATGAGTGGTCCTGACTTCCGAGGAGCACTTCTGGTTGGACTTCTCCCAAGACCAGAGTTGTCCTTCTGGCAGTCAATGGCTTGCTCAGTATTCCACAGTATTCCAGCAGCATAATTCAAATGCATCAATTCTTCTTCAGTCTTCCTTATTTATTGTCCACCTTTTGCATGCAAATGAAGTGATTGAAAACGACGTGGTGTGGGTCAGGCTCCCCTCAGTCCTCAAGGAGACGGCTTTGCTTTTTAACTCTGTAAAGATGTCTTGTGCAGCAGGTTGTCCCAGTGTTGTACTTCGTTTTACTTCTCGACAGCTGCGCTGGGCAGCCAACCACAAGGTCAGCAGTTCAAAACCATCAGCTGCTCTGCCGGAGAACACCGAGGCTCTCTGCTCCCGGCAGAAGTTACGCGCCAGAGACCACAGAGGCAGCTCCACTCTGTCCTCGTGGGTCGCTCTGAGTCAGAAGGAATTGACTCCATGGCAGTGAGTGATCGGTCGAATGAGCTTTGGCGGGCACTCGTTGTGGGTCCACGGGAAATGAGGCCCTTGGCGGCTCTGATCCTCTCTCCGTTTATCAGGCTGTTGCTTCTGATCCACTTGTGGGGATTTGGCTTTTCTCCGGGTTGACCCACACCAATGGCCACAGCCTTGGATCTTGGTCACAAGTGCATTAAGTTCTCTTCACTTTCAGCAAGGAAAGCTGTGTCATCAGCATATTGCCCTTGTGGTTAATAAGCCCTCCTCCCATCCTGATGGCCACCTTCTTCTTCAGTTAGTCCAGCCCCTCAGACTGTGTACTCCGCAGACAGATGCACTGAGAATATTGAGAAGATACAACCTTTAGGCACCTTTAAGCCCGGCAGTGTCCCCATGGTTTGCTTGCACACCTGCCTCTTGGTCCAGGTCCTGTTTCTGCAGGAGCGCAACGGAGTGCTCTAGAATTCCCACGCTTCACAATGTTAGCCGTAGCTTGTTATGATCCACACGGTGGAATGTTGAGCCACATACAGCATGCACAGCAATTTATGCTCCTCATTATTCTTTAGCAAGAAATACTTTCCGACTCATCTGTCACTTTAGAGTTAGACTAAAGGGCCCTGTGCTCCCTGTGCTGAGAATGTAGTTGCTTGTTGGCCCTTCAGTTCTATTTATGTCCCCGCTGGAGGCAGGGGCAGGGGGGCTGCCCTTGGCAAATACAAATCAGAGGTGGACACAGCCAGTGCAGCAGGACCACGAGAAGGCAGGACCGGCCACCAGTCACCTTGCTTTATGCCAGTGGTTCTCACCCTTCCTCGTGCCGAGACCCTTTCATACAGTTCCTCATGTGCTGGTGACTCCAACCATCACATTATTTCCGTTGCTACTTCATCACTGTCATTTTGCTACTGTGATGAATCGGGCATCCCTGTGAAAGGGTCGTTCGACCCCCAGGTTGAGAACTGCTGCTTTATGCCCTGCTACCCTCCTGGCTTTGGCCCCAGTAAGTGATCACTGCCCCCCCCCCAACCCCAGTCTTTTATCTATCACCCTCCCTGAAGAAAAAGCCGATGTAACTCTTGCAGGCGAGCCAGCCGCCCGGCAGTGTGGTCAGGGGAAGGGGCTCCGCGCTGCAGCCGACCACTGGATGAAAAGAAGGAACAGTGACGTCTCGCTGACCCCTGCAGCTAGACTCTTTCCTATGTCCAGGCCCCCCCCCCCCCCCCGCACCGCCACACACACACACCCCTGAGGGGCCATTTATGGCCAGGCCCTGTTGTAGCCCCAGCCTTGAAGACAAGAACATCAGGTTTCCCTCTGGGGGCCAGTAGATGTCAGCGACTGCTCCTGAGGGTGGGCCTTTGCCACGGGCTGTTCATTTCACAATGGTTCCAGGAAGCGGCCGTCGCCTCTGATGGTTGAGGCAGCTGAGGCTCGCAGCTCGAAGGTGGCAGAGCTCCATGTGACTGTGGAATGACGGTGAGCCTGAGCCTGCGCTGCACATGGATGGAGAGGAAAGGGGTGCTTCTCTGGGCCTCACAGGGTCCCTGGATGGCCCGACCAGGACAGTGCCTCCCATGTGGTCAGCCCACTGCATCTCCTTTGCCTAGCCTTTCCCCTTCTTGCCTCTTGATCTTCAAGCGAGTTGCTCAACTGCTCCTTTCTTACCAGATGAGGAAACGGGCTCAGCAGAAGATTCTGCCTTATTGGAGGTGGTGTTGCCCTGGACGAAGAAGGCCTGGTGACAGTGGTTAATGGTCAGTTGCTCAGATTCCATGGGAAAAAAAGACCTGCATCCTGCCCCCACAGAGACTCTGGCCTCAGATATCCTCGGGAGGGCTGGCCTACCCTGGCCAGACCACCAGCCAAAGGTTGGCACTGTGAACCCACCGGAAACACCTGGGAAGGCAGGCTGCCCTTCTGTTTCCAGGAGGTGACAGCCGTCACAGCTGCAGGGCGCAGTCCCACTTGCGCACACGAGGTTGCTGTCAACTTCTAACGACGAAGACGATGCTAATGGTAGGGGGGCAGTTGGTGGTTCGGTGGCAGGAGTCTCGCCTCCTGGGGAAAAGACCTGGTTTATGCCTAGCCAATGTGCCAGTGCACAGCTACTGCCTGTCGGCTTATGTGTGGGGATCACGCTCTACAGATTTCAGCGACGCTTCCACACTAAGACGAGGAAGCAAAGCCTTGCATTCTCGTCCCCAAAGCCAGCCAGGGAAAGCGCTGGTCCCCAACTGGACGCCACAGGACCAGGCAAGGTGCATGCACTGTGCCAGCTAATGATAACAAGCAAACAGCTTGTGGGCCCACCATCCTTGTCTTTCCCAGACCCCCTGTCACTTCGGATGGGCGCTGCATGTGGCCTGGGACAAGCAAGGGTCCTACAGCCAGCACCTGGCCTTCCCCATCCCTGGGCTGGCTAAGCCCCTCTGCAGCCTCCTGGCACCTCTCAGAGGCACTCATTCCCCTGCCCACCCAGCCCCGCTGCTTCCTTCACATTTGGAATCTACATGGACCCCCTGCGCTCCTGTGCTGTCCATGCTGGGTGCTGCCGGCAGTGTGGTGGCCGTGTGACCAGCCGCTGGCCCTGCTCATTGCTTCCTCTGGGACCCCATCCTGCTCCTGAGCCCTGTGCCGAGGAGGAAACATTGGACAGCCAGCAGTGTCCCGGGCGCTCTCTCCCCGCACCTGACTGAAGGACTTGAACTGCAACTCAGGCATGTGCGTCCTATCATGGTCCCTAATTTAGACTCAGCCGGGACTCCCGTGCGGAGCCTCTGGATCGGGTGTGGGTTGGTTTGCCTTGTTGTTGAGACAACAATGTGGGCCGCTTTCAAAATCAGAGCTGGCTTGTCCTCCTGGGTCACCGTCTCTACTACTAATTCTGCTGCAGCTCCTCTGTCACCACCCTCCCGCCCCTCTCCCTCAGCCGAGAATTTCCCCTCACTTTGCGGCCTGCAGGCGCTGCAGGGTTGGCTGCAGCGTTGGCTGCAGCGTTGGCTCGCAGGGAGCCCTGGTGGCATGTCAGCAGGCATTTGTTAGCCACAGGCTGGCAGGTCAAACCCTCCTCCCGCCCACGCTCCCTGGAGAAGGCTGAAGCCACTTGCTCCCGGGAAGATTCCCAGCCTCAGGAACTGACGGGGCAGTTCTCCTCTGTCCTGTGGGCTTGCTAAGAGTCGGGAGCGCTCAGTGGTTGTGGGTTTTCAGTTTGTTTGTTTGTTTGAGTGGTTATAGGACCCAGAATGTAATTCCAAAGAAGGTCCGCGTTTCAGACGCTTTGGTATGGGTTCTTTATAGGTCTCTGACTGCAGAGTTCCAGGGCAGCTTTCTGAAGCTAGACCTCCTACCACACATGTAGCTTTGCTGGCACCCAAATGACAGTGTGGTCTGCCTGCTGGGTGCCCTCGTGCTGGGCTGGAGCTGAGCCCGGGGAACCAGGTGTTACCGCTTCAGAAATACGGAGAGTGAGTGTGGAAACATCTAACAAATTATGTTGAAAATAAGGGCGCAGATATTCCAGACGTCATCATTCAAACTATTACACCACATTTCATGACTTATCAGTGGGTTGGAGGACATCTGTCTAATGTGTCTCTACATTGAGTGTCCTGTGTGTTCCTTCCCAACATCATGCCGGAAACTTGAAATTGACCATCGTTGGAATTATTTACACCAGAGAAATGGGTTACTTCATGGTTGTGACTAGGCTTAGGACAGTGATGGAGGAAATATTAATCAGGATCCTAACCCTAAAAAGAGTATCATTGTGGATAACCTGCTTGCACGCACAAAACAAACAAAATCAATAAAAACAAACTTTTCTTCCAGTAAGAAGTTGCTTGCTTATGTCATCGACAAATATGTGAAATTCTGATATAGTTTTGTTTTTCCATTTGCATCTTCCTTGTGAGGGTAAATGGATGCTGTGTTAGTCTGCGTTGACTAGAGAAACAAATTCATAGACACGTGTTTGTTAGAGTTTTATATCAAAGAGCAATTGTACATTAAGAAAACACCCCAGCCCAGTCCAGATCAAGTTTATAAGCCCGATATTACCCTGTATGTCAATACTAGTCCATAAATTCCTTTTTAGACTCATGCAGACCTGCAATGATGCTGAATGCAGAAAGATCACAGGCCAGTGAGTGAAAGTCTTGTGGATACAGTGGTGGTGGAAGCATCTCAGCGCTGACATGGGTCTCCATGTGGCTTTTCCAGCTTCAGGGTTCTGGTTCCATCAGCTCCATCACTGTAGCTCCATGTGGCTTGTCAACAGGAATGTCTTGCAGGGAGAGGACGTGTATCTGGCCTCCAGTGAGCTATTTATCTCAATTTACGCCTCCCAAATGAGGTCATCGAGCTATGACCTGATTGAAAGGCTAGATTCCTCCCCTTTGAAAGTTGACAAGAGATGTAACTGCTACAGAAGCATCGGCCAGTGTTCAGGGCAGAAGCTAGTGCACCCTTGGGTGCAGCTCTGTTAACATCCTGTGTGTTCTGCCATCTCTCTGAGGGAGCCTTAGGGACATAGTGGATTGAGCGTTGGATTGGTAACCACAAGGCCAGCAGTTCTAACTCACCAGCTGCTCCTTGGGAGAAAGATGAGGCTGTCTGCTCTCACAGAAATGTATACTCTCAGAAACCCACGGGCAGGTCTCTACTCTGTGGGGGCAGGGCTGTGAATCAGGTTGGCTATGCTTGGACCCGCAGGCCTGAGCACCCTTGCACTCCCAATTGGTTTAACAGAAACACACGAGCATGTGCTGCATGGACACACATTGAGGAAAGCAGCCGAGGTTCAGTTCTAGTGGACGGAGGTGGACAGTACTCAAAGTCAAGGTGCTAACTCCATGTACGCATTTCCAGGTGCTTGCCCTTCACCAAGGTAAACATGCCCCTCTGTGCCCCAGTCTCCCTCTGCCTGCAGAGGGCAAGCGGAGCCTCCTTCGTGGCCACATTGCTCAGCAGTGCCCTGGGAGGGACGAACCTCAGCTCTCCCAGGGGGCTCCGGGTCTGGGCAATTTTGGTGTGAACGGCATTGGACTCAGTCACCTAGGCTTGACCGTGGGCAGGCCCTGCGAGATCACTTTCTTTCAAGTTTGTAAAAACCAGAGGCCACCTCCCACCCCAGGGTTTGTTCTAGATCCCCGTGCTCTGCGGTTGACGGAGATCTAAGATGAGGCTGGAAACCGTGTCATGAGAACCAGAGAGGAGCACTCTCACCCACTCATCTATCTGTTCGGCACATAAGGGCCCAGCGCCGGTGCGCACAGCCGCACAGCCGGGTGATCCGACTGTGGGACAGTTTACAATGCAGGCACAGTCAGAGCGATCCAGAAGCCCCCACCCCGCGGCCCCAGTCTCTTTAGCCTCCTCAGGCCCTTCTTCCATCAGCCAAGTTCTTTCCCTGTGTACCCCACTCAGCATTGCACACATCTGCATGTGCATGTGCATCCCACATCTGTCTCTGACAAGAACGTCTGCTCCGGGAGGGCAGGGACACTGGCTTGCTCACAGACCCTGGTATGAGGAGGCACGCAGGAAAACCGCATAGAGGGCAGGACAGAAGGGAGGGAGGGGCAGCATGGTAGAGAGACCCTTATGGCCCTAATGGCCTCAGAGGCTATCCTGGAACTGGGCGGGTGACCACTTCATTCTCTGACACGCTCCTTTGAATTCGTCAAGGTCCGGGCCCAGCATCACCCCCTTAGCAGCGTCCACTTCCCCCGTTCTCTGACAGCACACAGCACTTTGTGTTCTAGCTGCCACTGGGCTCTGAGCCTCTTCTTGGGTTGCAGACCCCCATGCCAATGTGACAAGAACTCAAAGTCGGCCTCCCCAGCAGAATGCTGGGGGCACTGCACACACACAAGTAAGCATCTATCTCGGGGTTCCCTGAAACTGACTTGTCAAGACCACGCTCTAGAAAATGGTATCTTCGTGGCCGGCAGGCCTCTGCTTCCTCCGCAGCCCACCACCCCTCATGACTGCTGGTCCCTCAGCGACAGCTCACACAGGATACTTGGCTGGTGAAAGGAAGCGGGGCTGTGTGGATGGGCATGTTGAAAGGCGGCAGGCCACCCAGAGCTGAGCGGGTCATTCCATCAATGTCCCAGGGGAAGGGCCTGAGGGAGGGGCCACTAGCAGTGTCCCTCATTGCACTGAGTGGTCTCGGCCCCGGGATGTGCTTCTGCTCACACTTGGGAGACCTGCCAAGCCCGGAAGACCATTGTACAACTTGAATCCTGGACGTGGTAGCCAGCACAGTGTTTGAAAATGAGGCAAAATAGTTTAAATCGAGCCTGTCTGAGGAAATCAAGGGCTGGAGAATTTTAAAGGACTGTAATTTAACCCTGAGCTTGATTGAATTGTTCTTGGGGCTTCTTTAAATGGCCAGATGGGCTGGGTCAGGGGCTGGACTACACTTACCATAGAGCCTAGGGTAGCTCCCACCCACCCACCCCCTCCCGTAGAAGGACCCAACATGGCAGCCCATCTACCCCGCATTTTCTTCTGTGGCCACCTGTCCATCTTCTACAGTTAGCAGTACCTCTACTCCCACCAAAAAAGGCAATCACATCCTGGTCTCTAGAGTTTTTGATACCGGAAGCTTAAACGAATTTGGGGGGAGCCTTTAATCCCTGCCTTTCACATGAGGACCCTTGACTGTGCGCCGTTTCAGACACCAGCAGACCTCAAAATCATGGTAGGGGGGAGATTGGGGGGCCGGGACACACACAACAACAAACCAACAAACACTATAATAATAGAATCTTCTTGGGAAACAGTTGTCAAGTAAATAGATTTTGCAAAAGCATTTCCTCCCAGGAGAGCTCTCCCTTTCCGTGTATCCCCATATTGAATATTATTCTCCCGTGTGATCTTGGTAGGCAGAGGTACTAGTGGCAGGTAATTTGTCTAGCCAACATCTAATTATGAATTAAAGCCCTGGCTGGCACGGTTTCAGCTCAGCAGCCAATGGTGGGCGGCGTTCAAGTTCAGCCTGTAGTGCATCTGAAGTCTTCTTGGACTTGCAGTAATGACGGAAGATTTCTTGGCCCGGGCTACAGGCTAGGGAATAGGATTCTGTAAACTCTATTAGCAGACAATAGAAGCGCCTGATGGATGGAGCTGAAGTAGCAAAATGCTGTTCGATTAAAAGGAGAGGTGAGGACCCCCGGGGCAGGGGCTTCCACTCCAGGCCTCCCATGGGGAGTTATTTATCTCATGATTAAGCATTTGGGTGTCACAGCACCAGCTGGTGCTACTTGGAGGCTCTGTCCCTTGTAGGGATGCTTGGCTCTGAGCAGACCTCACAGGCGAGGCTGGTGGGTTTCATTCTTGCTTGTGGGAACTTAGTCCAGGCAGGGCTGGTGGGGTAGGTGGGGCGGCCGCAGACACTGGGCAGGGGCAGGTGGTTCATCACAGCTTCACCAAGGGCCCAGCCTGGGTAGAGACACGGGGGTGTTGCTGTGAGAGAGGCGGGGAGCTGGCCATGGCTGTCCGTCATTTCCATTCATGGGGGCTCTGTTGTATTTGTGGGAACCTTTCATTATAAAAAACTATTACTATGGGGTGGATTATCAGTGTTCTTCCTTCCAGTCTTGTTGCCTGGTAACAGCGCATTGTGCATAAGGCCAAGCGTATCTCAGGTGCCCACGGGCTGGAGAAATGAATACTTCCCTCGCTCAGCCATTCTTGCCACCACCATATGATCAAAAAAAGCTCTTTCACAAGAGAGAGCAGAGCCAAGTGTGTGCCCTGGCTGACAGACGGACCCAGGGTGGTGACAACTGCCTTGTGGAAAAGACTTCATTTTCACCAGAACAGTGCTTGCTGGCTCGACGTTCCCCCAGGACCAAGATGGAAAAACGCTTCTAAACAGTTAAACTGCATCCTACTCTCCTCTCTCGGATACCATTCCATCCCATTACAGACCAATCTCTGCTCCAGGACCCATCGTGCGCTTCCGCACGGACTGCCAGAGAGGCGGGAAGCTGGGGGATCTTTCTGGTTTGGACGATTTCCAACCGAAGAAATGACCAGTGATGGAGAAAATCGGGCAGTAGCTATTGCAGGTAGAGTGTGTCTGGACTTGGGTTATCTCACCCTGCCGGCTTCAAAAACGCCCCATTAGCCGGGTGATGGTGGCAGTGATCGCCAGGAGTACTCAGAATCGTTCTCTTTAAAGGTCACCCCGGTGGCATTTCCAGATAATGCTTGGCTCTGCTGTCTCTCTGTGTGAAGTGCAGAAGCAGCTGCTCCCGGCCTGGGAAGAGGTCACTGGTTGGGTTGTAGGCTTCCAGTCATGGCTGTCAGCCCAGAGAAGTGGTTATCGCTTCACAATAATTACATTCCGCATTGTTCACGCCGCACTCTTGAGATGGACTGATTGGCATATTTAAATCTCATCTCCCAGGCATTTGCTAATTATCATAGCCTAGTTGTGGGAAAGGGAAAAAAAAAAAACCCGAAAAAAAACTCTAATCAAATAACTGGAAATGCTTGGCATTTTAAAGTGGTGCTGGGTTTGAGGGAGGGATGGGGGTGCACCATGAGGTCTCCCTGTTTGTTCCTTGACCTCAGGCCAGCTGATCCCTCAGCGAACATTTTTGGCAGGGAAATTCTCTGACTTTTTGCCTTCCTTCCTTCCTTCCTTCCTTCCTTCCTTCCTTCCTTCCTTCCTTCTGTCCATCAGTCACCCTCTGTGCCGGCCACACTTAGTCCACCTCTGGGGGAGGGGGCTTGTGGAAGCCCAGCTAATGGGGCCATCCCTGTCAGTGGGAGCAGCCAGGCCTGGAGTCAGCCAGAGCTGAAGCAAGAGGCTGGTCCTCCTAGTGCCCAGGAAAAAAGGGAGGAAAGATGAAAGAGCAGCTTCTCAGGGCGGCAGGGTGAGTAGCAGCTAGCCTCTGTGGGGGTGGGGGGATGAGGTGTTAGGATATCAGCAGGAGCTGGAGAAGACCCCCCCTTCCCTTCCCCGCCCGCGGAGCTGCCAGCCTGCCAGCCAGTGGGTTTTCAGCCACTGGGCCTGGCCACAGACTACGCAGTTGTTGGTGACAGAAAGCTCACCGAGGCCTGCCTTCCCCGGGCGTATCGGGGAGGGCCTATCGCGGAGATTTATGAAAGCACCCCGGCGTGCACGCCACCATCACCACAAAAGCAAATGCACGGCCGGCGCGTGTTGTGAAGGTTGTGCGGAATCACCTGTCAGGGGCTGTCAGCTTGTGTGTGGCCCTTCTATGCAGGGGTCTGTTTGGCCCACTCTGCAGGAGCTGCCCTCTCCCCCAGCAGGAAGCCCAGATCCATCTTAGGCTGCTTAGAAACAGGAAAAGCCAGGCCGCTTGAGAAGCCAGAGCGGTGCGGCAGCAGGCGCAGGGGAAGGTGTATCCGCGATTTGGGAGCGAGGGATGCTCACGTTGGTGGAGGTGGGAGGAGGACCGGAAAATCAAGCCAGCCACTGCCGGCTTGAGCTTTGATGCGGATGGTTGAAACGATTGGGAAACCTGGGAGATGGGAAGATCTGAGCTTCCCGTCTCCCTCCTTGCCTGTCCCGTTCATTCATGGAGATCAGAGAGCCTTTCTGTGTTCCTTGTGAATTATCCCCTGGTCCTCTGGCTCAGGGTTTGGAAATCAAATGGCTCAGTGTTTGACTCACTCCCCGTGAGTGGGTTCTCTTTCCTAACCCGGCTGCTGCCCTGCTCGGTGGAACTGCCGAGGAAGGTCCCTCAGCGTCCCATGAAATCTACCCTCCCAGGAGCGAGCAAGCACCAGAAGTCCCTGACTGTGAGTCCAGAAGGGCCACCATCCATCATCACAGACCGGGACAGATGAAAGGGAAGAGCTACACGGAGTCGTCTGATTAATGCAAACTCAAGGAATGCTGATGGGGCAGCAGGGACTTGGTTTTGCAGGATGAATGAGCTCCAGGGCCTGAGTCACTTCCTCTGCTGTTTGTAAGGCCGAGCGGCTCTGCCTGCTGCTGGGAAGGCCCGGCTGGGGAAGGGCACGTGGGCAGTGGGCCTGCAAGCCTCCCTGGCCCAGAAAAGCAGCCACCTGACGCGGGTGTTTGACTCCCACTGGGGGCCTAGGAGGAAGAGGGAGAAGAGCCCAGTGTCTTTCCTGGGCTACACATGGGAAGAGGGAGGAGGCCTTTTTTCTCCCAGACACTAGTTAAGGTCTTGGATGGCCTGGAGGCATAGTGGGTAGCAGTGGGCTACTGACCCTCAAGGTCAGCTGTTCGAGACCGCCAGCTGCTTCCTCAGGAGAAAAACTGAGACTCGCTACTCCCGCAGATAGTTATGGTCTCGGAAACCGTCAGGGCGGTTCCGCTCTGTCCTACAGGGCTGCTGTGACTTGGAGCCCACCCAATGGCAGGAGTGTGGAGCAGGACAGCGAAGGTCTCCACTCGGTCACTGTCTTGGAGAATGTCCTGGGCCACCCCCACCCTTACCTGGTCTGCCTTTTTCTTGCTTGAGCATCTTCCAGGCGGATTGCCTGCTTGCTTGCTTGTTTCCTTGTGGTTGCCCATCTCCAGGATGTGCGAGTCCCAAGAGCGGGCATCCTGCTGGCCTGAGTACCAGGACCCTGGGCATCTGCTCCAGACATGCTTGCTGAACGGATGTTGGGGTGACGGGTGGTCTCAGGAAAAGAGCAAGGAGAGTCAGAGGTTGGAAGCAGGCAGACCTGGGTTTGGCTGTGTGGGCTTGTCCTAGTGCCGACAGCTCTCCGCAGCTCAGTTTCCTTGTCTTTAACATGGGCACGTTCCTCCGTCCCAGAGCAGCCGTGGATGGTTCGGAGGCATAACGGATGGGCACGGATCTGGCACAGGGCCAGGGACATGCAGGTGCCTGGAAATACTGGTTCTCTCTCCAGGCCTGGTTGAAACTGTTTCACTGGACAGACAGGCAGTGCCCTCAGCTGCCTCCCTGAGCCCAGGATTGGACTCTCCCAGGAGAGTGCTGCTGGTGGGTGCTTGCCGGGCTGCAGGGAGAGCCTCCAGGAACAGATGGTGCCGACTGGAGAAGTTCCACCAGACCACTGCCCTCCTGAAGCCTCCTGTCTGCATCCTCTGCCAAGGGCCACCCTCCGCCCCCAGACGCTCTGAGACAGGCCCCTTGCTGACACAGAGGCTGAGCAGTCTTGTTTAGAAAGGGAGCACGGAGGCTGGGCCTGGAGCACCCCCCCAGGGGGAGACCCAGCCCATGGAAGATGAGCTCTCTCTGCGCACCGGTCCACTCCCTCTTATTGTCCTCCTTCTGCTCAAGCCTGTGCTCGCTTCCTCCGCCCTCCTCTTCCTTCCCCCCACCCCCCGCCCGCTCCTTTCTTTCTGCCTTTTATTGTTAATATTTGCGCAGAAAGACTGTTTCTGCCTCTTTTACGTTCCAGATGCTCCAGGCACAGCTGGGGTGCTTTAAAGCGGGTCACCCCTACCTCTGGCAGCCAGCCTTCACAAGGCGGGCATCGGGACGTTTCCCACCTTCAAAGAGAAGCTGACCTCGCAAAGGGCCGGTCAGCCCGTCCTGCTTTGATTCTCTGCGCTGCATGCTGTCCAGAGACGTTCGGTCGATGTGTTGCTCGTTCATCCATTAGCCAGCCAGCAGCCTGGGGAGATGGAAAGGCTGGGCCCGTCTTCACACAGTGGCCCTGTCACTGGCCAGCTGCATGGCCCAGCTGTGTGACGGGGAGAGTGTATGGCGAGGCTTACCTGGGAAGGCCGGTGGGTGGGAAGCAGTAGTGGAGTGGTGAAGGGTGCTGACTGCCCACTGAGCCCCTGACGTCCCTTTTCTGGCCCTGACACTTTTTGTTTTATGTCCTCGGACAAGTCGTTTAACCTTCTAGCGCTTAATTACACTGGAGCTTCGTCAGTGGCGATGGTGATGTAATTAATGGCGGTCCACCATCCAGGGTCTGCGTGCTCTGAAGGGCCCAGCATGTAGCAAGGGCTGGGCAGGTGCTGGTGATTGGATGACGATGGCGCTGGGTCGAGGCAGCAGGACATAGCAGCTGGACTGAGTTCCTCTGTGCTGGACTCTGGGCTATAGATCAGGACGTGAAGGTGGATAGATCCTGCTCTGCCCGGGATAGGAGAGACAGATGTGAATGACTTCATCACCCAGCATGCTGCTGCCCAGCCTCTGGACTCTCAGAATTTCCCCCGCAGGAAAGGGCTGTGGGGGACTGGACAGCCCGCTGTACACGCACCGAGTGGGCTTTGGTTCATCCACTGGCAGGTACCAGGACCCCGCCGTGGCGGACTAGTTCCTGACCGCTACCGTAACAGATTGCCATCGGCTCTGCCACTTCAGCCAGCACAGGATGCACCGTCTTCCAGTTCTGGGGGCCAGATGCCTAACGTGGACTAGCAGGGTTGTTTCTTCCCGAAGGTTCTAGGGCAGGGGTTCTCAGCCTTCCTAATGCCGTGACCCTTTCATACAGTTCCTCAGGTGGTGTTGGTAACCCCCCAACCAAGCATTATTTTCGTTGCTACTTCATCACTGACATTTTGCTACTGTGATGAATCGGGCGACCCCTGTGAAAGGGTCGTTTGACCCCCCAAAGGGGTCGTGACCCACAGGTTGAGAAGCACTGTGGTAGCGGGTCATCTGTATTCTTGCCCTTTCCAGCTTCTGTGGGCCAACCTGCCTGCCCTGACTCCTGGATTTGAAGCCAGCGTGGCCAGTGAACTCTTCCTCACTCCCCCTCACCCCGACGTGGACTCTCCTGCCTCCTTCTCGCCCTTTTGAGCACCTTGTGATCACATTGCGCCTCTCTGAGTGACCCAGCACAACCTCCCCTCACCCACCATCAGCACCTGAATCCCACCTGCAGTCTGAATCCCTCCTTGTCCTGTAACCTAATGTGCCAGGTGGGAGGAGGCTGTGAGTGCATGTGGTCATGTCCAGAGGTCCCTGTGACTGGAGAGAGGATCTGGAAAGAGGGGTGGGGGTGGGTGTCACGTCTTTCAGACACAGTATGATAGATCACTCTGGGAGGCCCTGACGCAGGAATAGCATGGCATTGTTTTAAAGGATCTCTGGCCACTGAGCAGGGATGGGAGTCGGGGCAAGAGGGGAAGCAGGGAGGCCAGCAAGGTGTGGTCATTGCCAGGGTGCAGTTGAGAGGTGATGGTGGATGTTATTGGAGGTGGGGGTGGACCAGAGGTGTATGTCAGAGTCTAGTCAAGATCGCCAAACACATTAGGAGCCCTGGTTGGCGTAGTGGTTATGCGTTGAACTGCTAACCACAAGGTTGGCAGTTTGAAACCACCGGCCGAGGGAGAAAGATGAAGCTTTCTACTCCGATAAAGAATTAGTCTCAGAAACCCACAGGGGCGGGTCTACCCGGTCCTACAGGGTCACCTTGAGTCAGAATCGACTCAGTGGCAGTGAGTTGACTTTGTCAGTCAACGCACTGGCGAGTCGATGGGAAGTGTGGCAGGAAGGAGACGCCAGGGGAACTCCAGGGCTCCCCACCCAGATAACCAGGAAGATGGTGGTGCGGTCTCCTGATGTGGGGACGACGTGGGGACTAGAACCCAAGACAGGCAGTAAGAAGCCTAGCGTCTGTTGGAAACATGGCCGGCCCTGCCCACCCCACAGCTGTTGCTGTGCTGGGGCCTGTGACGCAGGCCTGTGTCACGTCATCCAGCTGAGGCTTCCTCTCCTGCTGGCTCCTACTTTACCAAGCATGGCGTCCTTCTCCAGCGACTGGCTTCACGTGACAGCACGCCTGTCCCGGAGCACGTGAGGCAACGTCTGACCGCCATCACGCCTAGGCAATATTCTGGCGATATTTCTTCCAGGACAGTCCTTCATTGCTCTGGCACCCCGATCTTCTCACCAGTTACTCTTCCACTAATACCCTGTCAAAGGTGTCAGCTCGCCTCCCGTCTTCCTTTCCCATCGTCCAGCTTCCATGGGCAGGAGAGGCGACTGAAAATACTATGGTTTGGGTCTGCTGCAGCTGGCTCTTCAAAGGATCATCTCTTGAAGAGCACCTCGCTGGGCTGGGGGAAGGCCCAGTGGGTGCTTGGCACAGGGCACCCATACAGCAGGTGGAGGTGGTGGAGGTGGCGGTGTGTGCCCGTGTGTAGATGCAGTTTATCTGCAGAAGGCAGTGGTCGTCTCTACCCTTCCTAATGCACAGGTGATGATAGGCACCGCCCAAGGGCTGGTTTTGTGCTGATTGCTACAAAAGGGCCTAGTCAACAATGCCCCCTGGGAGCTTGACTTGGGATCAACTGAGAGCATTCCCGCCTGCATCCATCTTTTCCCCACCCTCACCCCACTTCCATCCCCCCTACGTGCCCAGCACCCAGCCCCAGATACAACCAGGGAGCAGGGAGGCCCCTTCTTTCTGCAGCCAAAGCACCAGTCTAGCTACGCTGGGGGAGCTGGGCTGAGGGAGCTGGCAGCGGCATCTCCTCTGTCTTGGAAGACGCTGCGAGAATGCAGCTTCCGCAGGGCCTCTGAGTTGGAGCTGTTTTCTTGTTAGGCCAGGGCTGAATCCTTGTTGAGCCCGAGCCATTGGGTGATGGGCCTTGGGTGCTGCCCCTCACACCCTTTCTCTCTGTGGTCCCCTCAGCCTGAATATCCCCAGGGGGCTCCTCACCATCCGCAGATGTTGGGTCAGCATGTGCTTATGGGGTGGGGGTGGGGGGAGCTTTGTGTACCAGGCTCTCTGCTGGGTGCTGGGAGCCCACAGTGAGCACCCGGAGCCTGGCGACTGGTGAGAGCGGGTGATAATAGATGCTAATGAAATAATCACACGTAATAGGAAATTACATCTTTAATAATGCTCCACAATAGGGGGAATGGACTAGACTTGGGGGCCAAGGGCATCTTCTCTCGGCGTCTTCTCTCGGAGCTAAGCTGAGATCTGAAGATGAGTGGAAATCACTAGGCCAGCGGGAAAGGAGCAGCGTTCCGAGGAGGGGGTTATTTTGTGCAAAAGCCCTGTGGCAGGAGCCGTGGTTCTTTGAAGACAGAAAGCAAACCCGGGTGTCTGGGGCAGAGACGTGGGAAGAAACGTGGGGACCGGGGGTCTGGGACGCCGCAGGGCTGGGGAGGGCATATGAAGAAGCTTGATCTTCATACCTGATTGAAGTGCTTGCCTGTGTGTCTGTGTTGGGGTTAGGGAGAGAGAGGAATAGATTTGCATTTCAAATGGATCACACTGTGTTGGCAGAACAATTTGGAATGAGGCCAGAGAGGACCCTTATCTGCCATATGGAACCTGCTCAAGGAGCCCAGGAGCCCCAGGGAGAGATGGTGGCAGTGCTTTGCCTTGGGGTGGTGCTCCTGGTGGGGAGGGAGGGTGAGGGGGATGGGAAGGGAAAACACACAGTGGCTAAAAGGATAACAGCTGTCCCCTAGCTGCATTTTAATGAGCACGTATTATGCTCTAGCCAAAGGAAACCTACAGGGTCACTGTGGAATTGACCTCTGGCAGTGAGTTTGAAGTTTTGAGGCCTGACAGCTAGCTCCTGGCCTTGGGAGCTCACTGTGAGCAGCAGGGGCTCCAGGCTTTACAGCCCAGGTGAAGCTTTTTGCTGAGATTCCTGAGAATAGCAAACCTGGATCCCAGGGCAGGGTGTGGGGCCTGCCTGGACCCGCAGAAGGCCAAACTCACTGTCCCGAGTGAATGACCCTGTAGGACAGGTCGGAGTCGCCCCTCTGGGCCTGTAACTCTCTACAGGACTAGAAAGCTCCATCTTCCTTCTGCGAAGCGGCTGGACCTCAGATGGGTAGAAAAACACACAGCATTTAAAAAAAATCATTTTATTGGGGGCTCATACAACTCTTATCATAATCCATACATACATCAATTGTGTCAAACACATTTGTACATTTGTTGCCCTCATCATTCTCAAAATATTTGCTCTCCACTTAAGCCCTGGCATCAGCTCATTTTCCCCCCTCCCTCCCCGCTCCCCCTTCCTCATGAGCCCTTGATAATTTATATTTTGTCATATCTTACACTGTCATATCTTACCCACTTTTCTGTTGTCCGTCCCCCAGGGAGGAGGTTATGTGTAGATCCTTGTAATCAGTTCCCCCTTTCCACCTTACCCTCCCTCAACCATCCCGGTATCGCCACTTGCAGCACTGATCCTGAAGGGATCATCTGTCCTGGATTTCCTGTGTTTCCAGTTCCTACCTGTACAAGTGCACATCGTCTGGTCTAGCCAGATTTGTAAGGTAGAATTGGGGTCATGATAGTGGTGGGGGGAGGAAGCATTGGAAAGTTGTATGTTTCATCATTGCTACACTGCACCCTGACTGGCTCGTCTTCTCCCTGCGACCCTTCTGTAAGGGGATGTCCAGATGCCTACAGATGGGCTTTGGGTCTCCACTCCTCCCTCCCCCTCATTCACAATGATAATGATTTTTTGGTTCTTTGATGCCTGATACCTGATACCTTCGACACCTCGTGATCACACAGGCTGGTGTGCTTCTTCCATGTGGGCTTGGTTGCTTCTGAGCTAGATGGCCGCTTGTTTACCTTCAAGCCTTTAAGACCCCAGATGCTATAACTTTTGATAGTTGGGCACCATCAGCTTTCTTCACATTTGCTTATGCACCCACTTTGTCTTCAGGGACCACGTCGGGAAGGAAAAGCACACAGCATTTCTGATTGCCTGCCTGCATTTGCCTTTCAGTCGCTCAAGCAGACGCCTCCACCCAGCCCAACCCCAGCCTGTCCAGCGTCTGCAGTCAGGTTGCACTGAGATGGGCTGTGGGAGACTCTAACGGGGATGGCTTTCAGGGACCAAGCTGTCGCCAGCGACTCTCTAGGGCTGTGCTGAAGGTGAAGGAAAAAGCAGTCTGTGGCCCCAATCCCCCTCTTTGTGAGGGCATTAGATCCTGGGATCCTGAGACACCAGCTCCTTCCCCATCAGCCCTTGCAAACATCCCCCCCACACATACTCCCCCACCCACCCACCCCCGTGCCCCTGCTGGGAGACACCAAAAAGGCTTCCTCTCATGGTGTGAAAGCATGGCCTCAGTGACTGGGAAAATCCATTCCCTTCCTGGCAACTTGGGCAAGTCCTGGGTCACTTCCAAGCTGTCTGTCTGTCTGTGCTGCATTTTTCAGTCATGATACAGAGTGGAGGAGGAGTTCCATCCCCGTTTCTGTGTGTGTACCCCTTCCTCCAACACCTATCCTCACAGGATTTCCGGTGCAACCCGTCTTTCCATTTTCTATGTCCATTTCTGAGCCCCTTCGAATGCACCCCTTCTCTCCTGGTTCCATTTTACCGAGTGCCTCAGCTCCCTGGGGATGGGGGTGGCGGGCAGAGGGCAGGGTCTGTGCCCAGGTGCCACGGGGAAAGGCCTGTCTCTTCTCTGCAGGAGAATTCTCTCCTACGCAGACAGGTAGAGAGAGAACAGGAGCAGATCACCCAATAAGCGACGTAAGCATGGGTGTACTGTTGCTTACTGACCAATCTGCAGTGAAGTTGCTCTGGTTTGCTCGCTGCAGATTAGGAAGGAAGCACCAGGCCCCCTGAGCTTCCCTCGCCGGCCCGTTGGCTACAGTGGCCGTGAGCGAGTCGGTCCGGTGAATCAGCCGGGAGAAAGCACACCCGGCTGCTGTGCCAGTCCCCGTGCATCTCGGCAGCTGTTTCCTGCCTGTGCAGGACCAGGCAGGGGGAGCCTCGCGGTCTGTTGCCAAGCACTGCTTGAAACCATAAATCAGAGACTGCTAGGGGTGGGGGTGGGGGGTCTTCCAGAAGCACCTGGTCTCGGAGCCTGGAAATGCACGCACGTGCACACCTGATGTGTGTGTCTACAGCCTGCGGCAAGAGCCGTGTAGTCTCTCTCAGTATTTGGTTCTCATCCCTCTCGGTTCTGCAGGCCCTGCGCACGACTGCCCCAAATTTCCCTTGCTGTAGCTCAGGCTGGCTCGGCCCTGGGCAGCTGCTTCAGCGGCCTGACCTGTGTTCTCCGAGACCGGGTCACCCTGTGCTATTAACTTCCTGGCCGTGGCAAATCATTTCTCCCCTCCGGGCCTCACGTAGGCTTTGTCCAGTGTGTCTGCGGGGATGATGCTGGCACTGGCCCGACATTATGGTTGGCCCTGGGACTGTCCTGCTGGAGGTCTTCTCACCATGCACCCCCCCACCCCCACCCCCGCTCTAAAGCTCTGCCTCTCTCCTCCAGTCACAGCCCTGGCTCAGTCGGACCCTCAGGTGTTCTCTGAATCCCCTTTGATTTAGGGGTAGCCTCAACTCAGGGCACCCTTTTGTTTTCCATTGCAACCCCGTTTGTTTATTTCTTTATTTACACATACTTGCAGGTCTTTATTGTAGAACATTCAGGAAATACGGGTCGATGAGAAGCCGTGAATCGGCAAACTCAGCATTTGGGTGCATTTCCTTGCAGTCTTGTTCTCAACCCTCGTCCAGAGACCAAGGGGTTTCCTGTAATTTGGTATCTTGCTTTCTCAATATTATGCAGTGTGTATTTTAAACATTTAAAAAAGGTAGTTTTTAATATCCGTTTAATCTTTCACCACCCATCCTTTATTTAACCCTTGCACAATCCTATTTCTAGAGGGGAGGGAGGGTCTATCCTGCCACATCCTCTCAACTACCCACGTCAAATGAGATTAAGTTTGCAAAGAGCCACGTGGCACGTGGGAGCAGTGAGAATTTGTTAGTAACCCAAGTTAATGGCTTTACTGTGCTACTGAGAGATATACCTAAAACCCCTGCCGTGGGTCAGTCTGCCTCATAGATTTATCATCTTGTAGGAAACCTATCCATGTAGGTTTCCAAGATACTCAGTCTTAATGGGAGCAGATAACCCCATCTTTTTCCCACAAAGTGAATGGTGGGGTCGAACTACCAATCTTGTGGTTAGCAGCTCCTTGTTTGTCCCACTGTGTCACCAGTTCTTCTATTTACCTGTGGTCGTTACATAATCTGTTGTCAATTTGAGACTTAACAGTGAAGGGGTGGAGTTTAGTCCATCACTCAGGTTGGAGCTTGATGACCTCATTTGGAGGTGCTAGGGAGATAAATAGCTCCCTGGAGGCGGGGCACATGTTCACTTCCTGTGAGACATTCCTGCAGACAAGACACGGAGCCCTGGAGCTGGAGGAGCCACTTGGAGGCCCCTGCCAGTGCTGAGATGATTCCACTGCCACTGGATCCACAAGACCTTCCACCCACTGACCTGTGCTCTTCCTGCATTTGGTGTCATTGCATGTGTTTTGTGAGTCTGAAGAGGAATTTATAGATTGGTATCGGACATATGGGCTAGTACTGGATTTATGGGCTTGATCTGGAATGGGCTGGGATGTTCTCTCAATATTTAATTGCTATTGTATATAAAGCTCTCTCTTACACACTTATGAGCGTCTATGAATTTGTTTCTCTGGTCTACCTGGACTAACAGTGCCCATTCACCAAGTTTTATCCTGTTGGGCAGCACACGTGGGTTGGCTGTCATCTTCAGACGGGTCTGTGTATATGAATAGCTTTTTTTCCTTAGCAATTTCATATGGACTTAGGCCTGAGGAAATGATTTGAAAAAGGAATGTATACAAAAAATGTTCATTATGGCATTATTAATTTATAACAGTCCCAAACTAGAAAACACTCAATTGTCCAGTTGCATGGGAGAGAGCTGAAGTGAATGGTGCTGAATCTGCTGGGTGGGTGACCCACGAAGCCCTTGTAATGCATGTGAAGTGTGGAGGGAGAGAATCGCCGGAGGAAGCAGAGCCGTCTGGACAGACAGACACCAGGATGGGAACGGGGTTGTAGTGGAAAGGTGGCTGGTTGTTTTCCTCCCCTCGGTCTGAGCACACATGCTCCTTGTCTGCACTGCACACGCACGTGTGTGCTCTGGAAGGGCCCCCGCGGAAGATGAAGTCGAGGGGCCAGCACAGCGTGCGCAGAGTGGGGAGGAGGACCCGCGGTCGAGGCCTGCACGGAGCTGAGACCACAGGACAATGCTCAGGGCCACCAAAGGGTCTTTGGGTTTCTCTTTTGGAGCAGGAAGGATAGAGTAGGGACCAGCACCTCTTTGAGCATGGTGGTATCTGATCCCGCACCATGGCCATCGCGTCAATTCCAACGCATAGTGACCCTCTAGGACAGGGCAGAGATGCTCCTGCAGGTTTCCGAGACTGTAACTCTTCTTTTTTTCTTTTGTAACTGGCATGGTATTGGTTGGTTTGAGATCAGTACAGAGACATTATGAACAGTTTGTTCACAATTCTTAATGCGCATGCCAAAATCCTAAAATGGCACCTAGATACAATTCGTTTCTAAATTCCAGTGACTTTCCAGCCTTAAATTTGGAGGCAATTTCTAAAAAGAAGTTATCGAGTACCACTATTTTCAAATGTTGATAAGCTGTTACATCTTACGCCCCACTAATTCACAATGACACACACACCACACTCAAATCTTCAACCCTTCATAGCCCCTGAGACTATAACTGTTTTATGGAAATAGAAAACTTCATCTTTCTCCTGAGGAGCAGCTGGTAGTTTTGAACTGCTGACCTTGTGGTTAGTAACCCAATGCGTAACCCACTATACTACTGGGACTCCTTGGTATCATTGTAGTAGGGAGGAAACAATTGCGTGCTTGACTCAATCCTTTGGCCAGAGTGAGCAGGATGGCATAGGTGATGGGCCATGGAGAGACTGGTAAGGGGCATGTTTTGTCCTGATTTATTTACAAGGGTGAGACAATAAAATTCTGGCATGTACTGACTTGGGTGGAAACAATGTCAACAACCTTCACCAAAATCCCTTAGCATATGATTATTTAACATTTCAGACTTGCAGACAGGTTGCAAAAATCCACCGAAGATTTCACATCTACCCTTTACCCCGATTCTGCAGATGTTATTATTTTAAAGTGTTTGCTCTCCTGCTCTCCCCGCTCCCTCCTGTATAACCCTCGCCCCTCATTTCTCTACCGCAGTCCACACAATTACTGTTCACTGAGCCATTTGAGAATAGAGTGCAAACATGGTGCCCTTTCCCCTTAAATGCCTCATCGTTTCCCCCAAAGGCGATCGACTCGCTTGTGCATAACCGCAGCAGAACCGTCACAACCCAGAAACTCAGACTGCCCTCTTTCTACCAGCCCATGCCTCTCCCCGACTCACGGGTGGCCATGGCCTTTAGACGGACGAGAACAATCGCTGCTGCTGGGAGACCCGGCTAGTGCTCTTCGCCCGATCACCTCCAGTCTGGAACGGCTCTTCGATTCGTCTTTTGCACTCAGGACCTTGTTGTTTCTTGATGAGTGCGGGCTAGTTAATGTTGCAGGTCTCCCCCTCAGTCTGCATTTGGTGACTCCTTGTTTTGTGGGGGGTGTGGGGGTGGGTCAAGCTGTTTCCCAAAGAGGCTACACCATTTACGTTCCCAGTGTGTCCGGGCCCCCTCTGTGCACACCCTCACCAGCACGACACTCCAGTGCTCTCCGTGTGGCCATCCTCCCGGGGCAAATAGGGTGTGAGTGAGTGACCGATCAGCATCAGTACAGCGCATGATGGATGATCCACAGCAGCCAGTTGGGTTTCTGAAGAGCAAAATCGTGGCAGCTTAACCCCTTCTCTTCCTTACAGAGGAAGCAAAAGAGCAGCTGAGCAAAGGGATTGTGTGTTTCGGCCCTGTCTTTCACAACCTGCCAGTGGACAGACCTGGAGAATGGGCTTGTACTGACTGTGGTAGAGCCCTCGTTGGCTGATAGGCCCAGGGGAGGAGTCCCTGAGGCTGCCACCTGGACACTGTCTATAGCCTGGCTTGTTAGTGTTGCTGTCCAAATGCTGGCGGGAAGACTGCTAGCGACAGCCCCATCACGACTGCAGCGTATCTAAAACCAGCAGACACCTGACTTCCTGGTTCCAGAACATTTGAGATGCAGTGATTGGGCCACATGGTGAGGCCCCCGCTCCTGGAGAGAGTCCAGCTAGCACCAGGGAGCACTTCTGCGTTGATTTCTGCGCATGACCAGAGGCGTACCCACAAGAGATGGCCAACAAGTGTTGAAACACCCCAGAAAATCAAAGACCTTGGTCCAGGGGGTCTGCAGCCCGAGTGCCGGGGACTCCGAGCCACCCAGTCCCGCTGGTGTCCAAGGAAACAGCTCTTCACTTGGGGGGAGCGGTGAGCTGACTACCGGCTGCCCTCAGGGCTCACCGAGGAAAGCTGACTGACTAAGGAGGAGCTACCGAACGCCTCAGTTGGGATGGCCTGCCTGGTGAGGTGAGGTGAGATGAGGTGGTGAACTCCCCATCCTTGGGGTGTTCAGAGAGTGGCGGTTTAACCCTTCATTATGGAACCTGCGGTGAGGACTCAGCCGCTGGCCAGGAGGTGGCCTGGATGACCTTGGGGGTCTGAGAGCTGCCTATGTGTGATGTCAGGGATTGGCCAACTCTAAAGCCAAGTCTAGGGCTATGCCTGTGCCAGTTCTGGTCTCTGCAGTCTCGCCCTTCAGTGAGCCCTCCTCCCCTCCTGTGCCCCAACAGGCCATGAGAGTCTCCGTGAAGGTTTCCTGGAGATGCATGTCTGCCTTTTCCTGAGCGCCTGGCTCCACAGCCCCTCCTCTGACCCTCCCGTCACTGAGCATATCCACTCTCCCCACTGCGCGCTAAGCAGCTTAGGGTTGAAATCATGCATTCTGCAAATAGTTCATGAGCACCTACTAGCACCTGCTACTGGTGGTGCAGTGGTTAAGTGCTCGGCTGCTAACCACCAGGTAGGCAGTTCAAGTGCACCAGCCACTCCATAGCCACAAGTGAGGCTGTCGGTCCCCATGAAGAGTTACAGTCTCAGAAACCCTCACGGGCAGTTCTACCCATCCTTCAGGGTCAATGTGAGTGGGAAATCGACTCAATGGCAGTGGGTTGGGTTTTGGTTTTCCTAGGTGCCAGTTCCTGAAGGAGCCTGGCCTGAGGTCAGGAGCGATGCTGTTAGCCAAATGGTTTTAAGCACAAACATTTGGCATCTAGCTGCTGTGGGACCCTGCAGCAGGGCTGCAGGTGGGAAGGGGCCGTGCTGCAAGAGTGCCGTCTCAGCTGGGTCCTGGTGGAAGAGCAGCAGTGGCCGGGAGGACAGGGTGGTGGCCGGTGCAGCGCTCCCACCAGGGGTGCAGCCAAGCACAGGGTGGGAAGCCTGGCGGGGCTTGTTGAGGATGCGTTGTTGACGGTAACCAGCAAGAGTCAGCTCTCACTGCCAGTGCCCTGTGTGTTCTAGAGCAGGACTGCCCGTAAGGTCTTCTCATCAGTGATCTTCGCAGCAGCAGCCCTGGCAGTGTAGTGGGTAATGAATGGAGCCGCTAACCACAAGGTCAGCGGTTTGACCCCGCCAGCTGCTCTGAGGGAGACAGATGATGAGCCTGTTTCTGAAAAGATTTGTAGTCTTGAACCCACAGGGACCGTTCTACTCTGACTCATACGGTTGCTGTGGGTCAGAATTGACTCGATGGCAGTGAGTTTGTGTGTTTGTGGGAACTGTGGTAGTTATGTAATCTACTGTCAATTTGAGACTTATGAGTGAAGGGGTGGAGTCTGACCTGTCAATCAGGTCGCAGTTCGATGACCTCATTTGGAGGCCCTAAGGAGATAAATAGCTCTTTGGATGCCAAGTCCCTGCGAGACATTCTTATTGACAAGCCACATGGAGACAGGCTGATGGCAGTCAGAGCCTTGGAGCTGGAGAAGCCACATGGAGACCCCTGCCAGCTCTGAGATGCTTCTACCACAACTGGATTCACAAGACTTTCCATCCACTGGCCTGTGATCTCCCTGCATTCTCTGTTATTGCATGTGTTCATGAATCTGAAGAGCAATTTATAGGTTGGTATTGGACATATGGACTGATACCGGACTTATGGACTGATCTGGGATGTTTTCTCAGTATTCAACTGCTCTTGGATGTAAAGCTCTTTCTTAAGCACATATGAGTGTCTATGAATTTGGTTCTCTCGTCAACCCGGACTAGCACAGTCACCTTTATGGAAGGAGCCTTGTTGGCCTAGTGGGTCATGTGTCAGGTTCTCTCGTGGCAAGGTCAGCATTGCCAACTCTCAGAAGAAAGGTTTGCAGCCTCAGATGCTTAAAGGGCAGGTCTGCTCTGCCCTAAAGGGTCGATGTGAGTTGTGGTCGACTTGGTAGCAGGTTTAATCGTTACAGAAACAGATCACAGGCTGGGTCATTTACAGAGCCGCCGGGTGGCTATGAGCCACCAATGCCACCCAGGGCCCTGCCCAGTGAGTTAGGTCCGGCTGGGGCACCTTCCCTGCCCACCCCATGCCTTTGCTGGCTCCAGATGGGAGGCAGGTGTCCACCTGAGTGCCTGTGTGGCCGTGCACAGGTGTGTGGTCACGAGGCAACTCTGAGCCCTCTGCATCTAGTTCCAATGAGGTGGGGACTGTTGGGACCCCTGTTGCCCTCTGTTCCTGTGGGTGACTGCAGGAACAGGCCACCCCTGCCAAACACCGTCAGGCCCGTGGTGACAGCTCCTTTTACGAGCCTCTCCTTTACGCCTACACACCCACTGCTCGGGGCACTTACAGCAGGAGCAGCTTTGAGGGTGACGCAGGCCTCCCCTATGCCCTGCCCTCCCCTTCCCCGCCCTCACTGAGGCCCCTTCCACCCAGCCACTCCCCCACTGCACCCTGACTCAATGGACTGAGCCCCCCAGATAAGAGAGGCAGAGGGACAAGGCCAGTCGCCCCCCAGCACTCATACCCAGCAATTACTTCCCGTTATTGCCAATAAAAGATAAGTAGAAAATAACAGAGGAACGGAACCAGGACTCACAGCCCGTGCCAAGCGCTTGGCATGCGTTACCATGACATTTGCATGTGTGTCACATGAGGCGCCACATGTCCTGCCAGGCACGGGGGTGGGCTCTGCTGACGTGGGAGTGCAGAGGCCTGGATTCCAGCCCAGGCCGCCCATCTCCCCTGTAAAATGGTGTGTTCTGCCGGTTCTCAGAGAGCCTGGGCCCTAGACCCAGTGCGCTGCCCCCTAGTCCTCACACCCACAGGCACGCCCGGAGTGACTACCCAGATGGGCCAGGAGCAGCGGGCCGAAGGGTGCCTGAGTTGCTGCCGGACTAAGGGCTGAGGTGGAACAGGCGGAGGAGGAGAGCCAGAGAGTGCAGGTCTGCAAGTGAGGGGAAAATTGGAAACAAGGGTGCTGTGGGCTAGACCTCGGGCTGCTGACTGCCAGGTTGGCCGTTCAAACCCATCAGCCACTATGGGAGAACGAGACGGCCATGTGCCCATATAGATGGGCAGTCTTAGAAACCCTGTGGAGCAGCGGTTCTCCACCTTCCTCACGCCGTGACCGTTTCACACAGCTCCTCGGGGTAGTGACCCCCAACCATAACATTATTTTTGTTGCTACTTCATCACTGACATTTTGCTACTGTGACGAATGGGGTGACCTCCGTGAAAGGGTTGTTTGACCCCCCAAAGGGGTTGCGACCTACAAGGTGAGAACCCTTCTGGAGGGGGTTACTATGAACGGGATTTTAATAGGTCACTGGCTCTCACCTGTGGCCCAAGGGCCAGCGGCATCACTTGGAAACTTGTTAGGAAGGCCAGTTCTCCAGCTGCATTAGGGACACCGGTGCACCGAGTCTCCCCGGTAAATCCGAGGCAGTGTCTCTGGAGAAGCTGGCGGAGGGGCCGGAGGAGGGTGGGTGGCTGGGCGGGGGTCAGGTGGGACTTGTGCTGGCTGAAGCAGGAAGAAGTACCTGCTACCTGGTGCCCCCCCCCACGTAATCCTTGTGACAGCCAATTCTTAGTGCCCCCACCTCACAGAGTGGGCAACTGGTGCTGGAGACATTCCGTCACTTTCCAAAGTCATAAAGAGTGTGGCCCAGGGACGTAGGTGGGATTAGAACTCTTGCCCCTGTGGCCACAAGCCCACGTCTTTGTTCTCATCTCCTCCGCTGTGCCTGAGTACCTCTGCTCACTGGTCCCCCAGAGCCTGCTGCTCAGAGGCAAAGATGGAGGCCTAGGGGGACAGCGCAGGGGTGAGAGGATGGCCACAGGTGCAGCCAGCTCTGCCCAGCCCAGGGCTTGCATGATACGCTTACGGGGGCTGAGAGGAGCTGCCTGCCGTGATACGAACTCACACCCGCCCCCACTTGTGACAAGTCGACAACCAGTGGGTGATGCCTACCTGAGCCGAGCCCCGTGCTGGGTGCCATGGGGTGCACGGAGGCAAGGCAAGAGTGGTTTCTGGCCTCTAGAAGCCCATGTTCCACAACCAAGGAAACAAGAAACCACGTGTGCGGAGGAGCCTGTCAGCCAGGGCAGATCAGGCCCAGCATTGAGGGAGTCCAGTAAGCAGCAATGGGGACTTTCAGGGCTGGGCTGGGCTCCAGAGCCGGGAGGAGAGGAGGGGGGTTCAGCTTCCAGCTCTCAGTGACTCGCCTGGGAGCCTTGGCAGGCTATCTGATGTCTTAGCGCAGCCTCCTTATCTCCGGGCGGGCTTTAGCAACAGCTAGCTCGCGAGCTGGTTCTGTTAGATTAAGTCAGGTCAGGCGAGCAGCCAGTCACTGGCTCGTAGAAGACTCCTTCCTTCCCTTCCGAAGATCGCTTTGTTGGTGTTCGGTGCTGGGGCTCCTCTCGACCCTCTGTGGGAACAGCAGAAAACACCGCACGTTGTTCTTGGCCTTGAAGCCACTGTGCCAGGCTGCTTTGTCAAGGACTGTGGCCACTTTCTAGTCTACCAAGCACGATGGCTTTTTCTAGGGACTGGTCTCTCCTGGTAACATGTATGTGAGACAAAGTTTAGTCAACCTTGCTCTAGAACAGAGGTTCTCAACCTGTGGGTCGAGACCCCTTTGGGGATCGAACGACCCTTTCACAGGGGTCTTCTAATACATCCTGCATATCAGATATTTACATGACGATCCATCACAGCAGCAAAATGACAGTGAGGTAGCAGCAACGAAAATAATGTGATGGTTGGGGGTGACCACCACATGCATGAGGAGCTGTATGCCAGGGCCGCGGCATGAGGAAGGTGGAGAACCCTGCTCTAGCTGTACCTCTTCTGAGACACATGTGTTTATTTTCTCGGCAGCCCGGGGTACTTGCAGTATCCTCTGACAGCGCCATAATTCAAATACATTGATTCTTCCTTGAGCGTCCGTATTCAGTGTCTAACTTTCACATGCATGTGAGGCGGTTGAAAATACCTTGGCTGGGTCAGGCGCACCGAAGCCCTCAAAATGCCATCCTTGCTTTTCGGCCCTTTAAAGAGGTCTTGGGTGGCAATTCGCCCAGTGCAGTGCATCCTTTGATCTCTGCCTGCTGCTTCCATGAGCATTGATTGTGGACCCAAGCAAGACAAAACCCTTGGCCACAATACTGGGCCACAATCTTCCCTCCGTTGGATGTGTTACCTGGTGGTCCTGTGGTGAGGATTGTGGGGGTCTTTACATTGAGCTGTAACCCATACTGCTGGGTTGCTTTAGGCCAGTGGGAGACGGAGAGGCTTCATGGAAGAGGTGGTTTTGCATGGTGGTTGGCGTTGAAGGATGGAGAGGGCTGGCCGTCCTTGGAGCTTTCTGCACGTCCTCTGGGAACTCCGGGGGGCGTCTGTGCGGAGCTGCCCAGAAGAATGACCCCCACAGTTGCCTTCCTCACTTTGGAAAACGCAGCAGGTTATGTCTTGGCTGTGGCTGAAAACCCAGTGGCAGACAGACAAAGCCAGCGGGTCGGCCCAGCGAGGGGGGCCGCCTTGCTGAGGTTCTCGGTGTCCCTGCTCTCTTGCAGATGACGCAATTTGCCTGGGAGAGCTACAAGCGCTACGCCATGGGGAAAAACGAGCTTCGTCCGCTGACCAAAGACGGCTACGAGGGCAGCATGTTCGGTGAGTGGACCTGCGCCGCTTTGGTGGAGGGGAGACCCGGCGCCGCTGCCTCGGGGGCCAAGTGGAATTTGACCTTCAGCTCCTCACCTCCTAGCGCATGTCCCTCTTCCTCCTGACCCTGGGCTCTCGTAGGGGCTAAACCCAGGTGCTTGTCTCCAGCCCCCAGACCTCCTTGCGTAGACTCATCATGTAGATGTTAAAGCTGAGAAGCCTGCAGGTGGGAGGGGGGACCTGGGAGACGGCAGGTTGCTTCCCCGGAGAAGGTGCGGCATGACGAAGGACTTAGAGACCTGAATTTTAAGTGTGGACCTCTCCAGGGTGGGCAATAAATGAACTGGGGCTTTCTGTGCTGCCTTTTGAGTCTTGGGGGAAAGACTCTCCTGCACTGACAGAAACCGGACTCACTGCCATGCTGCACCCTGTGACCCGACAGGACAGGGAAGAACTTCCCCTGTGGGTTTCTCTGCGGGAGTGGAAAGCCCTGTCTTTCTCCCTTGGAGCAGCTGGTGAGCATGGCTGGGAGCGTGGGCACATAAGGCTGCCGCCCTTGGGGCGCCTTGTGCTGCTGCTGCTGCTTGGCACTTGTCACAAGGATTTGCAGCCTCCTTGTCGTCGTTGGTGCCTTGCATTCCCCACCCCCGCCTTCCGAGTCCTTCTGACCCAGAGCCTTGAAAGCCGCTCCCACAAGGTGTGGGCCCAGCCTCAGATTTCAGATTCATGTCACACCTGCAGAGTTGTCAGCTCTCGTCTCTGCAGGTCTTTCACCGGAGATGGTGGGGATAACCTGGCATCCTTCCTCCCTGGAGACAGGTGCTGTCTGGGGCTGGAGGTGGGAAACGCATTACCTGTATCCCTGCTCCTCCGAGATGCAAGCTCTCCGAGTGTCAGGATCTAGGTCTGAGAGGGAATTAACCAAGAAAGTTGACTGGGGACGGGCACCACTGACACGGCCCGGTCAGAGTTGGCTAAGAGGACGACAGCACAGGCCCACCTCTCCTTGCTCTAACCAGTCTGCACTCAGCCCTCTGCCTGTCCTGAATACCTCTCCCCTTTGAGCAGTCTGGTCCTCCTTCTGAGCATCACAGGTATGTAGGAGGAAAAAGGGGAGTTCTGGAAAGAGGACCACACAGTATACCCACCACGGTCCAGTCAGTTCCAGCTCCTCGGGACCCTGTAGGACGGAGTAGAATACACTACTATTTCTGAGACTGTTGATCTTTACAGGAGCACACAGCCTCATCTCTGGCCCTCAGAGTGGCTGGTGGGTTTGAACCACCGACCTTGTGGTTAACAGCAAACTGCTTAACCCACCATGCCACGAGGGCTCCGCTGCCATCCAGTCTGCCCACACGCATATTGCCATGGTGTAGTTAGGTGCCATCGATAGTGACCCTGTCTACACAACAAGAGGAACTGCTGCTTGGTCCTGCGCCGTCCCCACAATTGTTACATGTGAGGCCGTTGTTGCAGCCATTGTGTCACTCCATCGCATTGAAGGCCGTCCTCTTGTCCCTGACCCCCGACTTCCCAAGCACGATGTCCTTTCCCAGGGACTGACCTTCCCTGCCACCATGCCCAAAGTACGTGAGACCGTTTCGCCATCCTGACTTCCAAGGATTATTTTGCTTGTCCTCTTGGCAACTCGACACAATGTTTCTGAGACTCTAAATCTTTATGGGAGCAGACGGCCTCATCTTTCCCCCATGGAGCGGCTGGTGGGTTTGAACCACTGACCTTGTGGTTAGCAACCCACAGCACCATGAACGAGCATGTTTACCCTCCTAGCTGCGGCCTTCATGAACAGCTCGGCTCGTTGCCTTCTGATCTTGTGTGTCCTGCTCGGTGCTCTTCGGGCACAATTTATGTCCTTTCTTTTGGGCTTCGTGTTACATCATAAAGTATTTTTCTAAGCGTGTTCTTGAATGTTTTTCATGGTGACATTTATTTGCGTGGATGTGCCTTAATTTATTTAACCATCCCACTCATGTTGGACATTCAGGTGGTTCCCAGCTGGGGCTGCTAAAAATAACACAGCAGCCCCCATCTCTCTGCATAAGCTTTCGTCTTGGGATAGATTCCCAAGAAGAAGTGTACTGAGTCAGAAGGGAGGAGAGGGGGGTGGTGTTGCTAACCGCACATGTGAAGGGTGAGGATTCAAGTTGAGGGGCCCTGCTGCTCTACCTCCCTGGAGAACCAGCCGTCCCCAGCTCCCCATGTTAGCCCCGGGAGACACTTGCTGTAGTAGCTCTCCTCAAAACTGTGTTGTAATCCAGGGGCATGATCAGTTTGGCTGGGAGTTTGCAGGGAGTGGGTGCGGATGGGAGAGGTTGGTTTTTCAGTTTGCTGGGAGTTTGCAGGGAGTGCGTGTGGATGGGAGAGGTTGGTTTCTGAAGCCACACAACAGGGGCTAAACCATTGCTCAAACCGCCCATTGGGACAGAGGGGTCTGCACGGGGAGTGGCTGTTGGGGGGCATTGAGTCAGTTTGGACTCATGGCGATCCCGTGTGCAACAGGGTGAGCACACCATTGTCTCAGCCCCTGGGTCTGTCTGCCCAGCTTGTTGAAGGCCCTGCGCTGTTTCACCGACCCTCTGCTTTACCAAGTCTGGTGTCCTCACTAGGGACTGGTCTCTCTGGACAGTGTACCCACAGGGAGGGATTCAGCGGAACCACCTCCTCTCCCGTGGAATCCAGAGGGCCTGGGACTTCATTGGCAGCCCTCCAATCCTTCTCCGATCATGACGTGTGAGTTGGCTGTCGCCCAAGAACGACCTTGGAAGGCCATTAAGTGCCCCTCACCCAGTGTCTGCAGCCCTGCTGGCAGCCAGCAGACGAGCCCCAGGGTGCAGGCACTGGGCAGGGAGAGCCACGCTGGCCTCACTTATTTGACAAATGCCAAACTCAACTCCAGCTGCTGGGAGTACAGGGCTAAATGCCCAGCGAGAGCACCCCCACCTGTGATGGGACCTGCTCGCTCAGCGGTCGCCAGGGCCAGCTGAGGGCTGGCTGGGTGCTGTCAGAGAGAGGCAGGAGTGGACGGGCCTTTGCTGACTTGAAGTTCTGTGTCTGGAACCCGGCAGGCCTGGGCTCCAAAGCTGACATCACTACTTCCTGGCTGCAGTGACCCGAGGCAAGAAGACACTTTTCCCTGAGCCTGAGTTTTCTGCAAAGTGAGCTCATGATAACAGAAGGTACCCAGCCCAGGGCCTGCCTGACACATAACTACCTGCCATCAAGCCAGTTCTGACTCCTGGTAACCCGCACGTGCCAGAGCAGGGCTGTGCTCCAGAGGGGGTCAGAGGCTGGTTTCTCAGAAGCGGGCCACCAGGCCTGTCTTCCTCGGTACCTCTGGGTGGACTCAGACTGCCAGCCTTTCAGAGAGCCACCGTGCATGCTTACCATGCCCGCCACCCAAGGACTCCCTCCAACACATCCCAAAAAGAAAGAAAGAAACCCGAGCCAACTGCCATGGGGTCAGTTCCAACCCTGGTGACCTGTGCAGCGGTTCTGAGGCTGTCACTTAACACACGGTCGCTATGATGCATGCTCCCACGGATGGTTTCTTATGAGACAGGCCTTACAGGGACACAGCCAGAGGATGAGGTTTCTAGGCTTCTTAAGAAGCTAAGAGAGGTTCTATTTCGGGCTAGAGTCATGGGCAGCTTCAAAGCCAGACTCGTCTCAAAATGCCCAAACCAACCCCCTTTCGATTAAGCCCATTCCAACCACGGCCCCTCACATGCTACTGATTGGAACTGCCTTGTCGGCTTTTTTTGGCTCTAAGCTTTATGGAAGCAGTTTTCCAGGCCTTTCTTAGGCAGAGCCACGAGTGGGCTCAAACTGCCAACCTTCCGATGAACAATGATTGTAAACTAGTGACACCGCTGCCTGGACTCCGCCACAGAGGTAGAGGAGTGAATTTGCCTCAATGAATTGATTACCCACACCACCACTCCTAGCCTCAGGGAGGCCACTCCTGGCCACTGGCCTCCTCTGTCATCAGTGGGCTTTCAGAACAGCAAGCGGAGCATGGTCTGGTGGCAGCAGTACCCTGCCCCCCTGTAGCTGAACCTGTCTCCCTGGGCGCTGCATGCAGCGAAGAGTTAATGAGTTCATACTAGCCCTGCTTGGCCAAGAAGTACAGGAGCCAGCCAGGGTACAGTGAGCTCATGGGATCCCCGAGCCTGTCCTCCCTGGGCAGCCTTAGCCAAATTGAGCGCCCTCCTCCGGCTGCCTTTGTTCTGGCTTCGATGGAAGACCTCTCCAGCCAGTGTTTGTGCCCTGAGCCAATTCCGTTTCAAAGTGATTTCTTTTATACCATCACCCGGCGGCTCAGCAGGTCTTGTCAGAAAGACCTCCCAAGACCCCAGTGCTCTGAGCAAAGAGAACACAGGCCACCAGATCTCATCTCAGGACCCAGGCCCTGGCAGCATCTGCCCCTCCCCCTCCTCTGAGAGGTGGCCAGTAGCCAGATGGGACAGTTGATGGACAACTGGGTGGTGGGAAGAGCCTGGACTTTGGGTCACAAGAGGCCTGGGTGGGCCCTCTGCAGTGTAGCTCAGCAGCTGTGGCCGCAGAGTGGGGTGAGGATGCTGACCTGTGGTCTGGGCCTCGTGACCCCCATAGGGAGAGGGGCGGGACAGACACCTGACTGGGGAGCTGTGATCACATTGGAAGGCCCCAGGTGTGAGCTTGCCAGTTGAAGCATGCATTGGGGGGGGGCAGGGAGAAGCAGCAGAGCGTGGCCACAGAAAGTGACTGCAGCACAGAGGTCCTGGGGAAAGGGGGGGCAACTGCTGCTGGGAATTGGGGTGGCGGGGTGATGGATCTGGGGCCCAGTGGCTGGCCTTGCATACTACTCTGCCTTCCCAGCTGCCTGACTTTGGGCCATTTCTTAATTTCGCCTGGCCTCCGTTTGCCCACCTGTAGAATGGGACAGTAACTGTCCCTCCGTCCCTCCCGGAGTTGTTCTGAGAACTGAGTGCGTGTGCTGTACCTGGCATGCAGGAAGCCTTCTCCAGGTGGCCCTGCTCGGAGGACGACAGCAGGGCCCCAACATGGGTGTTTCTTCCATCTTCCCTGGCGGGGGTGGGGTGCCACATTTGGTGGGCCTAGGACCCATGTGCGGGCTCCTGTTCCCTGCTGCCCCCAGCCCATTGGGAGGCAGTCGCCCCTCGGCCCCTTGGCTGAGGTCTTAAAGAGTAGAGATAAGGTCCAAGGTCTTGGGATGAGGCAGCCACATGCGGCACTCTGAGCTGTAAGTGGCACCCAGCAGTCTGTCTGTCCACCCTTCACCAGCAGGTGCTTCCCAACAGGCCAGTGTGCTCCGAGCGCTGCTGGGGCTGAGGGCTGCCAGCAGGCCCAGAAGCTTGGAATGTCACCACCAGAGGAGCCCCTTGGGTTAGAGCTGGGGACACTGGGGTCCAGAGAGGGCAGGGACTTGCTTGAGGTGACCGGCATGTTGATAGGAGGTTTAGGACTTGAATGCTGGTGGCCCAAGTCCCAGCGAATTATACTCTACCCGCCCATTTCTGAGGGGCGCTCAATTGCCCTCTGCTGATGTGCCGACGCAGGCCGTGAGCATGGCCAGATCACCCCAACCAAGGGTGTCCGTCAGGTGGAGTCTGATGCCCAGTTATAAATCTTTACAGGAGCAGATAACCTCAGCTTTCGCTTAAGGAGTGGCTGTTGGGTTGGAAACACTGACCTTGCAGTTAGCCATCCAGCCGGATCACTCCCAGGAGCTAGAAATTCTCAGGAGCAAACCAGCTCTGAGGATACCTGTCATGCCAGGTACGGCTGCTGCTCCTTGCGTGTCCGCAGGGCCCTTGGGAGAGGCAGATAACCTATCTTGCTCCCATTTCACAGATGAGGACGCCGAGGCTTGATGAGGTGAGGGGTTTGCTGTGTCACACAGTTAGTAACAGGGACTTCACTCAGGTCTGTGAGCCTCCAAAGCCTAAGCCATAAGACTCCAGGTGCCTCGCCCTCGGTGACCATGTACGGAATGTTCAGAGACGGTCTCGGGCAGAGGGGTGGTCTCAGGATGGAAGAGTTGCATGTGCCACTCCATCCCCCCCTTGGGGTCAGGGGGCCAGGGTCCTCCCATCAGTAAAGTGCTGGACATCAGCTGAGTGTTCAGGGCCAGACAATAGCCTGAGATTTCCATTTTACCTCTGACCACAGCAACGTCTTTCATCCCTGCCCAGGAACCTAAAAACACCCGCTCGCAGCACAAGCCGTGGACCCTTGGCGTGAAAGGTGTTTGAATCTCAGCTCTACTTACTCATTATGTGGCCCTGGACACGTTTCCAGGTCCCAAGAGGTCATGTATACAATTGCTTCGAGAGCTGTGTGCAGAAACGTTCACACTCTGCTACACACACCTCTGTGTCTCAGTTTCTCCACGTAGAATGGGGGAAATGCCGACTTGCCCCAACAACTGTGGGGGTTAAAGCGCCTGGTTTCGGGGTGTTTGTGAATGTGTACTTCCTGAGGCCACCCCGCTGCTCCTGCTGCTATTAGAGTGGGGAGAACATCAGTAGGAGCCCCTGTGGTGCCGTGGCGAGAGCAGGCGGCTGCGCACCAGCATGCAAGGTCAGTGGTTCAAAGCCACCAGCAAGGCTGTGGGAGAAAGAGGGCATGTCGTGTTGGTGGGTTTGTAGTCCTGGAAATCCTATTGGGCAGCTGGACTCTGTCCTGCAGGGTTGCTGCGAGTAGGAGTTTAACGCAATGGCTGCGAGCTCCGTTTGGGTTTTATAAATAATTATAATTCTGATTCTGCTCCAAAGAAAGCCTCGCACAGTAGAGGCTCCCGGTAACCATCGTAGACCGAATGAACTGTCTCCTGCGCTTCTGCCTGCCCGGGGTTCCCTGTGTCCTCCATCCTGGGTTTGGCTGGAGTGGAGCTGGGCCCACCCTGCCCCCCTCTCCTCTCTGGCTGCCATGCCCTCTTCCTCTGCCACAGAGGGCACCCAGAATTAGCAGACGGACCCCGGCAAAGCCACAGTCCCGCTTCATCAGCAGGCCAGAAGCTTGGCAGCCTCACCCACAGGGTAGAGGTACTTGTGTGGCCAAGAACAACGCCCCCTGCTCCGAGCCGGCCCCAGGATGACCGTGAGAGCCCCAAATTGGATTCTGCCTCAGCCTCCTGAGTCTCCGATAGGACTGCCATCCAAATCCCCATTTCGAGGGATGATTTATGGTCTTGGGTGAGTTAAGAGGCAAAATGAACACAGCATGATTTTCAGATCACAGGCTGGGAATGTTCGGCCTTGGCAGAGAGAAAAATCATCTTTGCCGTGTAAACCGAGCAAATATGATGTTGAAGAGGGAATAAATCCAAGCCCCAAGATGTCATTTCTACAATTGCTTTTTGGCATGTGACTTAGTAGTGCCGTCTGCAAAATGCTCCACTCTCCGCACATCTACGTGCTCACACACATGCAGAGCTTGCCTTCTGGGGGGTAAGGATCGCCCCACCACGGGGGGTGCCTTGTGGACACCTCCTTTGCCTGGTAATTTATGGACACCACCTGCTTCCCGGACCCTCCTCCCAGCCCCACGTTGGTTCTGGGAGGCAGACAACACGTTTGACTTCGAAGAGAGGCCTGCTTGCCAATCCCAGCCTCACCATTTACCAGCGGTGTGGCACTGGGCTAGTCTCCTGCTTCTCTGAGCTCGGAGAAGCCGGTGAGGGGAGGTGACAAGGAGCCCTGGAACAGTGAGCGCCCTCCGGAGCCGGGACACAGCAGTCCTCTCCTAACGGACCTTTTCCTCCTGGCATGCACACCGCCCCCACCCGCTCCAGCTGGTGAGCAGAGGGTGTGGACTTAGCTGGCCTAGGGGACCATACTCACTTCCACCGGTTTTGGGTGTTTGGAGGCTTTGTCTGTTTTTCACGCCCACTTAAAAAAACAAACAAATGCCATAATTCTTGGAAAATGGATGCCAGGCTGCGTTGCTTGCCGAGTTGGGCCGGCTGGCCAGCACAGGCTCCTGACTCAGGCGGTGAGACTGTTGGAGACGGAGCCGCCTTCAGCCTCGGGAGTCTTGGTGGCAGTCCCTGGGATGGTACGGCTCTCACGTGTTTGGGGAGCCCCGCTGCCCCACCGGGAGGAGGGCAGAGACGGGAAATGCTCAGGAAGCAACGGCCTGCAAGTGCTGGTCACTGTATTTAGCACAAGGCGGGTGTGTGTGTGTGTGTGTGTGACTGGGTGGATAATAGGAGCCCCCCACGTGTGAAGGACAGGCAGGCGGAGCTGGCAGTGGCGGGCGGATGCTGCAGTCCCGTGAGGCTTCCCTGTGGCCTCCGCGGACAAACCCACGTTTTCTTGGCCACCTTCGGATGACCGAAAAGCCCACGAGGGTCACATCGGGTGACTGCAGAACCAAAGCCTCCGGCTCTCCGTGGGCTCTTGCACCTTCCCAAGCTGCTGACTGTCCGGTGGCCACGTGGTGCCCGGCCCCTCTTCCTTCAACGATTTCTTTCCAAGCAGTTCCTAATTAAGATGCGCCTTGGCCATCTTCTTGCGCCTTTTAAAAGGCTTCCCGTTGGCACAGACCACAGTTCCTCTCCAGAACACGGAGGAGCCCGTGGCTGCCAGGCCTCGCTTCTCAGCCGGCCCTGGCGCCACTAGCCCGAGGGCCAGTGCCCTCCGCTGGGCCACGCTGCTCCCAGAACAAAGGGGCTGGGGCTCCCGTCCCATCCCCCCACCGTGCCCTCTGCCCCACTGTGAGCGCTCTTGGGCCTTTGGCGATCTTACTGGCTCCCTTGCAGTCTGGAAATCGCGCAACAGGTCTTTGTCCTGTCAGAGAGGCGTGCGCCGAGGCTGTCTATTCCCAGAGCAACTGGCTGGGGATCTGTAGGATGACTCCTATTGAAACTGACATCCCTTCCTGGGGGCGGGGTGTTCCCGCCCACTTTCCAAAGACCTTCCTTCCCTTGGAAACAAGGCTGAGCCAACAGCCGACATCAGCCCCGTTTCTTCTCACCGCTCAGCTCCATGTCAAGCAATTGCCAAGTTTCCCGGTAAACCCAGCGGCAGATAGGTAGGCAGATTCCCACTCTCCAGAGGCAGCACCAGGTGGATTCTTCGAAGCCATGGGGAGGAGGACCCAAGGGAGGGGAAGGTGGGCACAGAGAGAGGAAGGCTGTGAACCCCGGGGTCTACTGCAAAGGTCCCCGAGGGGTGTGACACAGATGATCTGCACTCAGCTGCAGGCCTAAAGGTTCGGGCCCACGCCCATGGCACTGAGGCAGACAGGCTTGGCGAAGATGACCATCAGAGAACCGCTACCCACCCGTCACACGGGCCGCCAGGAGTCACAGTCAACCAGCTAGGGGTTCTACCCCCAACCCTTACCTTGATGCTGCCTTTTAATTACTTTTTAAAAATCTTTTCATTGGGGGCTCATACAGCTCTTATAATACATACATACATCCATTGTGTCAAGCACATCTGTACATTGGTTGCCATCATCATTTTCAAAACATTTTCTTTCTACTTGAGCCCTTGGTATCAGCTCCTCATTTTTCCCCCTCCCTCCCTTACAAACCCTTGATAATTTATAAATTGATATCATTTTTTCCTGTCTTATACTGACTGACCAATGTCTCCCTTCACCCACTTTTCTGTTGTCCGTCCCCCAGGGAGGGGGTTATATGTAGATCATTGTGATCGGTTCCTCCTTTCGCCACCACCTTCCCCTTATCCTCCTGGTATTGCTACTCCCGTTACTGGTCCTGAGAGGTTGATCTGCCCTGGATTCCCTGTGTTTCCAGCTCTTATCTGTACCCATGTGCATGCGCTGGTCTAGCCGGATTTGTAAGGTAGAATTATAAATCTCACAGAAGGGTCACAAGGAAGAGACGAGCCAGTGCAGCACCGGTGAAACATACAACTTTCCTCTAGCTCTTCAATGCACCCCCACCATGATCCCAATCCTACCTTAATTACTTTTTAAAGGAGGTATAGTTTACTGCATACAGTGCAATGCACCTGTCTCCAAGTGTACCGCTCAGTGACCATCACAGGTGGCTACACCCAGCTGACCGCCGCCCAGATCAACATGGAGAATGTGCCCATGGATTGGCCCAGACGGGTCCTCAGGCCCCTCCTAGTCAGGAGCCCCAGGAGTGGCAACGACTCTTGAGTCTCTCACATCTTCCTTCACACTGTGTGTGCTCTTTGCGGCTTGGTTTTCACTCGTTGCTCTGTCTGTGAGTTCACGGGCCCGCGCGCCGCCCTCTGCAGTGCCGGGTGCTAGACGGTGACTGAAGGTCCCCTTTCTCCTGCTGGACATTTTCATTTCCAGTCTTGGGGCTATTGTGAATGAAGCTGTGGTGGGCATTTTTTTGTGACTAATTCAGTGGCTTTTAGCATATTCACTGACTTTTGCAACTGTCACCAAAACAATTAGAGCATTGCCATCTTCAAGGGGAGCCCTGGTGTGGTGGTGTGTTATGCAAGTGGGCTGCTAACTGCAGGGTCTGCTGTTCAAAGCCAACAGCCACTCTGGGGAAGAAAGATGAGGCTTTCTACTCTTGGAAAGAGTTTCGGAAACTCACAAGGGCCATTCTCTCCTGCCCTCGACGGTCAACTGGAACCAGAATCGACTCAGTGGCAAGGAGTTTGGTTTGGGTCAAATCATCCCCAGAAGAAACTTTGGACCCATTAGCAGCCTTTCTCCATTTCTCCCCAACTCCTCCTCCCACAAAGCCCTTGGCAACCACTAGTCTACAGCCTATCTCTGTTTGAGCCTGTTGTTGCCACCACTGCATCAGTCCACCTCGTGGAGGGCCTTCCTCGTGTTCGCTGCCCCTCCACTGTACTCAGCATGATGTCCTTCCCTGGGGTCTGCTCTCTCCTGACCACATGTCCAAAGTACATGGGATGCAGTGTTGCCATCCTTGCCTCTAAGGATCACTTTTACCGCCCTTCCCCTGAGACAGATGGGTTGTTCGTTTGGCCGCCTATCGCACTTGCAGTATTCTGTCAGGAGATGTCTCGGTACTTTCTTCTTCTTCTTTTGCCAAATAAGAGTCCTCTACGTTTTGTTTATCCGATCATCGTTTGGTAAACATTTGGATTGCTTCCCTAGTTCTGCGGTTGTGAGGAATGCTCCTGTGGACATTCGCGAAGAGGGTGTTGTGGGACGTAGGTTTTCATTTCTCTTGGGTTCGTGCCTGGGTATGGACATGCTGAGTCATATGGTAACTGTTTAACCTGTTAAGACACTTCTTGGCCATTTCCCAAAGTGGTCGTGCCATTTTACATCCCATCTGCAGGATATGAGGGTCATGTCAGTTTGTTTTTTTAATGGACATAAGCATTCAACTGTGTTGGGATGTACTGCTGGACAACACTGCCTGTTAAGCTTTAGTTGGATTCTGCCAGCTTTCCTAAGTGGTTGAACCAACTGATACTCCTACCACCCATGTGGGAGAGTCCTGCTGGCTCCCTTTATCCTCACTAGTGTTTGCTATGGTCAGACTGTTTACCTGCTGCATTCTCCCCCTCTCCTAGTCAAGCACAGGGGAGACTGAGCCAGCTGTGGCCCCCACGGGCTCTGCCAGATGGTCAGCATGGCTGGATTGGTTGGGTCATAGTAAGCAGTCACCAGTGAACCAGGCCTGGCCAGGATCCCCAGAATGCAGAGCCCCAGTGTCTTCTCCCTCTCCCAGACCCCAAGAGTCAAGGAGACCTGGCTTCTTGTACCCTGGGCAGCAGTCTGCTCTGGGACCCAGACAAGGCCTGCCCCCCTCTGATCCCATTTCCTGTCCATCACAGGGACTCCCAGGTTCTTTCTGGGTCGGTGGTTGACCACTCTTGGGTGTGTTTCACCATAGCCAACGAGAGTGTGCTGGGCTGAGTGGGTAGGGTCAGCGACAGAGGCAGAGGTGCTGCGTTAGTCCTGGGGGCCCAGCCCGGAGTGGGGCCAAGAGAAGGCCTCGCTCTGGGAGCTGGTGGTGGGGGCTTCACCTCCCGCCCTCCCCCGGCTGCTGCTCTCCCAAGCGTACAGGGTTGGCATGAGAATCATGCCGGGATCAATAGGAATTGTGGGGGAATTCCAAAAGGAGAGCCTGGAGGAGGACAAAGCGACCCGGAAGTGTGTTGTCAGCACTATTGGGTGCTAATTCTCCAGTTTCTTTTTCGTCCATCACGTCTGAAAGGCGATTTGAAATCCACGGCCCTTGTTTCTTTTAATGACTGATAAAGCACAATTGCATTTTCTCCCCCAATAACTCTGAATCCTGGGGCCAGACTGGGTGGGGGGATTGCTATTGTGTAATCCCACCAATGGCCACACTTTCCGTTAGAGCAGGAAGCTCAGGGTGGGGGTGGGGTGGGGGAACGGGCACAGTGGGGCCTCTGCCTGCTTCATACACCCAGCAGGCACAGCTCAGCCCCCCAAACCCCGCCCTTCACAACTGGCATCCACCCAGGACAAACATCTGCATGTTGCCTCTCAACAAGTCGCTGCCAGCATGTGGAGGCTGGGAAGTGTCTATTATTTCTGAAGTTTTCATTCAACTCAGCGACTTGTTATCAAATCCCTTTTATTTACCCAGCTCTGAGCTGGCTACGGAGTAGGGAAGCGTGTGCAGACAAGCAAGCTACACCGGGCACCTCAGAGATGAGACGCATAGCACCGTTTATCTCTGCTGCTAGGCCGAGCCTGTGCCTGAGAACCCGGCTACAGGAACGTGAGGGTGTGCGCGACTTAAGAGAGAAGCCAGCTGTGTCAGTCTGGGTGCTTTAGAGAAACAAAGCCACAGAAAGTCATATGTATAAGAGAGAGTTTTACGTAAAGGGTAAGTGCACATCAAGAAAACACCCCAACCCAGGGCTGTCCAAGCCCACAAGTCCAACATTAGCCCATATGTCTGACACCAATCCACAAAGTCCTCCTCCATCTCACAAAACACACACAATGATCCTACTGCAGGAGGAAAGCTGAGTCAGTGAACATGTAAGCATCTCAGAGCTGGCAGGGGTCTCCACATGGCTGCTCCAGCACCCAGGGCTGCACCAGGATAGATCCACACAGCTTCTCCTCAGGGATGTCTTGCAGGTAGTGAGCCTTGCAAGCTAAAGCAGGGAACTGGCTAAGGCAGCTGCACCCTGGTCCGACCATCACAAAGCAAGAGACCCGAGAACTAGAAAGGCAAGGCTCACCGAGCCATTTATCCCTCCGCTCATTAACGCCACATGTGGTTATCGGCCAGGTTGGCACAGGAAACTAACTCACCGGCCGAGATCCTTCAGACAATTGTAAGTGTTTGTTTGTTTTTGTACACCCCTCCTCATTTCATTGCTGGGGAGTTCCAAAGAGGACGGGCGGCCTTTGAGAGGGCAGGTCGTGGGTAGCTGGGTTGGTAGATTTTGACAACAGAGAGTTCCAAGTGTCACAGGGAGAGGATCGGTACAGGAGGTGGGTGTTGGGATGGGGAGCTGTGGGACTTGGGCTGGACGATGCCAGGCGAAGCCCTCGCTGTTGTTAGCGACCCCCTGTCCAGCAGAACAGAGCACCTGCCCTGCCTGCCAGCCCCACAGCGGCTGCTGTGTTTGAACCCATTGCTGTAGCCACTGTGTCGCTGCGTCTCGTCCACCATCTCCTCTTTTCCACTGCCCTTCTGCTTTGCCAGAAGCACCATGTCCCGTGTCAAGTAAAGCCCCTGGTGATGCAGTGAAGCATTCAGCTACTAGTCCGAAGGCTGGTGGTTCAGACCCACCCGGAGGTACCACGGAAGAAAGGTCTGGCAATCTCCCCAGATTCTACTCTGTGGGCAGGGGGTTTCCATGAGTCTGCGTCCACAGAGCAAGTAGCAGCAACAGCATTCCCATGAAATTCCTCAGGTAGCGGGCACTCGGCACACAGATAGGGCTGTCCATGCAGAGTTTGGCGCACGGATAGGGCCGCCCATGCAGAGTTTGGCGCACGGATAGGGCCGCCCATGCAGAGTTTGGCGCACGGATAGGGCCGCCCATGCAGAGTTTGGGGGCGGGAGCAGGAGAGAAGAGAAGCCCAGGCTCGTTAGAGACCGTGTTGGTCCCGTAGATGGGGGCGGTGGGGCAGGATTGGAGGCGGGGGTGGGGGGGGGGACACATTAGGACTCCCAGCCTGGCACTTCCCCAGATGCAGGACTGGCATCACCATGAGCACAGCAGGTGCTGTGCCCACAGGAATGTGCTCATGTTCATTTCTTCTATGTGAGGGCAAAAGACAATAGTGCAGTTAGAACACAGGCCAAACTGCCACCACCCAGTCGACCCTGACTCCTAGTGCCCTCGTAGGACAGAGTAGAACCGCGCCGGGGGCAGTGTCTGAGACTGTATGTACGTCTTTACAGGAATCGAAAGCCTCATCTTTCTCCTAAAGAGCGGCCGGCGATTTTGAACTACTGACCTTGGGGTTAGCAGCTTAAGAGTGACCCACTGTGCCACCAGGGAGCCATACCGGTGCTGTTAAGAAACGTCGTTTTCAAAGGGTTTTGTGGAGGAAATGATAGACCAGAGCAGCACTGCCAGGGCCCACGGGGAACAGAATGCAGCCCCGTCCCTTGTCATCCTCATTGGGTGAGAGGCCTGGGTAGGTTCCCTTCCTGCCCTTGTCTGTCAGTGAAAGCTGGCAAATAAGGCCTCTTCCAGCTCGGACTCCCTGTCTCCACTCCAGCCAGGCAAAGCCGCAGGGTCCTGTGAGACTGCAGGTGCTCCACGGGGCCGCTGTCCTTAGGGGCAAGAGAAGAGCCTGGGAGGAGGAGCCTGCCCAGACCTGCGAACCTGGTGGAGCGACAGAGCAGTGGCTCAGACCCAGACATGCCTGCCTCCAAAGCCCTCACCCTGTTCCCTGCCAGGACATCCCGCTGGGAAGCTCCACCCTCCAGTTCTGCCCCGCCTCCTTCTGTGCTGCTCTCTCCAACCCTCAGAGCTCCCCTGCCCCCTTGCGCCCACCCCCCAAACTCTGTGCATGGGCAGCCCTACCAGTGAGTGTTTGGGGGCGCCCAGAGATGGCGGTGAATGGCCTGGAGACTGGTGAAGGACGAGGGGGCTGTGTGTCTTACTGGTTCAAGGGACACAGGTTTCTGTTGACCACAGAGGGTCAAGCCCACATCAGGCGCTGCTCACTGCTCACCACAGTGAGGAGGATGGCCTCACTGCAGGGCTTCTTTTGTGTTTGTTTTTCATTTTGTTTGATAACAGTAAAAAATAGAAACTGTAAAATTTGCCGTTTTCGCCATTTTTACGTGTCCAACCAGTGACAGTAATCATATTCATCACCGCTGTCTGTTTCCACCCCCCCACCGAAACCCTCTCCCCACTGATCTTCCCCTCCCCTGCCCTTGGGAACCCAGAATCCACTCTGTGTTTCCTGTTCCAGAGTCTCATTCCAGGTGCTCTGGTGGCGTAGTGGGTTATGCACCAGGCTGCTAACTGGAAGGTCAGCAGTTTGGAACCACCAAGCTGCTCAAAGGAGAAAGATGAGGCTTCTTAATCCCATGATAACGTGCAGTCTCATCCACAGAACCCTATGGAATGAGAGATGGAACTGCTCTCCCACAGACTCCTCATACCCACAGCGTCTGGAGTACCGGGACATTGGGAAAATTTATGATAACTTATACCCCAGGCGTGATTGACAGTGCTGCACTGCTTAGTTTATATGGCTTTTTGCTTCCTCCTTGTAGCTTGCTTTTCCCTTTTCTGTGGGTGCATGTGTGTGTTCTGTTTGTTTGGCTGCTAGTTGGCTTATGGTTGCTATTGATGCAGTTGGTCTTACAGGGTTTTGATTGTGTCATATATTGTGTCATATTAAGACCACCAAAGTAAACCTGAGACGTGGCGTATCCCATGAACAAGCAGATGGAGTCTGGCTTCCTACAGAACTCTAACCCCATTTCAAGAAGAGTTAGTTCTGATAACAGGGCCCTGCTCGATACTCACCTTCATGAAGTGGTCACTGAAGATAAGGGTACTACAGCAAAGTGTGGTGAAGAAAGTAGATGGTGCCCAGCTATCAACAGTGTCTGGGGTCTTAAAGGCTTGTATTCAAACAAGCAGCCATCCAAGTGAAAAGCACCCCAGCTTGTGTGGTCCAAAGATGACAACGTGAAAATTTGAATATAACAAGTGAAAAAGTATCAGGGCTAATTATGAACACCCAATTTGTAGAAGGCTATGGAGAACAGTGGGGTCCCCAACCCATCTGCAGAGTATCTAGTCAGACTGAGCCATGGGCGGATCTACTCCAGCCAAAGGCACCAGTCTCGATCAGCCTTCCTTTCAGGCAGAGACCATTGTAATCTTAATTAGGCTGGACTGAACTCAATACTCAGCCAGTTGGCCTCCCTTTAGCCCCGACCCGAATTGGTTTTGGTACAAGTATCTCTTACTTGTTCCATGACAGAAATTTCTTCCCTAGCTATTTGAATGAATGGGGGTCATTTTTGGAGATGCCGAGGCAGGGGTGGCTGAGAGGGAGGGAACGTGATTTCAGGAATCAGTAATGAAGGTGGGAGGAGGCTGGGAGCCCTCGAACTGTGATTACACAACTCATTTTAAGGGCGATTTCACCCTGGGATGGGGGGCGTTCTAAATTTGATGTGGGCGTGATTTCATAATTCCCCTTGATGTGATTGAACGACTGAATTGTATGCTAGATAAATATGTGCCAATCAAAGTGTTGGGGGGGTTTGACCCAGCGACACAAAGATTTGCAGTCGCAGAAACCTGCCTCGATGGTGGTGAGTTTGCGATTATGATCCACAGATGCGGACCGTACCACACCTGCCCTTCTGGGTCTGAGGGCCTTGACTGAGCATGGTGACCCCACGCTCCGCCCACGTCACCGCACGAAGCAGAGCTCCATTCCTCTTCACGGCAGAGTAACGTTCCGTTGTGTGCATGAGCTGTGGGGTGGGGGGGGGACACTGGCGCTGCCCACCCCCGCCCCCGCCCTACCCCTTGGCCGCGGTGAGTGATGCTGTGTGAACACGCTGAGCACGTTGGCTTGAGCCTGCTTGTGCGTCTTGGGCATACGCCTTGGCATGTGATCACAGGGCCACGTGGTAATTCAGTTGCACCCTTGGAGGAACTGACAGACTGGTTTCCACAGTGACCACACTGTCTTCCATTTCTCCCCGATCGTCCTGGGACTTGGCTCTCTCTCTCGTTCTAGCAGCGGTACTAGCGGAGGTGAAGAGGCATCTCCTTGTGGGGTTGGATTTGCATTTCCTTAGTGACTGAGGATGTGAGGGCTTTTTTTGGCCCTTTGTAGGCCTCCTTTGGAGAAAGGATAACTCGGCCTCTCTGCCCTTTGCCACCATTGTCTAGGAGTTCTTTCCCTGTGTTGGTGGGGCTTCTTGAGAAGAGCTCCAAGAAGGCAGAAGGGAAATTCGGCTCTCCTAGGCCTCCGTTTCCTGCCCAAATTGAACAGCAATAGTTCAGCTTCCTCTGGGCCAGGCAGTTTCCCGGGAAGGAAGCTTGAATGCCCAGGACCTGAGACACACCCAGATTCCGCTGTAAATATAACTGTAGTCTCTCCACAGGCTCACAGTCAGGGCTGGCTGCCCCTGCTCTTCAGGGAGCACAACTGGCCAGCTGCAGAGGCCCATCCACCCCAGAGCCAGCTCAACCCCCTGACGGGGGAGGAGGCAACCCCCACCCACTCACCCCGCCCCAAGAGAATCCAAACATTCTAAGGCAGTTAAACTACCCGATCAGAAGCACAGGGTTTGCCCCACAGGATGTTTGGGTTCACGCTCCCTGGCTGCGTGACCTTGAGCAAGTTAGTTAACCTCTGTGTGTCTCTGGTTGTGAAAACTCCGGCGTTTGAGATGGTCAGCACATGGGAGCTGCCGAAGGTACTTATTCGTCCGATTATCTTGCTCTTTATAATGATCAAAACTGCCGAGGGAAGCTGGTGAGGTTGGTCGCATTCTGCTAGTGACTGCCTGTGTGACCTTGGACACCCGGCGCCCCTGCTTTCTAGCCGGTGGGCTCAGTCTTGCTGCCTAGAAGATGGGCCATGTGGACCCATTTCCGGCTCTTCACCAGGAGAGAACATCAGAATTGCCCAGGGGGTTTCTAAGCAGACTTCCAGATTCGACCCCCGGAAATTCTGATTCACTGGCTCTCGAGCGAGGCCCAGGGATCTGAATTAAGAACCAAAGTTTCCTTTGGCGTTGCTGGCCACCAGCTTAGCAGGAACAGAAGGGACATGCATCTCCTTGGAGTTTCCATTCAGTAGGTCTTTGGTGAGGGTGGGCAGAGGAGTGGGGCGAGGCGGGGAGGAGGGTGGCATGCTTTGTGTCTGCTGTACCAGCGGCTGGTCTTGCTCGAGAGTAATGCTGGACCCTCCCAGGGTGGCTGCAGCTTTCTATCACCTGCTTGAGATGGATTTAGGGGACTGTTAGCCAGTGCCCCTGCCTTCTTGCAGAGCCCAGAGGTTTTTAGATGCCTTTGCTGGAGAAGCCTCCAAGAGGTTTACTTATTGCCACCAGTGGCCCGCTCCTTTGCCACAGATGGGCCGATCTTTCCACCTTCCCCTGGCTCCTCCCTCCAGCCACTCACTGTCTGCCACTAGGGCCCAGCTCCTCCCCTGATCAGCAAGAAGAGGCTGTAAACTCCATCCGAAGCCTTGGTGTCCGTGACGGTGACGCCCTCCCGTCTATCCCCCAAGGCAGCCTCCAGCCAGCCCTGCAAAGAACCCCTTCCCCCTGAGATGAGCAGCCCTCCGCCTCCACTCCCCAGATCTCCTCGTCTAATGCCAGCGAGGCCAAGGGGAGCTGTCTCTCTCCCAGAGGGCATGTGCTCCGCTACCAACTCTTGATGAGACCGGGCACAGGTGCCCAGAGCCACCCACAGGCCAAAAGTCGGTCTCCTGCCCACCGACCTGGCCTCCGGTCGGTGGGAGGCTTGGGACAGAAGTGGCATTTGGGCAGCCAAGACAGCCCCACACCACAGCTCCACAGGAGCTGGCGCAAGCATCTCAACAGTTACTATAGTTACGCGTCTAACCACTTGCATTTGGCATGTGTCTCAAGGTGCTGGGTAAGCATCTTGTCAACTTCAACACAGCTGACAAAGTTATGACATGGAGAATGTTTAGACTTTGCAGTTTTCCCCGACCTCCAGCTGATCCTGTTAAAACGTCTCTCCTTCCAGAGAGCTGATTTGTGCCCCAAATTTTCTCATCTCAGCGGGAAGGGGCTCCTTGCGAGGGAAAATAGAAATTCGTTGTCATCCTGAGCCTCTGATTTAGTGTTGTCCGGGAGGAAGGTGCGTTTCATAGCTGGTTTGTCACTGGTTTTCAAGGTTGGTTTCCCATGGAATGGAGGATGCAGGAGGGCGCACTGGGGGTGCGGGTGGGGGTGGGGATACTTTAATGCTAAGCTCTTCGCTGCAGTCGCAAAACCTTTAGCTGTGCCGGATTTTTCTTCTTCTAAGACCTGCAGTTCTTCACACATCTTCTCAGTTGGGAAGTGATGAGGTTTCAAGTCTCTTTATCCATGTTGGCATTATCTGAGTATGTGTGTGGGGAGAATTAAAACCACTTTTTCTACCTTTAAAATTACCCTTTCTCTTTTCCCTCCCCATTTCTAAATGCTAAAAAGCAGTACATGTCCGTCATATCATAATTAGAAATTGCCAATAAGAACTAGAAAGAAAAGCCCGTGTCACCCCACCAGCCAGGAGTGACCTCATGTACATATCCCCATGCCAATAAACAGATAGAAAGGGTATTTTTGCATCCATAGAATCATGATTAATACTGTCTCAGTCTGCTTGCTTCTCTTAACAGTGTATTATGGTTGTGTGTTCGTGGTGTTAAACATTAGATCCCTCTGCCATTGAGTTGATTCTAGTGTGTGGAGACCCCGTAGGATGGAGCAGAATTGCCCCCCTGGGTGTCCAAGGCTGTCTTCCTCCGGGGAAGCCCTGGGGAGTTTGAAATGCCAGCATTTCGGTTAGCAGCCAAGTAAGTGCAACGGGCTGTGTCAGCAGGGCTCCTTCTCCAGCCACTGAAGAGCCATGTTGTCATATTGAATGGCTGTGTGGAGTATCTATCTGTAGTCAGTCCCTATTTCTGACATTTAGATCCTGTCTGATTTTATGCCATCGGGGGCAATGGTGAAATGCAATTTTGAATTTAGCTCACTGATCATTTTGCATGCAGCCCCTGGGCGGTACAGAGCTCACACTCAACTACTGACCCAAAGGTCACAGGTTCTAGCCATCCAGCGGCCCCTTGGAGAACAGGCCAAGCGGCCATGTTCCAGCATGTACCATGTGCTAGTCTGCGAACTGCCTTGCCCACATTCCTACTGAAGCTCTAGACAGTTCAGCACAGACCTAGCCACCCTTCACAGGTGAGGGAACCGAGCCTCCTTGGTTGGGATCACACAGCTGGCAAGTCGCAGTCAGAATTCAGACCCGGCAGCTCCTGATACGAGAGACTGTAACAGGAACCAGGCAGTCTGCTGGCTGTCTGGCCAGCTTACCTGAACCCTGGTCACACACACACACACACACACACACACACACAGACACACACACACACACACACTCCCCCAGGTCCCTATTGCTGCACGCCCAACGGTAAAGCGCGAACCGGCAGTGTGTGTCAGTGGCATCACAAAGCCTTTACGCACTGTGACCTAGATAAGCCCAGAGGACCCCTTTCATGCGCTCTTGGGCCGAAAGGTGCCTTCTAGGAAAGGTGGCCTCTGGGGACCCCGTCTTTGAGGAGCTGCAGGTGAGTGTCTGCATGGGTCCCCAGGGCTGGCCAGATTGCTCGCCCGGGCTCAGAGCGAGCGTGGTTGAGGGAGCTATTGCCCTGGGAGAGTTTGCTTTTGCTAGTCAGGGCCCCAGCTGGGAGAGTTGGCAGGCACCAGGCAGCCTGAGACCACAGCAGAGAGGATGCTGGGAAAAGCAGGAAGCCGAGGGAGACAGATGCCAGGACAGAGGCTGCAAAAGATGTGCTCGGGGAGAACGCTGCCAAGATGGACAGAGCCTTGACCGCCGCCCGCTTTGCAGGACCCTGCTTTTCAGGGAGCACTGAGGCAGGCTGAGGCTGGTGGCTGGGAAGTGAGACCTGTCTCATGACCCTCGCGTGGCCTGGCTCTTGGTCAGAGGCCCTGCTGTTCCCAGGTAAGCCGAGGTCCTTTGCTGTGGGGCATGGGCTGTTGTATGGCTGATCCCACCCCATCCACGGGGACGCAGGCAGACGAGGCAGAGCACCTCCGAGGCTCCCCACCTCAGCCTGCTCCCGGGGAAAGTGAAGAGCAGAGAGAGAGGCGGCCGTGCCCCACGCGGCCCAGTTAGCCCTTCCTGATTTATCCACAGATTGCGCTTGATGATCCAGACGCATATCCATCCAGCTAATCACGCGAGTTATTTCTGCAATTTAGGTCTTCGAATAAGTACACTTGGTTGCTGAATATGTGATCAGCCAGATTTCTTATTCTTTAAAACCCGGGGAGCGGAAATGCCAACACATGCAGGCTTCTACCCCCCACACACACACACAAAACGGGGTGCTCCAGTGACTTTCCACCTCGCCGACCCCTAACCCCCATCGCTCTCCACTTGCCTATCGGTGCTCCGTGTACAGCCCAGGCGGGGGCGCTTTACCAGAAAAACCCCAGGGTATGGTAATCAAGAAATACTCCTGCACATTCTTTGTACTCACTAGAGAATTCCAAAGGAGAACAGGCATTCGGGGGCTTCAAAAGGGCGGGCTCCAACTTGGACAGCTACTGGAGTCTTTGAGGTGGAGAGGTCAGCTGCCACCCGACCGCCCTGGCCACCCTGAGCATGGCTGTCACCTTGACTAGCACCCGCTTCTCTTCTTCTTGCTCAGCAGCAGCACCCTGGGCAGGACTAATCACACCTTCTCTGGAGCTCCCCCAGGTGCCAAGTATGGAGGTCAACGCTGGAGAGCTCAGAGACGAGGGGACCCCAGGCCCTGCCCTTGAATCCCTCCTCATCCCACAGGCGAGTCCCTGGGCAGGGTGACTGGTTAAAGGGCCTGGCTGCCAGACGGACAGACTAGGCATTGTAACCCACGTCCTAGAGGCACTTTGGAAGAGAGATCCGGCAATCTACTTCCAAAAACTCAGCCACTGCTGGTACCAGGCGTTCCATGTTAAGCTGCTAACCACAAGGTCAGCAGTTCAAAACCACCAGATGATCCTTGGGAGAAAGATGAGGTTTTCTGCTGCTGTAAAGATTTACAGCCTTAGAAACCAACAGGAGCAGGTCGACTATAGCCTATAGAGTCACGATGGATTGAGATCCACTTAATGGCGGTGAGTGAGAGCCCCCTGTGGAGCACAGCTCTCTTACCCCCAGGGGGTCACCTCCACAGCTACTGGCTGCCTTCCTCTCCTGGCCCAGACAGCTGCACACAGCTGAAGTGCAGGCGCAGGTGCTGGGAAGTAAGTGTAAGGAATGCAGAGGAGGCTGGGCCTCCCTCCCTGTTTGGGACTGTCTGTGCCCAAAGTCTGGGCGCAGCTGTTGAGGAGAAGCTGCTTGCTGATTTCTCTGTGAAGCCTGAGTGTGGGTGTTTGGCGTGGTGATGGGCTTATCGGGGAGGAAGAGAGCACCCCCAATTCTGACTCATAGTGACCCTGTAGGGCAGAGTCGAACTCCCCTTTTGGGTTCCCAAGCCTGTAATCTTCATGGGAGCAGCCAGCCTCAACTTTCTACCAAGAAGCGACTAGTGGGTTTGAACCACTGACCTTGTTAGCAGTTCAGTGTGTAGGGCTCCTTGTAAAGGCATCCAGGAGTTGACAGTAGCTAACCTGTGCACCTCAGTTGCAGTCTCCTTGTTTCCCAGGACGATTAATGCTGATGTGCAGTTCCGGGGACATTCAAGTGACAGCCTCTATCTGAAATGATAAGAATGAGTGGACAGAGGGTGGCCTGAGACATGAAGACACCCTGGAGCCAAAATCCAGAGCCAGCCTTCATCCTCCCAGCCCAGCAGTCTGACTTCCCTGACCTCAGACATTTTAAAAGGCCCTACTAGAGCAGCATACGTCAATGAGTGCCCGTCCCTTGAGAGGGATCCCTTGGAAAGGCAGGCACACAGCCTCCTGCTGCTGCAGCCCACTCAGAGCAGCCACTGCCACCACCGCTGCCACTAGGTGTCGTCAAGCCAGTTCGATTCTTACCACCCATGCACACAGAACATGGTCCTGCACCATCCTGCCAATGGCTCCTAGGTTTGAGCCCGTTGTTGTAACCAGTGTCAAGCCGTCTAGCGAAGGGTCTTCCTCTCTGTTGCTGCCTCTCTGCTTCTCAAGCACAATGCACTGCTCCACACTCACTGCGCTCGGGTCGATACTGACGCATAATGACCCTGTAAATCAGAACTGCCCCTCTGGGTCTCCAAGGCTGTCATTGCTTACAGGAGCAGAGTGATTGGTGGTTTCGAACTGCTGACCTTGAGGTTAGCAGCCCAGCGTATAACCATGCCACCACCAGAGCTCCACGATGCACTGTCAGTCAGCTTCCACGAACTTGTCGCTGCTCATCAGACAGGGAGCCTGATAAACTCTGGTGGTGTCTCAGCCGCTGGAGAGTCTGTCGGCAGCATCTCCGGCTCTGTTTCCTTCTCTGTGAAATGGACGAGCTGATGGTGGTGAGGTTCAAATGCGGCCACACATAAATCACCTGACTCGGTGCCAGGCCCCTGGGAGATCCCAAGACACGGCAGGAAGAGCTCTGCGTTCAGAGTCAGCAGGGGGCCTGTGGGACCCGAGACAAGCACTGAACCTCTCAGACGCTGGTTCCTCATCAGAAACATGGGTGACTGGTTCCTGACCTTGGCCAGCCTTGACGGGTTCATGTAAGAAGGATTAGATTCAAAGAACTGTATGCAAATGAACTGCATGCAAATGAACTGTATGCAAATGTTTTTAAATGGAAGATGCTGGCTACCCTCTTGTGGTCTTCCTACCTGAGGCCGTGAGGAGTTGGATTCCGAATCAGTGCCAGAGAGCCATGGTCTCAGCAAGTCTCTGAAGAAGTCCTGCTAGATCTCACACCCTTACAGCCGGGCTGTGACCCTCTTGTTGTCCTGACTGCAACACTGACCTCAGCCCATGTCCACTGCCATGGAAGAGCCCAAGACCTCCCCCGGTCAGCTCCCTACCTGTGCTAGGACACTAAGCAAGGGAAGGTTGCCAGGTGTCAGAACGTCTTGTCCTCACAAAATAGCTCCCTTCCACTGGGAAGAGCCCTAGGCTTGCATGCTCTGAGGCCGGGAATCGGTTTTTCAAGGTGGGCAGGTAAGGCTGCCCATCCGGAGCCATGGGAATGAGGACTGAACTGTCAGCGGTGTGTCCTGCTCCAGCAGAGGAGATGCTTATGCGCCTGGGACAGTCCATGGGGGAAATGACAAGAGCAAGTCAGCTGGTTGGGCGTGGAAAAATCCCCAAGGCCCCTGGATTCTGGGACAGCTCTAACAGCAGCTCCAGGCCTCAAAGGCTGGCGTATAGTAGGTGCTCACTAAATGTCTATGGCAGCAGTCTTCAACCTTCCTCATGCCTCGACCCTTTCATACAGTTCCTCAATGTTGTGGTGACCCACAACCATAAAATTATTTTTGTTGCTACATCATAACTGTTGTTTTTGCTACTGTTATGAGTTGCCATGGAAATATCTGATATGCAGGATGTATTCTCATTGTTACACATTGAACATAACCACAGCTGAATATAAAAAGACCGATCAGCATCCGATTAAGTTCCCATGGTACAGATATTTTTTTACAGTAGTTGATGATTTTACATTTACCCAGTAATTGTAATTCATGAAGTGTCATTATACCTCCAATACTGCTGCTTTCAACACAGTAGCTGCTTTCTACACATTAGCTACTCTACATATATGTGACTGGTCCCCATAAGTACATTTTGGCGCCAACCCTGTCACATACACCTGTATTTGTACGGGGTGTATGTGATGGGGTTGACACGATGATGTCACATGCCCGGTACTCATAGGTGGGCGTATCTGCATGTGGGCAGACCCGCCTGGAGACGGGTAGAGGAGTGGTATCTTCGTTCCTAGAGCTATCGGAATGATGTGTTTTCTGATGGCCTTGGGCGGCCCCTGTGAGAGGGTCGTTCTGCAAGACTTCTTCAGCTGTGTTCCTTCGCGAGTTGTACCCGGGCCTCTTGGCTATGGTGAGTGAAGTACAAGGACTGCACCTGGAGGTGGCTGGAGAGCAAGAACATTGCTACTCACCAACACTTCATTCATATTGTCCATTTTAGAAGTCCCAGCCCTCTGGTAGGGGAAAACGCCATGTTCTTTGTTGAACCCCTTGACATTAGTTTATTTAACTCCTCAACACTTTTATGAGGGGACAGAGATGAATAATCCCCAAAGACCTGTCCAACACCTGGGGTTGGCGTTCCATTTAACCATGAGCAAGCAAATCTCAGTGAGCCTTGGCTTTCCCATGAATCAAGTGGAGTGGGTGCCTTAAAGCAGTGTTGTGATAATGATTTATAAATGATCAAGGATTCATGCGGGTGGAGGAGAGAGAGGGAAAAAAATGAGCTGATACCAAAGGTTCAAGTAGAAAGAAAATGTTTTGAGAATGACGATGGCAACAAATGTGCTTGACGCAATGGATGAATGTATGGATTCTGATAAGAGCTGTACGAGCCCCCAGTAAAATGATTAAAAAAGAAAAGAGTTGTGAAGACTAGCTGTCATGATATGTCAAAGGCCTGTCCTGTCCAAACCCACTGCCATGGAGTCAGTTCCAACTCAGTGTCTCTGTAGGGCAAAGAAGAGCTGCCTCTTTAGGTTTCTGAGGCTATGAATCTTTTCAGGAGCAGAAAGCCTCATCTTTCTCCCGAGGAGCGGCTGGTGGAGTTGAACTCTTGACCTTGTGGTTACCAGCCTAATGCATAATCCAATACGCCACCAGGACAGGCACTCCATAAATGTCAGCTGCCACTGTTGTGATTCACTCCTTTTGCTTGCTGACTGAAAGATGGTAGCAGGCACCAAAGGTTAAGAAAAATTTATGAGAGAATGACTGAATAATGGTGATAGCTACCACTTACTGAATACATAATCCCAAACCAAAACCATTCCTGTCAAGTCCATTCTGACTCAATGACCCTCCAGGACAGAGGAGAAGGGCCCTGTGGGTTTTTCTCGGGGCAGTAAATCTTGACAGAAGCAGACTGCCTCATTTCTCTCCCACAGAGCTCTGGGGGGCTTCAAACCACCGCCTTTCTGTTAGCAGGTGAGCCTTTAACCGCCGCGTGTGCATGCCAACTGCTAGCCTAAGTGCTCTTATAGATGAACGTGAGTGTTGAGAAATCTTACTGAGTTCCCAAAGTTTTACAATTTGAGTGAAAGCTACAATGGCCTGATTTTCATGATTGCAACTTGTGGGAACCCAGAACTTTCTAGGAGCATAAGTCTAGCACCTCAGAGGTAGTGGGGGGACTCCAGAGTATGCATCCACATAACCTCCCCATGCCTGTCCCTGCCCTTCTTTCAGAACCTGAGGGCTGAGGGTGTGGTAAAACCCAAAACCAAACTCACGGCCATCGAGTGGTGCCGCCTCACAGTGACCCTGTAGAGCAGCAGTTCTCGGTCTTGAAGGCCGCGACCCTTTTGTGCAGTTCCTCATGTGGTGGTGACCCCCAACCATAACAATATTTTCATTGCTACTTCATAACTATAATTTTGCTACTGTTAGGAATCTTCATGTAAATATCTGATAGGCAGGATGTAGTTTCATTGTTACAAGTTGAACATCATTAAAGCATAGTGATGAATCACAAAAACAGTATGTAATTCTATAGTGTGAAATATTTATTTCTAATGACAAATAAATGAAATTTTGTCTTGAAGCATGGTGTAGCATGGGTACCAGACTTCACACTGGGTACTTGTATGTGGGCGGTCCACCTGGAGACGATAGAGGAGCCGTGTCTCAGTTCCTAAGACCATCGGAAATATGTGTTTTCCTATGGTCTTAGGCAACCCCTGTGATAGGGTTGTTCAATGCTGCCCCCAAAGGGGTCGTGGCCACAAGCTGAGAACCCCTGCTGTAGGACAAGGTAGAACCGCCCTCATGAGGTACTGAGGCTGTAACTCTTTACAATAGTAGGAAGCCTCATCTTTCTCCCCAGGAGCAGCTGGTGGTTTTGAACTGCTGACCTTGCAGTTAGCTGCCCACTGAGTAACCACTATGCCACCAGGGCTCCCGGATGATTCTTTAAAAAAGGTTCCTTTTAAAAAGGTCAGTGTTCAGTGGCGCTGGAAGGAGCCCGGGGAGTGGTGCCCAATTCTGGAGTCTTGCCCCTTGCAGGTGTGGCTGTTGAGAACATGCCTCCTTTCCTGGACCACACGGCCCTCAGTTGTTGGGAGTGCTGAACTCAGTGACCTGTTGACGATGGGCATGTAGCAAGCCACCCCAAAACCTGGAAGCTTAAAACCAAAGCCATTTCTTTCTCATGCTTCTATAGGTCTTGGTTGGGCTAACTCGTGTCTCGTCGGCTGTCAGGCCACCTGGGGCAGGTAGGCCAGGGAGGGTCTTGGCTGGGTGACTCAACTTTACTCCGCACGGTCTCCTCTCGGCGGCTGGCAGAGGCAGGGGTCCTAGGAGAAGCCTCTGAAGACCGAGCTCCAGAACCAGGGCACAGTCACTTCCTCTGTAACCTAGGGCCAAAGCAAGTTAGGATCCGGGGATGAGGACGTGGACTCCATCTTTGATGACGGGGCTGCAGCGTCTCCTCGTCAAATGCACGGATGAGAGGGGGGTCGGGGAAGCAGACACAGGGGCCATCCACCACACTGAGTTCATCCCCACGCAAACCCCTCTACACTCAGGTCACTCATGGAGCGGTGTGGGACAAAGAAGCCCTGTGCCCGTCTCCTGGAACCCAAGCTACCCAGTCAGTCACTCTGGGTGCGGGGCTCAGCTCCCTGTGATCACATGGACGGGACTGTGGCCCCCCGTGGAGCCTTTAGTGAGCACCAGCCCTGGGCCAGGGACGGAGCTAAGCCCGAGGAGGGAGACGACAGCCTACTCTCAAGGCTCCCTCGGCCTATCCCGGCTGAAACCCCATGTGTCCCAGGGCCTTGTCCTCTGTAGGGCTTTCAGTGGCCCTGATCTTTCAGAAGTCGGTCTCCTGGCCCTTCTTCCAGGGTCCCGTTGAGTGAATTCAACTCTCCAAACATTCGGTCAGTAGTAGAACGCTTAACTATCTGTGCCGCTCGGGGGTCAGGCCATGTGTCAGTAGGAAGCCTAGGGTCCCACTTAAACTCCATGGCTGTGGACCAGCCCCATCCAAACTCTCTGACACCAGGCAGCCAGGAAACAGGGAAACAGAACAAGGTGTCCACAGCCAGCGTGGGCGGTCCAGGATGTCCGCTGCTGTGCTCCAGGCTGCTCTTGGCGGCCACGGAAGACACCCAGGGGCGCCTCTCGCACTCCCGCGCCACCAGGACTCAGGAGGGAGCTAGTGAAATCATCGCATTTCCGCCTGTCCCTCCTCAAATAGGCACCCAGCTGGCATTTCGCCTTCAACGCCACGCATTTTTTAGACGGAGAATCATGTGGGTGACATTGGACTAGATCACACTGTAAAATGCAGAGTAGCAGAAAGTCCATTCAAATTATTCTCTTAATAGAGTTCTTCTTCAGCGTGAGGAAGTGACCAGAGAACATAATCACTTCTTTTGTCATTTGGGCAAAACATAAGGGCTTCCATCCATTTGTCTGCAAATGTGTCTCTTCGGTACAAATTGCAGCAAGCAATCTCTTCCCAGGGTAAATGGTCTTTAATTAAAATCAGGCCGTTCCTTGTCTTGGGTGGCTGAGGGAGGTAGGAAGTTGAAACCCAAACTGATGGAAATTTCTTTTTGCCCTAAAATAAATAAATAAGAATATATTTATTAGAATTGCATTTCCTCCCCAATTTGGTAATTAGGGAGACGCCTTGTTTATGAGTAAAGATATCCTGGCTCTTTTCGTGGATCAAATGCTCGCAGCGGGCCTCTGAGAAACGGGAAGACTTCCGAAGCAATCCTGGTAAAAGCTCACCCTCCAGCATTGATTTTCGGAGCTGAAGTGCATTATGTGTTTTGCATGAGCTTTTGAAAGCTTAGATAAATGAGGTGGCTCAGAAAGCAGATAAAAAAAATGGGAGGAAATTATACCGATCCAAAAGAAGATAAATGTCCACTAATTCTCAGATTAGCGTTTTAGACTCTTTTATTTTTATAGGGGAATTTTTGCAGGCTGATAATGTGAGCTTGGTTTGCAATGTCACACACCAAGTAGAATCTGTGAGATCTGGTTTGTGTTCAACAAACAAGGAGTCAGCTACACCAGAAAGGGGTGGGGTTAAGACAACCACCTGGTGGTCCCCAGGCCTCCACAGGGATCAGGTGGCAGCGCTAATCCCAAGATGGCATGTTTTAAGAGTGACATTGACCTTCGAGATGAATTGTGTCTGCTTGCGCTTTCTGGGTTGCAAGAGACAAAAGAGCCAAGCCCATTTAGCTTAAGCCCCAGAGGAGTTTGCAGAGATGCCATGATGGAAAGTCATTTGGAGTGGGTTGCAGGCATAGCTTGATCCAGGGTGCATGTAAAATCACAAGACTTTCTCCTCCTCTGCCTCTGGACTCCACTTCCTGACCATGGCCCTTCCTTCATGCATCAACTTCAGACTCTATCTCCTTCCAAAAGGGTTTTGGTTTTAGCTTTACATTTAGGACCATGATCTATTTTGAGTTACTTTCTTTGTAGTATAGCATAAGGTGGAGATCTGACTTCCTTCTTTTGCATGTGGGTATCTATCCAGTTGGCTCAGCACCATTTATTTGAGCTGCCTTAGTATCCTTATTAGAAAATAAATCAGCTAGAAGTCTATTTCTAGACATCCCATTCTATTCTGATGCCAGTACCACACTGTCTTGATCATTTGAACTCTGTGGTAAGTTTTAAAATCAGGATACTTCAAACGTGTGCGCGCCCTACCCCACCCCTGCCCCCATGATCGTTGTGGATATTCTAGGTCCCTTGTAGTTCCTTATACATTTTGGGATTAACTTTTCACCTTTTTTTTTTTTTTTTTTTGCCAAAAGAAAGCCAGCTGAAATTTCCTAAGGATTACACTTTGGGGAGTATTGTCATCTTCAGAATATTAAGCCTTCTGATGGATGAATGTGGGCTGTCTGCCAGTTTATTTAGATTGTCTTTCATTTCTTTCAGCCATGTTTTCACTGTACACTTCTTATAACTCTTTTGTTATTTATCCTTTTTGATTCTATTGTAATGTTTCCTTAAGTTCATGTTCAGAATGCTTATTGATTGTATATAGAAGTACAACTGATGTTTTATATTATGTATCCTAAAATATATTTTTAAGTATATTTCTTACCATTTTTTATTCGCAAGATTATGACATCTATAAATAGCATTTTAATTCTTTCCATCTGGATGCCTTTTCTTTCTCTTGCCTAATTGCCCTGCCCAAGCCCTCCGTCCAATGTAAATAGGAATGAGAACAAGGCGACCTTGACTTGCGCCTGCCTGTAGGGGAAGCTTCTAGTGGCTCACCATTAAGCCGTGTCAGCTGCGAGTCTCGTTTCAGATCCCCCTTTGCTGGATCCCTTGTTTTTCTCTTGCTTGGTTTAATTCTATCCAGTAGCCTCCTGGAAAGGGACCCTTTGAAACTAAAACCTACCCATTTTACTCTGCTGCTTAAATGGATGACTAGACAAAAATAAAGAATTCTAGGATGGAAGTAATTTTCCTTAGAACTTTGAAACTGACCCATGGCATCTAGCATCTACCGTTCCCAGCTTCTCACGTCCCTTCCACCATTCGGATATGTGACCATTTGTATGTGACCTGTGTCTTTTCCCTAGAGGTTTGTAGGATCCACTCCTTGTCTTCCGTGTTCTGAAATCTCTCAATGCTGTGTCTTGGGAATGGGTCTGTTTTCCTCCATTGTGCTGGGAAACTAGGGGAGCTTTTCAATCTGAAAACTCAATGCCTTTCCATTCTCCTTTCTGGGAACCTTCTAATTCTTCTGAATTTTTTGTTTCTGCTAATGAATTCTCAAGATCTCTGTTTTATTTTGTGATTGTTGGGTGGTTGGTTTGAGCATCTGTTTATTTTATGTTTTTGAAGAGAAGATTAAGTTGTTGGGTTTTTAAATCATTTTATTGGGAGCTCATACAGCTCTTATCACAATGCATACATGCACCCTCTGTGTCAAGCACATGTGTACATTTGTTGCCATCATCATTTTCAGAACATTTCTTTCTCCTTGAGCCTTGGGTATTAGCTTGTTTATTTTGTTATGACTGTTTTTTTGAGCATCTGTTCTTTTCTTGAGGATGCAATATTCCTCATCTCCTGAAAGTTTCCTTCTTCCTGTGGAAAAACCGTGTCCTCCAAGTTGGCTTTTCCTGCTTCCTTGTTTGTATATGCAGATTTCTGTCTGTCTGTCTTTCGTGGTCGTTTCCCTCATATGTGTGTGTACCTTTGGCTATGTGCATACCGTATATACTCAAGTATAAGCCGGCCCGAATACCAGCCGAGGCACCTAATTTTATCACAAAAGCGGCATTAAAAATGTGCTGACGTATTATATGGCCACAGTGGTCAAAACTGTGGCACTGGTACAACGACAGATCTTCAGACCAATGGAAAAGAGCTGAAGACCCAGAAATAAAAGCGTCAGCATACAGGCAACTGATCTTTGATAAGGGGCCAAAAATATCAAATGGGAAGCAGATGCCCTCTTCAATAAGTGGAGCTGGAAAAAATGGATATCTACCTGCAGAAAACGAAGCAAGACCCTTACCTCACTCCATGCACAAGAGTAAACTCAAGGTAGACGACAGACCTTGAAGTAAAACCCCAAACTATTAGGGCCATTAATGAGAGAATTGGGACAAACCTGAGAAGCTTAGCACATGGAATACATAGGCTATCAGAAATAGGGAAGGATAGAAACACAGAGGAGGCAAAGTTGACAAGTGGAATGTGCCGAAGATAAATCACCTGTGTACATCAAAAGAATTCACCAAGAGAGGAATAAGAGAGCCCACAGACTGGGAAAACATCTTTAGCAATGCCACATCAGACAAGGGCCTTATTACTAAAATCAATAATACTTTGCAAGCTTACAATAAGGAAAAAACTAACTTCCCATTGAGGAGGTGGGCAAAGAACCTGGACAGAAGTTTCCCAAGGGCAGAAATCCAAATGGGCAATAAACATATGAGAAAGTGTACCCAATCATTAGCCATAAGAGAAATGCAAATTAAAACAACTATGAAATACCACCAAACACCCTCAAAGATGGCCCAATGAAAAAAATCAGAGAATAACAGGTGTTGGAGGGGCTGTGGGGAGACAGGAACGCTTGTCCACTGCTGGTGGACCTGTAGGTGTGAACAGCCATTATGGAAATCAATTTGGCGATATTTAAAACAGATGGAGATTGAGCTACCATACGACCCAGCAATCCCCCTACTGGGCATAGACCCAAAAGAGGCAAGAAACAAACCACGACCAGACATCTGTGCTCCAGTGTTCATCGCAGCACAGTTCACAACTGCAAGGAGTTGGAAACAACCCAAATTCCCACCAACAAATGAGTGGATCAAAAAACTGTGGTCCATCCATACAATGGAGCATTATGCATCGCTAAAAAGCAGCAACGAGCGCATGATGCACATCGCTGCATTGCAAGAACTGGAGGGAATCATGCTAAGTGAAGTAAGCTAAGCACAAAAGGACAAGTACAACATGAGTCCACTGAAGTAAGTTTTAAAAAAAATAACGGAGCATAAGGGAAAAGCTACTATATACACACTTTCCTGGGGTGAGGTCCAGCAACTATGGCAGGGACAAAACCCATTCCAGGGATACATATGGCAGCCAACTATGTAAGGGGGAGAGAATGGGTGGGGGAAGCCATGGGTAGTGGGGAGCAGGGCACTAATCCACCGAAGGAGAGGGAGAGAGAAACCAGGCTTCAACCCGATGCGTCAAGACGTGAATACAACAGACCGGCATGTACCAAGAAACCAATAGAGAGGTCTGCAGGGCTGGCCCCAATCCCAACTATGTAGACACCCCTCCCTCCCCTTCAGAAGAATTCCCTGGGGCATTCAGAGGACAGCACTGGGGCTACAGTTTGGGGAGAGGGGCACGTCGGATTAGAGCACACTGGAGAAACGCAAAGGGGTGGAGAGGGAGGAGAAGAGGACATCCTGGCCCACTAAGTCCCAAGGACGATGTTCCTGCTTGGAACAGACAATGCATGGGGAGGGCCGTAGAGTCCACCCCACCACGGGACATGGTGTCCCTCATTGAACCCTGGTGCTGCGGGGGACAGACTGGAGACCAGTGCGGGAAGAGTGCGCGGTCTGGCCACATCATGCTGGGCGAGGCACTGAGGACAGACAGCAGAGCAGCATGGGAGCAGAGTGATGAACCCCCCCCCCCGGGAATACCAAAAATAGACTTGAGAGACAGAGTACGGCACCCCATCAGACTTGACTGAAAACACTCGTAAAGGCCAACAAATAGACCTGGAACTATTTATAGGCTTTTCCATTTTTGTCAGTGACTCTCTTTTTATTATTGTTATTTGGTGGGGTTTTGTTGCTATTGTTGTTTTGTTGGTATTGACTTTGTTGTTTTATTCAACTTTGCCTGATTTTGCACTTATTAGCGGATCTGCATGTCTATGTAGATAAGATACGCAGGATAAATAATTCAGAGATGAAAAGAATGGGACCAGTGGTTCTGGGGGGATACGGGAGAAGGGGAGGTGGGAGAAAGGAAGGGGAGCAGGGACCAACCCAGGGACAAGGAACAACAAGTGAACTAAAATCAATGGAAGGAAGGTCATAGAATGCCTAGTGGGGCTCAATCAAGGGCAAAGTAGCAGCGAGGAATTACTAAACCAGAATGAAGGCCGAACATGAGGGTGGGACAAGAGGGAAGCAAAAGGACATAGAGGAAAGAACCAGGAGGCAAAGGGCATTTATAGAGGCCTAAGTACAAATTATATATATATATATATGGAGAGAGAGAGAGAGAGGAATAGAACTATGCTCATATCTTTATGTTATGAACTAAGGTTGCAGATGGACATTGGGCCTCGCCTCAAGTACTCCCTCAACACAAGAACACTTTGTTCTAACAGTCTGGCAGTCTGTGAGGCTCACCTTCCTGACACGAATGCTGAAGACAAATTGGTGCATAAGCAAATGTGGTGAAGAAAACTGATGGTGCCCAGCTATCAAAAGATATAGCTTCTGGGGTCTTAAAAGCTTAAAGATAAAACAAGCTGAGAAGCGACAGCCCACATGGAAGAAGCACACCAGTTTGTGTGATTATGAGGTGTCGATGGGATCAGATATCAGGCAGCTAAGATCCAGAATAAAACATGCCCAAGGTGAATTGGGGGGTAGGGGTGGGGCTTGGAGTGGAGACTCAATGCCCATCTGTAGACAACTGGATATCTCCTCACAGAGGGGTCACAGGGAAGAGATGAGTCAGTCAGGGTGTAGTACTGCACCAGTGAAACACACAACTTTCCTCTAGTTCTTTGGTGCTTCCTTCACCCCACTATCATGACCTCAATTTTACCTTACAAATTGGATTAGACCAGAACATGCACACTGCTACAGACAAGAGCCTGCAACACAGGGAATCCAGGATAGGTAGATCCCCCAGGGCCAACAAGGAGAATAGAGATACCAGGAGGATTAGGGGAGGGTGGGGAAAGAAAGGGGGAACCGGTCACAAGGATCAAACTAGAACCCCCTCCCAGGGGGACGAATAGTGGAAAAGTGGATGAGGGGCGACGGAGGACAATGTAAGGTATGGGAAAAATAATCTATAACATCAAGAGTTCATGAGGAAGGGTGGGTGGAGGAGGGAGGGGAAGAAATGGGGAGCAGATATCAGGAGCTCAGGTGGGAAGAAAATGCTTTGGAAATGATGATGGCGGTATATGTGCAAATGTGCTTGACACAAGGGAGGAATGTATGGATTGTGATGAGATTTAAGACCCTCCAATAAAAGTATTTTTTAAAGTGCTGAACAGTTCGGCTTCTACGCGAGTATGTACGGTATATTAAATGTGGGGCATGAGAAAGTGTGAGTAGGTCTTTAGTGTGCCTAGTGTGCCCTAGGTGGCCTTGCTGTAGGGAGATGGAATGGGTGGACTCTTTTTTTTTTAAGATCATTATATTGGGGGCTCAAACAGCTCTTATAACAATCCATACACCAATTGTATCAAGCATATTTGTACATATGTTGCCATTTTCTAAACATTTACTTTCTACTTGAGGCCTTGCTACCAGCTCTTCTTTTTTCCCTCCCGACCCCCCCTCCCACCCTCGTGACCCACTGGGTGGACTCTTGATGGACGGGGTTTTGCCGTCTGGGGTTGGGCAGTTGCTATTTGAAAGACATGCGACTCTCCTACCTAGAAAGTGAACTTTCTGAAGGGGAGGATCCAGAGTCCAAAATCCTAACTCTTGTGTTCTCAGGCCAGTGCCTCACTTTCTGCCAGGCGCCCTGAGTCCCCAGGCCCTGTTACGCTTCACCTCAAGGCCCACTCTCCGATTCCAGGGGGGCATGTTCTTCACTGAGCAGAGCAGGGAGGGACTCTTTAAGCTACCTTTCCCTCCATCCTGCGGCCAGCTCTCCTCCAGAGATGCCGGCATTGCCGCTCCTTGCAGAGACGGGGATCGTGAGCATAACCCAAGGGCTGCTTTTGACTCGCATCCTCGTGGGGGTTAGGAGGCTCGTTTGTTGTCAATGCCTGTAACTCAATGCCTATGTGACTCTCTGCTTCCAAAGCGTGTTGCTCTTGGCTTCTCCTGCTACCCTTAAAAAAAAAATACCACCCTGTTGTTTTAATGAGAGGCTAATGCGTTCATGCAACTCACTGTCTTCGGCCACAAACTCTTGGTCTTCCAAATGTTTGGTTCCCTGAGGCTCCGCTTCCAGGGGCGGGGGGACGCTCACTGCTACAGAGTCCTTTCCAGTTCATATCAACCCTGTAGGACAGGGTAGAACTGCCTCTGTGGGTTTCCGAGACGGCAACTCTTTCCAGGAGTAGAAAGCTGCATCCTTCTCCCTCGGAGGGGTTGGTGGTTTCCAACTGCTGACCTTGCAGCCCACTGTGTAACCACCCCACCCCCAGGGCTCCTGAGCCTCAACTTCATCATCTGTGACTTGGACCACATGGTCCCTGCCTTGATAATGCCTAGGAGCCTTTGTGAGGATCAGATGAGATTTGTGTAAAGATTCACTGTTCTGACTGCAGGGTATATATATGCCTGTGCATTCTAAGTGATGCGTGGGAGCTGAAGGTAGGGGGAACGTTTTCTGGAAGCAAGGCTGGAGAGCAGGGTGCCTGAGGCTGAGAGACCCTCCATTATCTGTGGCCACGATCACGGTGCATAACAAGCACCCGCCTCACTGGCACGCTGATTGAGCGTGGCAGTCTGCAGGGTTCAGCTGCCCAGTGGGCCGGCGCTGGAGGCAGTGGGCCGGCACTGGAGGCAGCCCTGATGATCTTGAATCTGCTCCCCCCAGACCTTGGAGCAGCTGCCAGTGGGCTGACTTCATGCCTGCGGCAGGAGCGATGGTGGTTGTAGTGGCTACAGATTGGGTTGCTAACCTCAAGAGGAGCAGTTCGAAATCACCGGCTGCCTCGCAGGAGAATGTTGAGGCTTTCTACTCCTGGAGAGTGATGGCCTCAGGAACCCACATGGGCTGTTCTGCCCCCTCTGTGGGGTCAAGATGAGTCAGAAGCACTGGGTGGCAGTGGGAGCATCTGCCCCAGCTGGCCCACCAGGTGTCCTGTCACGGAGGTGGCCCCAGGACAAGTGGAAACCGCCCAGCACTTTCCCTAGCCTCTCTGCACCACTTTCATATCACAGGCAAAAGTTGGCCACATGGGTGAAGACAAGCGGAACAGCCCGCCTCGCTCGAGAGGCAAAGGGCCTGGGTACAGGGAGAGGCGAGGGACTGGGGCTGTCCATCAACCGCTCCTGACTTGGAACCCAGAAGCCAGACCCATCTCTCAAGCCATCAGAAATTCTTTCACTGACAGAGAATACACTCCCAGGTTTCGGGCTGGGGCTGTAGATCACAGACAACTGATTTAATCTGCTTAATTATTTGATTCAATCAGAAGTTGGCTTAATTATTTTCTTGCTTCTCACCTCTTTTGAATCCATTCTGGAAACTGATTATGTCTTTAACACCAGCCCAGAGATAAGCGGTTCAATTGGGAAATGTAATTAGCCCAGGAAAAGGAAAGTGGGAGCTGCCTTTTGTCAAAGCGCCATTAAAACCCAATGCTGGTCAATACCGATGTGTGGGGACAAAGGGCACCATGCATGCTTGCGCTCCTCTGGTGGCTGCAGGCGGGGCAGGCCAAGCGAGAGCAGGGGAAGCAGGCTCCTGGGGTCTTTGCTGGAGGAGCGCCGGCATGCATCGGGAAGCCTGCTCACTAGATTGGTCACCAGGGAACCATGGGTGAATTGAGCATGTCCTTTCCCTCCAAAGGGAGAGTTCTTGGGGGTGTAAAGACCCACATGTCATTTCCGGGGACAGTCCTGTGGGGACAGCGGGAGCTGGGCTGAGCAGATGACAGTGGCATGAACCCTGAAGGATGAGCAGGAGGGTCCCAGGCGGGGAGAGCAGCCTGCAGAAGGCGTGGGTGCACAGGGCATGGCCCTAGAGCCTTCCAGCAGGTTCCAGCATTAAATGTGAACTGGGCTCCCCACAAGAGATGGCTGAGGGGTGACTTGGGCAGCCCCCCACCGTCAGCCTTCAGCTCCTTTGTGCCCCTCCTGACACTCGCAGCGTCACCCCACCATGTCCTCCAGGAGAAGGTATGACGGATTCTCTGGAAGTGCTGTGTTGGTGGAAGTGGAAGGTGTGTGACTCCTGAGGAACACTGAATGAACTGGAAGCCGGGTGATGGGTGCAGGCCATTCAGAGCCATAGCCCTGCAGGCCAGGAGGGTGGGAAGGAGGCACTCGGCAGAGGGCACAAGCTGGGCAAGGGGATGGGACTCCGGTTGCATGTGAAAGGTGGGTAAGCAGCCACCGCAGGGGCAGCTGGAGACCAGCTCTTCCAGGAGGGCCTGCAGGTGGTGGGCCCTTCTCCGGTCCTCCAGCTGCCCCTGCCCCTTCAGCCCCTCTGCAGTAGCGTGCTTCATTTCAAACACTGCAAGTGCTCAGGACAGCGGCCCCTGGCTGGCCTTCATCTCTACCTGGGTCCGAGGCCTCTCTGAAATGCAGTGGGGTGGAGATTTCCTGGCCAGGCGCTCTGCCCTACAGAAGAGGGAGGGAGGAGCCCTCGCTGCCACAGCTGCACCCACCTGGTTCCTAGTCACCTGAGCCCTCAGCCCTCCTCATAAGAAGCATGCCAGCTGAGAGCAATCATGAGCTACAGAAGTTGCCCGAACCCACTTCACTCCCGCACACAGGTGGGGAGGCCCAGTGGCCAGAGTGCGTGCCATTCTATGTCTTGCTTTGTTGCTGGTGGGAACCTGATAGCCTCTTTCCTTGCCCTCCCCAGGTAAGGCCCCTTGTCCCCTGTGAGGCCAGCTGCTGTTCGGAGACGGCCCAGCAGTGGCAGGCATTACGGCCTTGCTTCTAGCTCACTGGCTGTGCGACCTCGGGCAGGGTGCTTAATCTCGCTGAGCTTTGCCAGCGGCGTGGTGACAAGGCACGTGAGACACACCAAACAAGTGACCGTATTGCTAGGGGGCCCATTCGACCCAGTTCAGGTGACTGACTGCCCAGGGACAGACCGGGCGGGTACCCTTGAACCTCCGTGAGCGTCCGTGTTTCCTCCTCTGCAAAGTGAGGGTGATGGCACCCCTTGGGGTTCGTATCAGGTTCAAACAGATGAAAGACTTTGGGAAAATTATGCTTGGTCCCCTTGCGGATAAAGATCCTGGCTCAGGGTGTGGGATTTCATTCTGCCAGGTGATCCGGCTGGAGCTAACTGAGGGAGCAGAAGGGGGTGCTAGTGACGTGGGGTGGGAGTGAAGGGCAGTAGAGCCCTCTCGGCACATCCCCCCCAAGTTGTGGCCAAAGAAACACCTTCAAGTTGCCTGCAGCTAAACCCATCACGTCACCCACTGGCACTGCACGCCCTTCTTCACATGTCCCTGAGGGGGTCTCAGCACCAGTCAAGAGCTGGGAGTATAGACAGCTCAGGAGTGGGTGCCCGTTACCCACACCGCTGATAAGCCTCCTTCCCAAGTCCCTGCTCTGGTCAGGTGGGCAGGAAGGGTGCTCAGCTCTCCAGAGGTGGCATGTTCTGAGCACAGAGGCTGGGCCTGTGCAGAAACCTGATAAGATCCCGTGAAGTCTTCCTGGCTGCAGAAGCAGGCGTGCATCTTCCTGGCAGGGAATGCAATTTCCTGTTAATGAGTTGTGAGCGGTTGGAATCAGCCATCAGTGGGAGGCTGGGCCGCCTCTTCCCAGGGGAGCCCCCAGGAGGTGGGAGGCAAGCCCAGCCTCCTTCCTCCCTGGGTTGAGCTATTTGGGGAGCAATTCTGCCTGGAGTGAGGGTCTCCAATCTGGGTCAGCATCCTCTGGGAGACCATGACCCCGTGCCTAGAGCTTCCCATGCTCTCTCTCAGCCTGGCAGCTCAGAGAGACCACAGAGAGGGGTAGCGTTTCCCTGCTTGTCTGTTACCGCTCCCATTCATTGTCTTACTGGAGCCTCACAACATCCTACGTGAGAGAAACAAAATAATATGCCTGAAGTCATTGTTTGTGGTAGGAGTGTATTTTAAGGCAATGTTGGCTACTGTAGCAGCTACACCTGAGATCTCAGTGGGCAGAGACCCGACGTTGATTTCCAGTGCGCGTAAGGGTGGGAACTGTCCTCACAGTCGCTCAGGGACCCAGGTTACTCGAGGCTCCGGACACTTCAGGTTGTGGCTTCCACAGTTGTCTTGACCTGGGAGGAGGTTTCTGTGGGCCAGAGTTCAGAGTGGTGTGGACAATGAATGCCCAAAGACGACTGACCAGAGCCCAGTCATACAGCCCCACCTGGCTGCAAGGCAGGCTGGGAAGGGCAGTGCCTGTCTGGGCAGCACTTGCCCAGCAGCTCTGCTGTAAGGAGAGGGGCTTATGCTATGCTGGGCCTAGGAGAGGTGTTTTCCCAAACCGAGGCTGGAAACCCCAGATAAGGTGGTGGGTAGTCCTTGATGGGTGGCAGGGGGGTTGTCATTTATGAGTCAGCAAGTGTCCACTGTGGACAGAGACCTGGGAGAAGACACGGGAGCTCTTGACCCCAAGAGGGGCCCAGCTCTCAGCACATGCAGCCTCCTCCCTCCCCTCTGTCAGCTTTGATAGCCCAGCCCCAATAACCTACCATCATGACACCCCACAGCCCTGGCATGGCCCTGGCATCCACAGATCTTTGCAGCAGGATCCAACTCAGCTTGCCAGCGTTGCCTACCATCCCACCCCACGCCCTGAGCTCCAGCCACTAGCCTCAGGTCCTTTGCCTGTGCTGGGCCCTCCGCCTGCAATCTTCCTCCAGCTGCACTCTGCCCACTCAGCCAGCAGCTGCGCTACATGCTTCCTAGAGATGACCTCGTACAGGCCTCCCATGGCCGTGAGGCTGGCGGCCCATTTTACAGATTCGGCCCCAGGGAGCCTGGCTGCTAGTGGGTGACACAGCCAAACGCCAAACCCAGCTCTCCGGAGCCACCAGAATCCCAACCACAGGGTGTCGTCCTCCCTATTAAGAAACCAAGCCCCCAGCCAGCAAGTGGAGACCTACTCATAGCCACGCTGCAGGGCGTCTGAGATGAAATCTTAATGACGGCCTCATCGCTCTCCCTTGGAGCAGCTGGTGTGTTTGAACCTCGGACCTTACAGCTCAAAGCACAGCACCACATGGACTTCTTTATCCCACATCCCATGACCGTTAACCCACGTACTCACAAAGCTGCTGTTAATTTGCTTGCTGTCCTCCCAAGAAAGTGGCTGCAGGAGCCCTGAGGGTAGAGATCACGCCTTCCCAGCCTGGGATCTCCCTGGTTGCTGTCACTGCAGCAGCCAAGGCCTGCCATTGCCCCTCAAACAAATCCCTCGCCCTCTGAGACTCATCCAGAAATCCTCCTCTCATCATCCGTCATAATCCCCTTCCGGCTTCCCTGTCAGTTTGGGAGAGTTACCCTGAAACCATTTGAGAATTATTCAGGAGGTGGGGCCGGCCCCTCCATGCCTGATTAAGTGCGATGGCTTTTTAATGACTGGTGCTGTGCCTCGTGTGGATTGACAAGAATGGATTACCATATATTTCGGAACACTGTGTCACCAAAATCCGATATTTTTTTTTCTGTCGGGCTCACAAACTTTGCCTGTGCTTGACACATTATCCGGGCTTTAATTGTTCAGTCACCAGAAGGCGGGGCTGAAAGCCCCCTGGGGTTGGATCGTTAGGAAATTGAACTGTGTGTTTTCTCTGAAGTGCAGAGAGCCGTCTCCTGGGCTGGGGCACGTTTGCAGCATTTGTGAATTGCTTGGGCCCGGAGATCCAAAACGGAGGCCGTTCTCACCTGGGCAGCTTGTGTGCTCAGGATTGATTCGAATGAGCATGAGTTGGGGGTGCCCGGGGTCTCTACCTGCACAGACCCATCCACCTGATTCCTTTTCCTGACAGACTGCCGGGAGCCCAGCACCCTTCACGACATGGGAGCCTCCCGCACACACACCTTCACAAGACTGGCTCTCCGTAACTTGGTAATGGTCACACAGCTGACTGTGAAAGTGGCCTTTCAGACTTGTACAAGTGGGTACGTTCTGTCCCCTTCAAGCCCATGAGTCATAATAAGCTGTCTCGTGTAGTTGCCGGGGCTTGAACCTGGAAGCAGGAAAGCCATAGGGTGGGGGAGGCCAAGGTCAGCAGATAAGCTAGCAGGCTGCTGATAGCTCCCAGGGCCGTCAGGCAGTATGGCTGTCAATCTGCTCAAGTCCAAAGCGCCAGAGCTCAGTGAGGCACGTGCAGGACCCAGGCCAGCAAGAAGAGTCAAGCAGGACCAGGTGGTGCTTCTTCCTGTGGGACATGGAGTTCCCATCCGCCATCCAGCTCCCTGGCACTAACAACTCCACCCTAGTCTTCCCATAGCTGCATCGTTGGGTCGCCTTGTGAGAGAGGCCGCCAGTGCCAAACTGCTGAGGATCCTGGCCCAGCCAAGTTGGTACGAAGCCTAACAATCACACCACTGCTTCCTCTAAAAACAGACCAAATGAAGGCGCCTCCTCATTGCATACCAGCCAGTGCCAACCACTCCGGTCATGTGGCTTCCCCGGCACCGTCCCCATTCCGCAAAGGAGAGTGTTGGGAGGCATGGTTGTTAGTGATAGCTGAGGTGAGAGTCAATGCTCCATCTACCCAACTCTAAAATGACCCTCTCACCATCCAACCCGAGGATCCCCTCTCTCAATCTAGCAGTCAGCACAGGTAACGAGCCACTGAGAAGGTTGGAATAACACACATGTAAAGATCTCATCAATTAAGCCATGGGCTGGGAGGATTTTTTTAGATGCTAAAGGCCCAGCATCCAAAGAAAGGGGATATCCTGGTGTGGAGGGAAGGAGGGTGGGTCTGCCCTGGCTCTTGGTTGGGGACTGGGGGTGAAGCAGGAGGGAACCCTCCAGAGCCAGCTGGCGAGAGGACCACCGAGATCCAGCCTCTGTCGTGTTTGCCGGCTGCCGCCTCAGCTCTCTGGGTTCATGCGGTACATGCTTCCTCAGAGCTAGTGTGCACCCAGCATCCAGCCATGCTCCTGATGGCCCCAAAGATGACTATGCCTGCCCCCCCAAGACCCCCTGCCAGTGGGACAGACCGACACAGGGCCATCTTGTACATCCACCTGGATCGCCCTGCCTTCTGATGTGGCCTCCCCAGGGGGCATGGGGAGGCTTGTGCCAGGCTGGTCCGTACCTGGGGGCCGGCCCATGCAGCACCTGCTACAGAGGGGTGCCACTCCAGCCCCCAGGTGGAGGAACTGCATACCCCTGTGCAGGACCCCAAAAAGATGGCCTGGGGTCCTGAAACCACAAGTCCTTCCCTGGGACCCCCTCAAACCCTCCAAACCAAGAGGCCTGTTTTCTAGAAACCTGTACAGTAGCAGGCTACCATAGCAGGGAACGCCTCTCCCATTACCGACCCTGGGAAATCTACTGAACTTCACTAAGCCTCAGTTTCCCCACTTGTCAGGCAGGAGCAGTTGTGCTGTGAGGCAGTCTGCATCCACTCACCTGCAGGGCCGGGCCCCACAGCTCTCATTAGCGAGGCCTGCTGTGGGCAGCTGCCCCGTCCAGGCCGCACACACGCTCCGGGACCACTAACCCTCAGGACAGTCCTGTAAGGGGAGCTAGCCTTGCCCCCACTGCACAGATGAGGGAACTGAGGCAGGTCGTAAGGGTGACTCCAGGACGTGGCCCCTTTCTGCTGGCCCTCCCTCTGAAGACCAGCCGCCCCCCAGCTCTGCCCACTCTGCCTCCGTCTTTTCTGTTGCTTCGCGTGAATGGGGTCTCTGGATTCCTTTCTTTCCCCTTTTCCAATAATTATCATTCATCTGGATATCAGGGCTTCACATCTGTGACTCTTGGCACCGGTCCCTGTTGGCCACAATCAATGCGTAGCTCTGTGTGGCGCCGGTGTAGACTCGAGACCCCCCACCTCATTTGCTGTGATTGGATTGGTGGGTCCTACTCCTGAGCATCCTTCAGGCTGCCAGCACATGCCACCGCCACATACCATCACCACATGCCACCGCCTCAGCTGCTCCTGGTCCCGGCTTAATCTCTCTCTCTTTATTGTTGATATTAGAATAGGTAAGGAGATGTCACTTGTCCAAGTCTTTGTTTACCATTTCTCAACCGGACTCCTTTGTTCACCTGCGCAGGTGTCTACTGAACACTCGGGCACATTATGGGGTGTGGGGAGTGGCCAACACTTGAGCAGATGGCGTAATTTGAGTCGTCACGAGGCTTAAGAATAGGATGTATCTGATGACACGTGTGGGGTGCTCGGTCAGAGCTCACTGCAGTGGTTGTGAGTAGCCACTGGTGAGGGGGAGAATTCCATACACTGACTGCCATCGAGTCAATGCCAACTCAGAGACCCCGTAGGACAGAGTAGAACTGCCCCTTGAGTTTCGGAGATGTAACTCTTCACAGGAGTGGAAAGGTTGGTCTTTCTTCGGCTGGTGGTTTCGAACTGCTGAGCTTGCAATTAGCAGCCCACTGCGTAACTGCCACGCCACCAAGACTCCGGTCCACATCCAAGAGCTTGCCTTTCTGCCGTGTCTCCTGTGGGCCAGTATTGTGGAGCAGCGTGCTGCTGGTCTCGGTCCTCCAGACTCTCATGCCAGGTAGGCTTGTCTCTGCCAAGGGAGAGGCCTCTCCCCTGGGTGACCGCACTGACTGTCCGGGGTGCTCCTCTCTACAGAGACCAGCCAAGCAAGGGGTCCAGCCCTTCAGGCAGAGACCCTGGGCTCTGCAGGGCCCCAGTTGGTTTGGATCACAGGCTTGATTTCAGCCCTCAAGATGCTGGCTGCTGGGATGGACCTGACAAAAGGATGTGTTACCATAGTGACCACCGAGAAACAATTCCTTTGATGAGAGAGTTCAGAGGCGGGTGAGCGTCGGGTCCAGATGGGGCACTCGGAGATGTCTCTGTGGAAGGGGGAGCATTTTAACTGGGGTTTGCAGTAGACATGAGATTAAGACATGTTTGGGGACACTCTGGGTTGTGGCAGAAGGTGGTCTGAACAGAGGGCAGGAAGGTTTGGCAGCTCACCAGAGTAGCCACGTGCACTGGGTCAGCCAGATAAGAAGTAAACATTGTCACCACACAGCAGGGCCATCTGTTATGCAGCAGTTTGACAGCAGTGGCTGACTGATACAGCAGGGACTTCGGTCGATCGAGACTGTCCTTCGCTGGGCCCAGCTGTGCTCCCAGCTCTTTAATCCTTCTTGGACAGGGGGCTATTTGAGGAAGGTTCTGCTCACAGCAAAAGGAAGGGGTGTGAGAGAACCAGCCCACCATGCAAACCTATCGCAAACCTCTGCGCCAGGCATGCCCACCAGTCCCATGGGTCTCACGGCTAAGCCTGAAGTCCAGGTTCCTGTCCATCGCGAGAACAAAGCAAGTTGCATGGACAGGTCCAAAGATAATGAGACAGGAACGCTTGTTCCTGCCCATTCGGGGGAGCCCGGAGTGTGGAGAACTCGGGTTCTGACCTCGGGAGCTGTCCCGAGTGGCACTGGGCTTTGGCCTCTCTCGAGATGGGCAGCTGAGAGCCGATGGGGTCGTGGAAGTGCCGCCAGGTCTGCCCTGCCTGGGGCTCAGGCGTCCTGGCTGCGTGAAGTCAGCTCCATCGCTTCCAGCGGGGCCAAGTGCCGGCAGCTGTGCCAGCCTGGGTGTGGCCTCTACTGGGCTGAGCCTTACACCCACAGCCTGGCGTGTTGAGCACCTGCCCTGTGCTGGGTGTTCCCCGGGAGCGCTCGGTGTGGCCGTGCACCCCACAGGCCAAACCCCAAGACCCATGTGTCAGAGTAGACCTGCGTTCCACAAGGCTCTCATGGCCGTGCCCCGGAGGAGGCAGAGCACTGGACCTTTCTCCCAAGGCCCCTCGTGTGGGTTTGAGCCGCCGGCCTCTGGGTTAGTAGTTGAGTGCTTGACCTTTGCCCCACCCTAAGAGGGAGGGCTTGGAGAGGCTAGAGCTGAGTCACTCGGCTAGGAAGGGGTCCGGCTGAGGTCAACGCCACGGTTGGCTTGCTCTTGGAGTGTGCATTTGTGCCCGCACCCAGGCTGCCTGGCAGGAAGCTCACAAGGTCGTGTGGTCTGGAGGAAGGTCTCCAGTGACAGCTCTGTCCCTTGGCCGCCGTGTGACTTTGGAGACGTCACTGCAGCATTCTGGGCTTCAGGCTCTCCGCGTGTCCCCTTCTCTCAGAGGAGTTCTGAGCTGGACTCTCGGTCCGCAGCAGCCCCAGGGGGGCGTCTCCAATACAGGCATCCTGGTCTGACAACACCCGCCGTGCTCTTGTTTAAAAACAAACCAACCAAACACTCACACGCTCGAAACACACTCCTGCTTTCCAACCAGGGGCCCTGGCCGGTCTCCGCTGCAGTGAGCCGTGTCCAGGCGTCTGTCGCGGTGAAGCCCAGCCAGCAGCGACCACCACAGACCCTCCCTAGCCGGCTGTGGCATCTGTTTGGGAAGGGTGGGGGAGCCATTCGTTCTGCCAGGGCCCCAGCGTCTATAGCTGCCCATCTTGTCTCTCTGACAGGGCTTTCCTGGGGTAAGTAGCCACTGCTGTGTGGTTGTGTCCGGCCTTCGGGAGCATGGCGGGCACTTGCCCAAGGAAGTGCTGTCCCCATATCTACTAGCTTTTCATTCATTTCAACCACCACTGGTTCTGATGTTCACGGTGCCTAGCCTGGGGGTAGATGCTGGGCTAACGGGAAGGATGGGAACCAGCCACTGCCCAGGACCCATGGACATGGGAGCCAAGCAGCACAGTGTGGGCTGAGAGGAGCCTGGACGGAAGCAGGTGTGTGCAGAAGGACGGGAGGAGCCAGTGCTGCCTGGTCGTGCTTCAGCCACGTCGTGGGAGGAGACAATGCTTGAGCTGAGGCCAGGGAGATGAGCAGTTCCCCAAAGCAACTCAGAAAAAGGAAGTTGTACCAGGCAGAGCAGGGGAGAGGTGGCACAGGAGCCCTGGCAGCTGGGCCAGGGAGAACCAGAGGGGATGGTGGGCTTGTAAACCAGACAGGGATAGCGTCAGCTCTGACCGCCCTTTGTGATTCCACCTCTGGAACAGTGGTTCTCAACCTGGGGGTCACGACCCTTTCACAGGGGTCGCCTAAGACCATTGGAAAACACATATTTCTTTTTTTAATTAATAAATCTTTTTATTGGGGCTCATACAACCCTTATCACAATCCATACATACATCAATTGAGCAAAGCACCCTTATACATTCGTTGCACTCATCATTCTCAAAATTCACCTTCTACTTGGGTTCCTGGAATCAGCTCGGTTTCCCTTTTTTCCCCCTCCCCTTCGCTCCCCGCTCCCCCCTTCCCCCTGGTCCCTTGATAGTTTATAAATAATTATTATATCTTATCTTACACTCCCCAGCGTCTCCCCTCACCCACCTCCCCATTGCCCATCTCCCAGAGAGGAGGTTACACATAGATCTCCAAGATCGGTTCTCCCTTCCTACACCCCCTTTCCCTCCTGGTATCGCCACTCCTACCGCGGGTGTTGAGGGGTTCGTCTCTCCTAGATTCCCTGTGTTTCCAGATCCCTACTGCACCGCTGTACATCCTCTGGTATAACCAGGTCTGCAAGGTAGAATTGGGGTCATGATAATTGGGAGGGGAGGAAGCGTTCAGGAACTAGAGGAAGGTTTTGAGTTTCATTGTTGCTACACTGAACCCTGAGTGACTCATCTCCTCCACACTACCCCTCTGGAAGGGATGTCCAGCTGTCTACAGATGGGCATTGGGTCCCCATCATGTACTCCCCCTCTTTCACGGTGATGTGATTCTCGCCACCACCCCGCCTTTGTTGTTTGAGACCTGGTCTCCTCTGCCCTTCACGATCACCTATGTTGGTGTGTTGCTTCCGTGTGGGCTTTGTTGCTTCTGGGCTAGATGGCCGCTTGTTTGCTTTCAAGCCTTTAAGTCCCCAGACGCTATATCTCTCAGTAGCTGAGCACCATCAGCCTTCTTCACCACACTTGCTTATGCACACTTTCATCTTCAGCGATTATGTGAGGAAGGTGATCACACTGATTGTTTTTGTTCCTTGGTGTCTGCTACATGGTCCATTCAACACCTTGTATTCGCTTAGACCATGTGCTTCTTCCATGTGGGCTTTGTTGCTTCTGAGCTAGATGGCTGCTTGTTTGCCTTCAAGCCTTAAAAACCCCAGACACTATATCTTTTTGATAGCCGGGCACCATCAGCTTTCTTCACCACGTTTGCTTACACACACGTCTGTCTTCAATGATCATGTCGGGAAGGTGGGTATCCTGCAATGACCATTTAGCAGGGCGAGGTACTATTGTATTGGGGGAGTATGCATGAGGAGGCCCAATGTCCATCTGCTACCCTACTACTGAACCTATAAATATATGCATATAAATCTATTGACCCCCATAATCATAAATATATTTACATATGTACATATCTGTATTTAGGCTTCTCTGTATGCACTTTGCCTCCTACTCCTTTCCTCTATTTCCTTTCGCTTTCCTCCTGTCCCACTACCATGTTCAGCCTTCATTCTGGTTTCAGTAATTCCTCTCAGTTACCTTGCCCTTGGTCACTCCATACCAGTCCTCCCCCCCTCCCTCCTCTGGTTTTGAACCACTCGCTGTTCCCATATCCCTGTGTTGGGCGACACCTCCTCCCTTCCCCTACCTCCCACACTCTCATGTTCCTCCAGGACCGTTGGTCCCATTATTTTCTCCTCTCATTGTTTGTCCAGCCTATCTTGCCTAGGTGGACCTGCGGATATAGTAATATGTGCATACAAATACGGATGGCTTTGACAGCGCCCAAGTGGCACATATGAATATGGCTTCGACAGCAGCAACACTGACACGCTGATAAGCAGAAAAGCCACTAACATACAAAATTTACAAGGTAAAAAAAAAGAAAAGACAAAACAAAAAGATAGCAAATATTAAAAGAAAAATTGCTAGTAGTTCAAGGTCAGTTCGTTGCCCTTTAGGGGTGTTTTCTAGATGTAACTTGTGAGGTACCACGTCCTGGCCTGAAAGTCCATCCTTTATACTCCCTCGGGATCCCTTTGCTCTGCTTCCTCCGCTGCTCCACTGCACGCCCCCAGTGTTTGCCTCAGTGTGGTGGGGTCAGCTCAGTCGCACATCCCCCACTGTGTATCAGGTGCTGTCCCGTGGAGGGCCATGGGAAAACACATCTTTCTGATGGTCTTGGGAAACGAGACACGTATCCGTCTCCAGGCAGGTCCGCCCACCTATGAGTGCTCGGCGTGAAGACTGTTACCCCTGCGACACCACGCTTCCACCAGAGTTTCACTGATTTGTCATTAGAAACAAATATTTCACACTATAGAATTACATATTGTTTTGTGATTCATCACTATGCTTTAATGATGTTCAATTTGGAATAATGAAAATACATCCTGCCTATCAGATGTTTACATGACGATTCATCACAGTAGCAAAATGACAGTGATGTAGCAGCAACGAAAATCATGTGATGCTGGGGGGTCCCCAGCGCCTGAGGCACTGTGTGACAGCGGACGACAGGCCTGAGGATGGTGGAGAAGCACTGCTCCAGAGGCAGCCTTCTCCGGGGTTCCAAGACAGCTAGTCGGGAGAAAGGCTCCCGATGTTGCAGGGCGGGCGGGACACAGGCTTCCCACTCCCGTGCAGGCTCAGTCTCAGCAGCCCACACGGGGTGGGGGGCGGGGGCAGCCCTTCCCTGCCCTCGAGGGTGGCTGCTGCCAGTCAGCATCGACCTAAAGGTTACATTTTGAGTCCTCTAGGAGATTCAAGAAATCCCCAGAAACATTGAACTTCCTGTGAGCAGAAAGTTACCCTCTGGAGTCGATCCAAAGGGAATGGCCCTGCTGGAGAAAGCGGGGGCATCCAGGCCGTCCAGAAACTGAGGTCCGGAGTGCTCCAGGAGGACACTTTGGAAGCATATGGAGATGTCGCTTCAGTTAATCTACGCAGTGTCCCGGTTACAACAAACGTGACGGCTGGCCGCCGTGATTTCCTTATGCTCCCAGAGCCGGCGGGGCTGTAAGTGGGTATCCGCGCCACCATGGCTGGGCCCCAGCTGAGAAGGCTGGAAGAATCTGGAAGCTTTGTCCCTCACACGTCTGGGATGGACGGAGGCCGCAGTTGAAGCTGGCAAGTAGAAAGCCTGTGTGCAGCCTCCCTGCCCTCTCTCCGTGCGGGTTCAAAGGGCTTCCTCTCTGCATGGCGGCTGTTCCAAGAGGCAGGAAGTGGAAGCTGCCCATTTCTCAAGGTCTGGCGTGGTCATCCCTCCTGCCTGATGCTCCTGGTCCAGGCCATCACAGTGCCACACCCAGTCACCAGGGTGCTGTCACTGTCAAGGGCACAGGGAGATTCCTCACAGGGTGGGGGGTCCTGGGCCGCCATCTTCGGGAAGTACGACCTAGCTCAGAGAAGCACACGGGTGCCCTTGGGAGCTGAGGGAAACACGTCTGTGTTGTTTGTTTGCAGACTAAGGGGGTTCTCTGAGGCCGGTCTGGGAGTGCTCAATAGACCGGTGATCCCACACACACACACACACACTCAGTGTTCTCCCTTCTCAGTGTTCTTCCCACAGCTTGTGCCGCCCAGCCTGACCCATTTCTCTCACATCGTTCTGTGTGCATGAAAACCTCTGGCCATTAGCATCGCGGTCAGCTGAGTGGTCACAGACCACAGGCCAGGAGGACAGGGCTGTTCCCAGCCAGGCAGTGCCCAGGGGAGGAAGCCGCGGTGACCTGGGGATTCCCTTAGGACGGTGCTTGGAGCGCAGCAGTCCCCTCGGCCGATGTGGACACAGCCAGTGTGGGCAGCCAGCCTTGCCCTGGATGGGCTTGTTGGCAGAGACCCAGGCCAGGGACTCGGTATGTTCACTCAGACACACCCACTTTGAACCCCATAAAGGGCCCGGTCATGCCAGGCCCTCAGACGGAGACGGCCGGGAGCCAGAGCTCTTTCAGGAGTCCTCGCAACCTGAGGGCGAGCCCTGTACCCCAAAGACCCCCAGGCCTGTGCCGCGTGGCCAGGGGGACTCCACAGTGAGCACGACAGACTCCCCACATCCAGGAGCTGTCAGCCTGTTGGAAAAACAAATGGCACAGAAGCAAGCAGCTCACTGTAGACTGTCCTTGGTAAGAAAGGAAACCACATCAGAATCCGAGCCTGGCTCAGGGAGGGTGGTGGTGGTGGTGTTTTAGCAGAGTGGCTCTTAAGGGCGAAGCTTCAGGAGGGGTTCAAGGAAGAGCGAGCTGTTGGAGGGGGTCAAACAGGGAGCGAGGGGACAGACCTGGGGAGTGGGAGTTTGGTTGGTAACTGTGAAGCCTCCACTTTTTAGCTCCTAGTTACATGGGAGTCCTGGGTGGGGGTGGGAGGAGGTTTAGAACAGAGGAGGGACAGGATCCAACTTACTTTTTTAAAGCACACACTAGGGAGGGGGTGGAGGGTAGAAGCCAAGGGAAGAAGTAAGTGGCTCTTGGAATAATCTAAAAGGGAAGAAGGTGCTAGACCAAAGGAGGAGCCGCCAGCGGCCTGGGAAGGAGGCGTGGCTGGGCCGTGGGCTCCCACTGGGTGGGGAGTGCTAGCGGGAGCGGAGCTGAGTCAGGGCTGGGGAGCAACAGGACTGGTTTTATCAGTGGCCGTCATGTCCGACTCCTGCAAGGTCGTTGTGGGACGCTTGCGGGGCCCCAGGGGAAATGTGAGCAGGGCGCTAGATAGATGAGCCTGGGACGCAGGGCGGGGTCTCCGCTGGAAGGGTCAGTTTAGGGATCCTCAGCGTGTGTACGGGGCTTGGCACTGTGGGAGCAAATGGAATCACGAAGAAAAGTGAGGACAGAGACAAAAGGAGGTCTAAACACGGAGCCACGGGACACCCCAGTCTTTACCAATTGGGGTGATGAGTCAAACGCCAGCAAAAGGAGATGGGGAAGACGCACACAGATGGAAAAGCCAGGGGCAGAGGGGCACCTTGAATGCCAGGGTCCAGCACTGAGCAACCGTGACGCTGGGGCTGGGCCCTATCTGGCCGCCTCCCTGCACGGGGCGACCATGTCTCATCACAGAAACCCTGAGGGACAGGGGCACGTCACTGGCAGAGCTCCTTCAAGGGCGACGAGAGGAGGGTGGCTGTGCCCTGCAGATGGAGGCACACGACGCAGGGTGCGCAGTGCAGACCTACGAGCGGGGACCTCAGAAGGAAGCGCGAAGCTGCACAGCGAAGGTTGAGACTTCGTGCAGACCCCGAGGAGGAGAGCCGGATGGCTTCATCGGGAGAGAGACGCGTGAAGGGAGCCGGAGGTGCCCGCCAGCCCAGGTGGCGTCGCGTGAGGGCCATCCACAGTGCAGTTTGATGAGGTTGCAGGCGTGGGGTGAACGAGGAGGCCACAAGCGAGTGGCTTGTTTGGGCTAGGGAAGCCTGCTCCTTGGGGTTAGTCAGAGAGGAGGCCAGAAAGGTCGAGGGTGGGCCAGTGGGAAACCCTGTCCTGAAGGAGCTTCACAGTCTAGCTGGGAGATAAGATAAAGCCCCACTGTGGGGCAGGGGCAGGGGGGCTTAAGCGAGAGGCCTGAGGAAACGGCACGGCTCCGAGCTCGGTGGAATGAGAAAGGCTGCGGTGGAACGTGGACCTTGAAGAGTGTGTAGACCAGGGGTCCTCAAACTTTTTAAACGGGGCCAGTGCACTGTCCCCCAGACCCGTTGGTGGGCTGGACTATAGTTTTAAAAAAAAAACTATGAACAAATTCCTATGCACACTGCACATATCTTATTATGAAGTAAAAAGCAAAACAGGGCAAAAACACCCGGCGGGCTGGATAAATGTCCTCGGTGGGCCGCATGTGGCCCACGGGCCGTGGTTGGAAGACCCCTGGTTGTAGACTTTGAGCATACCGAGCACGGAGACGTGCTTGGTGGAGAAACAGAGCCGTGTGCCACACGCTCAGGCGGCGGAGCTTGATGGAGGGGAGACTGGCAAGCGTCCTTAGGGATGGAGCCACAGAGCTTCACAGCCTTAGTGCGTGCACGGGTTCTGGGGAGCCATGGTAGGCTCCCGAGCTGTGGGGGGACACAGTGGAAGCTGGTTCTAGGAAGACTTGTCGGACGACAATGTACGGGTGAATCAGGGAAAAGGGTCTGCAGGCAGGAACTCTTGGAGTCAGGACACAGCGGTTGGGAAAGTGTGGGCCTCAGCAGCAGACCCTGGTGGGTCCTGTTATCAGTTGGCCAATCCTCCCACTCCACCCCCAATATATGTTGTCTGCCTCTTAAGACTTCTACAGGCAGGAAACAGCCAACGCAGCTCCATCTGTTCTCTTCAAAAAGAAATAAAGAAAATAACCTCCCAGGAGCACCTTGGGGCTCTGTAGACCTGCTGGGGAGAGGGTAGGACCCTGATCTTCTGGGTTTCAGAGGGTGGGGGTCATAGTCTCCTGGATCTCAGTCCACAGCCTCCCAGCTTTCAAAGAGGAGCGTCTTCCTCGGCTCTGTGCTGCAGTGTGAGCCAGCCATTAGTGTGTATCAGGGAGATGGACCTCGAGCCAAAGCTGAGGGGCAGGACCCAGGCCCAAGAGCAGGAAAGCAGGTCCTACTGGGGCTTCGAGGGTAGGGTTGTCACTCAGATGGACTAGCAGAACGGGTCGCTCAAACCTGAGGGGCAGGACTGCCATCTCAGTGGGCCCAGAAGGCAGACCCGCGGCTAAGTGGCTTCTACCCAGAATCAAGAGTGTGTCCCACACCGAGGGGCTGGAGAGTAGGCCATTGTCTGGATAAGAGATGAGCAGATAGGGTTATTTTGAAGCCTGAGAGCTAATGAAAATTGTTCTGCAAAACACTCTTGTCCTCCAATTTCTCCCATATGTAATGGAAATTCTCTGTACCTGCCCCACCATTGTATTTCAGAAGCAGATCCCTTGTATTCTAGATTTCACAGGTTGGTGGATGGAGAGGTACTTAGTCTTGGGATGGAATTGCCTGGTGTGTTGATTCAGAGGATTCTGAAGATGAGCTTTTGGTGGGTTGAAGACGTCAGGAATGATGCGATGTGGTGAATGTGCTTGATGCGTAGCAAGGACATGGGTTTTGGAAAGCCAGAGAGTTTTAGCTTGTGTTCCCCTAAAACGTGTGTCGTAAGTCCTAGCCGCCACACTTGTGGCTCGATTGCTATTGGGGAGTGGGTTTGTTAAAGCTCTCAGGAGAGATAGGCCTCGCTCCTTGGCTTCTCACGAGAAAGAATTCATGCCAAAGCCTGGTTTGTGATCCCAGTGGGTTTATAGAGATTAGAAGCAGTTTCAGGTCCTACAGTAAATGGAACACAAGCCAGTCAGAGTCCGAGGCACATTTGCGGGACTGCGGCCTGGTCGCTCCAGACTGCGGCCTGGCTGTACTACATCCTACATGGTGTAGCAGCCGCTGGGAAAGAGAGGCAGCCCAGAGCAAAATCTCTGGCTTTTTCAGGGTCACCTTGGGAGGCGTGGTCGGTTGTACTGGTCAACCCCATTGGCTGGATCAAATTCACCTGGCTTAGATGGCCCAACCCAGGTGTGATGCCCACCTAGGTGTACCACCCCTTCCTGGCTGGAAGCTCCAACCTCTGAGCATGCGTCATGGGCGCCCCAGTCCTTGTGGTAGCTATCTAACAGGTTTCTCCCTATCATGTTAATGGGGCAGGATTCCTGTGGGGTGTGTCTTGAGGGGGTCTCATCTGAGGCATACAGGAGATTGAACAAGCGAGCAAACCGAGGAGCGATGGGGCAAGACCCATGCTAAGCCTCGTGGACATCTCAAGGAACCGGACACAGCAGCTAAGGGGACAAGGGCCTTCCTTCAGAGCCAACCAAGCCAGCACCCTGCGTTCACACTGCAGGTCTCCTCGGCTGTGAGGAAACGCATTTGTGTTTGGTAAAGTCACCTGCTCGTGGGCTGTGTTACAGTCACAAGGGTAACGAAGACAGGCCCCCGGTGGCCTTTTGCTTGGCTGGGCCCAGGGTTGTAATGCTGCTCACGGGCCTCTCGGACCTTCAGGAACACCGCCAGCCTTCTACCACCCAGAGGCCTGTGCAGAGGAGCCAGTGAGGGCCACACATTCCCGTCACTTCTTGCTGGGCTGACTTCGCAGGTGCGAATTTCGTTCCACCCGGCATCCCACTCAGTTCTCCCAGAAGCCTCACGAGATAGGGCCTGGCATCATCTCCATTTTTTCGGATGAGGAAGATGAGGGTCCGAGAGGTTCCGGGACTTGCCCTGGCATACAACTGGGAAGCGGTAGGGCCAGGATTCGAACCTGCATCTCTCTGATCCCCAAATCAGCCTCAACCGCTAAGGAAGGTTGCTTTGAAGAGACTCTATTCAATACTTAAACCAAGACCAGCACCCACTACCCCCACTAGAGGGAAGGGCAAGGGTCTCCTATCCTCAGCCTCCCCCTACTCCCAGGCCAGGTCAGGGCAGAGTCTCAAGGTGAGCAGAGAGAGCCCAGAAATAGGAACCATAGACTGAGTCCACAGGCACGTGCCCTGCGCCTGGTGTGCACAGATGTGTTCTGCAGATGGACTTGTGTCAGGCACATGTGTGGTAAGTTTCTGTCAGCTCAGTCTTTGCCCAGGGGTCTTAACTAGGTTTTACACATGAGGACTTCGATGCTAAGCAGATGGCTGCTGTCCCAAGCCGGGATTTGAACCTGGGCCTGTCTGATTCCTGGGCCTGCAATCCTGACATTCCTCCCTGGCTCTAGTTCTCACCAGCAGAGACCTCTGGAGCTGGCAGGAGCTGGGAGAGGGCCAACCAGCCCAGGCACTGCCTTTTCCTGCCCCAGTGGCTCTTTGCATATGAATATGGGCCTGTTTACAGCCGCAGGCTAGTGGCTTTCCCCTGGGGAGCTGCGCTGGGACCACAGGTGCAGGCAGGGTTGAATTAGGGACAGGGCCTTCTCTCCTGCCCAGCCCAGCACGGGCTGACCTCTGGCCTGGAATGAAAGGCTTTCCATAAGTGCTTGGCTGGACTGCAGCCCAGCTGTGTGGTGGGTGGGGGGCCAGGATGGGAAAGCAACCAGCAAAAGAATTCAGGAACCTGAGAACCGGGCCAGGATCCTGCCAGCAAACCCCTCCGGTGCAATTGGGAAGGAAACGTCCTCGGTTGCCCTGGGCAGAGCAGGGCCCGAGGGCCCTTGGCTGCCCGCCCAGCCCTGCAGAGGGCCTCAGGCCCAAGGACTCCTGCTCTGCTGGTGGAAGCAAGGTCTCAGGGTGAAACAGCAAGCCTCCCAGGACAGGATGCAGAAACTAGATACTCTTGGATGCCTCTCTCTGAACCTCAAAGAATGCTGGGCTTCTCTTCCAGCCATAGCTGAGCACAGAGGCCTCCTGCCTCTGTAGGGCAGGCTGGGGTTAGCAGTCAGACCTGAGATGTTTGTTCTGAGAATCGGGGCCTTGTGGGCGAAGGGAACATACTGCCTGGGCCCCTCCCTCCTCCATCTGATCCCTCAGCCGTGAGATGAAGGGCCTGGGTCCGGAGAGCTCACAGTCGCTCCAGCCCCTTCAAAGAGCCAGGACTGGGGTGGAAGAGGGCTTTGGAGCCACGAGGGTGGACGCCAGGCCCGGCACCGTGACCAGAGCACCTCAACGTGCAGGAAAAAGTCCCCCTGAGCCACACTCCACCCAGACAGACCCAGAGAGGCTGCAGTCTGTCTGTCTGTGGAGGGTGTCTTCATCCTGCCCTTGCGTGTGGGAGAGCTGGAGATGGTGGAAACTCACTTCAGCCCCGGCAGCGGAGCCATCCCTGGACCAGCCACTCAGCATGGGGAAGCCGCTGCCTCCCTCCACTGGCACTGTTGCCCCTCCCGGTGGCAATGGGCCCTCAAACTGCCAGCCTTCTCTCTGTCCTTCCGCCTACCTCACTCCCTCTCATCCCGCCCAAGCGGCCCTGCGAGTTTCAGAAGGGTCCCCTGCCCACAAAGACAACACCGGCCAGCATGGATGAAGGAGCGGGTCGGAGGTGCGAACACTGCATGGGCAGGGCTGCCCAGCCAGTGCATCGGCTCCGGGCGCTCAGTGTTTCCACACACGCCCCACCACCTGAGAGCAGGGGGAGCCCCGTGCTTTGAGCTAGAAGATATCATAATGGATGCACGAAAAAACTGTTCTAGAAATAACGGTAGTGATGTACGCCCCACTCGCTAATGTACCGAAATCACTGTTACAGGATGCGTCAGTTACACATCAACACTTTCGCCGCTGTTTGGGTTTTTAAAAATATTCTTGAAGATGTCATGACTTCTCTTGGGGCTCCAGTCCTTGGAGGGAACTGCTGCCCCCCTGTCATTATCAACAGAGGACAGCTAGAGCTCCTCTTCCAGGAAGCCCTCTGGGATAGCACCAGACTCGACCTCTTCCCCCTCCTCCCCTCTAGTCCATCACGCTCCAGGCTCCCGCTGCTTCCCGGCACTCGGTGTGTGGCTTGGCGACTGCCCTTGGCATAGTTCCCCGGATGGCATGGCACCCTGAGTGCCAGCACCTCCTGCTCTGGGTGCTCCCAGCCCTGAGGCGAGTGTGGGGACCACACCTGGGTTTGGGCATTTGCTCTGATTTCTTTTCCCAAACTTTCTCTTTCTTCCCAAAAACCGAAATGCATTTCTGAGTATCAGCCTACTCTCTACGTGAAGAAGTGAGAAAGCGCCTGCCATCCCAGGCACCCCGAGATAACTGTGGGGTCACCGGTTCCCCCAGGCTCCGTGTGTGCATGTGAATGCGCAAGCACGCACATTTGCTTACTACAGAGATTGCACTTTGACATTTTTCAGAATTCACTTAACATCCCGTGGATGGTCCTCCAAGTAAATAAACCCAAGCCTGGGCCCCTCGTGTGTAGCATCCTGTTTGCTGTTTGAGACGTCATTTATAGAAAGGATCCCCTCTTCAGGAACCCTGGTGCCGTGATTAGGCCACCGGTTTGAACTCACCAGCTGTTGGGTGAGAGGACAGAGCTGGCAGCCCGTCCCTGTAAATACTTCACCCTGGGGGCAGTTCTACTCTGCCTGCGGGGGCAGAGGCGCCGTGAGTCGGCAAAGATTGACAGTGTACAAGGACATTGCCAGACTTGGGGGATGGGGGAGTTCTACTTTTTCCCATCACTTGTGGTTCTACACTAACATCTCCTTGGCTAATTGTTGATAAACTTCCTTTTTTTTTCTTAGAATAACCCGTGTATAAAGATATTTGTAGACTGAACGCCCCAGCACCTGCCGGGCACTGAGCAGGGCTCCTGGGCCCGGTCGCTCGTGGAGTGGGGGTGGGGGTAGGAAGGCTCAGCATGACCCTGGCTTTCTGTCCTTGCAGGGGGGCTCAGCGGGGCGACAGTCATCGACTCCCTGGACACGCTCTACCTCATGGAGCTGGAGGAGGAGTTCCAGGAAGCCAAGGCCTGGGTTAAAGAGCACTTCACCCTGAACGTGGTGAGTCCCCGGGTCAGCCCCACCTGTCAGCTCTGGGGCGTCACCGGGTACAAAGCCAAGCTAGCTGTCCATAACCCAGGGCTTCGGCGCCCTCTACTCCAGTTGGTCCTCCAGTACTGACCAGCCTGGTCCCTCCCCTGGGTGGGGGACAGCCACCACCACTCCCAGGCGCGTAGCTCACACCCAGCAAGCCCCTTCCGGGGCTGTAACTGGCTCATTGCCGCCCCACCCCCCTCTAACCAGCACCTGGTTAGAACCCCATGAGCAGGCTTGGGGTTCCCTTGTTTTCCAGCCATGTGGAATCCTCGGTCAAGGCCAGGGGCCTGGTGCAGAGGGTGGTGGTACTTCATTCTGATGTCACAAAGGCCTGCATGCAGACCTCAGAGGTCTCGGCTCACCAGAGGCTGTTTTGAGAGGTGTGGGGGGTGAGAAGTAGGGGTAGGCGGGAGGGCAGACAGCCACCGTAAACAGGACACAGGGCCCTGCCCACCTGCACCAGCCACAGCCCTGCCAGGATGAACTGGCAGCGGTGGCAGTGGCTAATTCCCAGGCATGCTGTGAGGGTTAAACACTCGGGGTGTTGTCAAAAGCACGTTATAGCCTGTGAATTCGTAGGAGGCATCATCCTGGTTATAAAGGTCATTGCCATTCTGATGGTCGGAGTGAGGGGAGGGCATTCTGAATCCACCCATTACCGACGCCGTGGGGTTGTTCTAGGGGGAGGGGCAGCAAGAGGGGTCTGCACAGGACGCTCTGCCCCTCTGCTGGCATCACCCCTCTGGTGGGAGAGGGAAGCAAGGCAGTGGCAGTGGCAGGGCCAGGGGAGGGAGCCCAGGGGCGGGAGCCCAGGGGCGTTCAGGCAGCTGGAAGGCGGGGCAGTCTCCTTAGGATATCTTCCAAAAAACAAGCCAATGTCCAGTCAAAGCAGTGGCTTGAGAGGGGCTCTGCTGAGCCAGTTCAAGACAGAGGGGAGCTCGGGGTCATGGGGACTGGGATTCTGGGAGGGTAGTCTTCATCGGTGTCCTGGACAGACACAGGACAACCGCGGGGACTTTTTAGGAGGATGTTTTAAGGAGACGGAAAACTGCAGTGGTGAAGAAAAGGCCAGGGATTCTTTTTTCCCTCACGACAGTGCGCAAGCCCAGTCTGCAGGGTGGCAAGGACTGCCCTGCAGGATCTCCCCGAGAAACCTCCCCCGCCACCCTGCTGCCCTGAGGTTGCCCTCAACGCATTGGTTGCCCAAATGCCAAGCACAGTGGAAAGGGGCACGGTGTGAGTCCCTGCAGGGTGGTCAGACGCGTGTTTGGCGTGGTGTAAACCGCAGACTTCTACAGGGAAGGGTCCCAGAGATGGAAACTCCGCCTTCCGAAGTGGAGAGCCCACGGGGAAGGATCGGTTGAGAACACAGCTGCGCACGGTGATGGTTTTCAACATAAGGACCTCGGGTCGTATAGTAATGCACATTCAGCCATGTACATTGACAATGTTTTTGAAAAGGTACTTTGTCGGTGGAAAAGTTTCTCCCAGATAAAAGGATTTTGCTGTTGCTGTTATCAGTAATAAGAGCCTGTGCTGTGGGAGGCATCCTGGGGCAGTGACAGGTCCCTTTATTAGACCACACACTTCACGGGCACCTCCTCCCCTCCTCTCTGGCGGGAGGCCCTGTCAGCCTCATGTGCCACGGGGAAGTCAGGCGGCCTGAGGCTCCGCATGCATCTTTCCCAAAGCTGCGTGAGTGGCTCAGGTGGGGTTTTAACCTGGCTCTGCGGCTTGGCACGATGCCCAGACACCCCTGATTTACAATCGGAACTTAAGAAAGAAAATAACGGAGGCTAAGGCAAGCGTGGGTGTGTCCGCGGGTGAGTGCTGAGGGCCCGGGAGACTGCTGACAGTGGTCAAGTGTCTGCCTGGCACTGCGCCCCCCATAGCCCAAACCCAGGCCCTGTCCTCCCCAGAGCTGCCTCTGAGAGCCCTCCCCGTGCCCTGTCGCCCCCGAGGCAGGGGCCTCTTGGGTTGGTGGGGTGGGGCTGGACCAGAGGAGGCTCCACCAGCCGCAGCTCCCACAGGGGCTTAATGCTGAGCCAGCCTGCGTTTTCCCTGCTGGCCTCCTGCTAGGGCTGGGGCGGGGAGCCAAGCCTGGCATGTACTTGGAATGCTGCCATCTTTTGTTCCCGATGTCCTGCCTCGGGTCACAGGTTCGGGATGAGGTGGGCTGGTCCCAAGGGCCTGGCTGTCTCTGGGAGCCCTGTGGCCATCTCACAAGCTCCAGCCCCCCTGACTTGCTTCCTTCCTTCTGCCCTGCAGAGCGGAGAGGCATCCTTGTTTGAGGTGAACATCCGCTACATCGGAGGACTCCTCTCAGCCTTCTACCTGACGGGAGACGAGGTGAGTGCCAGCCTGGATTGCCCTGGCCGGAAAGGGCCTCAGGGTGCCCCCGTCCCCAGCTCTCATTTCACCTCTGCAAGAACAAGCAGTTCAAAGCTACCGTGCCCCCCTGCCCAGACTGCTCAGGGCACCTGTAGACTCCTTCTCGCTGCTGCCCTGTGATCGGCAAACCCAACCCGCCGCCGTCCGGTCACTCCACCAGGCTGTAGGACAGAGCAGGACTGCCCTGTAAGGTTTCCAAAGCCGTCTTCTTCGCAGACGTGGCCTGCCTCGTCTTCCTGCAGAGCAGCTGGTGGGCTCAGCCCTGTCAGTTAGCAGGCAGGCGCTTAGCCACTGCACCACCAGGCCTTCCGTCCCCCACGCTGTCGTCCGTAGGCACCACCCTACATGCAACTGGAGGAGAGGCCCCCCAGTCCTGTGCTGTGCTCACCTGTCTCCCGAGGTAGATGTTAATCCTCTGAGGACAGCACTGTGCCCCGCTGTCCACTCAGCCTCTCACACAGCACCCACAAGCTTTGGACCTCAGGCCTGCTGGGGCAGCAACTGGATGCGCGTCCCAGGTGTGGGTGCTGGGATTGATGAAGCCAAGATCATGTCAGGGTTTCCCCCCCAGGACCCCCGCTCGGCGTGGTCTTGCCACAGCTACCCTGGGTCTCCTTTCTTGCACCTGCTCCAGCCAGGCCCAGGCCATGGGTCTTAAGGGACAAAAGGCCCGAGCGAGAGACGGGGCAGCCCAAAGCCTGCTGCCCGCACGGTATAAGCAGATCCATGAGCCAGTTCCTTCTGGCTGCGCACCCCTGCTGACAGCTGGCACTTCCACCCCAGATCCCATGAAGCAGAATCGACATGTTAATAAGACTCTGATTTAGTATATCTGAGGTGGGCGTGCCAGTTCTCAGCCGGAAGTCAAACTGGAGCGAAGCCTGCCTGTAAGCGGGCGGTGTTGCCCCAGGTGAGCTGCCCTGGCTTCCGCAAGGAGGACCGTGAGTCTTCGCTGACTGATTTTTGGAAGTAGGTATCCAGATCATGCTTCTTAGTCTACAAGCTCAGCTGAAACCTGCTCACGTGGGTGACCCTGCTGGTAAGTGGAATCCAGGTGTGTAGCTTCCGCATCACTTTAACATGCAGGCCACCGCAGACGACAGACTGACAGTCTCATCGAGTGTCGACCGTGACTCGTAGTAACCCGAGAGGGACTAACCCTTTGAGTTCTCTGGACTGTCAACCTGTACAGGAGCATACAACCTCCTCTCTCTGCCAAGAAGCTGCTGGTGGGTTTGAACAGCCGACATAGCGGTCAGCAGCCTAATACGTAACCCACTCTGCCACCAGGGCTCCTGGTGATGCTGCTTTCCAAAACCGAACGCTCCACCATCGCCTTGATTCCAGCACCTCGTCACCCTGTCAGGGTGACGCTGTCCCTTTAGGCTTCCAAGGATATAAATCCTACGGGAGCAGAAGGCCCACCGTCCTCCCAAGGAGCAGCCGGTGGGTTTGAGCTGTTGTCCTTGCCCTCGGCAGTCCACCCTGTACCCTCCCACACCACCCAGGCCCCTGGTGACGGTCCCAACACCTCTTTACGGATCACAGGGCCTCTGGGAAAGGAGCTAGCAGTGACAGGGTCTGACCAGGTCTGCAGGCTCCAGGGCCTCCTGCTCAGCAGAGCAAGAGATGTGTGAAAATGCATCTGTCATCGAAGTCCATAAAAGGATCATTGAGTGCCTGGTGGCAAGGCTGGCCGAGTCCCCAGAAGCTTGCTGGTCACTGGCCGTTCCCATTCCGTGTGCCTCTTCTGGGAACAGAAAGGGCTGCTCCCCTCCACACAGTTCTGCCTCGGCCGTTCCCGGCCCTGCCCCGCCCCGGGTAGCCAGAGCCAAAGCCACCTGGCTGCCCCCATGGAGGAGCCTTGGAGGTGAGGAAGGCCGGTAACAGAAAACCCTGTGCTCGTTGAGAAGGGCATTTCCACCCTCTCCTTCCTCGGCGAAGCCAGCATTTTAGAGGCAACCGGCACGTATCTTGTCTCACCAGTCTCTCCAAGCTTCTCTCCACCGGGCCTAAGCTCCTCAGCAGAGATTGCTGCTTGTACCAATTTGTCCCCAAATCATTGTAGACGGGAGCCCTCGACTTTGAGCCACTGGAGCCTGGACTTCATGTGAAACCCCCAGGAGAGTGACCTGAGGCTGGCACAGGGGGTAAAAGCCACCGTGTCCTCTGGGGTCTGCCCAGCCGCCAGCAGGTGGTTGTGGTGGAGGAGGGTGGGATGGAGGGACAGGTGGGAGAGGGATAGAGCTGAGGCCTCAGTTGGTTTGGAGACCAGCAGTTCTGGGAGTTGGTGGCTCTCGGTCCCGTGGCTGGTCCCTTCCTTCCGTCTTATCCCTGCGGGTGTCTGGTTCTGGGAACAGGCTTCCGACCTCAAGTCCAAAAGAGCCGTCAGCCTGGTGTCTCGGGATGCAGACCACAGTGGTTGGGACAGTTGCCGTTGTGATGTGAGCGGTTCAAAAAGCTCAGGGGATGTAACCAAGTGGGGACTCCCAAGTCCTGGAGCTGGTGGGCGGCTGAAGTCGTCTGAGCGGCCGCCCATCCAGGGAAGTCCACCTGCCTGATAGTGGGCGGCGTGCTGTGTGGGAGTGTCTGGTTTGAGTCTCAGGACAGTCCCGTGGGCTGGGTCTCCCACCAATTTGTAGACAAGGAACCCAAGGAGAAGTAGCTGCCCAAGGTCACACGGCTTCTGTGGGAAGAGGGGCTCTGACCCCCGGCCCTGTGACCTTTCCGCTTCTCCCTTCCCTCGAACCTTTGTGGATGAGGCCCATGGCTCTTCCTGGGCTGCGAGGGTAGCTTTCCTAGGAGGACCACCCTGCCGGCCGGGAGGGGAGCCTCCTCTAGGACTTCCCAGGGAGGGGAGCTGGCAGAGAGGAGCCAGGGAGGATAGCTACACATGCCAAGGGGATGTGGAACCAGAGTTATCATTGCTGATGCTGGCCGGATCTTGGCTGAAATCACAGGATACCCCCAAATGGTTGCCTGTGTTTCATCGCAAACAGCAAGGGAATAGTACCTCGTGGTGTAAAATCAGGGAAAGTGTGCGTCAGGGTTGTATCCGCTCGCCCCACTTACTGAATCTGTGCTGAGCCGCGCATCAGAGGAGCTGGACTAAGTAAAGAACGCATCATTAGGAGGTGTGGTGGGTAGTTACATGATTTCACATCAACTTGATAAATAAGCAGAGGGGTGGAGTCTAGCCTGTCAGTCAGCCTGTCAGTCAGGTCACAGCCTGGTGATGCCTCCTTGTGGGCGTGGCCTTCTCGTGAGGATTCTGGGAACTTCCTGCTGGCAAGCCGCACAAGGAGTCTCCCTCTCTGCTTCACCTTCTTGTTGAGATGCCACACTCAGAGAGCTGGAGGAGCCACGTGGAGACCTGCGCCAGCGTTGAGATGTCTCCACTGCCACTGGATCTTCACGACTCTGCACCCACCGGCCTGTGATCTTCCTGCATTCGTCATCATTGCATGTGCTGTGTGAGTCTGAAGAGGAATTTATGGACATAAGGGATGTCCATAAGGGATCAGACATAAGGGATGATATCAGACATAAGGGATGATATCAGACATAAGGGATGATATAAGTATCAGACATAAGGGATGATATCTGCTTTATGGACTTGATCTGGCCTGGACTGGGATGTTTCTCAATATACAATTGCTCTTTGATATAAAACTCTCTCTTACACACGTAGGTGTGTCTCTGGATTCGTTTCTCAAGTCAACTCTGCCAACACGGGAGGAAAGCTCACTAATAAGCTTTATTTTACCGATGACACAGTTTTGCTGATTGAAAGTGAGAGCTGGAGCCCCTTGCTGATGAAGAGCAAGGATTGCAACCTTCAGTCTGGATGACAACTCAGTGTAAAGGAGACCAAAATCCTCACACCTGGGCCGATAATTAACATCACAATAAAGATTGAAGTCATGAAGGATTTCCTTTCGGATCCAACAGTTGCTCGTGGAAGCAGCAGCTGAGAGTCCACGATGCACGGCATCGGCTAAGTTGACTGCACTAGACCTCGCTAGAGTGTTGCAAAGCAGGGAGACTTGAGGACGAAGATGTGCACCTGACCCAAGCCATGGTATTTCCGTTGCCTTATATGCTTGTGAAAATTGGACATGGAATCAAGCAGGCTGAAGAAGAGGTGGTGCATTTGAGGAACTGCAGACTGCCAAGAGAACAAACAAATCTTTGTGGGAGGAAGTGCCGTCAGAATGCTCTTTAGAGGCGAGGTTGGCAAGACTTGGTCTCCTGTACTTTGGACCTGTTGCCAGGAGAGACCAGTCTCTGGAAAGGGACATTCTGCTTGACAAAGCACAGGGGAGGAAGGCCCTCAGCGAGATGGATCGACGCAGTGGCTGCAACAATGGGCTCACACGGAAGGACAGTGGTGAGGGTGACGCCGGGCCAGGCAGCGTTTTGTTCTGTTGTGCGCAGGATCGCAGAATGGACCTGACTCAGTGGCACCTCACAACATGTTCTCTTGACTCCACAAAGACATGCAGACCTAACACATTGTGGGGATTCTAGAACGCGGCATCGTGCTCATGTGGAACCTGAGCAAGGGACTGCTGTGTGATTCAGACCCGGGAAAGCTGTGTCAGAGTCGTGTAGTTGACACTTGCTCAGTCCAGAAGCTGAACTTGTGTGTGGAGAGGAATGGGGCATCAGTTTTGGATGAAGAAAACTCATTTAAAACCTTCACTGTGCAGGTGACAAAAAACAGCCTGGTCTGCTGGAAGTGACGAGGACGTGATGCACTTGCTGACGAAGATCAAAGACTGCAACCGCAACTGGGCCAAACAGTCGCGTCATGACACACACAGACCATACCGAGGTGGCTACGGGTTTCGTTTTACTTGGGTCCCCTGGAAGCTGTGAGCAAAAAATTAATAAAATGACATATTTCACTGGACAGATCTGTTGCCAAAGACCTCTTTAAAGTGTTGACGAGCAGATCTATCTCTGTGAGGCCTGAGTGCGCCCGGTCCTGGAAAGCCACGGCGTTTCTTTTTTTTTTAAACAATTTATTAGGGGCTCATACAACTCTTATCACAGTCCATACATATACATACATCAATTGTATAAAGCACATCTGTATATTCTTTGCCCTAATCATTTTCTTTTCTTTCTTTTCCCTTTTCTTTTTTTACATTTTATTAGGGACTCATACAACTCTTATCACAATCCATACATATACATACATCAGTTGTATAAAGCACATCCATACATTTCCTGCCCCAATCATTCTCAAAGCATTTGCTCTCCACTTAAAGCCACGGCGTTTTCAAGAGCCGCAGGTGCACGTGAAAGCTGGGCAGAGAGTAGGGCAGACTAGAAGTCCTGACGATGTTGGCGGAGAGTGTGAGCTGGATGATGTGCTGCCGGAAGAGCAGTCCAAGCTGTGTCGGAAGAAGTACGGCCAGACTGCCGCTTTAAAGCTAGAATGGTGAGACTTCATCGCACATTCTCCTGACATCGCACCGGAAAGGAGCAGTCCGTAGGGAAGGGCATCATCCTGGGTAAAGTGGAAGCTTATCCCACAGCAGGAAGGCCCTCAACAAGAGGAAGTGACACTGTGGCTGCAGCCAGGGCCCGGAGATGGCAGGCTGGCCCGTGTGTCGTGCTGCTGTACTTGGGTGGCCCCAACACCAGCCCAGAGCCCACACAGCAGGAGGGTGACCAGAGAGCTGCCCGAGAGAACCAGGCCCACCCGAACTCTGGAAGCCACAGAGTGATGGTGGTGCAGAGGTTGGCAGTTTGTAACCAACTCCCGTGAAGAGTGACAGTCCAGGAACCCCCAGGGGCAGCTCTGCCCTGGCCCATAAGGTCACGGTGAGTCAAAATCAACTTCGAGTTTGAACGTAAATACCTTTGCCTGCACCACCCTCCTCGCCGCTGCGTTCCCTGCACAGCTGCCTCCGCGTGTTTTAAACGACGGTGTGCGAGGAGGACTCAGAACGACTGTTTTGCTCCGGGGTCGGCCCGCCAGGCCACCCTCACGTCCCAGCATCGCCAAGAAGCATGCCTCCCACTGGAGAATACTGAGGAGCCTGGTTTACTGTCTACAATCATAAGCAACGTTTGTTGTGGAAGCAGTACTGTTTCCATGATTAACACCGCGCAGGAAATAAAATAAGCCCCGGAAAAAAGCAAGCGCGAGTATACGTGCGTCGTGTACAATTCTGTGGAGAAACAGAAATTCTGGTTCAGGCTCCCTCCGAGGTAGAAAGGCAACTTCTCGCAGAAGGTCAAACGAGACCGGGTCAGTTCAAAGCCCTGGCTTGTCTGGGCAGACCTACCCCACGGTACCCCGGCAGAAAGGCTTGGTGACCTGCTTCCAGGAAGATCACAGCCCACCATAACCCCGTGGAGCTCTCCTGCCCTGTGGCCTGTGGGTGGCCGTGAGCCGAAACCAACTTGGTCGTGTTGGCATTGTTGGCTGGGTTGTTTAGCAATGCTAGAACACATAGTCGAGGAGGTAAATCTGATTAATCCCTGAGACTAAATTTCCAGGAGGGAAACTGCTGAACCAGAAGGCCAAAGGCAGGCCCTTTGAGCTCATGAGTTCCAGGTGAGAGCCTGGAGCCCAGAGACCCCGGACTGCTTTGTGGTGCCCTTGGGCGGGTCGGGGTGGTTTGGAAGAAGCGCTGTCTTGCTGTTCTTTCATCCCCGTCTGTCCAGTGGAAACCAGGCAGGAGCCCTGGAAACACCCGGCACTTCTCCCGCTGTACATGCAGAGAAACTGGCGCCCAGAGGGAGGCGGTGGTCTGCTGAAAAGCTCACAGGCCCAATCTGGGGGACAAGGATTGGAGCCCAGCGCCCAGCACTCTCTGCACTTGGCTCAGATGGGTCCCCTGATGACCGTGGCACTCAGCCTAAGGCAGCCCGGTCCCAGTGATCTGAGCAGGCATTGACCTCGTGGCCAAGTCTTTATCTGGACTCAGCACTTCCCCCGCTGTGCTGCCTGCTTTTGCTCTCCTCCTCCTCCCTCGGGCCTCCACACAGTCATTGCAGCGAATAGCATCAGCATCATTGTGTCACCTGGTACCCATTTCTCCCAGCAGCCTCTGGGGAAGCCAAGGGCAGCCGCATTTTATGGACGACAAAGCAGAGAAGCGGCTCAGCCGCGGCCACACAGACAGGAGTTCAGGGAGCTAGGCTCGCATTCTGGCATAAGGTTGAGCGGCCACCGCCCCTGGTGGGTTCTGCCCCAAGAGCAACTTGAGCTCACAGCAGCCTTCCCTTACAGGTGTTCCGGACAAAGGCCATCCAGCTCGGAGAGAAACTCCTGCCCGCCTTCAACACCCCCACGGGAATCCCAAAGGGCATTGTGAACTTCAAAAGGTAGGATGTTGTCTTGTTTCCCTCAGGGGGACTACTAGACCTTAACTGCCAAACCAGGGAGGCTCCTGGCTAAGCCAGGTTGACAGCCCCCAGGATGCAGGACCCTGCCTGGCTCCCCCTCAGAGCCTGCTGGCCCTGGAGCTGCAAGCAGCAGTCTCCCAACCACTCACACCCGGGGAACCCGCTACACTGGCCAGCTCCGAGGATGTCCCAGCCCACTGAGCGGCTGGTTCCTGATCTCGGACTCTAGCCAGCAAGCACTCCAGGTAGTGTCTCCCCTCCATTCCTCGTCCACACATGCCAATCCTGGAGAAACTGCCAGTCGCCAAGGTGGTTGAGAAATTGACATGCAGGCCTATGGCTCTTTGGCCCAGGCCCAGCTTCACGGGCCTCACCAAATGGGGCCTGATTGAGGTGTCCCCCCCCTCCTGAGCTATGGCTCTGCCATTCCCCACAAAAACCCCAGCTTGGCCAGACTTTGGCGTCTGCCTCTCAATGTACCTCAGCACACAGACCTGGCACTTCTGATCGAGAGTGCAGATGTATTTTTAGGCTCTGCGCCACCAGGGTGGGTACATAAGGACACGCGCGTACATTTCCTGGTAACACCTCCCTTTCGTTGTCTGGGTGAGATGCTGTTGCTAAAAATGCCGCCCTGTTCCACCAGGAAAGCGTCAGGTGTGTATCCAGCCGCCCTGCAGGCTCTGCCTGCCATCGGGAGGGCGCTTGCTGGCACCAGACACAGCCTACTGTCCGTGCTCTCCGGGAGGACGGGCTAGCGCTCGGACCCCAGCAGGAGAAGCAGGTGACGGACCTCCACCCCAGGGAGGGGAGTGGCCCCGGTCGGTGCTCCTGTAGCTCGGCTTCTGGCTGGGCAATCAGAGGAGGTCCCGGCCTGTGACCTGCCAGGACCACTGAGCCCTCTGGGGGAGGGGCGGCGGCCAGTGGAAGAATCCCGCAGCTGAATCGATCTCTCTCGCTCCCACACAGTCACAAAAACATATGCATGAAACTCACCCGTCGCTGGTGGAAATGCAAAATGTCGCTGGTGGAAATGCAAAATGGTACAGTTGCTATGGACAACAGGTTGGCAGTTCCTCAAAACGCGGAACATTTAATTACCGTGTGACCCAGCAAGTCTGCTCCTAGGTCTGCCTATACCCAAAGGAAGGAGAAGCAGAGACAGACCCTCGAGCACCCGTGTCCTTGCAGTACAATTCACAGTAGCCAGGTGGGAACAGCCTAAGCTCCATCCGTGGATGAATGGACCGCAGGGCAGTGGGGGAGGGGGAAGACACAGTGGAATATTACTCAGCCAGAAAGAGAAATGAAGTCCGGGGCTCGCTACAACACGCACAGACCGTGAAAACCCGGTATTGGGTGCCATCCGTCAGTCAAACACGAAAGGATATTGCTGGTACAGAGGGTTTCCAGGCGTGTGGGGGTCAAAGATAATGGAGTTTCCCATGAACTCTCGGGAGCCCCTGGTAGGACCCCAGCTGAATGGAGCAGACAGGCAGTGAAGGACCGTAGTTCATTAAAGGTTAGCAGGACTGGGGCGGCAGAGGGGGCTCGTGGCTGAGAGGCACTGCGTGGCCGCTAATGCACAGTATGATTACCTAACCAGTGTCCCTGAATTGTCCGAGTAGATACTGTTGAATTGCCAGATGGTTTGTAATAGATTTTTTTAACCACCAAAAAACTGACGCTACAAAAAGATAATAGGCAAAAAATAGATAATAGGCTGCATACACTCTGCTGCCGTCCACACGCATCGTAAACTCCCAGACGCACACACTTGCCTCTCACACGCACAGACATGCACACACGCGTCTTCGCAAACAGCACACTCAGTATGTCCTCTCACACGCTCCTCTTTCTACCCCACAACCACACGAGGCCCTGCACGGGGCGCTCTTTGACCAGGGAAGAGATGGAGGCCCCTTGCTCACGGTCACACAGCGGGGCAGTAAGTTAGAGCTGGGATCTATGTCTGTGTGTCCGAGTTAACGATCATGCCAGATCCGTGAGCGGCCCCTGCTTCCAAGGTGCACGGAGTTGGAGGCCGAGGTGGAACTTTCCGCTCACCTGGTCGCCCAGCGGGTCTATCGGGAGACTCTGCCCAGAGCAGCTGCACCTGGGGCAGGTGCCAGCAGGGCACACTGACAGACCCGAGGTTTGCCCGTGGATTCAGTGTGTGACCTTGGAGCAGTGACTCGCCCTCTCTGAGTCTGAGCAGCCTCAGCATGGACAAGGATCTGAGTCTGGGTGCAGGGGAGAGAGATGCCGGAGCTGCCTGGCAGATAGCAAGAATGTAACCACCGCCCGGCAGTCCTCAGGATGGGTGTGGGAGGTGTGAGTGCGAGGTGAATGAGGGGCCTGACCCTGCTGGCACCTCCCACCAGGTCTGAGCTTGAAGGGCTGGAGTCTGTCCCTGGACCTCAGTTTCCCCGTTGCTTCCATAAGAATCATCAGGCAACCTTGTTAAAGGGTGGATTCTGACTCAGTGCATCTGGGGTGGAGATGCATGTCCTTAGCAGGAGCTGGAAGCCCGAACAGAGTGAGTGGTGGGCTGTGCTGTGTGGGGGCAGCTTCGGGCCCCTCTGCTCCGCTGTGAGCTCATGTCAGGGGGCGCTCACACCTCCCATGCCTTGTCTGCATCTGTGAAAGAGGCAGGTGTAAATGGAAGAGGGTGCCGCCCTCTGGAGCCAGGCTGCAAGGCCGTAGTGTTGGCACCTAATGCTTGTACCGCAGGTGTCCTTGGGAACATCTGGTTAGCTGTGAGGTCACCTCTGCCCCGAAGGTCCTGCTTCCCTCGAAGCTCCCCAGTCACAGCAACCCTGCTGGCCTCAAAACCCACACTACACGCCATCGAATCCGAGCCAGTTCATCGTGACCCTGGAGGATAGGTTAAAACAGGGGTCCTCAAACTTTTTAAACAGGGGGCCAGTTCACTGTCCCTCAGACCCGTTGGAGGGCCAGACTATAGTTTAAAAAAAAACTATCAACAAATTCCTATGCACACTGCACATATCGTATTTTGAAGTGAAAAAAACAGGCTACATCCTGTGGGAAGAGGCCGAGGACCCAGCAGGTTGCTCCTGCCTGTTGGCCTGTGAGCCTCTCCCCCCCATCACCCCCCACAACGTGGACCCAGCCACAGCCCGACTTACATCTGCCAATTCCATCTGAGGGATGTCCTGTGAGTAAGGTGACCAGATGTCCCGCTTTTGGCGGGACAGTCCCAATTTTTAACAATTTTTCCCGCATCCTGCAGTGTTTTTAAAAAGTCCCGGATTTTGGAAAGAATGCACGACAAGCTAGGGTATATGGTTTTCGGCTGCCATGTGGCTATTTCGCCAGGATATGAGTTTTATCAATGGCGTCCCGCTGGTGCCCCGCTTTACCAATGTTAAGATCTGGTTACCTTACCTGTGAGGCTTCCATGGTCCTGACAGCCTTATTAGTGCCACCTGTAAATCAGGTCATGTGCTGCCCTTTTTGGGGTGGGAAGGCAGCTCTGCTCCCACCCTCCCTGAGCCCCCACACTGTGGAGACAAAGACAACTGTGTGTCAGGCCGGCCTGTGGGAACTGCCCTTCAGCAGGCCATGGCAGCCCGCAGCCTCCGTTTCCTCATCAGGAACTGTCGCTGCCCCTGGGCGAGCAGAGCAGGCTCTTCCCGATGGGCGTTATTCTGGACAGAGGTGGGAGCCAGGCCGGCAGTGACAGCGGCTTCTGTCTTTTCAGCGGCTCCAACGGCAGCTGGGGCTGGGCCACGGCGGGGAGCAGCAGCGTCCTGGCGGAGTTTGGATCCCTGCACCTGGAGTTCCTACACCTCACGGAGCTCTCTGGCAACCAGGTCTTTGCCGAAAAGGCAAGTCTCCCTATGGCTCCCTGGGACGAGCCCGAGTCCCTGCTGCTGCCGTGAAGCAGCGTGTGGGGAGATCTCCTGGAGGCCCAGATGCCAGGCAGCAGGGAGGTGGGCACGGGTGATCTGGGGTCTGCTGAGGGCCAGGAAGGGACTGAGCTCTGTGGGGCGAAGCTCGGGGGCAGCCACACACGCGTGAAATGGAGGAGAGTGGAATGTACAGGCGCCGCTCATGTTGGTCAGAGTCTGCCACCACCACCTCCCCCCCCCCGCAGTGCCAAGAGCCCCCTTTCCTGGGATTTCTCACTTGCTGCCGCTCAGGCTGCAGGCTGGCAGGGAGACGCCCGCCCTGGGGTGGGGGGGACGAGGCACAGACTGCTCCTCCAGGCGGAGGGTGGGGCTGCCTCGAGCCCTGTTGTCTGATGCCGCACATCAGGTGAGAGGTGGGCCCAGGCCACCATCCCTGCCTAGCATCCACCTGGCCGTGCCCCTCTGTAATCACTCCAGTGGCTGCCAGTATCCAAACCATACTCACTACCTTGGAGTCGATTCAGCGATTCTTAGCGACCCTGTAGGACCAGGTAGACCTGCCCCTGCGGGTTTCTGAGACTAACTCTTTGAGTGGAAAGCTTTATCTTGCTCCCTCTGAGCCGCTGGTGGCTTTGAACTGCCGGCCTTGTCATTGGCAGCCCAGCACATAGCCAGTGCACCACGAGCGCCCACTGCAAATCCTCAGCTGGGGCACCTGTGAGAAAACAGCTCCCTGGGCCCAGGAGTCCCCGACCCAGGACTCGGAACGCATCCACGTACTTCTCGACTCCAGATGGGAGGCTGCTGGGCTCCCGGGTGGGGAGCCACCACATTTTCATCCCGGCTCACTCCCTCTGCCACTGGGCTAACACCCACCCCAGTCTTCAGACTTGTAAGACTTTCCTCCCGAACCTCCCTCTTCTCTTCAGGGGCTCCTGCCTGGCGGAGAGCCCCCACTGTGAAAGCTCGTGGGTCCGTGTAACTCTGTGTCCCAATGGGTGCTACTTTCCGATCCCTTTCCCCACTTCAAGCCCCACCCTGCCCTGCCCTAGCCTCCCCACTCTTCAGCTCCGCTGAGATCATCCTGACCAGCTCAGAGTGGAGGGAGACAAGGAACTCATTCTAGTCCCCAGCTAGTCTGGGAACAATAGCGACCAGTCCCTGTACACCTACTGTGTGCTGGGCAACTTGTCAGACTCACTGCGCATGGAGTGCATTCCCACACAGAGCCGCCAATCACCATACACCGTAGAGTGTACGAGGCTGTGCGTCATTACAGGCTCAGACCGGCCATCTTCCTTCCGAGGAGCGGCTGGTTGGGTTTAAGCCACCAAGCTCGCACGCCTCACCCACAGCACCCCCAGGGCTCCTGAAACTCCTCAGGGTTCCCAACCACCCTGTGAGGTGGCCTTTCTGTACCCCCACTTTACAGAGGAGCAAACTCACGCGCATGGAGGTGACATACGGTAACTGGCCACCGCGGGTTGTCCAGCTGTGAAGGCGTGCTGGTTCTGAAGCCCTGCTTTACAGACCACATTAAGTACAGCAGGCCCCAGCTTGTCACCAAAGGGCTTCTCCATCCCCTGTCTGTCCCTCTCCCTCTCTTTCCATTCCAAGTGTCTGGTTATTTGCATGCCCCACTCACGCTTCCCACCTAGGCGATTATTGGCAGTCAACAAATTGGCCCCAATTCTAGACGCTCTCGCACCCTCCGGGGGAGCTCATTCAGCCTGCTTCACTGCTCACCGCCAGGACAGTCGAGAATAACTCAGGAACAAGCACCTTCCTGGCCCCATAATGGAAGCCGTTAGCATAAGTGGATATGGGATCTGCTGCAGCCTCGCCAAATGCGGCCCTACAAAGAAAGGCTGACAGCTAAACGACTGCTCCCCCTTCCCTGCCCCTCGGCCTGCGGGTGAATCTGTGAGCATGGTACGTGCCGGCCCGGGGCTCTGTCCCAGGTGGGCTCTGTTCAGGGGAGTTCATGTGCCTCCCCAGAGGTAAAGCCAGTGGGATGTGCCCCCCAATTGCAAAGCTGGCCTCTCCCTACTCAGGCCGCATGTTCTGTGTGGTCACCGCCCTGATCCATGTTGGCCCCGGGCAGAGGCAGGTGGTTGGCGGGCTCACACAGCCTGACTCCCAGCCTCTCATTCGAGTTTCTCACCGAACATGTGAGCGCCTTGTGGGCTCTGCTGAGAGTGGAGGATGCTGTGCTTGAAGGGGCTGCCTCCAAGGGCCATGTGACCAGTGTGGACACCAGTTCATGCCCTCATTGTCGTCGTCATCAGTGTTACCAGGAGCCCGAGTGTCTGCTGAGGCATGAGGGTGTCGGGACCTCCAGGCCTTTCCTTCAAACAGTTCCTGCCAGTCAGATAAAATGGCATGTGACGAGGAGAAGTGGCCTGCCGTGTGGGACACTGGATGGGGCCGTTCTACTCTGTCCTGCAGGCCCCTCTGGGCCGTCATCTACCCGGGGCACTGTAACCGCGGACCAGAGCAAGGTGCCGGTGTTTCCCCACTTGGGGCCTATGGCAAAGGCAGTTTTACCTTTACTCTCTCAGAGGAGCCAGAATCACATGTGTACACCCACACACTAAACCACCCATCCCCTGAAATGATTGACAGTGAGGCAGGGGTGAGGTGAGGGCGGGTGGTGGGCCTGGAGGCAGTAATTGGTGGGGTTAGTGGGTTCCGCTCAGCACCGTCCATGGGGAGCTGTGGGTCAGGCCTCACCAGGCCTGGCACGGGCAGCTGCCATTCCTGCTGGCTGTCCTCGGTGGCCGGGGACCCCGTCAGTGATGGCGTGCCTGTGTCCTTTTCTCGGCAGGTCAGGAACATCCGCAAGGTCCTCAGGAAGATGGACAAGCCCTTCGGCCTCTACCCCAACTTCCTCAGCCCAGTCAGTGGGACCTGGGTGCAGCGTGAGTATGGGCCGGTTGGGTCCACCATGCACCCCATCCCCTGCCGGTGGGTGTTCACTTGATGCTCCAGGACACACACACACACACACACACACACACACACACCCCATCTGGGGCATTTTGTGGCACTTTCCTGTTGTGATTGCCGTGATGCCTAGTGCACCCCTCACACTGGCTGCCTCCAGCCCCAGATCAGTGCTGCAGCCTGCAGCTGCCCTGGTCCTCTTGAATCCACCTTGGTGTCTCCCAAGCCCCTGGGAAGACTACAGAATAGAGCTGTCAAAGCCAAAACTGGCTCCCAGAAAGGCCGTGTACACCGACCGTCTCCTAGTCCTTTGAGCTGACCCCCACCCCAATTTCTAAATTTACTTTTTAAAAAAAACAAGTTTTGTTTTGTTTTGTTAGAGGGCTTAACTGTCTGCAGTGTAAAATCCAACAGTTCACTCCTAGTCTCTTAAACCGAAAAATGAGGCTTTCTACCCCATAAAAATGTACAGTCTCGGAAACCGGCCGGGGACTGTTCTCTGTCCGGTAGGGTCGCTGTGGGGCCAAAATGGACTGGACTGCCATGAGTTGGGTTGCGAGTAGGGGGGTTCTTAAGTATCTTAAACTGGAAGGAGGGACTCGCATGGGGCGGTAGCCACAAGGCAAGGTTGGCAGTTAAAACCCACTGGCCGCTCTGTGGGCAAGGAGGAGGCTGTCTGCTCCCAGAAACCCACGTTAAGTCCCAGCGAGGTCCAATACTCAGCTGCTAACAGGAAGGTGGGTGATGAAGGCTTCCTGGAGCACCCGGGAAGAAAGGCCTGACCATCTCCTTTGAGAAAACCAGCCTTGGCAGGCCCTGTGGAGCACAGTTCTGCTCGGACAGCCTTGGGTCACCGTGAGTGTGGATGGGCTCTGTGTGACTGCTGCTGCTGCGCAGGGACCGTGTGAATGACAGAGTGACCCCACCAGGTCCTGTCCTGGGTGGACCACCCTCACGCTGGTCACTGTGCTTTGGCACAATGCTGCAGCCACTGTGCCAGTCTAGCTCGTTAGAGGCCTTCCTCTCTCACCCTGACCCTGCACTTGACCAAGCAGGATGGCCATCTCCAGTGAAGAGTCCCTCCTGATGGGCCCGTCCAAAGTATGGGAGACAAAGCTTCACAACCCTTGCTTCTAGGAAGCAATCTGGCTGTACTTCTCCCGAGACACGACTTGAGCATTCTGCTGGCAGTCGGGTTTAGTCCAGGGGACGCGCCAACGCCCCAGTTCAAAGGACTTGACCCTGCCTCGGGCTTCCTTTCTCCGTTGTCCAGTTTTCCCATGCATGGGAGGCGACTGAAGGTACCGTGACTTGGGTCAGGTGCACCTTAGTCGGCAAGCGGCCTGGCGCAGGAAATCTGCCCGAGGCAATGCCTCGTTGATTTCCCGCCTGCTCTGCCACCACCGCGGGCGCTGATTGTCGACCCAGGTCAAAGGAAACCCTTGACAACGCCAGTCTGGGGGACCTTAATAGTGGTGCCTCGTGCGGATCTGGCAGTGAGGGCTGTTGTTTCCTCGTGCTGCCATGCCGACTGTACCGAAGGCGGCTGGAACCTTAGTCACCTGCCGGGACAAAGCCCTTATCACATGGTTCGTGGGAATTGGTGATGGTCGATTCCGTGGGCCCAGCCTCTGAGAGCTCCCAGAACCTCCCTCAGGTCCCCACCACCTTCACTACCTCAGCACCCCCTCCCTTAAAGAAAAACCCCTCTCCTTTTCCCCTCCTCCAGTCCCAGCTGAGGTGGAAACAAGGGCTTGGGGTCAAGACAACGTGAGTCCAGGAGAATTCCCTTAATGTCTGGGAGCTTGGATTTCTCTATGGCAACATGGGATTAACAGTAGTGACATTTCACAGCTTGAGAGGCCTCCCTGCCTTGGTAGCAATGGCTGTAGGGTGAGCAGAGGTCCAGGGGCAGTCCTAGCCCCCAGGGCCTGGGAACAAGCAAGAGCTGGCTGAGGGCCTCCTGACCCGGAGTGCTTGCCACGGTGGGTTTGCCGCATCTGGTCCCCAGCAGATGGCGCGTGGCGCTGAGAGGGTCCGTGGTGCACAAGGCGGGGGCGGTTCTCGGGCAGAGGCAGGGGCCCCTGCTGTTCCTGATGGCTTTCATTTGCTTGTGCATCCATGCAATCACCAGCAGGCTCCTAGCTCCGGAACATGCAGAGCCGGGAGACTGGCCTGGGCTGGGAGCTGACCACCTGCATCCGAATCCCTGGGGTTGCTAACAAAAGTCTAGACCACCCCGTAGACCCACTGAATCAGAATTCGGGACGGGGGCAGGCGGTGGTGTCTGCATTCTTATTGAACTCTCCTCATGAGGCTGACAGCCCCTGCTGAGAATCAAGGGCGGGGGGTGAGGGCACCTCGGCCTCCATCAGAGCTGCCACCTGCTCTTCTTTGGGACTAAGCCCGCCGTTGTCCCTCTCGAACACTTGCTCTCCCCAGAGGGGCATCAGGAGAGCCCAGGACCGTTCGGGCCGCACCTGACTGTTGTCACTGACCATGCAGAGAAGCCCACGTCCTCAGCACTGGCAACCAAGCTGGCACCAGACGTCCAGGTGGAAGTGTGTGCAGCTCCAAGTTCACGCAACATACTGTAACACCCGGCTCTTCGTGCCCCGAACCACCCTGCAAGGCGGGGAGATAGACACTGACCCATGGTCACTGGCCCAAAGTGACCCTAAAAGTAAGGGATGGAGCCAGGTCACAGTTCTGGATCAGCCGTGTCAACCGGCCGCCCCTCCACTATATTTAACAGCACTGGCATAGGGCTCAGCTGTACAACGCCACAAGAGGCCTTGCTTCTGCCCCAAGCTGTCATGATCCTGTGTCTGGGGAACCGGGGTACCTGCTGTGTGGCAGGGCGGTTGTTTCTGTTGTGAGGCGCCATCGAGTCAGGTCCTTACGCACAGCAAAAGGAAGCACTGCCTGCGTGGTCCTGACCATCCTCACAGCGGTTCCTGTGCTCAGCCCAGTGTTCCAGTCGCGGTGCCAACCCATCTCCTCACTTTCCCCGCCCCTCTGATGTACCGAGCACGATGTCCTTCTCCAGGGACTGGTGTCTTAACAACATGCCCCATGTATGTAGGAGGACACTACTGACTGCTTCATACGTGGACGTGCGTTACGTGAGGGCTCCTAATCCTCACTGCTGGTGGCTGCCATGTATGACCACTTAGAAACAGGTTAGGAGTCTCAATCAAGGTCACACAGCTGGACAGAGGTGTTGGATTTAAACTTGGGTGTGCTGGCTAAAATCCCTGGGGGGTGCAAATGGTTACAAGCTGGACTGCTGACCGAAAGTTTGGTGGTTTGAGTCCATTCCAAAGTATCTAGGAAGAAAGCCCCGGCTAACCACTCAAAAAAAAAAATCAGCCACTAAACCCTACAGAGTCCTCACAAGTCAGGGCCCACCCATCAGCACCTGTGTCCTGCTCCTTGCTCAGGAGCTCAAGCTCTGGGCCATGCAGTGCCCACCCTGCCGGGAAACCGCAGCTCGGCCAGATGGAGCAGCCCAGGACCCACTGAGAGCCTCTGAGCAAATGGGGTGGGGTCCAAAGGCAGTGGGTGAAGAAACGTGGAGAGCAGTCCTTCCTGTTGGGAGGCAGAGCCCCAGAGAAGGAAGCTAGCACCCTTGGGATGTACACATGTACCCTCTGGCAGCCTGCCCACCGGCCAAGGGCAAACAGTGCATGAAGGGCAGCCACGCCCACTCCCGAGAGCGGACAGTGGAGTGGCCTTCCTGCCCCGGGGGACGCCTTTGATCAGACCCTGCTCTGCTTTGTACCCAGCCTGCAGTAAGTACCCGTGGAGGTCATTCATTTAATCAATGTGCTAGAAGCAGGCTGTCATCCTGGTTCTAGCACTAACTGGCCAGGCCATTCAAACATCCCGAGACTCACTGGAAGATGGGAGTGACGTCCTTCTTCCCACAGCCCCAGGTGGCAGAGAGGCCCTGAGCCATAGAGGTGTGGCCCAGAGGTCAGACCAGAGGGGGAGAACCCTCCAGGACATTCTTGACCGCCTGACTGTGTGTCTGAAAAAGGAGTTTTGGGGCAGGCACTTGAGGAAGAGGGCAGTGTGGTCTGTGGGACGGCTGAACCACATGAACGGTGGCCACAAACCTCTCCAGAGATGGCGTGGCTTGTCCCAGTGGGGACCAGGCCCTCACGCCACGCCATGAGCACAGAAAGCAGGCCTAGAGGGCCGTGGCCAGCAGGGAGACTGGACGGGACAGCAGGGTGCCTTCCCCGACCCCAAGCATCTGTCCTCTTGCAGGCCCAGGAAATACGACCCAGACATTTCCCCCCAGGGATAACCTCATTCCCAAGTGGCCTCCTGCAGAATCCACTTAGAGAAATTCAAGTGTCTTTTCACCAAAGCACAGGGCCAGATCCAGACGTGGGGGGGGGGGGGCAAGGCGGCGGTGTGAATTACAGTTCAATCACTGGTCCTGCTTTAATTGCAGGGCCTGACCGGGTAGCGAGAGAAACTGCTCTGCTGGCGTAGCTGCTCAAGTACAACGCAGCAAACCCCAGAAAAAGAAGCAAAGGGGTGTGTGGCTTGCCAGCCTAAACAGTTACCTTGGCAAATTACAGGGCAGCCCCGGCTGGGGGGCAGCGCCTCCTTTTCAGGCTGTGCCGGGGATGCAGGTCTGGGCAGTCGGTCACGTGGGAAATCGCCTCGTCTCAATAAACTATGACCCCTCGGCTTGCTACAGAGCCAGAGGAGAGGCGGTGAGCCCCTGCCCGCCTGGGGCCCACCTCCCTCCACACCCGCTTGACACTCAGGATCACCCCAGAGGATCCGCGGGCTGGTGGGCGGTTTCCTGTTTTGCTGCGTGTGTGTTTTCAGCAGAGGATAAGATTACCACCTTACGTAAATGTCTACACTCTTTTTTCGCCCCCTTTTCCTGAGTCCTCAGAACCAGCCGGTAAGCAGGACAGGCGAGGGCTGTTTAACCCACTGGCAGCTGGAGGGACAGAGAGCCGCCCACTCCTGCCCCTCTGCCCTTACTTGCTCCCCACTCCGCCTCGGACCTGAACCAGCCCTCCTTGCTACTGAGATAAACGCCCAGCTCCTATGCCACCAGGCAGTTGAAGTCAAGCTCATGAAGAGTCACTGAGAAGAGCCAAGAAGGGTCACGGGCTTCTCGTCCGTGGCCTGAGTCCACGCTTTCTCCGTGGGAGGGAAGTGGCCAGTCAGGGTTCTCCTTGGCAGGCAGAGCCATGGGACAGTCCCAGCCGCCCAGCCTGCAGCTTCTCCCAGCTTTCTGCTCGCAGCTTCCCGGCCTGCTCCTCAAAGCCCATCTCTGCTCTGAGGCTCGGAGGCACCAGCTCATGGTGCCCTCACATTTTACAGAACAGGAGACTAAGGCCCAGAGCAAGTCAGGGCTACCCCCAGGTGGTTTTGGAGGGGCAGCTCCTCCTGGCCAGTCTTGTGTCCCTCCGCACAGGGTGGACACGTAAAAGCCACACTTCTGGCGGAGAGCTGCCCTCTTCCTTCACTCGAGCCCCCCTGGGGTGGGGGTTGCGCACATCTACAGAGAGGTGGCATGTCTCAGCCAGCCACGGACCTGCCTCACCTCTCCCGCACGCCCCTGCCAGGTGGCGGCCTGGGCTGTGTCGCATGACCACGGTCAAACTCTGTGGCCCTCCATCCGAGGCCCCTCGGCACAGTTCACACACACCCCACCCCGTCTTCGCTTCTTGGGCTGGCTGGCTTCAGAGAACGGGGGTTACCGGTGTAGGAGGCCAGGTGGCCGCATTCAGGGCACTGGCTCCTAGAACCCTGACATTCACCGGGCTCTTACCATCTCTACCTCTCCGCCCCAGTCTGTGCTTTCCCTCTGTCTGCTACCCTCTGGGAAGGACTAAAGGTTAGGATCCCAATCCCTTTGGGAGCATGTGGTTCATCACCGCCTCCACCCACTCGCTCAGCGCTGACGGGGCACCTGCCACAGCGGGACGGGGCTTGGAGGGGGGCGGACACAGCGTCCCATGTGCAGGAGGTCACGGTGGTAAAGGGCTCCCACTGGGGGCGTCCCCTAGGGCCCGGGCTACCTGCTGCCTTCGCCTGTGGAGACTCCGGTAACCTATGCGAGGAAGGCAGGGGGCGGGCCCTTTCTCAGGAGGGGCGCGCTCAGGGAGTGGGGCGTCAGGTGTGTGAGGAGGGGCCCGTGCAGACGGAGCTGGCGATGAGAAAACGTGCGGCGAGGAGTGCTGGGGTCACTGGAGAAGAAAGTGCGGGGGCACGAGTCATCCCAGCCCCAGCCATGAACACATTTGCCCACCAGGGAGTGGGGCTGGAGCCACACTGTGCCCAGACAGGGCTCTTTCCAAACTCTTCCCTCCAGGCTGTCTGATTTCTCGCTCTACCATCTCCCAAGTCCAGCTGACAGCCCCCACCCGACCCAGCACGTACTTACGGATGGAGCCCAGCTCCTTCAGGTGCAGCATAGTGTTTACAGTTCTTGCCCCACCCCTGAGTCCTCAATCTGAACTTGAATGAGGACTGGCTTCCTGGGCAGGGCAGCACTGCTGTGTAGGGTTTCCCAAGGCTGTAATCTCAGAGAAGCAGACGTCTACATCTTTCTTCCGGCTGATGGGTTTGAACTGTCCACCTTTGGGTTATCATTTAAGTGCTTTAACCACTGCAACACCAAGGTGCCTTCTCCTGGCCCATCTTAAAAAGGAAAAATATTCAAACTCACTGTCATTGCATCGATGCCTATCAGTGACCCTGTAAGACGGGTAGCACGTCCCCTGTGAGTCCCTTTATGAGGGTAAGTCTTTGTAGGAGAGACGCCTCGTCTTTCTTCCTGAGCAGTCGCTGGCGATTTCCAACTGCCAACCTTGCATTCGCAGTCTGATGTGTAGCCGCAATGGCTCTAGCAGACACTAGCAGCTCTTCACATTCTGTGTCTTCCCCGAACACCTTCCTCCTCTTTGTCAACGACGCCCATCTTGCTCTCCCTCCTCTCTCTGCCTCTCTCGGAATCCTAACGTGGAAAAGAAGCTGGCTCTGTGAAATCGGTTCAGTGCCTTTGGGTTTCCTCTGGCCCCCTTTAAAGCATGTGCTTGATGGCTGGTCAGGTTTCCTTGCCTGTCTCTGACAGCATCCCTGGTGGGAGAGAGGCCTCGTGCAGTCCCCTGGAGGCAACCACAGGCTGGCCCATGGTCACAGGGTGGGTGCCACCGGCGGGGCGAGCATGATTTCAAACTCCATTCCTCTCGTTCCTGCCACTTTGAACTTCATTTATCCCCATTTGCTAAATTTAAACTATACTTTCCGAGACTGGCTTAGCACTGGAGGGTCGGAGAGACTAAATTAAGGTTCTCGTTCCCACTTTGTACGGCCTTTTATGCCCAGCATTAATTACTATGTTTGTCACTGGGTAATAAAAATCTCTGAACTTGCTGCCACCAGATTATCTTCTTTAAGAAATGCAACTCTCTTACAGTTAAGAACCAGGGGCCCTGCCTCAGCGAGATGCGTTGTAGCACCCAGAGTGGCTCGGCACTGCCCACGGGGCTCTGTCCTGGCCGCCGTGCCCTGTTGGGATTCTGGGATGCTGGTGAAATGTTCTCTCCGGCCAGCACGGCACAGGCATTGGAAGATGACACCCTTTCCCTGTCCTCTTCCCCTTCACAGACCACGTCTCGATTGGAGGACTCGGGGACAGTTTTTATGAATATTTGATCAAATCCTGGTTGATGTCGGGCAAGACCGATTTAGAAGCTAAAAATATGTACTACGAAGCCTTGGAGGTAAGACCAGCGGCTGCTTCCATGTGGGCGCTTGTCTGGAAGCAGGCTGCGGGGGCCCAGGGAACACGGCGGACACTGCTAGGGGCAGCAGAGGCCAAATGGTCCAGGGCTCACCCCTTCCCCATGGTAGGCTGGCCAGGACCATGACAAGGCAGTCCCCACCTGCGCCAGGTGCTTGGCACACTGTCTTCTGACTCCTCAGCAGCCCTGACTGCTGGCAGCCTCGGTTCACAGATACAAAGTGCAAACCCGGGTAGGAGAAAGCAATTTGTCCAAGGTCTCAGCGGAGGTGAGAGCCAGGCTCCTTCAGAAAGCACCCTCCCCACCGCAGCCTGGAGCACAGAGCTGGGAGAGGCTGCCACTTCGAGCCCCAAGGTGCATCCTGTCCAGCCAGAGGGCATCATTTGCATGGGCCTGCGGGGAGACTCCTCCCTCTGAGGAGCATCCCGCTCTCCTGCTTCTCTTTCCAAGGCCCAGAGAGGGCAAGGCACTCGGAGAAGGCCACACAGCCCAGAGCTCAGAAGGGGAGCTTGCCGAGTCCCATCAGCTGATCCTCCTTTGCATCCCACTGAGGGAGAAGTGGTGGCAGGGACTGTGCTGTGCTGGACACTCGGATGATGGCCTCACTGCTCACCGGGCCTCAGTTTCCCCATAAAGAAGGTTGGAGATACTCTGCCACCATCATGATCCAAGCTGCTCCTGGTCCCTGCCCTCTAAACTGGACTTGTGCTCCACCCCTGCTGCTCCCTCCCAGCCATTCACACATAGCCAGCGGAGCGGGAAGTGCATGGCCCTCCGCCATCAACTCCCCGGAGCTCTAGGAATAAGCCAGGTTCCTCCCGGTTGCCCATTGGGTCCCACGTGACCTGGACCCTCGAGGTTGCTTGGCCTCGTCTTTCTTTTCCTTCCAGCTGCCCACCTTCCTGCGCTTCCTCAGACACGCCAGGTGCCTTCCCACAGCGGGGTCTTTGCACTTGCTGTCCCTCTACCTGGGATGCCAGTGAGTGGCCAGAGCCCACCTGCCCATCCGTGCTCACCTCACATGTTATCAGAGTAGCCTTTCCTTCACACTCTCCAGGCTGATTCTCCTCCTCACCTGTATCTGTATTTACAACTGTTGCTCGGTTCCCGCCTGTCTGCCCCAGAGAGGACCCGAGCTATATCTGCTCCCACACCCCATGCACCATGCTTCTAGAACGGGCCGGCACTGCATGGGTGCACCATGGCTGAGCTGTGAACAAGTAACGGCTGGATGCAGAGAGGACGGAGGGAGGGTGAACTGCGCAGATGGATGGATGGATGGTCTCTAACTGCCCTCCGACCCCATCAATTGGCCAGGCAGGACATTGAAACAGGCCTCTGAAGCCAGGCACCCTTTGAACTGTGGGCTTGGTCCTGAATCTCCCATTTAGTTCCCCAGGCACCAGCACCTCAGTCATGAAAGAGCAGCCGCGACTCCGGTCTCAGAACATACCTGAGCCTAAGCCCCGGCCCCTGCCCAGGTTTAACCTGGGTGCAGACTGTGCCCAGTGACACCCAGGTTGGGGTTGGGTCTGTGGCCAGCACATGCTAAGCTGTCGGGAGGGACAGTCCCTGTGGTCCTTGCAAAGTAAACAAGAAGTTAACGAGCAGCCTGGTCCGCTCCCCTCAGGGCACACTGTGGTTGAGGCTTCAAGGATAGAAATGGCCATGAATTATTTAAGCAAGCTGGGAGTTGCACGGAAGTTCTTGCTTGAACAGGCTAGAACTCGCTGTGCTCCCTGCATTTGATCTCCCAGTGAAGACTCCCGAGCCTCTCGACCCCAGGAAAGTCTGGGCCTCTGGCAAGTTTGGGGCTTTGAAGAATGCGCCGGGGGGAGAACATGCACAGCCTTGTCTGCATGTTAAACCCCCCCGGGGAGCTCTGAGATCCTGGTGCTCAGGCCCACCGCGGTGACCAGGTCCGCCAGAGCCTCCCACGGAGCCAGGCCTCAGCATTGTCAAGTCCCCAGCTGTTAGCTCTCCCTGGCCACCCGGTGCCCGCCTCCCTCAATGTTTCTGATGGGCAGCCAGGAGACGATCGTACAGCGGGCATGTAGACAGGTGCCCCCGGGCACACGCCTGTGAGTGGCAGTAAGAACCACAGTGACAGTTTCTGCCACACTACAGGGCCCGTGTGTCATCTCCACAACACGGTGAAGCAAGCACCCTTGCGCCTCACCTAATGGCTGCTTAGGATCCGAGGACCAGGTCCTTATGTGGAAATGGAGGATGGCGGCATCATTACATAACTGCCAAATGATGTCCTGAGATAGCAGCCCAACCGCCGAGAGTCACAGCCCAGCCACGTTAACACAAAACGTTCACCCTCACAGGTGTGCCGCTCTCACCTGGCCCCCAGCATTTGTGGCTGCCAGACAAGACAGCATCAATGCACAAGATAGTTGAAAAGCAGGTTTTTCTTTTTACTGTTGTCGGACATGCAAAATGCCAGCTGATGGGATCATTGATAAAGTGAGGTGCTGGTATGTGAGTTGGTGTATTGTTATTTCCACCTCGGGCTGAGAAAGGCCCTAGATCACACCTGTGTCTGATTGGAATTCAGTGCTTCTGCCCCCAGAGTCCCTCGGGGTGGGGGGGAGGGGTGGGGGGAGGGTGAGCTCATGTGGAGCTTCTCCCTGGAAGGAGAAGGAAAAACTTATCAAGCATCAACCGGGGCCTGGGCTAAAATTCTTTTCAGCCCTTTCATCCCCAGAACCAGGCCAGGTGTTAGCTCTGCTCTGCAGAGGTAGCCAAGACGCCTTTGGAAAGTGGAGTTCTCCCAAAATTCACAGCTAGGATTTGAACTCAGGCCTCTGACTCCCCTCCCAGCCCTGTGCAGTCTCCTGCCAACCCGTGCTATCTTTGTATTCGTGCTGGGATTTAGAGAGGCTTCTCTTGTTACAGCCACGTGTGAGTCAGAGTTGACTCGCCGGCAGTAGTGAGGGAGGTTTGGGGGCTTTTTTTTTTTTTTAGTTGTCTTCACAATAGATTAACCTTTAATTTCTTCTTTTGCACACTCACTTCTGGCTGAACCCCACATGGAAATGGCTCTAAATTCTATAGGAGATGGTCTGGAAGATGCAGCTCTCCTGCTTCATGGAGGGACAACTTGGGATCCCGCCCCGCTAGTGTTCTCCCCTGAATATTGACACCTGGAAACCCTGGGCCAGGTTTCTGCCTCCTGGACTAGCCTGCCCCTGGGCAGAGACCCGCAGCTGCCCGCCTGTGGCTCAGCAATGCCTGGGAGCCGGAGGCCAACCTCCCCCTCCCTTCTCTGCGCTCGTCCCCATTTAAAACAGGTGCTCATCGGCCTTTGGATAGCCCACCAGCCCCCAGCCCTTCTCAAAGAGGGAGAAGGCGAGGGTCCCGAGGATAGCCCCCCACCAATCCCCAGCCCTTCTCAAAGAGGAAGAAGGCGAGGGCAGTGGCCGGGAAATGCTGCCTGAGCCCCTTCATGGTACAGGTGCGGTGGCCCTGCCCCAGCGCCCTGGGAGAGACAGCCACAGAGACAGACAGATACGCGGACATCTGCAGGGGCACAGAGAAGAACCGCTGGGGGCCATGAAGGCAGAGTAGCAGCAGGGCACCCCACCCCCACGGCAGCGGCACCCCAAACGTCAGGGTGGGAAGGCAGGTGGGCAGGGGGAGTACGCCAAGGTCACCTTCACGGAGACTGCCCAGGCCCTGCGCCCCGGGGCAGGACCCTTTGTCACCACTGTTCCGCCTCAGGCCCAGTTCCTTTTGCTCAAAATTCAGTCACACGCGTTGGCTCATTCTCTCGGAGCGTGCTGGGCAGGCGGTCTGCCCGCTCGGGACTCGGGCGGCACCTCGACTGGCGCAGCTGCACCCCTGCCCGTCACTCAGAGCTGGACTAAGGAAATGGAGGGGGCGGCAGGGCGAGTCGTGCAGGGGTGAGGAGGGGCGAGGGGTGGGCCAGGGACCAGCAGGAGAGGAGTCGGAATAACCACGTCTACTGAGGATGCGCCGGGCGGGGGGCAGCAACTGAGGATGCGCAGGGGGGGGGGGGCGGGGCAGCATGCGGGGCTCGGCCGCCCTCTCATCCCCACCCCATGCACGAGGAAGCTGAGGCCAGGAGAACATGCGCCCGCCTGATGCTGCACCGTGTGGAACTGGTGGGGACGAGATTTGAACCCCGGAGCTGTGTTGGCAGCTATGGGTTAGAGCCCAGGGTACAGATCAGAGTTCTGGGGGCTCTTGAGACTTTCTCCTAAGGGTTTTCAGCAGCTCAAGACATGGACCCATTTGTAGCTCCAGAGAACCCCCTCCGGAGCAAGTTGGAGGGGCAAGGACAGAAGCAGGGCTCTGTGAGAGTACCAGAGACCCGGGGCCAGTGGACCAGGCCCCAGAATCTAGCCTAAAGGCCAGTGGGCACAGGGCCACCATCACAGCCTGTCCCCGGGGCTCCCAGAGCTTGGAGCAGGGAGTGGACAGGACAGTGACCTGACCCCTCTCTCAAGGAGCAGAGAGGGTTTCAGAGCTGCTGCCCATCAGAGCCAGGGACACGTGTGCTTCCGAGCACCTCGTGGGTGGCCCTGGCCGGTAGCCGGGGACAAGTGTGTGCAGGGCATCGGTTCCTGCTGCCACTCTGGGTGAGTCCTGCAGATGAGGAGGTGGGTAATAGGGCCTGGAAGAGCTGGGGGGGGGGGGGTCCTCCGTGGAAGCAAGATAACACATATGGACACTTGATCCCAGAGGAGTACACATACACAAAAGGGTTTCATGCCCTTTGGGGGGCTTTCTAGACCCCCTGAAGCCCGTCCAGTAGGACTTGAGCTGGAGGAACCGGCGAGCAGAGGTTATAATGGAGGAGGAGGGTCATTTGGAAAAACCGAAGGCCCCTCCAAGCATAATACAATCGTCCAGGGGTGGCCCGGCCAGCCCGGACCTCAGTGACCAGCAGGCCACCCTCTGGCCCATCGGGACCATCACCAGCAGCGCTTCGGTGCCAATTGTCCCCATAATACTCATTTCTGCCCTCTCCCCTCCCTTCTCTGTGTCTTCCCCCTGCCCTGCTCCCAGGCGATAGAGCACTACTTGCTGAATGTGTCTCCCGGGGGGCTGACCTACATTGCTGAGTGGCGAGGGGGGATTCTGGACCACAAGATGGGGCACCTGGCCTGTTTCTCAGGGGGCATGATCTCCCTCGGCGCCCAGGATGCCAAGGAAGAGAAGAGGGCCCGCTACCGACACCTCGCAGCCCAGATCACCAAAACGTGCCATGAATCTTACGCCCGCTCAGGTAACCCTGCCTAGGGAGGGGCAGCAGGAGAGACTGAGGCTAGAGGCGGGGAAGGACTGGTAAGACCAGCAGTGCAGTAGTGAGGGAAGGGAGCACCCCAGGAAGTGAGTTAGAGTTTGAGTGGAAGGCGTGGTGTATGTCTTAGGTTCTGTTGAACGGGGACTGGCACTGAGTCTCACACTGGGGCCGAGAAAACTGAGGCTCAGTGACTTGGCCAAGGTCCTGCATAAGGGACACAGGCCTGGGGGCGGGGGGTAGGGGATCAGCAGTCCCCCAGTCCTGGAGGCAGAAACGCTGACTTCCTAAGCCTAGCAAAATCCTTGCCCCCTGGCCATCTGGTGCCTCCTCCACCCTGACACCACCCTGTTCAGCCCTTTGACTCCACGCCACCAAACTACCAGTTCTTCCCCATCATCCAGCACCCTGAAAGTCACATTCAAGAGCATGACTCCAGACCATTCTGCACTTGGGGAAACTGAGTCAGCCCGGAGGTGGGTGGGGGAGTGGCTTAGCCAGAGACAACACACAGCAGCTGAGCCTGGACGCCAGCCCGGGCCTTTTGATGTCCCCCATTACATGCTGCCTCTCTAAACAGCGCTCTTGAGAAAAGTCCCCAGCCCCCAGTGGCCCCAAGGACTACCTGCTACTCTGGATGCGGGTGAAGGGAGTGCCCCGGTGGAAGTGAAACCCCAGTCTGACGCCACCCTGCCACCCCCCAGTGCGGGGCCTCTAGTGTTCTCATCTGGTGGACGGGACAGCAGGCTGGGCCTCCTGGAGTGAGATAGAGGGTCCCCACAGGAAAGCCACAGCCCTGCCGTCTGTCCCCAGTATCACAGGCAGTTTGGGCCAGCACCCACCCATGAAGCCCACCACAGACTCAGCTCTGGGGCTCCAGGCCAACCTGGTTTTCCTGGCGCTGTTTGCAGGGAACCAGCGAGCTGGAGCAGGTCCTTGATGCTGGTCTCCTGTTCCTTCCAAAGGACTCCAGGCCAGGCCATGAACAAACGGGAAAGCTGGGACTAAGGAAGGCTGGCTCTTTGTCTGGGCCAGTCAGCCTGGGGCATAAAAAGACAGCCAGCTTCTTAGAGCACATTGTTCCTGCCAGCCAGGCCTGCCCACGGACAGGGCAGCGGTCACTGCCACTCCGCCCATTAGCAGCTCGGCAAACGCTTGCTGATGCTCAGGGGCAGCTGTGTCACGGCCAAGGGGCTGAAGGGCGAGGGCCTGGCCACTTCCTCCTCCTCTTCCTGAAGCCCCAGATGGCCTCCAAACTCCAGCCCCCGTATCAGGGAACACAACACTGGGCCCCATGGAGGACCCCCTTAGGACCAGAGCTGGGCCTGAACTAGAACGTAGAGGCATTCCAGGAGACAGATGTGACCCCACACCCTCAATCTGGACCTGGGATGCAGACCTCTTGGGGAAGCAGGTGAGTCAGCCAGAGGAGACACTATTAGACCCCGGTCACATCCCAGCTCAGCCCGACTCTGTTTGCCCTCTGTCCTCGGTTTCCACCGGAGCACAAAGATGTTTGTGAAGAGAGTAGGCTGATGCATGGAACACTGACACTGCGCTCGGCGGCGGGGTGGCAGTGCTGCTTACGGCCGGGCCGCCCAGGCAACAGAGACAGCAGCAGATCGCCCCGAAACCAAACCGATGATGGAAAGAGACACACACACACACACACACACACACACACACACGCCTCTTTATCCTGTGCCCGCTAACCACATGGGGGGAAGGGCATTTCCAAACAAATCTTACAGCATTTTCACTTCAACACTCCCCCACCCCACCCCAACCATGAGCTCCAGGAGGCTGGTCCCAGACCCACTGCCACTGAGTCGATTCCAACTCACAGTGACCCTGCAGTGGGTTTCTGAGGTTGTCGCTCTGTACAGGGGCAGACAGCCTCCGCTTCGTCCCATGGAGCAGCTGGGGAGTTTGAACTGCCGGCTTTGCAGTTAGCAGCCCAGCGCCCCGGGGAGGCTGGTTCAGGGAGGACTGCTTAAAAGCCAGTCCCTCCGAAGGGCACCTGTGCAGGAGCAGCAGCAGCAGGTTGGACGACCTGAGAGCCCCACAGACCAGAGAGCGAGCGCGCACTGTGTTTAACGGACCTTCCCTGAACGGCCTTGAGCCTGGGCCCTTTCTTAGCTGACCTCTGGTTCAGAAATTACAGACTAGAGAGTGCCGCACGGTGCTTTGGGAGTCTCTGCCTGAGCGTGAGACCTCTCAGATGGGGGCGGTCGTTCATTTGGACTCCCTGAGCCCAAGGCGGCAAGCTGCTTGAGGCCTGGAGCCTCTTGCTTTGGCTGGGCACTGTGGGGTGCGGTGCTGCTACTCCAGAAGGCCCCCGCACACCACTAACCCTCACCCTGGGCACCTGGGGTCCCCTGGGCAGGAGGATCCTAAACAACTGAAGGCAGGATGGCTGACCCGACCCAGCCCTCTGGTTGGATGTCCCTACAGATACCAAACTGGGGCCTGAGGCCTTCTGGTTCAACTCCGGCCGAGAGGCCGTGGCCAACCAGCTGAGCGAGAGCTACTACATCCTGCGGCCGGAGGTGGTGGAGAGCTACATGTACCTGTGGCGGCAGACCCACGACCCCATCTACAGGCAATGGGGCTGGGAGGTGGTGCTGGTGAGTGCGCCCAGCCAGCAGGGATCGGTGGGGGAGGCAGGAAGGGCCAGGCACCCCTAAAGATCCGCAGCCTGTCTCTGAACTCCTTAGCTCAAGCACCGAGTGGAAGGTCAAGCCAGGGGACACTTGGGCTGGGGGTGGGGTCATGGTGTGGTTGTAGAGCCAGGACCCTGCATGGGCAGAACCTGCGGTGGGACGGAGCAGCTCAGGAAGGGTGCCGAGGGTCCTGGCTGCCTCCCTTTTCAGGTCAGCCTTTAAGTGTGTGGAGGGGAAGCCAGACAGAGCGAGCACAGTGCGGCATACTGTCCCAGCAGACCCTTGTCCGACCCTCAAATCTCAACCTAGTGTGGGTGTCTCTCCTCCACCCTCCTCTCCCCAGCTGCAGCCCAAGCCCCAGCCCCACCCTGAAGCCCTGGCTGGTGCTTTCTGTGGTAGCTGCCGAGCCAGGCCTCTCCACTCTGGCTCCTTGTCAGAGGTGGCACATGGGAGAGGCACATCCGCCCCCGGGCCACAGAACATGGGTGCTGGCCCACATCTCCAGGCCCCTGGCTCTTCACCCTTGGACTGTGCTCTGGACCCATCCCTGTGTGTATATAGGGAACACAGTCAGCCTGGCGGCCCTGCCTCACAGCTCCGCAGGGACATGCCAGTGGCCCTCCTTAACCTCCCCCACCACTGTGGGTGCTCTCACAGACTGGCATCCCCTCCCTGAATGGCAAAGGATCCCCAAAGTTCACATTAGATGCAGAACCTCAGGGCAGGCCAAGCCGTCCTGCTGGCCGGTGGGGACAGCTCTCAGGGGAACCTAGAGAGGGCATGGCCCCTCCAGGCCTGCTGGGAGCCAGGCCATGTGGCTGGGATCTTTAGTCAGGGCACTTGGGGTCTGGCTGTCCATATGCTATAGCCAATGCTGAGGGCCAATTCCTGGGGTCCTCTCTCCTCCCCGCTCCCACCCACCCCCAACCCCTTCTCCTCAGGCCCTGGAGAAACACTGCCGGACTGCAGGCGGCTTCTCGGGGATCCAAGACGTCTACAGCAGCCTCCCCAACCACGACAACCGGCAGCAGAGCTTTTTCCTGGCAGAGACATTGAAGTGAGCTGGGGGAAGGGGGCACTTTTCTGGGGACAGGGCTGGGGGAGGGGAGGGGCAGGCAGCTTCTCCCCCCCACCAGTACTTAAACCCTGTTTCAGAAGACTGAGCAGGTGAGGAGGGGTTGAGGGTGATGAGGTGACACGTCTGTTGAGCCTGGAGCCCTGACCAGTCCTCCAAAGAGGGCCAGCCCCGTGCCAGGATGTCGCCCTGCAACCTGTGCCCTTGGTTGTCTGGACGTGGGTGCTCAGGGGTGCGGCATAAGAATGGTGGTGACAGGGCAAAGGTGGATGCCTTGCCAGGGGCGTGTGGAGAGTGAGCTGGCATGCCTGCCCTGTCCCCAAGGCCAGGACTGGGCGCTGCTGTTCTCCCTCCCTCCCTCCACAGCCAGCAGTGCTGTTCCCAGGGAGCCCCTCAGGCCCTGGCCTCTAGAGCAGGCTGGAGTGGTGTGGGCCCTGCACTCGGAGAGTCTCCAGCACAGGGCAGCTGCTTTGTTTAGTGCCGTCAGGCAACAGCCTACATTCAAGGGCAGAGTGCCCTGCTTCTGGAGGCATGTAAGGCAGCATGTGTGTTAGTCTGGGTAGACTGGGGAAAACAAATCCACAGAAACTTTTTATGTGTATAAGAGTTTTATATAAAGGGTAAGTGTACATTAAGAAAACATCCCAACCCAGTGCTGCCCAATCCCCACAAGTCCAGCATTAGCCCATATGTCCGAAACCAATCCACAAAGTCCTACTCCAGCTCACAAAACACACACAATGATGCCGACTGCAGGAGGAAAGCCGAATCAGTGAACGTGTAAGCATCTCAGTGCTGGCAGGGGTCTCCACACGGCTGCTCCAGCACCCAGGGCTGCATCGGGGTAGGTCCATGCGGCTTCTCCTTAAGGATGTCTTGCAGTAAGGGAACCTTGCCAGCTGAAGCAGGGAACTGGCCAAGGCAGCTGCACCCTGGTCTGACCATCAGAGAGCAAGAGACCCGAGAACTCGAAAGGCGAGGCACACTGAGCCATTTATCCCTCCGCATTCACCCCACATGTGGTTATTGGCCAGGTTGCCACAATAAACCTTAACTATCTCAGCACGTGTATGGGCTTGGGCTGGGGCAGCGCTCAGGCCGAGCTGTGAAAGAAGTGGGCTGTGAGGGTCCTGGCAAGGGACACAGCCAGGATTAAACCTGGTCTGCCCGACCCCAAAGTCCAGGACCTGCCTGGGTGGCCCCAGCCCGCTTCCCTGGGACGAGCCCTGTGAGCAGCCCCTGTCCTTGAGCCCCTGGCCCTGACGCTGTGTCTCCCCTCCCTGCCCCCGCCTGCCCACAGGTATCTCTATCTCCTGTTCTCTGAGGATGATGTGTTCTCCCTGGAAGACTGGGTGTTCAACACCGAGGCCCACCCACTCCCAGTGAACCATGTGAACGGCTCCAGCCCGGACCCCGGCCGGGCCCCGGTGGGACACTGACCCCGTCCTCCCTGGAGCCGCCAAGGACAGGCCTTGCCCCTTCGGGATTTGGTACTCTTCTCAAAGGGGCTGGGAACGTCCACCCGCCCCGGGGCAGACCCGGCCGGTCTGTCAAGCTCCACTTCTCCTCTGTGAGGAGACAAGGACTGGGAGCCAGCGACGTCAGCCCAGGGCCGCCCACTGCCTCCCCGGCTCCTTTCTACGGAGAATTTTTACAGAGACCCACTCCACTTTGCCATTCCAGGGCCAAAGGACCGCAGGTTTGTATTCCGCCACCCCCACCCCCCCAGCCCGGTATTAGCCTCACTTCCGTTCGTTTTGCTTGGTTTCCCCTTTGCCCTCTAGTTGGGTTTTTAATCACAGTTCTGTCGTTTTCAAAACCCTACGCTTTCCGAAGCAGCGGCTCCCCCGGGGAACCGCGGCCCCGGTTATATATTTTCAGAGCTCTGGCCCTGCATTTATATGTTCAGTTACCCATCATTTACCTTTTCGTTGAGGAGGGGGCTCCCCTTTGATTTGGATATATAAGTGTTACGAATCACTAGTACTATTTTCATTACTGTATCGGGAAAAAAAATTATCTGTGAACTAGAATAAAAGTTTATTGAATAAGAAACCCTGTCTGGGCTCTGTGCATCTGTGACACCCGGGACTTCGAAGGTCGCAGCATCATCAGAAAGGAGGATTAACAAGCTGGTAGCACAGGGCTAAGTTCGTCCAGCAGGGACCACGGACTCCCCATCGCTATGCCCTTCCCTTGACATTGGCCCTAATCTGGTCAGAGGAGCCCTGGTGGTGCCGTGGTTGGGCAGTGGCCTGCAATACCCAAGGTCCACAGTTCAAAGGCACCAGCTGCTCTACAAGAGAAAGACGAGGCTTCCTGCTCCCATAAGCACTCAGTCTCAGAAACTCACAAGGGCAGTTCTACCTTGTCCTACAGGGTAGGGGCTTTTTTGGCTTATATTCAGAGGTGTGACACTTATGAAGAGGCCTAGAGAGGGGCAGCAACTGCCTGAGGCCACAGTGCACATAAGGCAGAGGTGTGGTTTCCTACCCCCTCCCTCCTGTCACTTGTTCCATCAGCCAGCAAGCACCAGGGCTTCGGACAGGCTGTGGACATGCTCCACCGTTGCCTGTAACGCCATCTCTCCACAGCCCTCTTGAAGTCCCTTCCTTACTGGGTGTGTGCCAGCAAGGGGCCAGGCCTGTGGTCGATGCCAGGGACACGGCTGGGGGCAGGACGGGCCTGTGTCTGCCCGGGGGAGTGGACAGCCAAGGAGGAGGCGATGGGAGACTCTCAAGTGTGCACATAGATAAGATGAAATATGAGAGAGGCCAATGGCTGAGGCGGTGACCAGGACACACCTTGGACGGTCAGGTGACATCGCACCGAGACCTGGAAGGTAGAAGGAATAGCCAGCAGAGTGTCCTACAGATAAGCAAGCACCCCACATGTCCACTTTCCACTCCCCCAAGTGACCAACTTGGGCCCCCTGGGAGGGGGCCACTCTGCAGAGCAAGGGGTTCAGGTCCCAACACTGAGCAAGGGGCTCTTCTCCCCCACTGCTATCCAACAGCTGAACTCAAAAGACAATGTTAAAATCTCCCAGGAGCTGGGCCGCAGCTTCATTTAGACTCAGCCAACTTGAGTCCTTGGGCCGTTGGGGCTCCAGGCTGAGTAACCTGCCCTGAAGCCCTGACACTTGACCAGCTCAGGCTGTGTGGCTCCTCTGGACGCCTCTTTCCCCCAAACAGGAAAGAGCCCCGTACTGAGGCCGCGGTGAGAAAGGTGGGAGGGCACACTGGTGCAGGGGTGTGGGAAGGGCTTGCTCTGGAAACACAAGCTCCCAACATCTGGAATGGAGCGCTGGAGCAGCAGGGGAGCAGCCTCCAGAGCAGGAGCCCCTGCGTCTGGTAAATGAACGCAGCACATCCCGCCCTCTGACAGGCGCCACGAAACGTGGCTCCAGCAACCCACCTGTGCGCATGTCAAAGGAGGAGACTGTCACTACTGTCACCAGGCGGGCAGCATCTGGCTTCACAGGGGAACGGAGACCAGGTGGTGGGCATCATCAGCCCAAGGCCAGTTCATCCGAGACAGGCCAGACATGCCTCCCCTCCCCCTCTCCCCTTCGCCCCTGTTCTGACCCAAGCCCACTCCGTACAGGGCTTGGTTGTGCATTGCAATGGCCGCACACGACTCAGAGAGGACACTGAGGAGGGGGACGGCGGGGGCGTTATTAGGGAAACGAAGAGATTACAATTCAGGATCAGAAATGCTCGGGACAGATTTTTAGCCAAGACAGTCTTTGCCCAGCCATGCCGACAGGCAGGCCTCTCTCGGCTTCAGGGCTTCTGCCCACTCAGGCAGTGTCACAACACTCCTCAGGAGCCTGGAGGCAAAGCCAGCTCCCCAGGAAGTGCTGCTCCCCACAGGTTCATTGCATGGGGTCTAGTGGACACATCTTCACACCCTTTCTTGATGGCAGTGAGATGCCTCCCTTCCCACATCTGAGCTAGCGCTCACTTTATGCCCCGCGGGATGGCCACACAGACCGACCCAAATGTTCACAATCACAGTGATCCCCGCCAACAGTCACTCGCGGAGCCATCTAGTCTATCAGCATCCTCCCCCACGGCCCCAGGAGAGGGCACGTGGTGGGGGTGCAAAGGCAATTGCTAGAACTCCTTCAGCAGTGTACTGCCCTGCACCCTCGTCCATCGTGAACACCTTTCTCTGCCCCCTGTCCCGGGCTGTGTAGTCCTCCATTATACCCTGGCTACATTGGGCTTTATGGATCTAAGTCCTATTTCTAGGCCCAGCTCGACTTCCCACTGTTACATCATAGAAACCAGCTCTAAGCTGAAGCAAAATGCTCGCGTTTGGAATTGGTACCTGGCATCTCAGCAAAGAGCAGGCAGCCAGCCCTCACAGGGGAGGAGGTAATGGTCAGGGGTCAAGTTGCCAGATGCAGGGGCAGCCCCTCCAGGACCACCATCAGGAGGGGTGGGTCCAAATGCTTCCAGGTGCCACTGCCTCTGCCCTCAGGGAATGGGCTTCACATGGGCCAGGCCATGCCCAGGAGAGACGGGCACCCACTGAGACCCTGTGGGTGGGTGAAGGACAGTCCCAGAAGAGCGGAACTTGGTCACATAAAGAAGGCGCTCTGTGTGCCGGGCTGACAGAATCTGCCGGGCCCTTTGCAGGGCTGGTTTCGGAGCTCGCGGTGTTACACAGAAAGGGGTAGGTGAGGGTGTGGTCAGTCCGTCACCCTTGCCCCATTCCTTCCCATCGGCTTCCAGGCCATCTGTCCTCCTGGTCTCCACACATACTGCACACTCCTCCTGAGGCCTCGGCCCCTGCCCGCTGGGCCCAGGTGTGGTCCTCCCCATCGCCTCTCCCAGTGTTCTTGTCCTCTGCTTTATTGCTGGAAGCGAGATGCAAAAATGAAGGTTTTAAAATGCATCTTCCAGAAGGGCCCTCGAAGGTAGAGAAAGGACATTTTTCATTTTTGCCAACTAAACTCCACACCAGGCATAAAAATAAGTAAGCCCCCAGGTAGGCTGAGAACAAAGACGGCATTAAGGCATGAGTCAGCCTCTCAGCAGGTAGGAGGACACCTAGCGAACCACAGAACCCTCACAGCCACACTCTAGCCTCCCCCCTGCACCCCCTATGCAGCACTGCCTCCCGCCTGGGCCAGCTCCCCCACCAAGTCCCCTAGGAAGCCTCGCCTTCAGCCTTGCTGAGGGCAGAACCACATTTGTACCTGTTCTTGACATAGATGGGCGTCAAGCTTCATGCACACCTGCCTCCAGGCCCTGACTGGGTGGACTCACCCACAGGCACCTCGGAAGACAAGCCTGGCAGTCCCCTTCTGGAAGGTCCCAGCCCTGACAGCCCTGGGAAGCAGCTCTGCTCCGTCCAAGGGGTCCCCTGGGTCAGGATCAAACTCCACCACAACTGCCAGGCCATGGGCAGGTGCATGCCTCTTTGTACCGGAGCCTCTGCTTTTTCACACTGGCTTTGTGTCTTTGGATTTGCAATGGTCAAAACCCACACACATGGGGCAGACGCGCAAGCCCCGACTGACCCCGGGCAGCACCCCTCTGGGCCAAGGGGCGGAGCTGCACTCTCCCCTATGCTATGGGGAGGGGGTCATGGCACTGTGGTTCGAGAGCAGGCTGGAGGTGGGAGTGGACCAGTTCCCCTTCCGCCCCCACCCTCATGTGACACTGGGTGCCCAGCCTGGGTGACTAATGTTTAATCACACACCCCGGTGGGAAGGGGGGGAGGGGTGCTATTTTCTGTATCTAAAAATATGTTTGGTTCCCTGTGTTTGGAGCGGCATGTTGATCCTGCTCAGATCAGAGCAGCTCAGACTGGAGTGTATACGTGAACCCCCTCCCTGGGGGGGTGGGGGAGTCATTACAGTGCAGGGTCATCTGCCAAGGGCCTGGAGGGGAGTCCAGGTGCTGGGGTCCTGACGAGCTCCCGGGAGAGGCTGCTGCTGCTGCCAGTCCTGGGGCCACACTTGGAGTCGCAAGGCCTCCGCTTCAGGGCCATCCCTTCCGGAGCAGTCTGCTCTGTGTGTCCCTGGCTTCGTGGCCACTCAGAAGTGGAGAAGAGGGACTCTCCTCCGGGTTGGGGTGACATCTGCCAGGTCCCTTAGCTGCGGAGGGGCTTATCCTGAAACAGGTACCTGTCCCCTGGGTCAGCGGCTCCGTCCCCCGCAGGACAGGGCCTGTGGCGAGACAGCAACAGGGTGCTGTTGGCTCAGCACAGTGCTGCAGCGGAACGTGCCGGGGTGGTGGAGGCGTGTGGGGGGCGCCACGGGCCACGTGGTGAATCAGGCATCTGAAAGGAGAGGCGGCGAGAAATTCCGTGTGATTCTATTGTACTTCTATTTACGTTTCCTATCAATAGCCACTGCGTGTCCCCGCGTGGATGAGTCCCCCAAACACGATGATGCTGAACAAATTACTTCAGTCATTAGCGGACAAACGCCATGTGCTCTCAGTACCTGAAAACAAGTATTTAGAAACCGGGCGCGGTTCCTGCTTACCAGGGCAAGAGGGGGAGGAAGGGCGTGTGTGTGTGTGTGTGTGTGTGTGTGTGTGTGTGTAAGCCATTGACCTGGATGTGAACGGCACATGGATGTTTTGGAGAAAGGACAGTGCTAAGGAGCACTGGTGACATGTGCAGTGGGTAAGAACTCTGCCGATAACCAAAAGGCCGGCAGTTCAAACCCCCGAGCCACCCCTCGGGAGGATGACGCAGCCATCTGCTTCCTGCCTAAGAAGCCAGAATCGAGGAGGCCACCCCAGGTGACTAGGCACAACCTGAGAAATGCCGTCCGTGCCAACATGGCCGGTGGGTAAGCACGGAAGCTAGGGAGTGGGGACGCTTGGGTAGGTATTCACACCACAATGACGCACTGTGTGAGTGGTTTCAGGAGCTGTCCCTGGGGGCTCCGTGAGCTAAGCACGGGGCTGCGAGCTGAAAGGTGGGCAGTTAGAAGCCTCCAGCGCACTGTGGGGAAGGCTGAGTCGGCCCCCTGAACACCGACGGCCCGGGCACCTCCCCGGGGCACTCCTGCCCTGTGTCCACTATTGCTGCTATGGGCCTGCTGGACTGGGTTAGGGCTGGGTGTGTGGCCGCCTACAGAGCTCAGAGTGGGAGTCGCTGCTCCCTCCCTCCCTCCCACAGCCCCCCTGTCTTTACAGAAACCAGCTGGGCAGGAGCCAGCCTGTTTGCAGACTTGGACTGCCCTTGAAGCACCTCTCCGCAGAGGCCTCCGTTTTCCATGGCCATTTGCCACTGGTGCTTCTCGACACTTCGCCCTGGAAGGTTGACAGTCACAGTGGCCGGTGGGACAGGAAAAGCACCGCCTTGAAGCCCGGTCCTCCCCAGGCCGTGTGACCTTGAGTAAGCCTGTGACCTCTCGGAGCCTCCGCTCCTCCTGCCCCAGGGTCAGTGAGGAGCCCGTAAGGGACCCACGGTGGGTCCTCTGCGAAGGCTCTTTGTAAACGATGGCGCCTGGAGTAGATGGGAGGCAAAGCGCCGCTGTCAAAATGCTGCTTTTGAAACAGAATGCTCGGAAACTTTCGGGAAACGGCATCAAGCAGGCCCAGGAGACGAGCCAAATTCTCAGAGCAATCAATCAATCTCGCGTTCTGGTTTTGCACTGAGCAAGCACTGTGGTGTGGAGCCATAAAACTGCAGGAGTTGGGAGGCTGGAATGGGGTTTCTTGACTGTCCAAGGGCTTTCTGGGCCCAGCCTGGCTAGGGGGCAGGGGAGGAACGCAGAGCCCATGAGGCAGAATCAGGGAGGATTTGGAGTCCCCTCGGAGGGGAGCAGGACAGGCAGAGGTGGCAGTCCCATTTTATAGGGGAGGAAACTGAGGCCCAAAGAGGCTTAGCCAGTTCAGACAGCTGCCCACCGTGGGCTCCCTACCTTTGCCCACACCCTCATCTCCCTTTCCGGCCACACTTGTGACCGGTTTGTCTTCAGCCTGCGGTTCCAGAAAAATGCCTAACAGCCCCTTTGCTCCCAAAAGGCGGCAACTGGGGCAACGCATTACAGGGGCCGGCTGCCCGAGACTTACTTTCCCAGAGAGGCGAGGACAGTGGTGCCTGAGACAATTCCCCCAGAAGCCTTCAGTGTTTTTCATTCTGGGGAATGGTTAAAAACCCTGCCTTGGAAAACAAGCAAATGTGTCCAAGAGTCTTCCCTCCTCCACACATGCCATGTCTTCTTTACACACTGGGCCCCCTGCTGTCCTCTGCCCTCACCCCCCACCCCACCCCCAGCTGCCTTTCTTTCCTGAAAGCTAACTTCAAGGTCACCTCCCCCGGGAGGCCTTCCAGCAACACAGACAGAAGCATTTCTTGTCCCCAGCCTCCCCTGCCCTCCCCACTCCCAAACTCAACCCATCCAGATTGGTACCTCCGTTTCTGCAAGAAGAAAACTGCCCCGTCTTTGAGCAACAGGCATGCCCTACCACTCACCCTCCCCTAAAAATTATAGTAATTAAAGTCCACAATGAAATCTCCGCCACCCTCAAAACGAGGCCCACCATGTTCTCCAGTCAGATGTCTTGAACGTGAACCAGGCACCTACATAAAGCACAGGTAAGTGAGTGGCTCTGGGGCTCTCACTTAAATCACAGCCCGAATCCAAGAGCAGCTTGTCCTCTCGTGGAGCGACCGCTGAAGCTGTAAGCAGAAGAGCCAAGTGTGGTGCAGGAAGCAGACGGCCCGGCTGTCGGAAACAATAGCGTCTGGGGTCCTTAGGGCTTCTCTTCACGCACGCAGTCATCGAAGTGAGGCGTCCACTAAGACCACGTGGGAGAAGCACACCAGCCTGTGTGATCCAAGGAGTGTCAATAGTAAAATCCAAATCCAGAGGGGGAAACGGTATCAGGGTTTAAATTCTGAACACCCAGTTTGCGGAAGGCTATGGGTGATGGTGAAAGACGGGCCCCGCGTGGATGGAGCCTGTGGTGAATCCCCTGCGACTGTGGACCAGGGCCAGGAAGGCCTCGCTGTCAGACACGTGCCTTGTAGGGTGGATTCCTGCAGTTGCAACGAGGGCAGCAGTCGCCACCTTGCCATTTGATCTCCCTCTTGATCCATCTGTCCGGTTTTTAATGCGCCTGCTCTCTCTTTGATTGGGGCTGTCTCTTTCCTCCCGCCATGGCAGTGGGGTTGGGTTTGGGTCTTGTTTTTCTGTTTATGAAATCCAGGATGGGTGAACCGACAGAGACAGATGCTGGGTTCATCGGTCCCTCGGGGCACCTCAGGGGAGGCTGCTGGGTAATGAGGATCTTTCAACAATGAGTCCAGTGCGGAAGCAATGTGGGAATGGCTACACAAGCCTTTTGAACATGACTGAAGTATTCCAATGTATGTTGTGTGAAGTATATGGCAATAAAATGGTTTCGTTTGCTTCTTCAGCGAGGGCCAAACAAGCTAAAATGCAAGCCCGGCTTCTTCGGATTTTCCTGTTTAGCCTCCGGCTAGCAGGCCTCTTTGGGTGCCCAGATTCCTTGAACGCTGGCTTGCCACAGGCCCAGCGGCCTTTGGGGACCATTTCCTACATCCCTGGGTGTGGCCTCCACTTCCTGTCCAATGTCCAGTGTCTCACACATCCTGCTTCTCGGCAGCCGGACTCACGGCACTTGGAAAAGCAAGCACCAGTCCGGAAGGATGTCCCCCAGCTGGGATCATCCAGGCCCAGGGTGTCCGCCCCACCCAAGGACCGGAGCAGGGTCGGAGCACAAACAGGTGGAGAAAAGAGAAGATGCAGATGCAGCCACCCCAGAGTAGCAGTCCCCGGCCTCCGGACTCCACGGAACCCTCCTGCTTCCCAAGATTGTTCCCCCAGCACTGAAGCAAGGCCAGGGGGCACGCCGAGGCTTCTTTGGTTTTGCCTGTCAGGACGTCCATGAAAATACGCTCTCACAGATTCTGTCCACCTGCACCGCGTCCCCCAAGGAGATGCCTCCCAGCAGTCGGGAGGGGGAGGTGCACCTTCAGCTGGTCACCCTTGTTAGGGGCCTGACTCTACATGCCCCAAGGGTTTGCCCTTTGGTTCACGGTAGGTTACCCCAATTGCTCTATGTGGCCTCCACACCATCTCTGGTCACGTGCAGCCCGGACTGCTTCATCCCACAGAGCTGGAAGGGCCCCAGGAGTGTCCCAGACCCCAGCTGACCTGCCTGGCCTCTCCTGTGAAGTCTCTCCGGGGTCCTGATTCCTCTAGCTGAGAAACAATTAGAATATCTCCCAGTCCCCAGACCTCCCTGCTTGCACCTCCCTTTTATCTGTCTCTGCTGGCTCAGCCTCGCTGTCAAGGAAGCCCCTCCGAATACTGAAAATAGACTTTGGGGCCAGGACGTGGCACCCCATCAGACTCCACCAGAAAACACTCCTAAAGGCCAATGAACAGACCTTGAATTATTCACAGGCTTTTCTCTTTTTGTCATTGGTTTCTTGTTGTTTTATTTTCTTTTGCTGATTTGCTTTGCTCTGTCCTGTGTTGTGCATATTATTATCTCTGCATGTCTATCTAGATAAGATAGGCGGGGTAAACAATCTGGAGGAGAAAACGACGGTTCTTGAGAGACATGGGAGAGGGGGAGGCAGGGGAAAGGTAGTGGTGTTAATAACCCTAGGGGCAAGGGAACAATAAGTGATCCAAAATCGCTGGTGAGGAGGGTGTAGGAGGCCTGGTGAGGCTTGATCAAGGGAAATGTAACCAAGAGGAATTATTGAAACCCAAATAAAGGCTGAACATGATAGCGGGACAAGAGGAAAATAAAAGGAAATAGAGGAAAGAGCTAGGAGGCAAAGGGCATTTATAGAGGTCTAAATACAGGCAGGTACATATGTAAATATATTTATATATGAGGATTGGGAAATAGATCTATGTGCATATATGTATAGATTTAGTATTAAGGTTGCAGATGGATATTGGGCCTCTACTCAAGTACTCCCTCAATGCAAGAACACTTTGTTCTATTAAACTGGCATTCCATGATGCTCACCTTCCTGACACAATCACTGAAGACAAAGCGGGTGCATAAGCAAATATGGTGAAGAAAGCTGATGGTGCCCGGCTATCAAAAGAGATAGTGTCTGGGGTCTTAAAGGCTTGAAAGTAAACAAGCGGCCATCTAGCTCAGAAGCAACAAATCCCACAAGGAAGAAGCACACCAGCCTGTGTGATCACAGATATCAATAGGACCAGGTATCAGGCATCAAAGACCCAGAACAAAAAAATCGTATCCATATGAATGAAGGGGAGTGCAGAGTGGAGACCCAAAGGCCATCTGTAGACAATTGGACATCCCCTTATGGAAGAGTCTCGGGAGACAAGCCAGTCAGGGTGCACTATGGCACCAATGAAGCATACAACTTTCCTCTAGTTCTTTAATGCTTCCTTCCCCCATTATCATGATCCCAATTCTACTTTACAAATCCCTGGTACAGATAGGAACTGGAAACACAGGGAATTCAGGACCGATAAACCTCTCAGGACCAATAATGAGAGTAGTGATACCAGGAGGGTAAGGGGAAGGTGGGGTAGAAAGGGGGAACTGATCACAAGGATCTACATATAACCCACTCCCTAGAGGCAGACAACAGAAAAGTGGGTGAAGGGAGACGTCAGACAGTGCAAGATATGACAGAATAATAATAATTTATAAATTATCAAGGGCTCATGAGGGAGGGGCCATGAGGGGGGAGGGGAGAATGAGAAGCTGATACCAAGGGCTCAAGTAGAAAGCAAATATTTTGAGAGTAATGATGGCAACAAATGTACTAATGTGCTGACACAGTGGATGGATGGATGGATGGATTGTGATAAGAGTTGTATGAGCCCCAGTAAAATGAGTAAAAAAACAGGGAGCCCCTCCCTTCCTCCCCATGAAGTGGCTGGTCAGCACATCTTCCTGAATGTACTTTCTCTCCCCACGCTCCATGTTGTTACGCCAATCGTGCTTTCTCCTCGATAACATATAATCGTGGTGTGTTCGAGGGTAAATGAGAGAAACCTGTACGGGACAAGGAGGTCAAAGTGAAGCGCTGTTTGTGAACCTGTCCTCCACGCAGTTCTAGACACTTCCGGGCCACGCTTCCATCTCTCTCCCCCGCCCCTGACGAAGCGGAACCTTGTGCCATCCATTCACAGCGTCAAAACAGCGCGATTGGCGCTAGGGAGGTTTATTTTCAAGGTTCCTTGAGTTTGGGGAACAAAGAGAAGTTGGAAGGGGCAAGATCAGGGCTGTAGGGGGATGGAGTGAGGTTTCCCAAGGGAATTCTCCTAGAACAAACCTTGTTAGACTCAAAGAATGTGTTGTTGTGATGGGAGACGAAGAAAAATAGCCTTGGTTCCACTGTCTTAACCTTAAGTAACCGGCAAACTTCTTCCTACAAAGCCCCTGTGATTGTCCTGTGTCCTCTGAGGGAATCTGTCAAGGCTGTCCCTTGGTGACCCCACACATAACACATACATACACACACACATACACAACACACACACACATACACAACACATGCATACACACACATACACAACATACATACATATACACACACCACACATACATATATGCACACACACACATACATAAAGAAGAGCAATCATAACCTTTGGAGCTGCCTTCTCGACCTTGAATTTACTGTCAAATCTGAGAGTTTTTTCTTTAAATGTTTGCTTTTCCATTGGATGAAAATAGGCACGCTGGCTCCCATCCACAGTAGGTGGACCTTGGTGGCAGTCGGCACAGGGTCAGCATTGGTGGCAGTCCGCACAGGGTCAGCATCGGTGGCAGTCCGCACAGGGTCAGCATCGGTGGCAGTCCGCACAGGGTCAGCATCGGTGGCAGTCCGCACAGGGTCAGCATCGGTGGCAGTCCGCACAGGGTCAGCATCGGTGGCAGTCCGCACAGGGTCAGCATCGGTGGCAGTCCGCACAGGGTCAGCATTGGTGGCACGTGTGGCACAGCATCGGTGGCAGTCCACACAGGTCAGCATTCTCTTTCTTTCTGGCTTAAGTAATTTCACTTCCTTTGACGTAAACTCCCTGCCCCCTCTCCAGGATGCTGTGCACTCGATGAAAAGAAAGCTTCCCTCTGTCAAGTGCAGAGCACGCTCAAAGGAGACCATCTTTACTCTGTGAGCTAAACTCGTTGACCGGTGACTTCAGTGGGTGGTTTCCATTCAAAGTTGGAAGATTAACTCAGAGACATTCAGGCACAACGGTTCTTCATTCTTGTCTGGGTTTGGGGATTTGGGATATACAAGTCCTAGCCTGTCTTGTCTGTCTCCACCCCAACCCCCTGCCATCGAGCAGACGCAGACTCACGGTGAGTCTACAGGAGAGAGCAGAACTGTCCCCGTGGGTTTCAGGCATGGCAGTCTTCAGAGGAGTAGAAAGCATCATCCTTCTCACGTGGAACGACTGATGGTGTCAAACTGCCAACCTTGTGGTTAGTAACCACGGTTACAACTCATCTCCTAGACGCTGAGGGTCCTTGTACTTTTTGCCAGTCATGATCAAACCCTCTCTGCCCATGTGCATTTTCAACCTCAAGTGTCCACAAATGGGACTCGCTCACTGCTATTGAGTCCATTCCAATTAACGATGACTCGATAGGACAGGGTTTCCGAAGCTGTCACTCTCTAGGGGAGCAGAAAGTCTCATCTGTCTCCCTCAGAGCAGCTGGTGGGCTTGAACTGCTGACCTTGGGGTTAGCCGCCCAATGCATAGCCCACTATGCCACCAGAGCTCCTGCAAATGATATGAGCGTTTAGGAAACTAAAAAGGTCTCCAGGTCGCTCTGAGGTGTGTCCTCCCTTCTTTGGGCCTGCCTGCGCACCCAATGGTCCCTGTCTGCAGAACTGAGGCCTTGACTGAACTGGGGTTGGGGGGGTACTTCCAAGTGGACGCGAGGAGCCTGAGCCTCCCACTGACTTCCAAAAGGCCCCAAAGGCCCCATTATTTTTCCTCCTTTCTGTTTTTGGAAGCTGCACGGCCCTCGCAGCTGTCTGTGCTGTGAAAACCTCGGCCTCCCGCCCTAACCAAGCAACAGGGGACAGGGTGGACGGGAACCTTGAAAAACCAAAGCTTCTTTCGGCCTTAGGTCATCGTCCATGCGCAGTATTCCAAAAACTCGCACAGGAAACCCAGCTCGAAATGGCTGCAACCCAAGGATTCGCGGCGCTTCAGAATGATCTAGGAACTTACAAAATATCCCCTCCAGGCCGGGCCGGGGGAGAGGCAGCCACTCAGCGAGCGCCCGGGGAAGCTGGGGGGCTGAAGCTGTTCCTTTGGGCATGGTTCCCAGGGGTCTTTTCTCACCGCAGGAAACAAATCTCTTTCCCCGCCTGGACAGTATGAGCGTTCAGGCAAGCCTGCCATGCTCCTGACATTCATCTTGTTTCTGGGAATCACAGCCCCGACCCCGGTGAGAGCAGCCAGGACGCAGCCGCCTCTGCAGTCCTCACGGCCCATGAAGGCTGCTTTGCTTCTCTCTCCTCCAAGGACCTCATGGAGTCCCACAGCTTTAAATGTCCTTTCAAGGCTGATGACACCTTGAGTTACAGCTGGGGCCCCACCTTCTTTCTGGCTCGAAGCTCCTCCGACTATGAGCTAGAGGGCAGGGTGTTTCCCCTGGGGCATGGCCCCATATGGGCAGGCCGGCCATGTCTCCTCTAGGAGGAGACAGAATTAAGGCTTCCCCCAGGGACCACCAGCTCCCAGGCTCCAGCCAAGAGTGGACGCCTGTCTTTCCTCTCAAGGTCCAATCTGACTTCTGCCTCCAAATGTCTGTTGAACCTCATCCTCTCTCCAGCCCACTGACAACCCCCCCCCACACACACACACCCCACCCCCGGCCTCGCGCAGGGGCCCTGGTCATCTCTGCCTAGGAGACTGCAGTAGCTTCCTGTCTCCAGCCTCCGGTGCCCACTCCCTTCAGCACAATCTCGACCCAGAAGCCACCTGTCTGTCCATTTGTTGTGCTGTGCTGGCTTAAGTGTCACTGTGGTGCTGGAGTCTATGTCACTGGTATTTCCCAGGCCAGCAGGGGCACCCACCGTGAGCAGGCTTCAGTGGAGCTTCCAGACTGAGAACGGACCAGGAAGAAAGACTCAGCTCCCCACTTCGGAGGAAGTAGGTCCTCAAAACCTTTGGCATCACTTCCAAACACGGTGGGATATGGAAGGCCTAATGACTGGAAGGAGCACGTCAGAAATCCTGCTGGAGCACTGGCTCCTGGGGCTGCAGGGACCTCGGCATGGGCCTGCGGAGGATTGCTTTCTAGGAGTGGATCGACCACGGTGCTGTGAACGGAGTGGAGCCTGTGGGAGCGGAGACTTCAGGATCTTCGTTTGCTGTGGGCGTGACCCGAGCTGCAAGGCAGCAGCTGCTGATAAGGAGCTTCTCCAGCATCTCCTCCCACACATGCCATCGACTTGATTTCTGTGTGTTCCTTTGGAGAAGTCCAAGAACAAAAAGCATGTCACTGTGCGCTCACCTCCCGGATACGATCGCTGAAGACAAATGGGTGCATAAGCAAATGTGGTGAAGAAAGCTGGTGGTGCCTGGCTATCAAAAGATACAGCATCTGGGGTCTTAAAGGCTTGAAGGTAAGCAGGCGGCCATCTAGCTCAGAAGCAACCAAGCCCACATGAAAGAAGCACACCAGCCTGTGTGATCATGAGGTGTCGAAGGGATCAGGTATCAGGCATCAAAGAACAAAAAATCATATCATAGTGAATGAGGAGGGAAGTGCAGAGTGGGGACCCAAAGCCCATCTGTAGGCAATTGGACATCCTCTTACAGAAGGGTCTCGGGGAGGAGATGAGCCACTCCGGGAGGGTAGCAACAATGGGGCATACAACTTTCCACTAGTTCCGAAATGCTTCCTCCCCCTGACTATCATGATCCCAATTCTCCCTTACAAATTTGGCTAGACCAGGATGTACACTGGTACAGATTGGAACTGGAAACACAGGGAATCCAGAACAGATGATCCCTTCAGGATCAGTGGTGAGAGTGGCAATACCGGGAGGGTGGAGGGAATATGGGGTGGAAAGGAGGAACCGATTACAGGGATGTACATATAACCTCCTCCCTGGGGGACAGAAAAGTGGGTAAAGGGAGATGTTGGGCAGTGTAAGACATGACAAAATAATTTATAAATTATCAAGGGTTCATGAGGGAGAAGAGAGCGGGGAGGGAGGGGGGAAAATGAGGAGCTGATGCCAGGAGCTTAAGTGGAGAGAAAATATTTTGAGAATGACGTTGGCAACAAATGTACAAATGTGTTTTATACAATGGATGGATGTATGGATTGTGTTGAGTTGTATGAGCCCCCAGTAAAAGGATTTTTTTTAAAGAAATGAAACATGCACATAAAGATCAATACCCTAGGCATGAGTGAGCTGAAATGGACAGGTGTTGCCATTTTGAATTAGAAAATGGTCTGATTTACTACACCAGGAACGACACACTCAAGAGGGAAGGTGTGGCATTCCCTGCCAAAAAAGGATCTTGCTATATCCCCATCAACTGCCATGCTGCCTGTGGTAGGATTATATCTATCAAGGAAATCCAAGAAATACAACTATTATTCAAATTTATGCACCAAGCACAAAGCTAGTGAGGAAGAAATTGAAGAACTCTACTGACGACTGCAGTGGGGAATTGATCATGCGATCAAGATACATTGATCACTATTGGCGATGGGAAGGCGAAGGTTGGAAACAAAGAGGACGGACTGGTGGTTGGAAAATACAGACTGGGGGACAGAAACAAAGCTGGAGATCGCGTGATAGAATTTTACAAAACCAACATCTTGTTCATGGAAGATGCCTGCTTTTTAACAAGACAAGGAGTGACTCTACACATGCACTTCTCCAAATGGAATACACGGAAATCAAATGGACTGCATCGGTGGGAAGAGATGCCAAAGAAGCTCAATATCAACAGCTAAAACTAGGACAGGGGCCAACTGTGGAACAGACCATCAATTGTTCCAGTGTAAAGCTACAGAAAATTCAAACAAGTCCATGAGAGTCAAGGTATGACCTTGACTGGGAGACGAACGGCAGAGAAGGGGGGGAGGGAGAGTCCGGATAAGGCAAGATATGACAAAATAACAATCTATAAATTATCAAGGGCTCATGAGGGAGGGGAGAGCGGGGAGGGAGGGGAGAAAAAAAAGAGGACCTGATGCAAAGGGCTTAAGTGGAGAGCAAATGCTTTGAAATTGATTAGGGCAAAGAATGTACGGATGTGCTTTATACAATTGATGTATGTATATGTATGGATTGTGATAAGAGTTGTATGAGCCCCTAATAAAATGTAAAAAAAAAAAAAAAGAATTGTACAAGCCTCCAATAAAATGATTTAAAAATATATATGACTTTGAGTCTATCCCAACCAAATGTAAAGGCCATCTCAGGAACCGACTTGATGCATTGAACACATAAGACAGACCTGGTGAACCGTGGGAGGGCATCCAGAACATTGTGGACGAAGAAAGCAAAAGATATTAAAGAGAAGAAAGAAAGAAAAGACCAAAGTGGATGTCAAGGAGACTCTGAACCTTGCTCATAATCGTAGAGTAGCTAAAGCCAAGGGAAGACTAGATGAGGTCAAAGAGCTGAACAGAATTTTCAAAGGGCACCCGAAGAAGACAAAGCCAACTAGTATAATGAAATGTGCAAAAACCGAGCGTCAGAAAGACAAAACGAAAGAACACACTCGGCACATCTTAAACGGAGCGAACTCCAGAACTGCCAAGGCTGGAGTTGCAATAGTGAGCGCGCCCATGGGCAGAATACGGAGTTGTGGAGGAAGCGCCACGAGTGGCTGGAAAGAAGGCTCCAGTGCCCGTGCCAGAAGGAATCGGTCGCCCTGCCACCGTTTCAGGAGGCAGCATAGAGCCAGTGGTGCTGGAGGAAGAAGTTCAATCACTGAAGGCATTAGCCAAAAACAAGGCTCCAGAAACTGATGGAACGCGAATGGAAACGCTTCAACAAGCTGATGGAGCACTGGAAGCACTCACTCGTCTCTGCCAGGGAAGTTGGAAGACAGCTACTTGGCCGACTACTGAAAGAGATCTACACTGTACCCGTTGTGACGCAACAGATGCTCACATTGTAGCACAAGATCATGCCTATCACATGCCAGTAACATTCTGCTGAAGATCTCCCACCATGGCTGCAGCAGTAGACTGACAAGGAGGGGCCGGCGGCACAGGCTGCCTTCAGAAGAGGGCGTGGACTGGGCGCTGGCGTCAGATGGAGCGTGGCTGAAAGCAGAGGGTACCAGAAAGATGTTGACTGTGTTTCATTGACGACGCCAATCGTATGGAGAAGCACGGAACCCCAGAACACTTGGTCGTGCTCACGAGGAACTTGGGCACGGAGCTGTGTGAACAGAACACAGACACGCTGCATGTTTTAAAATCAGGAAAGGTGGGCGCCAGGGTTGTATCTGCTCACAGCCCTTATTCAATCTGTGTGCTGAGTAAATCGTCAGAGAAGCTGGATTCTCTGAAGAATGCGGCATCAGGATGGGAGGAAGGCTTATGAGCAACCTGTCATATGCAGATGACACACCCTGTTTGCTGAAAGTGAGGCCCTTGCTGATGAAGACCGAGTTTTGCAGCCTTCAGTGTGGGTTACAGCTCCATGTAAAGAAGACCACAATCCTCACCACTGGACCAATCGGTAACATCATGGTAAATGGAGAAAGTTGAAATTGTCCAGGACTTTGTCTTGCCTGGGTCCTCATGGAAGCAGCAGCAGTCAGGAGATCAAAAGCTGTGTTGCATTACATAAAGCTCTTTAGAGTATTGAAAAGCAAGGATGTTTCTTTGAAGACTATGATGGGCCTGGCCCAAGCCATCAGATGCATGTGGAAGTTGGACTTGAACAAGGAAGGCCATAGAAGAATTTATGCATTTGAATCGTGATGGTGGAGAAGAATATTGAAAACACCATGAACTGCTAAAATAGTGGGTCTCAACCGTCCTGATGCCGCAACCCTTTAATACAGTGCCTCATGCTGTGGTGACCCCCCAACCATAAAATTTTTTTTTTATAAATCATTTTATTGGGGTCTCATACCACAATCCACACATCCATCCATTATGTCAAGCACATTTGTACCATAAAATTATTTTCGTTGCTACTTTATAACTATAATTTTGCTACTATTATAAATCAGGCAACCTCTGTGAATGGGTCGTTCAACTTCCAATGGGGCATGACCCACAGGTTGGGAACTGTTGTACTGAAAGGACAAGCCAACCCCTCTTAGAGGCAGTGTGGCCTAAGTGCTCCTTAGAAGCAAGGGGCAAGACTTCATCGGACATATCTGGACTTGTTTCCAGGAGAGACCAGTCCCTGGAGAAGGACATCGTGTTTGGTAAAGTGGAGGGGCAGGGAAACAGAGGAAGGCGCTCAGCAGATGGACTGACACTATAGCTGCATCGATGGGCTCAAGCACAGGCAGGATTGGGAGGAGGGCAGGACCAGGCAGTGTCTAGTTCGGTTGTGCATAGGGTCGCGATGGGTTGGAACCCAGTCAATGGCAGCTAACAACAATGACAGCGACAGAAGCCAAACATTCTTTTAAAATAACTTCACTGAAATATCATTCAACTGTCCCACGCTGTACTCACGTAAGCCCATGTGCCAATGGTTTTCATTATCTTTGCAGAGTTGGCTACAACCATCACCAACATCTAATTTTAGAACATCCTCATCACCCCCAAAAGGAACCTTAATTCAACAAAGTTTCAGGCTACATGATCAGCACGCAGAAATGTATCATATTTAAGGGACCAGCAATGAACCATTCGAGAAGGAAATTAAGGAAATCACTCCATTTGCAATCGCACCTTTGTTGTGGTGTTATCTGTCAGTGTGTTGTACGGTGATGGCTTGTGTGTTGCAGTGATGCTGGAAGCTGTGTCACTGTATTTCAAATGCCAGCAGGGTCCCCCACAGTGCACACATTTCTGCGGAGCTTCCAGACTAAGAACAGATCACAAAGAAGGAATCGGCTACATTAACATCTATAAGAATAAAATCGTATAATAATAATTTATGAATTATGAAGGTTTCATGAGGGAGGGGTTGTGGGAGGGAGGGGGGAAATGAGGAACTGATACCAAGGGCTCAAGTAGAAAGTAAATGTTTTGAGAATGGTGATGGCAACAAATGTACAAATGTGCTTGACACAATGGATATATGTATAGATTGTGATAAGATTGTATAAGCCCCAATAAAATGATTTTTTTAAAGAATAAAATCCTTAGGAGTAAATTAAACTAAGGAGGTGAGCAAGTTGAACATTACTGAGAAAAATGAAAGAACTGAGTAAATAGAAACACAGTCTATGTGCATGGATCAAAAGACTTAATATTGCGATGCCAACATTACATAACGCAATTTAAAGACCCAACGGCATCCCTATCAGAAGTCCAGCAGCCTTTTTTGAAGTCATGGAAATGTCTTCCCTCAAATTCATATGGAATTGTCATTTTGAAAGTGAAGACTAGGATTCACAGTTCCCAATTTCACAACGTACAACCAAATGGTTAGACGCAGTCGCGATAACTTCCACTCCTAGTGCCCGTGTACAATAGAACAAAAAAATACCACTGCCTGGCCCGGTACCACCCTCACAGTCGCTGCTGTGCTTAAGGTCATAGTGTAGACACGGTGTCGACCCATTTCCTTGAAGGTCTGCGTCTTTACTGACCCTCTACCCAGCTACAGAAATCCAAGCGGTGTGGTGCTGGTGTAAGACTAGCAGGTAGACCAAGCGGACAGAAATGAGAGTCTGGAAAGAGACTCGCATATCGAGGGTTCAGCGGATGCTCAACAAAGGTGCTAAGTCCACACAATGAGGGAGAGAATCATCTCTTCAATAATAGAAGATTGCTGTACACAAAAGAATTGAGCTAGCTTCACACCACACCCAAAAATCGACTCCAAACAGATCAATGACCTGAATATAAGAGCTATAACTAAGTATCTTAGAAGAAAACATAAGGATCCTTAAGAACTTAGACTCTTGATATGAGATTAAGATCATGAACGTCAAGAGAAATAATAGATCACTTAAACTTTGCCTACTTGTTAAACATTCTCCGTGCAGTGAGGCCAGCCAGAGTGTGAGTCGTGAGCCTGTACTTGGTATGGCTGCACGGGCACCAGACTCTCTCATCTCACCAGCTCCTCCGGTGGGTGCCGGGTGGACCGGGAGAGTTAACATGTCTGCTTGCAGTGAGGCCAAGGTGGGGAGCAGAGCTCCTTGACCTCCAGGGACACAGGAGAGGAAGCAGACCCTCCCTCAGGGGCCTGGGGGACAAGCACAGTGGGCCTCTCCTCTGAGGACTCCACATTATCTTGAGGAGAGCGTGCAAACTCGCCACAAGATGGTCAGCACCCCAGCCTATTTGTCCGGCCTTCTCTGCCTTCCTACTTCCCCATGCTCCCTCTGCCCTACTCGAATCTCTATCCACCCAATTTCCTGGACACACCATTGGGCTTCGTGCGGCTGGTGTCCCCACCCACTGGCAAGCTGTTCCTGCTCTGGGACACTCTGGAATGCTCCCCATTGGCGCCTCTGGCTGGGGACTTTCTGAGCCCCAGACCCAGCTGGGCCCCCTCCGTGAAGGGTCTTCTGACCCCTCTGGACAGTCAGTGGGAGCTCCTCCTGCTGAGGGCTGACCCCAGCAGGTCATAATATCCATCGACTTGTCTAGATGAGTTCATTGGTAACCTCCCCGATTCCCACAGGAGAGCATAGGGGGCCCCCAGAAAGTATGTGTTGATGATGCAGGAACGACTTCCCTGCTAACCAGTAAGGCCTTCAAGAACTAGGTGGGGGTGGTGGGTCCCCCGTGGGAAAAAAAAAAAGAACTTGGCCAGCAGGTGGCTTCTCTTGGTGTAATTCCCAAATAGCACCCCTGTCCCTTTGTGGGGGGTCAGACACAAGGCGCCTGCTCAATTCCCTTGACTTGGAGCCCTCTGGGAAGGGTGTCCACCTGTGGGGAAACCCCCCTATGCCCAGAGGTGATGCAGTCCACGCTGGTCCCCAAAGTTGGTCTTTCCCCCTGAGGCTTGTTCATCTAAGCCAAACCTTGTAAACCTCTCTGTACTTCCCCTGGGCTTTGAAAGGCCCCCACAACCCATCTCCCCACCCTGAGCAGCAGAGAACTGTGGGATGTTGGTCTCTAACAAAAGCAAGTGTAATAAAGGAACATACACTTGGACAGAAGCCTGCATTTATTTTTTAGGAGCTTTGGCTCATCCATCTTTCCACTCTCAACCTGCTCTGAAGGATCCCAGTGGCACATTGGGTCAAGAGCTTGGCAATTCAGCAAAAGGTCAGCAGTTCAAATCCACCAGCTGCTCTGGCTGCGGAAGCTGTGGCAGTCTGTTTCCATAAAGCTTTACAGCCCTGGAAACCCTGCGGGGACAGTTCCACTCCGTCCGACAGAATCATTCTTTAGTTTTCAGACTAACCTGCTTGGAGCTGATAGCTGTTCTTCCGGACAGACTGGAATTTGGACTTCTAATAGCGTCTGCTGTTTGCAAGGTCTCCCCAAACTTTTGTGCTGAGGAGGTGGAAGCGGCCAGATGTCTACCTTCAGTGGGTCTCTCTGAGGTAGTAGGGCAAGGGCTGGGGCAGAGTCTGATTTAACAGACTCTAGATGGATGCTGGTTACAACAGGAGAGGCAAGGCTGCCTGCCACCCAGGAGACCAGGCCATCCTCTGGGAGTCCTGGGAGGCAGGATGTCCTGGGTGCCCGAGCTCCAGAGCTCCGGATGCTTAATCAAACAAACAGCACGAGCCCTGGGTGCCTTGGTAGTACGAGTGCAAACAGAAAGCTGTGGTAAGTCCCTCTATACCAGCTCCAGCACATAGTAGGTGCTCAGTATGGGCTGCACTCCCTTGGGCTTCCCAGGCTGGCTTAGATGCCAGGACTGGCATGATCTGTGGCCCCCAAAGGCAGGCACTGCTTGCTCCCCTGGGCTGGCATTCCCATCCACAAGCTGCCACCTTCTCCTGGGAAAGTACAGACTGGAAGAGAGCCCAAGCCCAAAGCCCAGGCTCCGGGGGTGGGGTGGGGTGGGGGTGGGGATGGCTTGACACACTATGCCCATATTGCCTGGAGAGCCAACAGCCTCCTTGAAGCAGGTGAGGGGCTGATCTGAGGAAGCCCATTCCTGTAACCATGCCAGGTCCAGGGGAGGGGAGGGCAGCTGGACACACACAGAGAGGCAGCCAGCACTGCCATCCCTGCTTCCCCTCCTCCCCCCAGCCCTGAGGGAGGGTCAACCCTTGGTCCAGAAGGAGATCTCCCCTCCGGGAACAGAAGTCTGGGGGCTGCACCACCTGGACCTTAGACTGGAAAGTCCTTGTCTTGCTTGCCTCTGCGGGATGGGGGTGGGGGTTCTGAGGGGGCGGGGAGTGGGGGGTGCCCTTCCAGTTGGCTCATGACTTTCATTGTCAGGTTTCTTTCCAGGTGACCAAAGGCATTGTAGAAGACAGATGGACAAGGTGGAGGCTGGGGTGCTGCAGGGGCTCCTTCCCCAATCCAAGCTTAGGGATGTGCAGGGCCCTCCCCACCCTCCAGCCCCCACCCCATCTCTCTGCAGCTCCCAGCCGGGCTTGCTGTCCCGGGCTGCGGGCCTGGCCCCTCTGGAGGCTCCCTGGGCACGGGGCGCAGCGCCAGGCCCTTGCTGGGCCGCGCTGCCCTGGGCGTCTGGAAGAGGACGGTGCGGGCAGAGGGCGCGGTCCCCGAGGCCGGCATCGCCGCGCGGGCGATGTGACCAGTGCGCCCCCCGCCCCCCGAGTCCCGGCACAGCCCCCGGCGCCGCCCCGCCCCGGCCGCCCGGCCCGCCCCCGGCCCCGCCCGCGCCGCCCGCCAGACCGCGCCGAGGAGCCGCCGCCATGGGCCGGGCCCCGCCGGGCGCGCGCCAGTCGCCCGGCTCCGGCCCCCCCGCGCCGCCGCCGCCGCCGCCGCCCGGGCCTCCCGGCCGCCGTGCCCGCGCCCTGGCGCTGCTCGGAGCCCTGCTCGCCGCGGCCGCCGCGGCCGCCGCCGCCCGGGCCTATGCCCAGCACGCCGAGGCCCAGGCGGCCGCGCGGCAGGTCGGCGCGCTCGCGGAGAGGGTCGGGCCTGGGGATGGCCAGGGACGGGGCGCGACTGGGGACGGTGGGTGGGTGGGGGCGTGGGGCGGGATGGGAAGTTGGCCACCAGCTTACAAAGGGAGCGGAACGAGGGAGAAATGGAGTCGGGGTGAGGTCCGGAAGAGGGTGGACGGAGGGAGGAGGCTGGCCCCCAGGGGCTGTCTGAGGACAGGCCATCAGCCAAGGAGCAGCAGAGAGCTGCTCGAGTCGAAGGAAGCCCCGGGGACCTACGGTGCCATTTCTAGGACACCAATGACCCTGGCAAGACACGTGGACAGGAAGGGACAGGGGTAGGGGACTGTCAGGAGAGGGGGGCAGAGTTGCAAGGACGCAGGGAGGGGGGTGACGGGGCTGGTCCAGAGTGAGGGTGAAGGCCCAGAGTGAAGTGGGGCCAGTTGTGTCCGCGCGGGGAGCTGAGCGCATCGTGGGGGCAGGCACGGCGGAGCAGAGCTGGCCAGGTCAGATGGAACAGACTGGGGGCAGGCGCTCAGAGAGCCTCCCTCAGTGCGAAGCAGGGGCCAGGAGAGGCAGCGTGGGGGCTCTGAGGGCACTTTAGAGATGACATTTGGGCAGTGGACTGGGAGGTACCACCACCTCTCTCGCCAGGGGCTGGCGGCAACTGCCCATTGGGGGTCAGCGAGACTGGGGGACCCAGCTGGTGCTCAGGCGTGCCCTCCCTTCCCCACAGGACTCGGCGCTGAAGGCCCTGGGGACAGATGGCTTCTTTCTCTTCTCCTCCCTGGACACAGACCAGGACATGTACATCAGCCCTGAGGAGTTCAAACCCATCGCCGAGAAGCTGACAGGTACCAGGAGCGGCTGGGCCAGGGAGGCGGGCCCCAAGCAGTGTCCTCAGGCTCTCAGTGGTGCCCTTAGAGCAGCCTGGCGCAGGAGGAAGATGCTGGACTCTGGTGCCTTCCCGCTCCCCCAGGGCTCCGCTTCAGCCCTCCTGGGGCCCCTGCTTTCCCTCCCAGCAGGAGTAGTGGCGCCTTAATCTTCACAGTTCCCCTGGGAGATAGACAGTTGGGAACACCGAGGTCTCGGAAGCTAACCACCTCGCCTGCTAGAAAGGTGCAGAAGCAGGATTAGAACTGGAGCCATCTGGCTCCAGGGGCCCGTGCTAAACTCACAGCTCTAAGACTGAATCCTGGGTTAGGCAGAGTTCACTAGAAAAACAAATGCAGAGACACTCATAGATGTTTAAGAAAGGGCTTTATATCGGGAAGTAGTTATATATATCGAGAAGCCATCCCAGCCCAGTCCAACTCAAGTCCATAGGTCCAACACTAGTCCATCAATCCCTCCTCAGACTCACGCAGCCACATGCAGTGATGCAGAATGCAGGAAGATCGCAGGCCGGTGGGTACAAAGTCCTGTGGATCCAATGGTAGTGGCTGCATTTCAGGGCCCTTGGCAATCAGGGTCAGCCAGCAGGAAAGTGAAGGCAGAGAGGGGGCAGTGCCCAGAACCTTCCTTATGAGAAGGCCACTCCCACAAGAAGGCACCATCAGGCTGTGACCTGATTGACAGGCTAAACTCGACCCCTGCACTTTTATACATCTCCAAGTAGACATGAACTTATGTAACTACCACAAAGCCCTGTCTGCTAACCCAGAGTGGGCCGTTCAGGCTCGCCCTGGAATTCTATGGAGAAAGACAGTCTGTTTCTGGAAAGACAGCCTAGCCAACTGTACTGGGCCAGTTCTAGCCCATCGTGTGGGGTCACGGTGAGTCCGAATCAACTCGGGGTACACAATTCTTATTAAGTACATTAAACTCTGCTTCGGTGCTGTCTGGGAGCTTTGTACGGGGCTGCTAACCATGCGGTCAGCTGTTTGAAACCACCAGCTGCCCCTCAGGAGAAAGATGAGGCTTCTACTCCCATAACCAGGGACAGGGTCCCCGTGAGTCGGGACGGACTAGATGGCAGTGAGGATCTCAGACTCCCACCCTTCCTTGTGAGCTGTGTTTGCTGAGATGGAATCAGCTACTTCCCGTCAATCCTGCAAAGATGGGAAGAGGAACAACTCTAATGAATTATAAAACGTTTGCTTTTCTAAGTTTCTTATCTGCCCCTCACTTCATCCAGATCCTTTACCTTTACTTCCCTGTAACGTCTTTATTTATTTTTAATAAATCATTCTATTAGGGTCTCTCACAGCTCTTAAAACAATCCACACATCAATTGCATCAAGCACATTTGTACGTATCTTGCCATCATCATTTCCGAAACATTTTCTTTCTACTTGAGCCCTTGGTATCAGCTCTTCTTCCCCTCCCCCCTTCCTCCCCCACCCTCACAAACGCTTGATAATTTAGAAATTATTTTATTTTAATATTTTACACTGCTGTCTCTATTCACCCATGTTTCTGTTGTTCGTCTCCCTGGGGAAAGGGTTGTATGTCGATCATTGTGATCCGTTACGCCTTTTTCCCCTTCTTCTTCCACCCGCCCTCCTACCTCATTATTGGTCCTGAGGGGCTTCTGGGTCCTGGATTCTGTGTGTGTGTCGAGAGTTCTTATCTGTACCAGTGTGCATGCTCTGGTCTAGCAAGATTTGTAAGACAGAACTGGGGACATGACAGTGGGGAGTGGTGGGGGAAGCATTAAAGAGCTAGAGGAATGTTGGGTGTTTTGTCAGTGCTATATTGCAGCCTGGCTGGCTTGTCCCATCCTGTGACCCTTCTGTGAGGGGATGTCCAATTGTTTACCGATGGACTTTGGGTCTCCATTATGACCTCACCCTCATTCACATCAAAATGGTTGTTTGGGGGTCTTCTGATGCTTGATACCTGATCCCACCAACACCTTGTGATCACACAGGTTGGTGTGCTTCTTCCATGTGGGCTTTGTTGCTTCCCTGCTAGATGGCCAGTTGTTTAGCTTCAAGACTTTAGACCCCAGACGCTAGATCTTGTACTAGCCAGGCACCATCAGCTTTCTTCACCACCTTGCCTTAGGCACCCATTTTCTCTTCAGCAATCATGTCGGGAAGGTGAGCATCACAGAATGTCAGGTTATTAGAATAAAGTGTTCTTGTGTTGAGGGAAGACTTGAGCAGAGGCCCAACATCAGCCTGCTACCTCAATACTTAACATATAAATGTATGGTATGTACACGGACCTATATCCCTATTGTTATAGCTTAATATATTTACATGTGGACATGCCTATATTTAGACCTCTGAACATGTATTTTGCCTCCTAGTTCTTTCCTCTCTTTCCTTTTACTTTCCTCCTTTCCCACCATCACATTCAACCTTCATTTGGCTCTCTGTACTTCCTCTCAGCTACATTGCATTTGATTGAACCCCACCAGGCATTCTATGCCCTCCTCGCCCTTGATTTTAGATCTCTTGTTGGTCCCTTGTCCCTGGATTTGTTGGCTCCTCTCCCCCTTACCCGCTTACCCGTGCCCCCGCCCCCACCCTCCGCCTTTCCTCTCCCCTGTCCCGTTGTTTTCTCCTTGGGATTGTCGATCCTGCCTATCTTACATAGATAGACAAGGAGGGAGGGGGGAAAGCCTATGACTAGTTCCCAGTCTATCTGCTGACCCTTATAAATGTTTTCTGATGCTGTGCCAAGCCCTGCCCCTGAGCCCATAATCAACTTTCGGAGTTCCTTGGTGGCTTTGCCCCCTTGCTGCTCTGTTGCACTCCCTTCACGTTCTACCTGGTGGTGAGGGGGGGCGGTGGTCAGTACAGACACAGTTCCCACACTGTGCGTCTGGTGCTGCACCTGTAGCACTGTGAGTCAGGGAGGGGACATCATGTCTTGTGGGGAGGCCGACCCACGGTCCTTTCTGTGCATTGGCTGCTCCAGCTGGGAATGTCGTCCTCAAAACTTGGTGGGCCAGGATTCTGCCCACTCTCTCTCTCCTGTAACTTCTTGTGAGGTGTCTTGGCCTGATTTTGGACAAGCTGGTTGCCCAGCTTGCCCAGGGTAGGTAAGTCAGTGGCTGAGAAAGGCTAGCTAGAACAAGAGACCCAGCTGTTCTCGGCCCCATACAAATATGAGACAGCATGGCGGGCTTTCTGTGTTTCAGAGCATGTGTCCCGCAGGTCAGCCACACACTGGCCGGGTGACCTGTTGTCACTGCCAGCAGAGGAAGGTCAAGTGGGAAATGTAATTGGCTGGAGCGGGTAGGTGTCAGCGGCTCTATGTGGCAGTCTGTGCTGTCAAGAAAGCAGACAGGCTGGTGACCAGGTCATCCCCTAGTGGATTTGCTTTTACATCTTCCTGTTATTTTGCATCCCTTTTTCCAACCACCTCCCCCAGCTACCTCCTTATCCTGCTCCTTGGCCCCAGGAACCAGAACTCCCGCAGAATGGCATCCTGGTGGGGCTGGCTGCCTTGAGGGCCCTTGCCGTTTTCATCCTCATAATTATTCTTCTCCAACAGAGCAGAGGAATGCCTCGCTCCGTGCCCCCCAAGGCCGCTGCGTGTGCAAGGCATGGCTGCCGCGCTACCCTCCAGCTGACTGCTCGCACGGCTCCCCGCTGCACAGAGCAGAGCGCCCTCTGGGGTTTCGGAGGCTACCTGTACTTCTAGGAGCAGAAAGCCTCATCTTTCTCTCCAGAGGTGGCTTCAGGGTTTGAACCCCCAACCTTGGGGTTGGCAGCCCACCCCTTAACCCACTGTGCCACTGAGGATCCTCCACAAGACCAAGTACTAGGAAATCAAAACACTGAAAGAAAAGGCGGGGGGCGGGGGGAATATCCAAGCAGGAAAAGAAATATGAGTGTTTTTGAATTTGTGCATTCCAGTTAATTTTTTTTGTACATTGCTTACAATGAACAAATATAAGTCAGGGAATAACATTTTTATTTTAAAAAAAACGCCACAGGGAACTGTGACAAGCTGGCTGTCATTATTAATAATTGCCTGTTGTAACAATGAAATCATGGAACATGCAAGGCAGATTGATCACCCTGCCCACTGCTGCTCCTGCCCTCCCAGGGTTCCAGGGGCGGCTTCGCGCACGGACTTACAAATTCAGGGATAGCAGTGTTTCTTTAGAGCCGGGCGCGCGTCTGGAGTCCCTGCGAAGTGCTAAGTAGCTGTGCTGTGTCCTCATTCTAGGACAAACGCCCTGCCACCAAGTCCACTGCGACTCAAGTTGATGCCAGTCACCCTACAGGACAGGGTCGAACTGCCCCTGGGGTGTCTGAGACTGTCGCCCTTTCTGGGAGTAGAAAGCTTCACCATTCTCCCGAGCAGTGATGGGTAGTTTTGAACCGCTGACCCTGTGATCAGGAGTTTAACATGGTACCCCTAGGCCCCCAAAGCTCCTGGAGGTAGAATCTGGACACCTGCCATTTGAAAGGACATTCTAGCTGGTTTGGTGACTCCTGGGTAAACCCGCTGCCGATGAGTCAGTTCCCACTCACAGGGCATCTATAGAACAGAGGAAGCCAAGACTAAATCTTTGCAGACTGCCTGGTGGGTTCGAACGTTGAACCTTTCTGTTAACACCCCGATGCTTTTACCCACTGTGCCACTGGGACTCCAGGTGAGCCAGTCGATCAGCAAACCCCAGGTCTCATCTGCATCACACACCGGGCTTGACCCATAGTGTGCAATGGGCTCTGCTTTCCCCTACGCCTTGCTAGTCTCTCCCTTCCCACCCGGGAGGTCCCAGTGTCAGCTTCTCAGGAAGAGAGCTGAGAAATCGAGCATGCCCGCTGCCAATCTGGCCCTCCTTGCACAGATGGGCAAAGCGGTGGGCCCTGGTGGGAAAGGGGCAGCCCAGGGTCACCCAGAAAATCCAAGAGGCCAGGCTGATCCCTCTTTGCTACCAGAGAGCTGGCTCTGTCCCTTGCTGCCCTCGGCCACTTTGATGCTCTGGCCCGAGTCCCTCTTGGAGTGGTTGCTTGTTTTCCCACGGGGCCTGGGCCAGGGCCGGGAATGGCTTCATGTCTCTGTGAGTCATAATGAAAAACAAGAGGCTAACCGGCTCGCCCCATTGTTGCAGCCGTTAGTGGTCATAGGTGCCGACTCTCAGGGCAGGGTTGAATTGTGCTCTGCAGGGCAGTCAAGGTGGGAACCTCTCAGAAGTACCTTGCCAGGCCGGGCTGCCCAGGCCCCTCCAGGTGGGTTCCAGCCCACAACCTTTCTGCTTGTCGCTTAGCACTGAACTGTTGATGCCACCCAGGGAACCTCGGTTTGCCCGCAAGGCCAGGAAATGGAGCCACTGAGGGCTGGGTGGGTGGTGCCGGCCCAGTAGGTTCTCTCTGTGGTGCACCTGCACTGCCGTCACTAAAAACTCACCGCCACGGAGCCAAAGCCGACTCCCGGCAACCCTACAGGACAGGGTAGAACTGCCCTGTGGGCGTCCGAGACTGTGACTTGGCGTTACAGAAAGTGCAGAACGCCCATCTTCCTCCCGAGGAATGGCTGGTGGTTTCGAACTGCTAGCCTTTTGCAGTTAGCTGTCCAACTCGGAAGCAGGCGCCTGTGGCGGGCCCAGCACTGCCCGATCGCAGACCCCCTGGAGCATGAGGGGAATGGAGGCCACGGGACTAGCCTGTTCTCTGAGGAAAAGGACCCCAAGTTCTAATATAGTTTAGAGACCTCTTTGGTAACTCTTCAACTGAACCAGGTCATCCTGATGAGGGGACCAGACCACCTGCATGAGGCCATGGAGGTCCAAAGGAAGGGAAGCCATGCTAAGGACAGAACGTGGAGGCAAAGGAAGTTCATCACGAACTCATGACTGGCAACAGGTCAGGTCATGGCTGTGGCCGGCGAGACGACCGGCAGGGAAGGGGTGTGCTTGGGGTTCACAGCCTCTCGCACGTTCAAAACACTCCTGTGCTAGTCTGGGTACGTTAAAGAAACAGCCACAGAAACTCATGGATAAGAGAGCGTTTTATATAAAGGTCAACTGTGCATCAAGAAAGCATCCCAACCCAGTGCTGCCCAAACCCACAAGTCCAACACTAACCCATATGGCCAAAACCAATCCACAAAGTCCTCCATCTCACAGAACAGGCGCAATGATACCGACTGCAGGAGGGAAATGGAGCCAATGAATGTGTAAACATCTCAGCACTGGCAGGGGTCTCCACATGGGTGCTCTGGGCACCCAGGGCTGCATCGGGGTAGGTCCATGTAGCTTCTTGGGGATGTCTTGCAGGAAGTCGGCCTTGCAAGCTGAAGCAGGAACTGCTAAGGCAGCTGCACCCTGATGTGACCATCATAAAACAAGAGACCCGAGAACAAGAAAGGCGAGGCTCACCAAGCCATTTATCCCTCCATCCATCAATTAACCCCACATGTGTTTATTGGCCACGTTGGTACAATAAACTACGTCAACTCCCCACGAGGGGTGCTGGCCCCCTCCACCACCTGCATGGCTGGGCCTCTTTGCCACTGGCCCTGGCACCCCAGTTTCCCCTTAGGGCAGATGCAGGCAGGTCCCTGGGGGAGGCTGGGCCTGCAGGGCTGGCTGAGAGGCGTTATCCCCTTGCAAGCACTCTGCCCGAGGGTCACGCTTCCTTTGTGGCCAGCTAATGGTCGGAGTGAATTTCATGGAGCCTGAAGTTAAGCCAAGACTCAAAATGCAGTTAGGGCTTCCCCTGTAAACGGTGGCCGTCCCCTAACCAAGTGCTTCGAATCGGGGCGTGGCACCCCGCCTTGCTGCAGCCAGCCTGACATATAGAAAGACCCCAGTGGGAGTCAGATGAATCAGATGGGCACCCCCGCTCAGGGACTGCCCCCACCCTGAAAGCTCACTCTTGCCTGAATCAGGCAGAGTGTGGTCCAGGTTTTCCCTGCAGGTCCAGAGCTAAGCCCTCTGTACGTAGATTGTCTGATTTAATTGCTTCTTGGATTTTGGGCTGACACCAAGTGTAGATCATCTCATTTACTCCTCATCACAAACCACTGGCTAGTGGTCCCCCAGCCTGTGAGCGGTGGGGGCTGGGCTCGGAGGGCAGGCCCTTCCGCAGAAGCGGGTGGTGGTAGAGCGGACACTGGGATCCTGACCCCTCGCTCCCTGGCTGTGCGACCTTGGGAAGTCCCCACACCTCTCTGAGCCTGCACGTTCTCATTTCTGCACCAGGTGGACAGCAGCCTTCTCGCCGTCGCCACAGGGCTAGAGGGAAACTCTCAGGACTCCTGTCGGGCCTGCCTTTACCGGGAGCCTGGCGCCCTTCACCCCCAGGCCAGGGTGGTACCGGAGCTGGTGGGGAGGGGCTTCGGCAATCTGTCTCCTAGGGTCAACTCCTGCGAGCAGCTACGAGGATGAGGACGAGGAGCTGCCCCCGGACCCCAGTGAGGAGACGCTCACCATAGAGGCCCGATTCCAGCCTCTGCTCCCGGAAACCATGACCAAGAGCAAAGACGGGTTCCTGGGGGTGAGTGCAGGGTGGGCAGGATGGGGGTCAGCAACCTGGGTCACTGGGGTGCACTCGGTCCTGTCCCCCTCCCTCTCTTCCTAGCTGTCCACTATGTCACCAAGTGTCCACTATGCTCACAGTCGGAGGGAGGGGACAGAAGAGAGCACACAGGAGCCTCTAAGCTCTGGAGGTGGCAGGATGGCATCCTGGAGGGAGTGGCAGCTGACAGAAGCCGACAGACATGGAAGGCTTAGCCTGGTGACCACAGGAAGGGGACAGCGCCCCAGGAGAGTCTATTCCAGCACTTCCGGGGGGATGACAATGATTGCCTTCTGCAAGGCCCTGTGCCCCAGCCCAGAGTTTCTTGTCCCGGGCATCTATACCCAGGCCCTGCCTGAGACCTGGCCCCTGCTCTGTGCCTTCTCCGAGGGGCAGGTACTCATTGCCTGATGGTTGCTGCCTCCTGGGAATGGAACCTGCTGCACCCCTGAGGGTGGGCCCAGGGTCTGACCTCTGCCTGCTGGCCCGTCAGACAGCGGGCTCCAGAGGCCTCTTGCCAGAATGGGGCAGTCCGCCCAGCATCAGGGTCCCCTGGGGGCTTCCTCTCCCCCTACTCAGAGCTGTCCCCCCTCCCTCATCAGGCTTCCTGCCAAATCCAACCTCTGCCCTCCTCGTCGGGACTGTGGGTCCCGGGAAGGAGACTGGTGAGGCTGGCGGGGAGGGGGCAGTCAGGGCTGTGGTGCCCAGCTTGGTCTTTGGGTATACAAGGAAGGCAAACAGGCACTCGTGTGGCCTGGGAGCCTTCTGGCTGAGGAGAGGCAAGTGGCGAGCAGGAGAGGGACATGAGCCCCGGCCCTGGCAAGACAGTGTGACTGTGTCACCAGGGAGCAGGAAGCTCCCTGGGCTTCCTCCCCACCCTGGGCTCTTGGGAGACCCCACCTAATGCTGGGCCACAGCAGTGGCAGTGGGTGTCGGTGGACCTGGTTCTTTAGCAGTGGGTTTCCAGGCCTTTCTGCCGAGGTGCTTGTAGGTAGAGTCCAATGGCTTACCCTTTGGTTAGCCACCAAGCGTCTTCCTTGTTTCCACCCCCACAAGCGAGGGGACCCCAAGGTCATGGTTGCCAGTGTCCCCAAGCTCTGGCTTTGCCCCGACCCAGGTCTCCCGCCTGGCCCTGTCTGGTCTCCGTAACTGGACCACCGCAGCCTCACCAAGTGCAGTGTTCGCAGCCCGCCACTTCTGGGCCTTCCTGCCGCCCCGGGGCCCTGTGGCACTTGGGGAGCCCTGGTGGATCATCCCCAGCGAGCTGAGCGTCTTCACCGGCTACCTGTCCAACAACCGCTTCTACCCGCCACCGCCCAAAGGCAAGGAGGTGAGGCCAGGGCCCCTCTGCCCCCACCCAGGTCCAGCCGGGCCACCAGACCCCCACAGCAAGCCTCCCAGACTGCCCTGCCCCCACCAGGCTCAGACTTCTCCTGGGCCAGCAAACCCACCTAGCTCTGTCCCCTGCCCAGGTCATCATCCATCGGCTCCTGAGTATGTTCCACCCTCGGCCTTTCGTGAAGACCCGCTTCGCCCCCCAGGGTGCTGTCGCCTGCCTGACAGCCATCAGTGACTTTTACTATACCATCATGTTCCGGTCAGTGGGCCCCACAGCCCCCATCCCTGCCTCCCACCTGGGACAGGGACCCCAGGCACTAAGAGGGCACCGAGGGAAACGAACAAGACAGCAGCCCCCCAGCTCCACCACATCCCCCCAGTGGTCTTGGGCGAGCCGCTTTGCCTTCTGCGCCTCGGTTTCCTCACGGTGCCTGTGGGGGCTCCGGTGAGGGAAGGGATGCAGGGCACTTAGCACAGGTCTAGTGGCCTTGGATGCGTCACCAAGACAGAAGAGGGTGACAGCTCCCTGGGGTGCCAGGTCACGCACACCCTGGAAAGGCTGTGGGAACCCAGTGCGTGGTCAAGGCACGGTCCCCAAGGAGGTGGCCTGAGGACTGGGCCAGGGTGGGGGTGGGGGGCTGCTCTGGAGGGCATTGTGCTCTTTCCCTGGCCCCCTGCTGCTTCCCTCCAGGCTCCCCTAGCTTCCAGCCCCAGATCCCCAGCCTCCGTGGGAGGGGGGCTATGAAGAAGGAAGTGGCCAGCAGGGCTCTAGCCTAGTAGGGGCTCTGCCCACAGCCGGTGTCTCCCTTCACAGGATCCATGCAGAGTTCCAGCTCAGTGAGCCGCCCGACTTCCCCTTCTGGTTCTCCCCCGGCCAGTTCACTGGCCACATCGTCCTCTCCAAGGATGCCACCCACGTCCGTGACTTCCGGCTCTTCGTGCCCAACCACAGGTGGGAGCTTTGGCCCAGCCCCACCCCTAGCTCCAGGCACCTGGAAGCCAGGAGTCCCCCAGGGCCCCTACAGTCTGCTTCCCAGAGCCACACCTCTTGGAGGTACCCGCAGCTGTTGCCTGCCCCACACCCCCACCGATGTGATCACCCCAGCCACGTGTGATCTTACCAGCACACCTTTCCCAGGTGCTGTGTGGTCCCAGCACAGGTGCAAACAGACCCTTCCTGCCTTCACACCACAAATCCACATCCTAGGCCACCTCATGCCAACCCCTGGGCGGGAACCTTGCTAGTCAGGCCCCGAAAGCTTCCCAGAGAAAGTGACAGCGATGCAGACCCCTGTGGGGTGAGGGGGCTAACACAAGCCAAAGCCTGGGGATAGACCCCTTCAGCCTGCCGGCACTACCCCAGAGCCTCAGGGCTTCTGGGGTGATGTGATGCCAGCTGCCCATGGCCTTCGTGGCCTGTTCTGGACCAGCTGGGTGTCAGGGGAGCAGGGCACCCAGAGGACCCAGTTCAGGCTTTCTAGACCCTTCCCAGCAATAAATGGCCCACCGTCAGTCTCAGCCTTGCCATCCATGTGTGGACCGTGAGGCTGTAGGCAAGAGCCAGTTTGTCCAGGCCTGTCTCCTCATCTGCCCGAGGGAGGCCCACTCCTGGCCGGTCTCGCCCACTAGACGTCCAGGCAGGGAAAGCTGCCCAAGATCAGATGTGGCTTCTCCCACTCTCTGCCGAGGGAAAGGAGGGGTCCATGGGGCCCAGCCAGGGCTGGGGAGAAGGCCGTCCGCCAGGCACAGCTGTCTCCAGCCCACTGCTGTTGGAAGGGCTGTTGGAATGGGCTGGACGTGATGGAGAGGGGCTGCCCTCACCCGCCACCCCTACTGCCAGAGGTGGAATTGATCAGTCCTAGGGCTCCCCCGTGTGGCCAATCCTCAGATTGCATGTGGTCAGACCAGGCTTCCTGCTGCCATGAGTCTTTCCAGCCAGTGCCCCCTGTGCCATGTGGAGGGCTCTGATGACATCCTGCCATGCACCCCTTTGTCCCTCCCCACGCCATTTCCAGATCTCTGAACGTGGACATGGAGTGGCTGTACGGGGCCAGTGAGAACAGCAACATGGAGGTGGACATCGGCTACATTCCCCAGGTAAGCACTCGGAGCCCAGCCCTTGGCCTCTAGGCTGATCCAGCTGCCAGGGACCTCAGCTGGCTAGGAGCTCAGACCTGCCATCTGTGCCTGCCCACAGTGCCCCGGGCTAACTGGGGCCTTGGGGAGCACCAGGCAATAGAAGGATCCCTGGCCATGCACAGTGGTCCCTCCCGACTCACGGCACAGCCTCTGCCAAGGCCCTGCCCTGCCCTGGGCCTCCGCCTCCCCATCGCTCCGGCGTGAGGGTGCCTCTAGACCTCCTGCTCTGACACCTCCCTCCCCACCAGATGGAGCTGGAGGCCAGGGGCCCCTCAGTGCCCTCGGTGATCCTGGACGAGGAGGGCAACAGGATCGACAGCCACTTGCCCTCGGGGGAGCCCCTGCCCTTCGTGTTTGAGGAGATTGAGTGGCGGCAGAAGCTGAGCTCTGAGGAAGCCGCCCGACACCTGGAGGTGGCCATGTATCCCTTCAAGAAGGTGCGGCCAGGTGGGGCAGGTGCTGGGGCCAGGGTCCACGGTGCCGAGACTGGGATTGGGGGGTATCAGGTGGGCAAGAGATGCTGGCATGCACACAGTTGGCTGTTAAGGGCATCTCTCCCTTCTCCCTGTACGGCCCAGGCTGGTGTTGGGGGAACCCCCAGCCCCCACCCACCTATGCCTTGCTCTCAAATGCACTCTCACATGCCCACCCATACTCTCACACACATACACACACACACCCTCTACACTCAGAATCCCTGAGTGGGACCTAGACTCAGCAGTGTCTGTCTGTCTCGGCATGGCCCCAGGTCAGCTACCTGCCATTCACCGAGGCCTTCGACCGAGCCCAGGCTGAAAACAAGCTGGTGCACTCTATCCTGCTGTGGGGGGCCCTGGACGACCAGTCCTGCTGAGGTGAGGAGACCCGCCCATTCCCAGGGGCACCCGGAGAGGCATTGTATGCTGGAAGTGCAGTGGGCTCCAAGCCAAAAGGGATTTGGGGCCACACCCATAGGGCAGGGCATACTCTGAGCCCGGAGATACTCCCTAAAGAGCCCTGATAGCCTGGTTCAAATCCCAGCTTGACCAGCTCCTATAGTGAAAAGCAGATCACATGCCCACCCCCCGAGGGTGGCTGGGAAGTGGTGTCTACAGAGAAAGAGAGAGCTGGGTTTGTGTTCACTTGTTCAGAATGTCCCCAGAGGGCAGGTTCTCTGGGCAGCCAGTGGTGGGTACTGGGTGACCTGCACTCAGTCACTCATCAAACACATTTCTGGGACTTGCTGGACGCCCAGCCTGGCTGGAGGGCTGGCGCCAGGGCGTGGGAGCATGCAGTGCAGTGCAGAAGCCAGCCACCGCACAAGTCACCCGAGTGCCGTGAGTGCTGACAAGGCGAGGTCCGGAACCATGAGTGTCTAGCTAGGGGGTCAGGGAGGACATGTAAGTTGAGGCTTTGAAGGATGAGTAGGAGTTTGGTAAGTGACAGGAAGAAGAGTGTTCCAGACAGAGGACCTTGAGGCTCCATGGATTTAAAGAGCTGTCACGATCTATAAGCCCCCAGGCCAGGTGGGCCCTCGCTCCAGATCTCACCCCAGGATGTCCATAGTTTACTGCTCATCTCAACAACTGCTTACTCCACACCAACTAAGTGGCGGGCTGCAAGATCAATGGGCAGCCCGTGAGGTTGACTCAAAGGGAGATTCCTGCTGCCCAGAAACCCCTGTGTGCCTGGCGGCGGGGGGGCCCTCACCTGCCGCCCGTGGCCTTTCCCTGCACAGGTTCCGGGCGGACTCTCCGGGAGACAGTCCTGGAGAGTCCGCCCATCCTGGCCCTCCTCAACGAGAGCTTTATCAACACGTGGACCTTGGTAAAGGACCTGGAGGACCTGCAGGTGAGCGAGTTGATGGCCCCCAGGGTCCCCATGAGAGCCTGCACAACAACCACTGGGGCTGAGCTAAGGAACATGCCCACCTGTCCCCTCACAGAACAGCCAGGAGAACCCGCAGCACAAGAAGCTGGCTGGCCTACACCTGGAGAAGTACAGCTTCCCCGTGGAGATGATGGTCTGCCTGCCCAATGGCACTGTGGTAGGCTCCCTCCGCTGCAGAACTCAGTGGGCTCTGCCTCTCCCTGGCTCCAAGAACCTGAGCCAATCTCTCAACCAGTCTGAGCCTCCCTGTCCTCACCTGGACAATCGGGACTGCCCTGCCTCCTGCAGAGCCTGGAAGGCCCCGTAGCAATGGGTGGGTCATCACAATCCCATGCTGACTGGCAGGAGTGGAGGGGAAGAAGGCAGAGGGATGTAGTCTAGCCCGAGCTGAGGCTCAAGACCCCTGCCCTGCATCTTCTTGGTGTGCCCTCATGACACCCTCACATTGGACCCTCCCCAGAAGGCCCATTCTACCAACAAGGCAACTGTAAGCCCCAAGCCTACGGTGGATGGTCCGTGGGGACTGAGGGCTGCAGGGGTGGCAACCAGGTTCCCCAGAGCCTCGGAGCAAGGAGCAGATCAGGGGCAAGAGAGGAGCTGGCCCGGGGAGGGGCTGTGTTCAGAGAGGGCTTGGTGACAGCAGGGTTCTACTGTCTCGGGCAGAGGAAGGACAGCCTTGGGAAGCGCCAGCCAAGCGGTATAGGTGCCTGATGGCCACCTCAGTGGGGGCCAGGACGCTGGAGCTGCGGAGATGGGCCCACAGGGCTGGGCCCTGAGCCCTCGCTGATGGGGGGGAGGCTCCTTGTCATCTGCTGGCTGAGTCATTTGCCAGCTCACTCCTTTGCCCGTGTGTCCATTTCCTGGGCACCTGTTCTGTGCCAGGCCCTGTGCACCAAACAGAGCCAGGCTGGAACAGGAGGGAGAGGAAAGCAGGCCTGTCCTGTGTGGTCGGCATGTTGACGGAAGGGCGAACATCCAGAGTGTCGGTGTTAGAGAACCTGGGGGAGGTGCTCGGCTGTGCTTTCTCATCTCGTCTCATCTGGGAGAGGGAAGGTAGAGAGGAGGGAGGAGACGGTGGTGGAACAGTTTGGGGCTAACTGAAAAGTCGGTGGTTCAAACCCACCCAGCAGCTCCTCGGGAGAAAGGCCTGGCAATTGCTCCTGTACAGACAGCCAAGAAAACCCTGTGAGCAGCTCTGCCCCGTCACGGGGTCCTTGAGTCAGAATGGACCAGACAGCACCTAACAACACAGCCAAGCCAGGAGCTGCAGAGCAGAGGACACTCAGAAACACTGGGTTTCCACTCACGGGCAGATGTGGGAGAGCCCTTCAGAGGGCCCTGAGGAAGCAGCCCGAAGGCCAGCCCAGCCTGGCCCCAGGGCCGGGTTCTAGGAGGGATGGAGCCACAGCAGCATGGAAAGCCCAGGCCTAGGATTGGCTACTTCCCCCAGAGGGTGGGGAGAGGGTGGGTGGACCCTCTCCCTGCCTCCTCAGTCTTTGTCCTCTCAGGTTCACCACATCAACGCCAACTACTTCCTGGACATCACTTCCATGAAGCCCGAGGACGTCGAGAGCAACGTCTTCAGCTTCTCGTCCACCTTTGAGGACCCCTCTACGGCCACCTACATGCAGTTCCTGAAGGAGGGGCTCCGGCGAGGCCTGCCCCTCCTCCAGCCCTAAGCGCCCACCGGGTCAGGGGGCTCTGGAAAGAAAGCCCTCAGCCGCTGGCGCCCCAGAGGGACAGTGGTCCTCCGCACATGGCCCACACTCCCAGCCCCGACCTGGCAGCCTCGTGGGGTCTGACAGCAACCAAAGGTGATCGTCCTGGCATGCTAAGTGATGGTGAACAGACAGGAAGTACCTGGGTCCGCCACCCCGTCCCTGTCCACGTGGGAAGAGCAGGCCCTAAGGAGGCTGGGTTTCCCCTCTCTCCTTACTCTCACCCCACTCCCCTCCACAAAGAAAGACCAAGAAACTGATGCAGGGAGACCAGGCTACCAAGGAACTGCTTCCTGTTCCTCTGCAGCCATCTTTCCTGGCCACACTCCTGGCTGGCCTCCGGTGCCCAATGTCCACACACGCACACACAGAGCCTCTGGGCAAGACCAGGCTCACTCCCTCCTTCAGAACTGGAATTCACATTGTATGCCTGCTGCTCCCCAAGCTCAGGGCTTGCCCCCGAACAGGAAACCAGCTGCCAGGGCATTTACAACAAAGCAGCAGGCTTCTTCCCTTAGCCAGGCACACCAGGGCCAAGGCACCACCCCACTCCCACCCCCCACCCCCACCCCAGCATAGTCACAGCCGGACTCGAGCCAGTGTCCCTTAAAAGGCCACCTGCCCTTCAACCTCTATACAAGGCCAATGCAGCCAAAGAGCTCCACCTCCCCAGCCATCCAGGCAGCACCCCTAGCCCCACTGGGTGGCTGGTGACTCCCTGGCCACTCTCGGGCTCAGACCTCAGCCCATGTCCTGAACCACTGACCACAGCCAGTCGTTTGTGTACACACCGGGAAGCTTTTGTCCAAGAACTTCCTCACAGTTTGTATGTATTTTTGATAACCCCAGTGCTGGAGAAAGAAGGGGCGATGGCTCCCGTGGGCAGCCACTCCATGAAGGCTGGGTCTTAAACCCTGGATGGACCCAGCTCGATGTCCTTGCGGTTGCACCTCTGGGGAGAAATCTCTCTCTTCTCTTCTGGCTTTTTAAAAACATTCCTCGGAGGGTCAGTGCACCCCATCCCAGCCTTGTCCTTTGGAGGGGCTCTGGGCTTTTATAAGGGTCTCTGGAACCAGGTCACCCCAGAGGCTCACTCTCGAACCCCACTGTGGATGGAGAACAGACCCTTTCCTGTGCTCCTTAGCGCACCCACCCCATCCCTTGGTCGCGATTTTGTATTGTATTGTGATGGGAATAGCCAATAGCCCTGCCTCTAGCTGAGGCACTGTGCCGCAGGGACACGGATCAGCCTCCCAACAAGCCTGGGAGAGAAGGTGGGATTGTTCCCATTTTGTAGATGGAGAATCTGAGGCTCAGGGACGTGCAGTGACTTACTCAAGGTCATCACTCCAGAGTATTAAATGCAAACCCACACGAGACTCCAAAGCCTGTGTCTTGTTTGGGGTGGCAGGGTGGGGGGTTGCCCTGTGCCCCCACTTCATTTCCTGGCTGTTTTCCCTGAGCTGGGAAGGAAAATCTGTGCCAGGATGCCTCAGCCCCTTGGCCGTCAGACTAGTGAGGCACCAGCCAGCCAGCTCGGCCAGGCTCTTTATGTCCGGAGAGATGCGCTGGAAATCCAGGCCCCTGCCAGTGGGGGGTGGATGCCGAGCCTCTCGGTACTTCCATCATCTTATCAGAGTGCTGATGCCAGCAAACTCGCACCCAACTGCAGCTTTAGGAGAGTCCACTCCACGTTGAGCCACCAACCACCAGCCTGTGACTCCCAGGCCTGCTCCCCATCCCGTTAAAGCTGTCTCCCCCATACTGTGCCTTGAGGGACCCCAGCGGCTCTCCTTTGGCCTCTCTACCACTCCCCTCTCCCGTCCCCAGCTCATCCTGCAGTAAGATTGCAGTCTGAGTAGCTCAGTCCTTTGCCCTTTGAGCACAACGCCCAGTCTATCCTGTGGATGGAGTTCATCCCCTGTAGCAGATAGGTGGAGTGCAAATTGGAGCTGGGGTGCCTTTGGGGACTATCTTATCTGTCACCAGTGGGCCAGGGTGACATCTAAACTATATCTATGATAGACTCACTACGACTTGAGATGGTATAGAGGTGGCAACTCATGGCTAACTACAGCCAGTGTGTGGCTGCCCCAGGCTCTGTTGAGAAAGATTCTGAAGTGGACATGGGGCTGCGCAGAGCCTGAGACAGGCCTCAGGGCATATGTGCTACAGCAGAGATGTGATGCAGGAATCAGCTGTCAGGGAGATTAGGGTTTGCGGCTCAAGCACAGAGGGAGTGGGTTAGTGAGCATGGTAGGAACAGGGACCCCTCAGAATCTGCCTCCCATACCTATCGTGTCCCCTCAGAATCTGCTTCCCATACCTATCGTGTCATGCACATCAAGAAATTCACTGAGGCAGGCTCTGGATCGATAGCTCTGGATCGATCTTGGATGTATGTGGGCAGTCCTAATGGCATAGTGGTTAAGCTCCTGGCTACTCACCCAAAGGTCAGGTTCAAACTCATGACCTGCTGTAGAGATTCTGTAACGATCATGGCCTTGGAAGTCCCATGGTGCGGTTCTATTCTGTCCTATAGCTGTCAGCATGAGTGAGGATCAACTCCAAGACAGCAAGTCAAAGTGTGTGTGTGTATGTGTGAGAGAGAGACATAAAGGCTAAGCGGGACCGTTAGCGCTGAGGGCAGCAGTCAGAAGAGAGGGCTGTGGAGAAGGAAGGAGGTGCTGCACAGCCCAAGACAGGTAACGCAGCCCCTTCCTTTCCTGGGACAGAATAGTGCTGGAGGGATGCATGAACTAACTGATGGAGACCAGGGCGAGATGAGGCAGGGCAGCACCAGAGCGAGAGGGGCATGAATGCCAGGGCGAAGAGTCTGACGTTTGCAGCAGGCGCGGTGCAGGGAGAGAGGTCTAGCATGTGTCCAGGAAGTCACTTGACCGGGGCGTCACGGAGCAGTGTCTAGTGACCGCAGTTTCCGTCACCAGCTGTGAGAACACTCAACGAGTTCAAACGAATGCGTTCGTATTGGAGAGCCTTCGTGGGTCGAGGCAGACGGGGATCCTGTTTGCTGTGTAGAAAGGGAAGATGACTGAGTATGTCAGAGACCAATCCTCGTTACTGAAAGCAAGTGAAAGTGACATTGTCATTTTCATGTAGTGCTATCACGTGGAAAGTAAGAGGAGCGCGCCTGACTTGTACTTTTGAGTTGATTCGACCGACCGTCAAATTCTCTCAAATAGGGTGGCAGGTGTCGGGACAGGGGCACAATCTTCGTGCTTGCCATTGGCGCTGTTTTCCGTGGCTATGCCGCTGGGAAGGAGACACCAATCGTTTCAAGGTCCGAGCTGCGATATAAAGCTGGGACTCTAAGCTTTCAAAAGTCCTAGGAAACTGGGAAAGGGAAAGAGGCGGGAACGAGCACGCAGCCAACCAGCTCTCTAAGAGGAATAAACCTGAGCTCCCGCTCCGAGCGGCGGGAGGGGCGTGGCCTCGAGGGGGCGTGTCTCCTCCCTGGGCCTCTCGAGTTGTCACTTCCCGCCCCGGCAGGGCAGCGCTCGCCCCGCCCCCGCGACGGACCCGCCCTCTGGAGGCGTGCCGGGGGCACGACGCGGTGCGCAGGCGCAAAGGATCGCTTCCGGGGGTGGGCAGACCAGCGGAAGTGAAGGCTGTGAGGCCGGGCGGCCCGCCGTAGTAGGAGGGGCCGTGAGGTGAGTCAGTCCGGGAGCAAGATTGAGGTGAGAAAAGGTGCGTGTGTCCCTGCAGGAGCACGCGTGCAGCCTGCCGGTCGGGCCGTATAGTCGGTCTCTGTGCTGGGTGCTGTGCAGAGCCCGCGGCTCCTGTTCCCGCGCGTGTTCTCGCGGGAGCCGGTGTTGGCCGCTTCGTTTGGCAGGAGGGAAACTGAGTCTCCGGAGGGGAGTTGTTGGTCCTGAGTCACCCGGCAAACGGTGGCCAGGCTCTCCTTCCGACTGCGTCTCCTCTGCCGACTCCTCACCCCTTCTGACCGGGCCCGGCCATCCCGCTCACTCCGTCCTTGGCCTGTGGGTCGCCTGTGCGAGTTTGGCCGACCTTGGCCCTGGTCGACGCGAGCAGTCGCGGAGGAGGGGAGGTATATCCCCGGCCGGGGACCGAGCTCCGCAGCCGCCTTCGCACCCAGAGCAGCCGCTGGATACCGCGGGTTCGCTGGTCTCCCATCGCGGGTCCGCTCGGCAAACTTTAACTGAGCACGGCGCCCGGCACCCAAGTGTAATGACAGGCCCAGCTCTGGCCGAGGGTCTAGTCTCCCAAGGGAGACCTTGAGTAAACAGAATAACCACCTCCCCGGGTCGTGGGAGCGCCGAGGGGTGAGAACCAACCCTGGGGAGTGGCGGACTTGGGGAAGAGCCTTCATAGCCTGTGACACTTGCGTGTAAGGTTTTGAAGGCTAAGTCGGTGGTCTCTGGTTTATTCACTTCTTAACTCAGCAAACGGTCGTTAAGCGGTTACTGTGTGCTAGGCGGGAGCCCTGGTGGCTTAGTGGTTATGGGTCTTGCTAACTTCAAGGTCAGTAGCTCAAAACCACCAACCGCACCGTACTATCTCCAGTAAAGTGTTACAGTCTCCGAAATCCACGGGGGGCGGGGTAGTTCTATCCTGCCCCAAAGGGTTGCTGTAAGTCCGAATCAACTAGGTAGCAGTAAGCCTTGAGAGAGAGAGAGCGCGCGCACAGGCGCGCGCTAGGCGGGCTTTGTGATGTGGCTGGGGCACAAGCACCAGTTACCTCACTAGTATTAATAGAGGATTCAGAAGAAATGGGGGTGCTGTGGTGTGAAAAGTGAAAGACTTGGCCCTGAGGGGGCAAAGGAAGCTTTGCTTGAACTGAGCTCTGAACAGGGAGTAGGAATGAAGACCGTGAAAGGGGTGCTGGGCTTGCAAACAGAGGGAGCAGGGTGGACAAAGGCTTAGAGGTGGTGTGCCCAGCCACTAAAAGGCCGGTGTAGGCCAGGCAGGGAGGCAAGCTCCTTCAGGCTGTGGGTTATGTTAGGCCCAGCTGAGCCTTTGGCAGTGAGATCAGAGAGGAAAGTAGTCGTACTGAGTGATGTGTGAGGAGCAACAGAGAGAAGCACTGAGACAGGAGCTTCCCACAGGCACTGGCATTGAGCACTGAGCCTCGCACTCCAAGGATCTCTGGTAACAGAGGCGAGAAGGTGGAACCTCTGCAGAGTGGCAGTAAGACCTAGACTGGGCTTTAGGTGCTTTCCACTAGCATGGCTCCTGAGGGACGTGAGACACGTCCCTTCCACTCTCCACTTTCCTTTCCATCTGCATCATAAAGTTCATGGTACCTTGTCTCCTGAGGGTGGAGAGCTCTAAAAGAGCTATTCAATCGGTCCCTTCTTCACAGCCGCAAGTGACTTCTCAGCCGCAAGTGACTTCTCAGCATTCCCCAGCCTCATGGCCCAGGTCTCAGGCTACCTCTGGTAGCTGGACCATCCTCTTCTGCTGCTGACTTTGTAGGCACGTCATGTCCCTCGGCTCGCCTGGACCTTTCTTGGCTGCTGCTCTTCTGCCCTTCTCACCATGGGACCTTGGGCTCTATACAGCTGAGCTCACCTGGCTACCTGCCTTAGCATGCCTCTCCAGAAGGAAACAGTCGCAATCGAGTTGGCCACCCCCTGTTTGCAGAGTGGAACTGTGCTCCATGGAACTGTCAACGCTATGACCTGGTAGAAGTAGATCGCTAGGCCTTTCTTCCAAATTCAAACTTCCGCGAGGTAGTGACATTGTGCCTCTGGTAGAATTATGAACTCCGGTCCTTTCTCCCTGCTTGAGTGAGGTCTTGAGGGCCTGGTTGTTTTCGTATAGCATAGCCTCTACAGCAGTGGTTCTCAACCTTGCTAATGCCACCCTGTAATATAGTTCCTCATGTTGTGGTGAACCCCCCCAACCATAAGATTATTTTTGTTGCTAGTTCATAACTGTAATTTTGCTGTTATGAATCAGACGACCCATGTGAAAGGGTCATTGGACCCCCAGGCTGAGAACGACCCCTCTACAGTGTCCAGCAGAGAGGCTAGCAGCATTGATGTGGGAAGACCAGGGAATGTGCTCGTTGATTGCATCTGTTCACTACGACAGGGGCAGTTGTGAAGAGGGTGTCAGCACTGACCCTACCCATCTGCATCATACAGTTCATTAAGCACTTTAAAATCCTCCATTTCATTGTTTGACCTTCAAAGTAACCTGGCACGGTAACTATTCTTTCCCCCTTTTACCAGGGCTTTGAACAAGTTCATTCCAGTTCCATCCCTTGCTAAGAATATTTATTTCCTGTCAATATTCAGAATCTACATTTTAACAAGAGTCCCAGGTAATCCTTACAAAACTCCAGGTGATTCTTGGGGATCTTGCCAAAATACAGATTGATTCCTTATATTGGCTAGAAATGTAAGTTCTGAACAGGGGACCCAACTGTTGGAAGCCCTGCTTATCACAGAGAGAAGAGGCAGTGTTCAGGAAGGTGAACTGACTTGCCTGCAGAGCCACTAGGTGGCTGGGCCAGGGTAAGATTTTGGGACTCTTCTCAGTGTAGTGCTGACTGGCAAAAGCAGCGGTTCTCTCCTTGTCTCTATTTTGCCCCACCCCCTGGTGGGAAACAGCAGTGCTAGGCATGGTGGCACAGGCAGAACTTTTCAGCTTTCAAAGTGATTGCTGGGTTTCAATGCTACCTACAGCTGGCTTTCCCATGAGCTTTGTAGGGATGCTACTTCCATCAAGTCTTGCCTCAGGAAACCTAAGGGTTCAAGAAGGCTCCCAGGGTTGGCTAGCCTTGCCCAGCAAATGAGACAGAACTTTTCAGTGAAATTGGAGAGGCCATGATGGTATGAGGACCACCTCTTGAGCTGGTTTTCTCCCCCGTGAAATGTCAGAAAAGCTCAGCTGCCTTGCTGTTTGTCATGGCTCTGCAGGACTTAGCTGGGGGTGGGGGTGGGGCTGACCATCCAATACCCCACTCTGGGGGTTGTTTCACAGGAAGGAAAGTGTGTTCCTCAAGATGGCCTGATATGAAGGAGCCACGCCTCCTGCCTTGGAGACCCCGGAACTACCCTGTGGCTGCCTTGCCCTTCCAGCACAGGAGCCAGTCACAATGTCGGAGATGGACGCCAATGTGGTAAGGGGCATCCATGAGGAAAGGCTCAGCCCTGCGCCTACTGAAGTACTGTGCCAGCTCTGGGATGCCAGGCTCCCTCTGCCTTGCCCCTAGAGGAAGTCCACCTTTCCAGCTTTCTCCCAGGCAGAGCCAGCCATGAGCTTATGGCTGTCAGGAGCCTATCTCTTTCTGCTTTTCTGTACAGAGGAAAGGGTGGCAACCCTGGAGAACCCACTATCCTGTTCCAATCCTATGCTGTACTATACTCGATACATTGAGTCCATTCTGACTCCTAGCACTCTATAGGACAGGGCAGACCTGGCCCCGTGCATCTCAGAGACTACAGCTCTCTATGGGGGCAGCAACAACTCTGCAAGAGTAGATGAGGGTTTAAAGATGACCCCACACCCGTTATTTTTTTTTACTCCTCTTAGCCTTGGACTAAGGAAAGGCACCACCCTTAGGTGGCTGGCCCAGGTGAGGTGGGTAACAGGGGGATTTGCCCTTAAAACAGGGCTGGAAGTGCCCTGTCCCGAGGATGGAGGAACTCTGCCTGCTGAGGAGAGGGTTGTGACTCTTTCTGTCTGTCTCTCCTCTAGACCATCCCAATCTGGCAAAACAAGCCTCATGGGGCTGCTCGCAGTGTCGTGCGAAGAATTGGAACCAACCTGCCCCTGAAGCCTTGTCCCCGGGCCTCCTTTGAGGTGAGTACCTGGAAGGAAGGTAGGAAGAGCAGAGGCTCTGGCTTTGGGAGGACAGCAATGTTTTTACTCTTGGCACTTGGCATTGCCAAGGCAGACTCCTCTCCTGGTTGTGGTTTTGTTCTGTCAATAAATATTAAGTGTTTCTAATGAGTTCTAGTCACTGCGCCTTCCTTGATTAGGTAGGCACACCTCTGACCACAACAGTCCAATGACCAGTGTGGCTATAAAGTAATAATCGTGTCCCTGTTGCCTGTGGGAAACGATTCTCATTTCATTCAGCTCCAGCAGTTGAGTCTATCAAGCAGGCCCTGAGGCCCTGGGTCAGATCTTGGGACTCATGATGTCTGTGTCCTGAGGTTTTCACTTGCTACCCTGGCATGCCTCAGCATGGGACAGGCATTATGTGTGTGTCTCCAAGTGGAGCACTGGTGTTCCGAGCAGCCACTCAGCCAGCTGTGTTTAATATTTCCCTGAGGCCATTCCTGCCTGTCTCTCAGTCTTCTTCCTGGCCACTCCTGTGCTGGTTCAAACTTGGTACTTTATCCAGGGGGCTTTTAGTGCCCACTCTGCAGCAGTGACTCCAGCCAGGTCCAGGTCACTGTGAACCATTTTACAATGGACAGCTCCCATGGCTCCTCCCTCTTGAGGAGCTCCAGACTAGATGCTTAAAATCTGTGCTTTAGGGGAGCTGAAACACAAGAGAAAGAATTCTGGTTCCGACCTATACAGAGGAGACCAGAATACATGCATGAAGGACATGGGCCCAGGTGGAAATCAATGAAGGGACCAGATTATATACAGAAGGTTGTGCAGGAGCTGGAGTTAGAATGTCAGGAATGGGGTTGGAAGTCAGTCTGTTGGAAAGAGTATCTCATGACCCGGATCGCCAGTTATCCAGGTGGTCTGAGAGTGGGTAGGCCAGCGTGTGACCAACTCCACAGAGGGTGCCTCTCACTGGGTTCTGCCCTCTCCTATCTTTGGGCCAGATGTAGGATGCCACACTAGCTGACATTTGCTGAGCACATATTATATGCCTGACACTGTGTGCTAAATTCTTGATGTGTACCAACTTTAAATTGCAAATAATAACGGGGCACTCAGAACCAATCTGGATCTATCTTTGAGGTATATTTCCACAGCACCTCTTAGATCTGTAGATCCCAGGTGCCTTATTTAAAAGTGAGAGATATTTATCCCTGATCTATTTAGTGAACGATTTGGAGCAGAAACATCTGTGAGAGCTTATCCCTAGATTTCTATTAAAAGTATGATGGTGTCCAGCTATCAAAAGAGATAGCGTCTGGGGTCTTAAAGGCTTGAAGGTAAACAAGCGGCCATCTAGCTCAGAAGCAACAAAACCCACATGGAAGAAGCACACCAACCTGTGCAATTGAGGTATCAAAGGGATAAGGTATAAGGCATTATCAGAACAAAAAAATCTAACCACAGTGAATGAAGGGGGAAGTGCAAAGTGGAGATCAAAGCCCATTTGTCGGCCACTGGAGATCCTCTTGCAGAGGGGTCTAGGGGAGGAGCTGAGTCAGTCAGGGTGAGATGTAGCACCGATTAAGAATACAGTTCCTAATGCTTCCTCCTTCCCCCCCCCCCCAAACTATCATGATCAACTACCTTGCAAGTCTGGATAGAGCAGAGGATGTACATTGGTGCAGATAGGAGCTGGAGGCACAAAGAATCCGGGGCGGATGATACCTTCAGGACCAGGGGTGCGAGTGGCAATACTGAGAGGGTAGAGGGAGAGGGGGTTGGAAAGAGGGAACCGATTACAAGGATCTACATGTGACCTCCTCCCTGGGGGACGGACAACAGAAAAGGGGGTGAAGGGAGACGTCGGACAGGGCAAGATATGACAAAATATAATTTATAAATTATCAAGGGCTCATGAGGGAGTGGGGAGCGGGGAGGGAGGGGAAAAAAGAAAAAGAGGACTTGATGCAAAGGGCTTAAGTGAAGAGCAAATGCTTTGAAAATGATGAGGACAAAGAATGTACAGATGTGCTTTACACAATTGATGTGTGTATGGATTGTGATAAGAGTTGTATGAACCCCTAATAAAATGTTCCCCAAAAAATAAAAGCAAAAAAGTGAATTAAATAAACACACCAGTGTCTGCTCTAAGCCACTGTTTTGGTTGGGTGCAGCAGCCTGCTAATTGGGCTCTTTCAGCCTCCTATACGCGTCCACGTAGCAGCCAGCGCAGTCTTTCTAATGCTCCAATACAACCCTTACTTAACCTACTTCAAAACCTCCAAGGGCATCATTGGTCATAGAATCAAAGTTCCTAAATTCCTCGTCAGCCTCCATCGATTCCAGTCATGTGGAAGGGTTTGTGAGCTCTTTCCTCTGGCTTTTTTCCAGGCCAGTCCCAGCCAGAAGTGCTGTGCTCCTCTTCCAAGAAAGCTTTCTGGCCTGTCATCCTGTATATTTAGCATCCCTGCTTTTTGTCTCCTCGTGGTATCAGTAAATGTTTTGTTTTTTAATTTTGCTTCCCCATAGGCCCTACCCAACATCTCTGACCTGTGCCTGAGGGACGTGCCCTCAGTGCCAACCCTGGCTGACATCGCCTGGATTGCTGCAGATGAAGAGGAGACCTATGCCCGGGTCAGGTAGCTAAAAAGGCAGTAGCCAGTCTGCTGGGGGATGGAGAGCTCCCTTCCACCCCAGCTAGCAGGCAGCAGAGTTATTTTAAGAAACTTTTAAGAGCTGTTGCTCTTCTGCAGTACTGTAGCCCCAGGCCTCAGGGGGAGCAGAGCCTGGCTGTATTACTCTTACAGGAGAGGACGGAGGAATTTTAGAAGGGGTTCAGTGGCCGCGCTCTCTCTGACTGAAAACTTGTCTTTACCTGACCCAGGAGTGATACGCGTCCCTTGAGGCACACCTGGAAGCCCAGCCCTCTGATTGTCATGCAGCGGAACGCCTCAGTGCCCAACCTGCGTGGGTCTGAGGAGAGGCTCCTGGCCCTGAAGAAGCCAGGCCTGCCAGCCTTAAGCCGCACCACAGAGCTGCAGGATGAACTCAGCCACCTCCGCAGCCAGATTGCCAAGATTGTGGCTGCTGATGCAGGTAGGAGCTCCTGAACCAGGGCAGAATATAGCAGGTTGTCCCTTTTCCCACTGGGCGTCGGGCAGGAGAAGGATAGAGAAAATGGTGGGCTCTGGTTGCCCCCACGTCTACTTAGTTTGTGATGTCCCTTGGCTTTTTACAATCAATTATTGTTTGTTAAATTAGAATCAAAATCTTCACTGGCCTCGTGGCCACACAAAACCAGCCAGCATTCTTTTCTACGTGGCTTTAAGATCACGTCTTCCTTAAACCTTCAGTGGCATTCCTTTACATATGAGAAATACACATTCCTTCTCCCTACCAGACACACGCACCATTAAAGCTCTTGTTTTCCCTTTCCTGGGCCTCTCTCCAAGAGTAACATTGTGCCTGCAGTTAGGGCAGAACCACTGGACGAGGATGGGAATCTGTCCTGACCAGAAAGCATGGGACACAGGTGGTGGACCTTACCCAAGTTGCCTAAGAGTTTATACATCTAATTTTTTAAAACGTTTTATTAGGGGCTCATACAACTCTTATCACAATCCATACATACATCACTTGTGTAAAGCACATTTGTACATTCGTTACCCTCATCTTTCTCAAAACATTTGCTCTCCACTTAAGCCCTTTGCATCAGATCAACTAATTTCTTGTTCATTGACTAGTTGATCCTAAACCTAAGTTGCTGGAGCACATAGAAAGCATGACACTCTTTGAGATCTTGTTGCATTTAATTTCCCCATACAAAAGTGTCCTTAAGGAATGGCACTGGAACTTCCCACTTTTATTTCTTGGCTTTTTTTTTTTTTGTCATCCAAAAGACAGTTTTTTCTTAATCAGAAATAACTTAAAATTTGAAGACATAGTCCTTTTGAAATTTTAGAAACTAGGAAGCCTATCACTATCCATTTTCTGCAGAACAATTCTCCAACTCACAGGTATTAGGATTTAAAGCAGCAACTATGTTCTCATGAAAATAAGAACCAATTCGGGCCTTGGTTCTGACTAACAGAGTGTTGGCACCCTGTGGCCTACATGGAGACAAGTCTTTCTTTCCTCCCTTAATTAGCTCAGTGGGGTCAACAGCTGCCTTAGACCTAATGGGTGGGAAGGGTAATGGGGGGACTAGATCCTTGACTAGTGCCAGATATCTTTCTGGGATCTCAAGATGTAGTGATGTGCAGCCCAGGAAATGAATGTTCCGAAGGTAGGCGGAGCTTGTGGGGGAAAGATGCTGTTGTGTCCTGGCACCAGTGTCCATCCATGCCTATTGTTTTCTCTTTCAGCTTCGGCTTCATTAACGCCAGATTTCTTATCTCCAGGAAGTTCAAATGTCTCTTCTCCCTTACCTTGTTTTGGATCCTCATTCCACTCTACAACTTCCTTTGTCATTAGTGACATCACTGAGGAGACTGAGGTAGAGGTCCCTGAGCTTCCATCAGTCCCCCTGATTTGTTCTGCCAGCCCTGAATGTTGTAAATCAGAAAACAAAGCCACCTGCAGCTCGTCTGAAGAGGATGACTGCATCTCTCTGTCCAAGGCCAGCAGCTTTGCAGACATGATGGGGATCTTGAAAGACTTTCACCGGATAAAACAGAGCCAAGATGTGTGAGTCTTCAGTGAGGGTTCGGGGTACATGTATTGTTTAAGGCACTCATGGCGGAGTGGTCCAGTAGAATTTGAAGGTGCTGGGCACAGTGCCTTCTATGTAGTGAAGCCTCAGGCGTGGTCATCTGTTCACAAAGCTTGCTGACTCCCCTGCTTGCTAGTTAGTACCTGGGGTCCCAATTGTAGAAGAGCAACACTTTCCTTGTGTTGGATTGTGCCACTCGTCAAATGTTCATTTACTATGGCTCCTTAAAGGTTTAGCTAATCTAACTTTCATCCCCGAGACCCCTCTCCACCTCAATTCTCATACTATTGACTGCAAGTCTGCAAATATCTCAAGTTGGCGGGCTTTTTTTTTTGTACGGAGAATGTAATAAAGTTGGGGGTTTCTGCTTTAGAATACAATGGTTTACCCTGCAAATTCATAAGCCTTTTGAGATTCATAAATGGTTTGTAAACCTGGCTGCCTACCAGAACTGCTCAGGTTTAAGAATACCTCAGTGATGTGTGTATGGATTGTGATAGGAGTCGTATGAGCCCCTAATAAAATGATTTTTTTTTTTTTAAAAAGAATACCTCAGAAACTTCCTGCATCAGATTTCCCAGGGAATAGAGCTCTAGATGTTTTTGGTCCTTTGAGAGTTTGGAATGTGTATTTATCTAGCAGAGAAGCCCTGGATCGCCCCTGTGGAGCTCACTGGAGAGCTTGTTTAAATGTACCATATAGACAAGAGTATAAGCCAACCTGAATATCAGCCAAGATGCCTAACTTTACCACAAAAACTGCATTAAAAATGTGCTGCAAAACTCAGTTTATACTCGAGTATATATGGTAAGTTCCTTCAGGTATGAGATCTCAGCCTTCCAGGCCAAAGCCCACAGTGGGCTGTGGCATTGTTAACACAGATCTTATGAAGCCGTTCTGAGGTATGGCAGGAAGGCCTCTCCTGAGTTGAAGGGAAGGTGACTCACCTTGAGCAAGGAGCTGTCTTCTGGGCCCCATTTCTTCTGGAGACCAGATAAGATTTAACTAACTCCCTCATTGCTTCCTTCAGGAAAATCTCTTTTCTTTTAAAATTTTTGATGAAAGTATATATAGTAAAACTGGTTCCACTCAACAATTTCTACACAAATGTTTGATATTGGTTACATTCTTCATGTTGTGTCAACGTTATTACTCTGTCATAGTAGTTCCATTTAGGGAAGTCACTTTTACCTTCCTCTTGTGTCTTCCCCATTCCCAACATTGGGTGCTGCTGCTGCTCAGGTTCCCCAGAGCCTGTCTTTTCTGGTCACAATATTTTATAGACCAACTTTCAAACGTTCTTACTTGCCCTTGACCCGAATCAGATGCCACGGCTCATTAGCAAGCCTCTCTATTTGTCCCTTTTTGGGCTTGTTAGGAGGAGCTGGGTTGATGAGGATGGTTGGAAAACTAGCCCAGACACAACAAAGATTGAGAAATATTACAGTTCCTCTGGTTTTTTGCTTTCAAGGTTCAATATTGACCCACATAATTTAATGGCCAGCCATTTTCATAACGATCTAAGTGCTAGAATTGCTGAGCTATTTTCCAGGTACCTGGAGATCCGGGTAATTTAACCGACCCCAGTCTGGAGTGGACTATATTCCTACTGGTCTTGATGTGGAGAACTGGCTCTGAAAACTCAGCTCCTATAATGCAGAGGCAGGGTAGTAGATAGACCCATCAGGTGCCTCAGAACAAACAGGCTCAGGATGGCAGAGAACCACGACCTGACTTTGTCCTCTAGATAAATGTTACCAAGAAGACAGGGCTGGAGGTGGGCACACCGGCTTTCTACTAGAGGCCATTCCTTGGCCATTGACTTTCCCCCCACTTCATGGTCATTTGAAGAGATAGTAAACCATTTCTAGTTAAGAGGATAATATTTGGAACCAGCTACCTTGATTTTGCACTCTATATTCACCATTTGACTGAGAATTAGTGATTTAAGACCAATTGTACCAACTTTCTGTTGCAGTGTTTGCTCTGCACAAGGAGACAGCAGCACCTACCCCATAGGATTGTTTTAAGTATTCAATGAGATAATGTATGTGAATACCACCTAGGATTATATACTTAATAAACACAAGCTATTATTGGGTCTCCAGGAGCAGGAGCTTACTGAAAGAGGAAGACCCTGCTGTCCTCATCTCTGAGGCCCTGAGGAGGAAGTTTGCCCTAAAGGAAGAAGACGTCACAAGAAAAGGACACTGACGCTCTGCAGGCTTGATCTGCTCCTGGATTCCCTTCAGTAGCTGCCTTCCTCACTGCAGCTGTTTCTGCCTCTGTTAGAAATCTTCTGCAATCTGTCTTGCCGTCCAGCAAGAGTGTGAACTGAAAGAAAGGAGCTGGGTGATGTTTCCCACACTTCAAATCTTAGATGCTATGGCCTGTGTTTTGAACTAAGACATTTAGTCCAGGTAACTGTATAGATTGGAGTGTTGCTGTTTAAAGTGTGAGATAGAAGTTTGTGGTTTTATTCTTGCTCCTGTGTGAAAATAGGTCCTAAATGAATGACTGCCTTTATTATATTAGACCCCATAGCTGGTCTCATGGACATTTTGTGCCCAGCTGTCACTTGCTCTCAGCTGCTTGCTTATAGCAGAGCAGGGCTGAGGGGAGGAGGCTGTAAATGTTTATGTACATGTCCGCAGGGCACGGGAAATCTTATGCTGCTCCATCATAAACTTATACCAATGGCCGGCAGTCACCTTATCCCCTTCCCTGTGTCAAACACCTAGATGGAGGGGTCAGGCTACAGGACCAGTTGACACTTGGCTGCTGCTGGGAGGCCTGGGCTGTTTTTTTCTTACACATATTTTGTAATACTGTACAACCAAATCTACCCTCCAAGGCCCAGGGGTCTCATCAGCTCCACTGACTGAAAACTCTCTCTTCCACGGACTTGTCTAAGCCCAGTAGGAAATGAGAATGGAGAGGGAACAGAGCACACCACCCTTCGAGGCCTTGACTGCTCCTTTGGGCTGGGCCGAGGTTTGTACCTACCACGCACCATTGCATGACTTTCACGCCCTCAGGTCCCTTTCTCTGAGGAATATATACTGTGTGTTTGAGTTGAAGCACTACCTGACATTAAAGGAAGAATTTGGAAAGATACTGCATTTGCCTTGTCCATCTCAGAGTTGTGACCACCCAGTATTCCTCAGGAGGATCGTAATCCTGTTAAAGGAAAACCTTCATGAAGAGCTCCTGGTTTCCCTTATATGGCCCACCACTTCCCGAGTGATTTCTTCGTCATTTCTATAACAATTATGCTTTCACTCTTAGAGTCAGTTCCATTTTATATCGCTTGCAAACTTGCCCTCTAGAGGCTTGTTAATCCTTTTAGACACCACACTTGCATGATGGGAAGCTGCCATCTGGTGCAGGATGCCTTGAGAAAAGGCATAGGTCAACTTAGACTTGTGCTTGTGTTGGACCCATGGCAATGAAAGCAAGTTACTTGTTCAAAAATAAATTTGGTAATGTTTTAATTACCATCAGCCAGCCTTGTAAATTCTTTATTCACCCCCCAACTGCTAAGGCCAGTGATACAGAAATCTACCAATTTCTTCACTCTGAAATTAATCAGACACACCAGAGATGCATTAACTACTATTGGGAATTGGAATGTGAAAATTGGAAATGAAGGATCAATAGTTGGAAAATATGGCCTTGATACTAGAAATGATGCTGGAGATCCCATGACATAATTTTTCCAAGATCAATGATTACATTGTAAACACATTTTTTCCCCAAACAATGGTTGTTATACCTGTGAGCCCTGCCATGGAAAATACAGGAATCAAATTAGTTATATCTATGGGGAAAATGAGGAAGCAGCTCAATATGAGCCAAAACAAGGTCAGAGGATGATTGTGGAACAGACCATCAATATGCAGGTTCAGGTCGGAGCTAAAGAAAACTGAAGTCCACAATACAACCAAAATACAACCTTGTGTATATCCCACCTGAATTTAGATACCATCTCAATATTTGACTTAATGCATTAAATACAAATGACCTGAAAACCAGATAAGTTGTAGGAGGATACCAAAAACATGTTAGGAAAATAAAAGGTCGTTAAAAAGATGGGAAAAGATCAAAATGACTCAGACAAGACTCCAAAACTTGCTCTTGAAGGTAGAGTAGCTAAAGCAAATGGATGAATTAAGAGTTGAACAGAAAATTTTCAAGGATATCTAGACAAACTAAAGTATTATAATAAAATGTGCAAACACCTGGAGTTACAAAACCAAAAGGGAAGAACATACTCAGCCACAATACAAATAAATATCTGCAAACTCAAGTTCATGGCAGCACTTTTTACAATAGCAAAAAGCTGGCAACACCTAATTATCCAACGATGAAAGAATGGCTAAACATCATTGATATATACATACAAAGACTTCACAATGCTGAACCTGGAGGACAGACATTGAATGAAATACTCAAATCTTGCCAACAAATCGATTCTGACTCAAAGTGACCCTATTGGACAGTATAGAACTACCCTGTGAGTTTCTGAGACTAACTCTATACAGCAGGAGTCCTCAAACTATGGCCTGCGGGCCACATGTGGCCCACCTGGTGTGTTTGCCACCAATGTGCATAGGAATTTGTTCAGTTTTTTTTAAAACCATAGACCGGCCTTCTAACAGTCTGAGGGACAGTGAACTGGCCCCCTGTTTAACAAGTTTGAGGACCCCTGCTATAGAGTAGAAATCCCTGTCTTTACCCCTCACGAAAAGTTGAGTATTGTATGAGATCATTATTATAAAATGTCACAAAAAGCTTTTCACACTAAAAGAAACATGGTTAAAAGGTTGAGTATTGTATGAGACCGTTATAAAAAGTCACAAAAAGCTTTTCACACTAAGAGAAACATGCTTGCCAGGAGTGGGAAAGGAGGAAAGTCACAGTGTTAACTTTTGATAATGTAGAAGGCAATATGAGGAGGGAGGCAAACAGCTATGCAAGCAGGGTAATACATTAGGTTTGCAAAAGTTAAAGGCAAGCAGTGACACACACAGTCCTACAACAGTGGTGACTAGGAGTTTGGATAGACACACAGAGTGCACGTGGGACATAGTGGGAGTATACCTATGAATATATAGGGACGTGTATTAATCGGTTTCATTACGTCCATGAGTGTGGTGGAGAAAATAAAGGTAACGTAATGAAAACATACACATAGACACCTTGAGAGAGTAAGTCATTGGGCCTGGGGGATCAAGACCATAGTCTTGGGGATCACCAGTGTCAAGTGACATAATGTCGTCCATAAAGACAATGTTCTACATCCTAATTTGGTGAGGAGTAACTTGTTTTAAGAGCAGCCATCTACATCACACTTAGGAGTCACCTCCTCTAGAGGAAAGGGGTGATGAAAACCAAAATATAAGGAAACAAGTAGCCCAACAGACTGTACCATGCAAACCCGCCTCCATACAGTGCGACGGTGCCCAGCTACCACGACCAACTGCTCTAAAAGGATCATACCAGAAGGTCTTGGCAGAGTGGGAGAAAAATTCAGACTCAGCAGCGGCCCTGCTTGCTGGTTCAATAGACAGGTGGGAACCACAAGGCTAGCCCCTAATCACCTTTCTGGTTACACAGCTCACTCCCATGTTAAAATAATCAACCATTTGTATTTGCAATTGTCTCATGCATGTGAAAGCTAGACAATGAGTTGACAATGCACCTAACAAGTTTTGTCATTTATTTAGAAACAAGGTTTACAAAGGGGGTTTCCTCCCACCCTAAGAAGAAAATTAGTGTCACATTTAGATTGGTATATAGCTAAGGCTTTTTTCGGTGGGGTAGCAGAGATTTAAATATTGAGTATATTAATTTAAAAATATAAAGTCACCACAAAATAACAAAAATTTCCAACATCCTACTACCCTTTTTACTTCTCCCCACCTGAGTCTGAGAAATGTACCTTCTCACTCAAAAAGTGTGTAAACATCGTGGCCCCAAGGGAAGATTACAGAGAATAAAAAGAACATATCCATAAGCAGCAGGATCCCATTGAGGCTTCAAAGAGGTCAGGTTCAGTAAGAAACTCTTCAGGGCAAGAATAAGTCCCTCCCCTTCCTCCAGCTCAGCATAGTCTTCTTAGAGTATTAATCACCCACCTTCTTCCTCAGGAAAAGGCAAGATGTCAATCACATGTCAACAAGTGGTACCATTTATTTATGCAAAGAAAATGCTCAATGTTTCATCCTGTGCTTAACCCATCCACCCACATCCTCCACTCCCAACTACCAGATCTTTCCTGTATCTGTCATTTCAAGGTCCCTTTCAACCAAACCCTCATAAAGATCATCAGAATTGGTGCCTGATGACTTGATTACCTTCGGAATCCTGGGTAAAGAGCAAACTAGGCTGCAGGTGGATCGGAGTGGGCCCGTCCTGGCACTGAGCTGGAGGGCTGTGCGAGTCCCAGTAATTGGTTATGTCTTGGAAAGGAGCTCTAGGGTTGTGGGCAATGACCCGGTGGCCCTGTGAATCCTCAGTGAAAAGCTGACTCCAAGACTCCTTGTCTCTTCTTTCATTGTCCCGGGAGAGCACAGGGACAAGACAAGGGCTTTGCTTCACTGACACTGTGTTTTCTCCACTCCAGGAAGCCCTGGAAGTTTGAAGGGCAGGGACCTGCCTACTCTCTTTAGTGGACACCTTCCTTTGCCATTTCATCTTGCCCCCAGGCAGTTTCACACACCTCTCAGCATCCAGATAGCACTCTTCCTTAGATCCATGAAGCCACTCCTTTCCCTCAGAAGACTCTCCCTTCCCCTCCTGTTGATCCTTCAAACTAGAACATTTCAAGTCTTGGGAGAAGGAGATGTTCAGTGAGGTTTTACTCCCTCCACCACAGATGGGGGTGTGAGGCAAAGACAGCGCAGTCAAAAATGTGCTTTCCACTATTTGTTGGCCAGATGTCTCCTTGAGGGACTGAGGAGAAAGTCTAGTGTCCTGGGTGTCTGCAGGGGTCGAGTTGGCTAAAGGGGATGCCACACAATCACCCCGAAAACTCTGGAGAAAACACTCTAGCTGGGCTGCATCTTTCTTAGACTCGTTGCTGGTCTGATTTTCTCTGTAAGTCGAAACACCTGTCTGGTCACCAGCACTGGGCCTTCCTAATAAAAGAAAAAGTGAACCGTTATGATTTACAGGAATCTTTGGTTGTTTTTTTCTGAAATCAGAATTAGTTACTCCCTAGTATTGAGGTCTTTTTAAGATAACTTCTTGTTTTCAATATCAAATCCCCCCAAAGTTCCCTACTTGAATACTTGATGCTTCCCTTGACTGCCTAAAGTCACACATGCCATACAATCAGACTACAACCTAGTTTCCCAGCTGGATTTCCATATCGGGGGTTTGTTCAACTCGGGGCACCATCCGTTTTGCTCTTGTCTTTTTATTTAAGGTGGCGTCTCTTACACAATGGTCCTGGCCAATTATCTACTGGATATTGTCCTTTGAGTATGCACAATATGCACATGTTTAAGGTCTCAACAATCACATTAACTCCGAGAAACTTTCCAGTAACAACACCAAGCATTCCTTGGGAATAGGAGTGGAGCTACATTAAGGATGGTCAGCCAGTAGGGAGAACAATCAACGAGATGGCTTTGACACAGTGGCTGCAGCAATGCATAGGAACAATTGCGAGGATGATGCAGGCCCAGGCAATATACTTTTTCCTTCTGATGTGCACAGGGTGGCTAGTGGTTGAAAGTGACTCAATGGTACCTAACAACAGGAAGGACAATAATAAGAAGCAGCCACAGTCAACTCTCAAGTAACCTTATAAAGAGATGCAATGAACGATATGATGGGTCAACTCCCCAATTCACTCACTCCCCAAGTGCATGTGTCCTGACTGCCCTGTCAAAGAATACAAATATTCATATCAGACTCAGCAGAACAGAATCAGCTATGTGAACAAAAGCACATATAAGGAAGCTTCAAAATGCTCATGGGAAAATAAAAAGATCATGAACAATTCCACAAACTTTTTGAAGCTCTCTCATAGTGCTTTTTGAAAGGAGGTGATTTCTTATTTTGTCACCACCACTCCTCATAAATGTTCCCATGGGGAAATGATTCTTTTTTTTTTTTTTTGCTGCATGGATAATGAAGTGTTGCCAGTGGGTCACCATACCTGGTTGCAAAGGGAAAAAGGAAGCAATGCTGGTCTGCCGAATGCCTGCAGGTGGAGCACTTCTTTGAGTAAAAGAAATCCTAGCCTTTCTTTCCCCTGGAAACAGTGTTAACATTTTGGTGCCTGGCTTGATTAGATGTGTCTAAGAAAGGGGAGAAAAAGAGTAGAGCCTATAACATCAAACCAGCACCCAGGTAGGAGATGCAATAAATAAATACCCCTGACCCACTTGGAGCCACACTGGGCCCTATGGACCCCACTCAGAGCCTGTCTTTCAGGTTAAGTAGTGCTCCACGGCATCCCCTTCCACCATTTTCCTGCCACTCAGGTGCTGCTGGTTTTTCTAGGAATCACATGTTCCATATGATAACCCTTGTATTTTTGCTTATCCGTGGAAGTCAGCCAGCAGGATTTGTAAAAGACCCTGCACTCCAGCTCTCGTCATTATACTTAAAATATCTAATGAGTCTACGTAAAGCCATACTTGATTTATTTTCAGTAGTTTTCAAACAGTTACACACAATCCCAATTCTGCCATTGCCAATTAGCGGAGCGATTCTCTGCAAACTGCTTTATCTCACTGCCTCCTTCTCGTGCTCAATGGGACAATAGTGATACCTGTGCCACAGGGCAGTGAGGAGATTTTACCAGATACACATCAAAGGTTATACAGCTTGTGGCTAGTAAGGCAGTTTTTGGTAAGAGGAGGCACTATCAAATAGCACCAATGTCTCTTTTTTTGTTGTTGAAGGTTTTCATGATTCATTTTATTTATTACCAATGTCTCTTATCTCACGTTCCTTTATCCTTTATGGTGTAGAACTAGAAGACATAGAATGGGTTTGAGAATACAAGGGAAACATTTTTTTAATAAACAGAATACAAGGGAATATAAAAATATTTATGAAAAAATAGAATTAAAAGACTGGAGTTATGCTGTCACAAACCAAAGGTTCTGGGGCTACCAGCATCTGGAAAAAACAAGGACTCTCCTCCAGATGCTTTGGAGGGATACTGTCCTTGATTTTGGATTTCTGGCCTCCAGATTTATGAGAACAAAATTTCTGTTGGTTTAATTTTTTTTAATTCCAGATTAACAGTGAGTCTATATAGTTCATAAAGAAATAAAGAACAGTTAAGAGTCTGAATTGACTTGATGGCAGTGAGTTTGTTTCCATTATAGCAAAATAAGAAATGAAACTAACAAAAAATGAAAACTTCCCACAAACTAAAGCCCCTCATATAACCTCCCCTTTATTCAGTGATTGTTTTTATTTCCATGTGTTTATTATGTAAGGCCTGGTGAGAGAGAGTCAATCTGCAAGGTGCCAAGTTCATTTCTGACCACAGTGGTGCCATGTGACAGAGTAGAACTGCCCCATATTACCAAGTCTCCTCCCCCAGGTGGTTAGTAACTAAGCACTTAACTAACTGTATGTGCCACCAGGGCTCCCTGGGAAGCAGGGAAATAAGATTAAATTCAACTTACAGAATGAAAAGCTCTGACCACCGAATGAGAAATGCATTTGCCAATGTTCATGCAGGAAGTTGGAGGGTGGCCTGAAACTTGAATTCATATTAATGCTAGCCCAACATGAATTTATTCCATTTTTCTACTTGGAAATTAAGCTGTACTTCAAGTAGTTAAAAGAAGAAATAAATCCTGGATAAAAAACACACACACAAAAAGAAAAATGCACACACTTCAATTTCTAGTGGTACTATATAGAACTTTCCTTTCCACTGTAAACCACAGGAAAAGTGAACAAAAGATGAGGGTAAATACCAAAAAACATTACTACAAAATCATAGACACCTTTATTAAGCAAAAATATCAAAATGTGAACATATGTTTGCACACATATTCTCCATCTGGGTCTATCTGCCTCTGGCGGTGATGTTTCTATCTCCCTCCTCCTTCCCTGTAGAATTCTGTGCTCGTCCATACGCAGCACATTAAATGGCACTTTGGCATACTCGAAGGACTCAAATCGTGTTCCTTTTAAAGGCTGAGTTTGGGGAAACAAAAGGAAACGTGAATAGGCAAGACTAGGGCTATCAAGTGGAGTTAAGGTTCCCCAACAGAATTCACATACGATAGTCTTAAAAATGAGCAGGTACATTGTGATAATGGGGAAAACAAAAACAAAACAAAATCCTCAGCACAACCCTCCTGGCCATCTTCTCACCAACATACTTTTCAATTTTCTTAAAACTTTTTCATAGTAAGTCCCTGTGATTATCCTCCATTCTCTGATTAAAATCTATTGAGTTCCCCTTTGGAATTCCAAAAAAAAGCAGTCACCATAACTTTCTGGGCTGACTTCTCTGCTGTGAATTGAGCTGGCCCAGCAGATCCCTTAGGTTAATGTTTTGATTGGACCGTTATTTGAATGCAGGAACCCCTGGTAGCATTGTCAGTTACACACTGGAACTGCTCACCACAGGATCAGCAGTTGGAACCACCAGCCATACCACAGGAAAAAGATGAGACTTTCTAAACCCATAAAGATCGACAGTCTCAAAAATTCAAAGGGACACTTTAATGTTATTTTCTGTTTATCATAATGCTACTTATGGCTGAGTTATGAAGATTGTTTTCTTTATGTTGAGGGGCAGCCCACACTGAAATCTGCAACCTGTGATCTTCATCACCAAGTGCTTCAAGTCCTCTCAGCAAGCAAGGTTGGGTCATCTGCATCTGACAGGTTGTTAAGCAGTCTTCCTGTAACCCCAATGTCACATTCTTCAAATAGGCCAACTTCTGAGATTATTTGTACACCAAACGGAATGCATATGATGAAAGGATACAGCCCTGACACATACTTTTTCTGATTTTAAACCGTGTAGGATCCTGTTGTTTAAACAACTGCCTCTTAGTTTATGTACAGGTTCTGTATGAGCACAATTAAGTGTTCTGGAATTCTTGTTCCTCACAATGTTACAGTTGAAAGTCTTTGCATACTCAACAAAACACAAGTAAACATCTTTCTGGTGTTCTCTGCTTTAAAGCAAGGTCCATCTGACATTCGCGATGATATTCCTCAGACCATGTTTTTTTCTGATTCCAACGTGACTTTCTGGTAGTTTCCCATCACCCTTTAAAAAGCCACCATTTTAAATCTTCTGTTCATTTTGTTTATTTCATCATTTCTCTTTACACTTCAGCTCCTCTATGTTTTAGAGCAAGTTTAAGAATCTCTTCTGACATTCATGTTGGTGTTTTCTTGATTTTTTTAAATGATCTTTTGGGTTTTTCCTGTATGATGTCCTTGATATCATCCCACACACAACTCATCTAGTCTTGTGTCATTAATGATCAGTTAGTCAAATTTATTCTTAAGCCAGTCTCTAAATTCAAGCAGGATATACTCAAGGTGCTATTTTGGCTCTCATGGACTTGTTTTCATTTTCCTTAGCATCAACTTTCACATAAATGTAAGCAATTGATGTCTATTCTGCAGTTGGACCTGGTCTTATTCTTATTGATACAATGAACTTTTCTATCATCTCTTTTCACAGATGTAGTCAATTTGATTCCTGTGTCTTCAATCAGGTGAGGTCCTCATGTTGCCATTTATGTTGGTTATTAAATGGTAAAACGTAAGTCTCTGATCTTGGAAATTTCTATTCTGAAATCCTGGGCTCAATCATTAAGGTCATATTTTCCAATAGTGGTTCCACGTTGGGCTGTGATCCACATGACTGGCAGTTCGAAACCACCAGCAGCTCTGCACAAAAAATACTGAGCTTTCAGCTCCCTTAAGCAGTTACAGCCTCAGAAACCCACAGGGTCACTATGAATCAACACTGACTCAATGGCGGTGAGGGATTTTTTTTCTCATTCTTTTTTACTTACAATTTTCACATTCCAATCAGTAATTATCAATGTATCTTGATTACTTGAAGTTGGTAAAAACCTTCCAATTTCCTCATCTTTCGCATCAATGGTTGTCTTTACTAAGAGATGGAAAACTAGTAGATGGTTTTAAACTTGAGTGATCAAAGGATCACTGTGATATAAGGCATTAATGGTGGAAGTACTGGGGAATTATAAAATTCTGAACACATTAGAAGGTAGAGCAGAGAATCTGCAGAATGTAAATTTGTAGTAAACTTGCAGAATGTCAGAAATACTGAGTGTTCTGTCTCCAAGGCCATCGTTTTCCAAGTTCTGGCTCAGAAACTACTGATGACTCTGCCAAGATTTCTGCTATCTTCATATTTCTGTCTCTTAGTTATCTCCACTTTTCTTTCTCTGATACATTTTTCAGGGGTAAAGAGCTACAAAGTACTATGTTGCTGTAGTTAGATGTCCTCAAGTTGGTTCTCACTCAAAGCAACCCTTTGTAAACAGAATGAGAACACTGACTGGTCCTGTTCTGTTGCAGCCACTGTGTTGGTTCATCTTGTCCAGGGTCTTCCTCTTTTTCACTGCCCCTCACTTTAGCAAGCCTGCTGTTCTTCCCGGACTGGTCTCTCCTGATAACACACCCAGAATAGGTGAGAGCAAGTGTTGGTCCTCCTTGTTTACTACTTCTTGAATTAGGAATAAATCTTTTATACTATTAAAATACATCCACAGAAGGTAGGTTGGAAACTTGCTGTTTGCCCGTTTAGTTTTAAAATGAGAACTTGAAGAAAGCTGGTGCTGAGGAGAGAGAAAGGGAAAAGCTCGGAGGAGAGACAGCCAGTAACTGCCCATGTCTGTAATTCTGACCATCCAAGTCTCACCTGTTTCATTGGTTACGTAATGGTAACCTAACCTCTTATTCTATATGTGCAGTCAAATGCTCATGACCATAGTCACTGCCACCATTTCCATCTCTTCTTGCTACTTGTGGGCCAAATATATTTGTTAGGAAGTTTGGTTCCCTGACTACTGCTTATTCCTCTGACTTTTTTGACTTCTAAGTGTTGTAGACTAACATCAGACTTATACTCCACTAGAATAAAAAACAAGTTTGATTGAAGAAACTGAAAACACTTCACTAAAAGGAAAGACATATCAACATTCAGGCATAATAATAAAATGTGCTCTGAGTTACGGAGAACAGATTTTATCAAGTCAAAGGCAGGGCAGGGGTGGGGGGAGAAAAAGCATAACAACATCCCAAAACGGTGTGTGAAACTATACATTTTCTTAACATGTTAGCAGAAATTGAGGGGAAGATCTCAACGACAGAACATAATGAAGTCTTATTTGGAGGAGTCTGGCTGATTAGTGTTTGAAAATAAACAATAGATTCCTATTGCATATTCTGATTTTGATAAATATGAGGGGTCTTCAAAAAGTTCATGTAAAAATGGAATGAAAAGATAATGGGATTTTCCCATGAACTTTTTAAAGGTCCCTTGTATGTATATTTCCCTATATCTCATACTCACTGCCAGCAAGTCCATTTCCACTCATAGCAACCCTACAAAGAGTTCCTGAGACTATTAATCTTTCCAGCAGACAGCCTCATCTTTCTCACATCTAGCAGGTGGTGGATTAGAACTGCCAACCTTGTGGTTAACAGCCAAATGCCTATCATAGAGCACTACTTATGAATTAGCCTTCCCCTGTATATAAATGGGAGAAATGAGGTTGCCATTTTAACTGCTTATAATAAAGTCCTTACTAATTTGCAAACTACTTCACAAAGCTAAAGAAGATCAAAAGAGTTACCCAGCTACAAAGATAACTTTAAATTGCTGATTTAATGGCTGATAGAGTAAATAACTAGACCTCTCAAAAATATTTGTTTTGTAAAGAATGAGTTTCATATCAAGCCACCAGAAAGGGACAGAATTTTACATTAACCAAACAAACTTAGTATCTGTGGTAATTATATAATCTGGTTCAATTTGAGACTTGAGAGTAAAGGGATGAAGTTTGGCCTGTCAATCAGGTTGCAGCTTGATGACCTCATTTGGAGGCACTAAAGAGGTAAATAGCTTGCTGGAGGCAGGACACTGGCTGACTCCCTGGGAGACATTCCTTCTGACAAGACACATGGAGCTACACTGGAGCCCTGGGTGCTGGAGGAGCCACGGGGAGACCCGCGTCAGCACTGAGATGCTTCTACCGCCACTGGATCCACAAGACTTTCCACCCCCTGGCCTGTCATCCTCCTGCATTCGGCATTATTTCATGTTTCATGAGTCTGAAGAGGACTTTATAGATTGATATCGGAATATGGGCTAATATCAGACTTATGGAATTGATCTGGACTGGGCTGGGACATTTTCTCAATATTCATTTGTTCTTATATATAACTCTTTCTTACACACGAGTGTCTCTATGAATTTGTTTCTCTAGTCTACACAGACCAACACAGCCATCTCATATTTTTCATTTTTAAAGCAAACACATTCTGGACCTAGTGATTTCCCTCCTAGAAATTCATTCTATAGATACATTTGCACATATCCATATTGATGTCCATATAAGATACTTTGTTGCTGAACTGTTTAATAACAAAACATTAGCCCAATACCAAACCCAATTCCAATTCATAGACCCTACAAGACAGTGTAGAACTGCTCCTTACGACTTCCAGGACTATAAATCTTTACTGGAACAAACAACCTCATCTTTCTCCCTTGGGGTGGCTAGTGGGTTTCCTAACTGACCTTGCAGTTAGCAGCTAAATGTTTAACCCATATAAATAGATATACAATAACAGCAAAGTGATCTATACACTGAGCTGCTAATCACAAGGTCAGCAATTTGAACCCACTAACTCTCTGCCATTGAGTCAATCCCAACTCACAGCAACCCTACAGGACAGGCGAGAAGGGCCCCTGTGAGTTTCTGAGACTGTTTAGAAAGCCTCATCTTTCTCCCTGGGAGTAGTTGGTGGTTTCGAACTACTGACCTTACAGTTAGCAGCCCAACTCCTAATCACTAGGTCAGCAGGGCTCCTGGTCTACTTCCATAAAGATTTAAAGTCTTGGAAACTCAAAGGGGCAGTGCTACTCTCCAATAAAGTCATTATGAGTTGGAATCAACTAGATTGATAGTGAGGTAGGGTTTCAGTTTGAAATATAGATATATATTTCACACTATAATAGATGTTATTCCAGATAACAGAATACCATGTAGCCTTTTTAAAATAGTGAAACAACTCTATGAATGTATATAAAAATGATCTATAAAATATGAAAAAACAAGTACAGACTATATAATAGGCTACCATTAGTTTAAAGAAAAGGCAAGCATTTGTTGTATATCTCTGAAAGGACAGATATATAAGAAATTGTAGCTTCCAAAATAGGAAAGGAATCTTAAGGGGAAAATATATGTGAAGAACACTAAATACTGTTCTTATCAGAAGAACAGGAGCCCAAGTAGTAGTGTGGTTATGACAGGGGTGGCACTTGAATCCACTATTATTTTATTATGGAAATATAATATAGTTAGAATTATATACTTTGTTTAGATATAACTTAGCTGGAAATCCTCCATAGCTGTGACCCTGGGCTAAACCCCTCTATCTTTTCTCACAGAGTATCTTGTAATAGAGTACAGGCAAATTCTCACGCGTACTAGTTAAAGCCAATGACCCGATTCTCAACTGAGGGTTATAATCTCCCTGGCTTCCTCCCTCCCTTCACTGTGGGCCAGGGTGTGCATACCTAGCCTGTCTCCTTTAGATTTAGGGTGCATAAGTAATGGAAGCCCTATAACACACGATCTTTGTTAAACCAAACCTTAGTTTACCCAGACTGTGCCTGTCATTCCAAGATTTGTGTCTGTCTGAAAAACTGTTTCACTCAGTCTGTGTATTATATATCCTAAGAGGACAAAGATTTGGGGAGACCTGCATTTATAGGAAGGATCCCTGTTCTCTTTTCCCATGCATATGAAAAGGAAACTTAGCATCTTTCGAATCCATCTGGTTTCTGTATTCTGTCAATCTTACCAGGCAATGTGGTCCCTCTTGGTTGCCCCCTACAACAGTTACATATTGGGCTGCTAACTGCAAGCAGGTAGAAACCAGCAGCCACTCCTCAGGAGAAAGATAAGGCTCTCTACTACTGTGGTAGTTACATGATCTGGTGTCAATTTGAGAGGATTACATGTGAAGGGGTGGAGTCTGGCCTGTCAATCAAGATATAACCAGTGAGGCCTCTGTGTGGACATGGCTTTCTCCTGAGAATTCTGGGAATTCCTGTATTTCCTCGTTGAAGGTGGGAGACACATTTCTGTCTCTGCTCACTCTCCTAGAGGACGCTCTACTGACAAGACCTATGGAACTACGCTGATAGACCCAGTCCTGGGAACTGGAGAAGCCACAAGGAGACCCCTGCCAGTGCTGATTTACAACGCCACTAGATGCAAAAACTCTACACTGACCTGTGATCGTTCTGTATTTGGAGCCGTTGCATGTGTTTCATGAGTCTGAAGAAGACTTTATAGATAGGTATCAGACATATAGGTTGATATCAGACTTGTGGGCTTGGACTGGACTGGGTTGGGATGCTTTCTTAATGGGCAATTACCCTTTATATAAAACTCTCATACATATAGAAGTCTCTATGAATTTGTTTCTCTAGTCTACCCGGACTAACGCAACTAACGTGGATTTACAACCTAAACTTGATTATGGTGGGTGGAACTACATGACACCTGGTCAACTGACTTCCTTTTAACCCATCCTGATTTTGCTGTTTTTTCTTGCTTGTTCCATGACAGAATTTTTCTCTTACTTCCTCTTTATTTTTTTTCTATGTTGTTTTTTATTGTTTAGGTTATGTTTTCCAGTTTATGAAACAAGAATGGGTGTACAGAGACAATAACTGATACAGGTATGAAGGGGAGAGGTTAAGGAGAACTGGGGAGCATATAATGAATGTGGGTGGGAGGAGGATGCTCTAGATCTGATGGTGATGATGTATACACAACACTTTTTAAAAGCGACTTAACTAGAAGTATATATGAATTTTATATCAATACAACTATTGGGAAAAAATTATTTACAATCTTGGAAACCCACAGGGCAATTCTATCCTATCCTACATGTCAGAGGAAACCAGCCTTTAACAACCGAGTGGTCCATAGGCGCAACTGTATACTATAAGATATAAAGCTCATAGTAAAGCCATAGAAGGTAGGAGAGATAGGAGATAGAGTGAAATAAAGGAATCAGACACATTTCATAGTAGCATGCTCACCTCCAGGGCAGCCATAATCTCAGCAGCCAGGTTTGTGCAAAGTCTTTACTGTCTTGGGATATTTATAGGTATCCATAAGACATGTATATTCAGTAGTTACATACATCACAAGGTGGGTAGTAACCACAGTAAAGCCCCTGAGCTCACATGTGAGGAAACCTAGTACCTGCATTATTATAGGGGTTGGGGGTGAGAGTGGAATGGGTGCATCTAGAGCAGTGGTCCTCAGCCTTCCTAATAACGTGACCCTTTAATAGTTCTTCATGTGGTGGTGACCCCCCAACCATAAAATTATTTTCGTTGCTACTTCATAACTGTAATTTTGCTACTGCTATGAATCCAGCGACCCCTGTGAAAGGGTCATTCAACCCTCAAAGGGGTCACAACCCACAGGTTGAGAACCGATGTTCTAGAGGGAGATAGACTCAACCATGTGCTCACTTTAAGGCAGCATGGCTGTTAGGACAGAATCTGTGGGAACAATATTTAACACAAGATAATATACTCGGACTTTATCTCTAACTTACCAAAGTGGTGGCTTTCCTACCCTGGAATACTAGCTTTCCAGACTCCCTCTGTTATAGGTTAGGGAATATAGTCTTAGTCATATCTCCCTCAGTGTTAGTTTCCCACATCTATAGAGTTGCTATGAGTTGGAATTGACTGGATAGCAGTGAGTTTTTTAGTTTATCAGAACAAACAAATCTATTATTAAAAGTTGCACACACAAAAAAGCAGTAGAAGAATTCTTAGAAGCAAGGATGAAGAGACCTTGTCTCACCTACTTTGGACATGTTATCAGAAAGGGCCATAGAGAAAGACATCACACTTGGTAAAGGGTGAGAAGACAAAGAAGACCTCGGTGAGATGGATTGATATTATGGCTGCAACAATGGGCTAAACCATATCCACAATTGTGGCAACAAAGAAAGAGTGGGCAGTGTTTAGTTCTGTTGTAGCACCTAACAACAACATGCATTTGAAACTGTGTACTTGTTAAAACTGTGGCCATCAAACTTACCATTTAGGACAGACCAGAACTGCCTGTAATCCGAGGATGTCCAAGGCTGTAATCTTTTTTGGAAGCAGACTGCTACCTCTTTCTCCATAGGAGCCCCTGATGGGTTCAAACTACCAACCTTTCTGTTAGCAGTCAAGCTCTTAACCAATGCGCCATCAGTCCTCCTTAAACTATGTGTCATATGTATGTAAATTACATACTCCAAAAAGTAAAGTAACATGTTTTAAAGGAGGTGATCATCTTTTATTTCTTAATGACACTAGTTGTAAGATGCTTTTAATAGTTCTCCATTGATTTTGTTCAACAAGTTACAGATGCCTATAGAAAGGACTCTCATTCCTAGTTTAGTCATTTTGGTCAACTACCTAATTTTTAGAACATTCTGTAGTAGGCCCAAACTATCCAAATCCAACACACTCTTCAAATGTTAAATCCTTTCTTACCTGCCTGGTTAAATAAACCCTTATAACCTCAGGTCATGATAATCTTTCTGGCCCCCACAATCCAATTCCCTTGGGACCATTCACTTGACCATTTCTTATTTGGCCTGATGGTAACATCCTCTAGCCCAGTGGTCCTCAGCCTTCCTAACGCCTTGACCCTTTAATACAGTTCCTCATGTTGTAGTGACCCCCCAACCATAAAATTATTTTCATTGCTACTTCATAACTGTAATTTTGCGGCTGTTAAGAGCTAGGTGACCCCTGTGAAACGATCATTTGACCCCCAAAGGGGTCTCGACTGACAGGTTGAGAATCGCTGCACCTTTACAGTCAGAAGAAGGGTAGAGCCCTTACTTACTTACTGGGTAAATTTATTCATCTAAGCCTCAATGTGTTCATCTATAAAAAAAGAGATAATGACAGTATCTAATGACTGAATTTATACTGAGTACCTGCAATTGATAAGGCATGTGAAGTACCAGCAAAATTCCAGGGCAGGTGATAAGGACTCATTAATGTTAAGTACTGTTAATATCTGTATAACATTTTTCTTCCCCCAGAAAACTAAAAGCTCCTTGAGAATAATTATTCTACCTTTAATATCTGTGTGGCCTAACATCTCTGACCTTCAGTTTTTTCACGTGTAAAAAATGGGTATCATTAAGCTATCCACCACAGCACTGTGCATCAAAACAAGTTAACATATCTAAAATATTTAGTGCATAAAAACAAGACCAAAGATAAAACACTGCACACTACATAATGCCTAATAAATTGAAACGTGTTATATATGTTACATATATTTACTTTTGTAAATATGTATGTATACTTGCTTTTGTAAACATGTATATATGTGACTATATATTTACCTTTGTCCCTTTGTAAAGCCTACAGCCTCTTGCGCCATGACAGACCTGGGTTTGATTTCCAGCACATCTCACCCTCTACCTGGACAAATCCTGGTGAGTTACTTAACAACATCCTAATAAAAGCAATTATTCGTATAATGAAAATATTACGTACTCAGTATCTGGGACTCTTCCCTTCTCCTTCCTGGTGTGCCCATTTCCCTACACTTGAGCTTCTCCCATTAAGTCCTCCGTTCCTTCAATGCATCTCTCTGTCTCCATCACACACCACACACCACACCACACCACACCACACACACACACACACACACACACACACACACGACCACCCCAGGCACAAGCCTTCTCCCCCAAACTCCAACAAACTGCTGTCGGACTCCCGCAGCAGCTCACCCCTCCCTTGCCCCCGCCCCAGGCCCCGCTTCCCAAGCTTCTCCAGACCCCAGTCCTTCTTCCCTGAAGTTCTAGAACCGTTCCTCGCTCTCTGCCCCAACTTGACCATCACCACCTCCACACCGAAAACCAAGCCCACCGCCCTCAAGTGGATTCCGACCCACCTGCGCTAGAGCGTTCCAGAGCCTGTCATCTTTCTGGAGGCCGCGGGGAGGCTGGTGGACTGCACCGCTGACCTCCGAGGTCACAACCACACGCTTTACCCACTGCGCCACCAGGGTCGCTTCCAACCCCTCCGTTCCCGGCAAAACGCCCCTCGCACCGCCCCCGGCCTCCAGCGCGCCGCCGTGCCGCTCCGTCCCACCTGCACCTTCCGTCTCTTCAGCTCGGCCGTGTCCAGCCACACGCCGCAGGCCGCCTCCTCCTCGGCGCCGCCGCGCTTCATGGCCCGAGGTCGGGGCTCCGGCCCGGACTCCTGAGGTAAGGCGCCACAAAGACGTTCGGATCTCGCGCCGACGCCGGGAGCCCGCCGGCGCGCCCGCCGTGGCCACGCCCCCGGCGCAGGGAACGCCCCGTCGTCATCCGGGCGCCACTTCAAGCCCCGCCCCTCGCACACGTCGCCGGCCGGCGGGGAACTGGGCGCCGAAGTACGCAGGCCGTCTGCGACCGAGGCGGGAGCCATCAGTCGGAAATTCTGGAATCAGGAGCTTGCGTGAAAAGATAGGGAAATGGGAGGAATACCGAAGAAGCCGAAAGAAACCGAGTACTCAGTCGTGCGCAACCCCACGGGACAGAGTAGAATTGCCCTTGTGGGTTTCCAAATCTGCAAAATTTTAGGTGCGTAGAAAGCCGTATCTTTGCATGGTTTACAATCTGGAGAGATGTGCGTCAGCGTTTGGGTTTTTTTTCCTCACCATACTTGTTCAGTCTGTATGCTGAGAAAATAATCAGAGAAACTGGCTTATATGAAGAAAAATCTGTCGTCTGGATTGGAATTATATAATTATAATAACCTCAGATATACAGATGACACACCTTGCTTGCTGAATGAATGTGAGGAGGAATTGAAGCACTTGCTAATGAATATTAATTATTTTTAAAAGAATTTCAGCCATCAGTATGGAGCACAATTCAATATAAAGGAAAACCGGTGTCCTCACAACTGGACCAATGGGTAATATCATGATAAATGGAGAAAAAGTTAAAGTTGTCAAGGATTTTTGTCTTGCTTGGATTCACAATCAGTGCTCAGAGAAGCAGCAGTGAAGAGATCGAAAGGAGTGTTACATTAGGTAAATCTGCACAAAAACTCGTTAGCATATTGAAAAGCAGGGATCTTGCTTTGGGACTAAGGTGCACCTGACCCAAGCCATGGAGTTTACCAATGCCTCCAATGCATGTGTAAGTTGGACATTGAATAAAGAAGACCAAAGAAAAATCAATGCATTTGAATTGTGCTGGAGAAGAAGGATACTGCAAATACCATGAACTGCTAAAAAGGGCAAGCAGATGAGTTTTGGAAGAACTGCGGCCAGAGTGCTTCTTGGAGGCAAAGATGGTGAGATTGCATGTGACATATTTTGGACGTGCTGTCAGGAGAGGCCAGTCTGGAGAAAGACATTGTGTTTGGTAGAGGGCAGTGAAGGAGAGGAAGCCCCCCTAACAGATAGATTGACACCATCATGGCTTCAACAGTGGGCTCAATCATGGGAACAATGGTGAGGATGGCGCAGGACCGGCAGTGCTGCATTCTCGTGGACATAGGGTTGCCATGGGTGGGAGCCAACAACAGCAACTACACAATCTAAGAGAGCCTTTTCAACTAAAACACATGGAATGCTCGCTTCTTTGGATTAAAAAACTTAAAGTGACTGAGCCTTGTTCAAGAAAACCAGGGTTAGACACACGGTACAAATTTCACTAACACTGATTCACTGAGGCAAAACTATGGAGAACTAAGGCATGTCACAAAATGGCAAAGAAAATACAAAAGTGGCAAATACAAGGTAATCTTACACTGTCAATTACTGGGCCATCTCGAAAGCAAGAGGTGTGAACTGAAGCCAGTGATTTCCACACCCATGACCTTGGGAGAGCCATCATCTCACACTCGGGAGTCTCAGCTTTAAGTCCACAGATGCCTATCAACTCCTTTAATCTACAACAGGTGTGTTTAAGACAAAAGTCCAATTCACATAGTGGATTTTCCAAATCAGATTTTTCTGATGTGGCCCATAAAGAATGTTGTACGCCTTGAAAAGACAAAATCTAAGATCCAGGTAGTCTGTAGCAGGAGGCTTCAGTCACCCAAGGGCTGAAAAGAAACTGGGTCAGAAGTGCCTGATTAGCTGCGTAACACAGCTGGCTTCTCCCATCAAGGGGCTTCTCATTTTATTCTTTTCGAGCTCTTTCGTCTTTGTCTCCTTTTGCCATTTCTTTCTTTAGTTTTGTTTTTTTTTTTCTTTTCACTTTTCTGCCCCCCTCCTTAATTTTGCTTATTCTTTTTTCCCTCTCATTTCTTTTCCTTTCCTTTTTCTTTTTAGTTATAAAATTATTTTCTTATTGTTGCCTTTTCCACTTGCCTTGTTCTTTCTGTCTTTATTCCTGTTTGGGGTTTTAATTTTTTCTCTCACTCTCTCTTTTTTTTTTCTTGTCCCACCTGACAAATAGTAACAAATGAACCAGTCACACATGTGCCTCCTGCAGCCCCACCAACTGGGCAAATGTGACTGCCCACTCTTGTTCCACTTAATCATTAATAGACACGGTCAACATCAGCTAAACCTGCCCTCAACTGTGCTTCATAACAACTGTACACACATTCACACCCACTGGGAGGCAGTGCCGAGGAACACATCAACATACAATGATTAATTATATACAAGTACAACAATACCCCAATATCTCCAGAACAATAGTTTCAGTTCACATAAAGAAACAAGACGTAGTAGATTAAATAAGTGACCAAAATAGAGAGTCAGAAACCCTTTCTTAGGAAGAAATGTTAATGGAGCTACTTGATAAGGAATTTAGAAGAATGGTATTTACCTTATATACACCTGTATAGGCCAAGTTTTTCAGCACATTTTTATGCTGAAAACCCCCCCATTGGCTTATACTCAAGTGAGGGTCCCACGTACCTGTTCTCCAGTACAGTGCGGGTGTTCTCCAGTCTCTCCTGCTCATCTTCGGGCGCCTGCAGCCTCTGTGGGTGGTACGATGATTGCTGCTATCACCGCTCTTTTCTCCTGCACGCTGGCAGCCTCTGTGTTGTCCGAGCCGTACTGGACAAGAACCTGCCCGCTCCTGTGTGCTGGCACCTGGGGCGCACTGCATCCTTGTCAGATGAATGTCGGATGTGGCTCTTCTTCTCCCGCTCTTCTCCAGGCCTGTGACCAATGACGTAGCCTTTACAGTCTTACCAGTGCTTGGTCACGCTCCCTTGCTCCACCCAAGCATTGCTGAATACAGTATCTGCATATCTCTGGTCTTGGACATACGGTATGTTTATAGTCTGCTATATTTTATTTTGTATTTTCTTATTAACCCCTATCTGGACCCAGTGTTGACTGTGCTTACATAGAGCAGCCTGTGTTAGGGCTCATAATATACACGCTGTGTTGTGTATGCACTGTGGTACTTCATGTTGTTGCGTTGGCATTTCCCATACATAAGCGGTAAGGGTGCGAATGCAGTAACAGTGTGCACACAGTGCAGCGTGTGTATTATGAGCCCTACCACAGGCTGCTCTGTGCAAACAGTCACGTCATCACCTTCTGGAATGTCATCAGCCTGCGTTAGTCCGCAGTCCGTACAAGCTGCGTTGTGTCATGCAGTAATGTACGGCAGTGTGTAGTAATGCAGCCCATTATGTATACACAGCGTGTATAGTGATTGTTGATACCATATTGTTTCTGTTGACCCTCTCTTCCACTTACGGAGCTAGTTTACTGTTTTTCTTTGAAATAAATATTCAAAACCACTTAATCTACTGATGTCTCAATTAATGTAATTTTATTGGTATCGATTTTTATTTTGAAATTTACCAGTAGCTTCTGCATTTCCCACCCTAGGCTATACTCGAGTCAGTAAGTTTTCCCAGTTGTCTGTGGTAACATTAGGTGCCTCGGCTCATATTTGGGTCAGCTACTACTCAACTATATAAGGTAGATGCTTTCAACAGCTTTAGAAAAATACTGATGAGACCTAGAAAGAACTGAGCAACACAGGTGAAATTTTAGAAAAATTTGGGGAAGTACAGCAAGGAAAAAATGAAAAATAGAAACCATACATGTGGTATTTACATAATCTTTTGTCAACTTGTGAAGGGGTGGAGTTTAGCCTGTCAGTTAGGTCACGGCTTGATCTCGTTTGGAGCTGCTTGGGTAAATAGCTCACTGGAGGTGAACACTTAGACACTCCCTTAGAGACAGGACTGACGAGGAGCCTGATGGAGCTACGCTGATACAGTCAGAGCCCTGGAACTGGAGGAGCCACCTAGAGACCCACATCAGTGCTGAGATGTTTCTACTGCCACTGGATCCACAAGACTTTCCACCCACTGGCCTGGGATCTTCCTGCACTTGGCATCATTTCATGTGTTGAGTGAGTCTGAAGAGGAATTTACAGACTGGTACTGGACATATGGGCTAATATCAGATTTATAGATTTTATCTGGACGGCTGGGATGTTTTCTTAATGTATAATTGCTCTTTGATATAAATCTCTCTCTTAAACACATATGAGTCTCCCTGGATTTGTTTCTCTAGTCTACCCAGACTAACACAACACAAAAACAGCAAATAGATTGATACTTTTTCAGAAATAGATTGTTGGGGAACAGACGTCCCTACAGTCAAACAGAATCCTCAGGAGCAACATTGTGATTGTGGGAAAAGATGATGACGGTGGTGATGACAGACAAAGCAAGGCACAGAGGCTCCAATGTCAGAAGCAATAGGATTAATATCTTTTCCAATGAGTGTAGATAATGGACTTACAGAGCTTTCAAAAGGTATACACGTCATACAGCACCCATATTACATAGTCAATAGGTAATTTCATAGCAGGTAGCATAATAAACAAGCAACAAGGTGAACCATTATCTTGGCCTCTTGCTAGTTATCCTCAAATGCCCCTGAGCAATCTCTGATCCTTCTTAGAAGAGAAAGTGAGAGCAGAGTTTGCTACATTTGAAGGCGGGTCAAGGCATAGAACCAGATTGCTCTCCTCTATTGATAACCTCGAGGCACAGCGAAGCTGCCAGGCACAGGGTGATTCATCTCTCATGGTAGCTCCTGTACAAGTTCTCCTTAATGGAGGGCTACGGGTGGACAGGTGGGGTGGGAGTGGGGGGCTGGGGGCGGGGAATCACACACATTTTCAGCCTGGAGAACATGTATTTGAAAACCTTTCTATCTCACAGCAATGGAAATGTTTCTCAAAATAGGGCTAGTTTTCCATTCCCATGGTTGCAAGCATCGACATAAAGCCAGATACACTCTTCCAAGTCCTCAGTTTACCACAGTAGATGATAGATTGAAAGGACGAAGGAATATAATTGATTAAATGGAAAGCTGAATTAGCTTAAAGAAGATAAACCTCTAGCCATTAACTGTGGGACCCAGCCCCACACCCAAATGGGTCCTAAGGGTGACTGTGAAATTGAGGGGTAAATTTATGAGACATGAGACAAGGCATGCAAGGACTCACCTCTTCTATGGTGACTGGAACCAGAATGAGACAGTAATGCAGTCTCTCACAGGGGCATACAAGTAACATGAGGGAGACAAGCAACGGGTATGCACACAATAGGAAGGAGAGGCAGTAGAGGCATACATGTGACAGGGAGGTACATACTAACAAGATGAGCGGTTTCTAGAGTCAAGATGGCGGCCTAACCCTGGTTGTCTCTGAGTTGGTTTGACCTCAAGAGCCCCTGAGCTCTTCTCCAGGGCAACAGTCCAAGGGAGTGGGCCCTACTTAGTGGGGGAGTGGGGGAACAGTCAATAGGGTCTGATTGCTCTCCATGGCAAAACACCTTCAGGCAAGTCACCTTCAAGCAGTTGACCTTCAGGCATATATAGTAGCAGTCATGTGTTTGCAAGTAGCACCTTAAAGTTGGCATTATTGCGGGGGACATCGTGGAGAATAACTTTTACTTACGAGGATGTGACGGGGACGCATCTCCAACCTATAACGTAAAGGTCTCCCTCCACGGGAGACCCGGGCTCCCAGACTCCTTAATGTATGAACGTAGAGAATTTGTCTGCATACATGTGCTACACCAGTGGTTCTCAACCTGTGGGTCCCGACCTCTTTGGAGGTGGAACGACCCTTTCACAGGGGTTGCCCGATTCATAACAGTAGCAAAATTAAAGTTAAGAAGTAGCAACAAAAATAATTTTATATTTGGGGGGTCACCACAGCATGAGGAACTGTATTAAAGGGTCGTGGCATTAAGAAGGTTGAGAACCACTGCTCTACATGGTTACGTTTCTCACAATTAACCTGCTGGAGAAAAAAATCAGGGAAAAGAAACAAAACAATTGAAGAAGGCCTAAAAATTACATGGGTATACATCAAGAGGAATAACCGGGTTGAAGAACTTCGTAACGTATCCTGACTTGACAAATATATCCTGAGCATTTCTCACCTGAATTTCTTAATAAATTGTTTAATCATTAATATTATCTGTGAGTTCTATGTGGTCATTGCAATAAATTAGCAAACTCAATAGCTGAAAAAGTAGAAGATATTGTGTGTGATAGAACAACCCCAAAAGAAAATCGCAATGATTGAAAGAAAAGAAAATCACCATGATATGTAATCAAACACGCTAAAACCAAGAAAGACTCCTAGGAGCAGCTCAAAGAAAACAAAACAGAACAAAATACCCACAAAAGAAAACCAACAAGATAGTTCTGGTTTCTCAGCAGAATGTATGTAAGAAGGAAATGGGATGACATACATAAGACTCTGAGGGAAAACATTTCCAGCTGAGAATTATGTACCAGCAAAATTGTCCCTCAAATACAATGTTGAAATTAGGATATTTCTGGATAAATAGAAATTAAGGGGATTTGTAAAAACCATACGAAGCTTACAAGAAATACTAAAATACAAATAGTAGACAACAACCTGAAATTATCATACATAACAACACTCAGAAGTCAAACCTGTAGGCCAAAATTAGGAAACCAGAGATGTCAAATTGTAAGAAAGAAATTTACAAAGGTTAAAAAAAAAAGGGTGTAGTTATAGAACTGCCAAATGGAGAGAAAGTCAAATAGATTTAATATGGGCAAAAGGGAAGGTGTGTTAGGCAGGGTTCTCTACAGAAACAAAACCAAGGCACTTATGATTATATATAAAGAAGAGGATAGATTTATGCACCAAGAAGGCAAGAATGAATATAACAGCTAATTAGTCCTCACCGCAGTACAGAGGGCTCAATTCAACTCACTTTCGTGAAACAGTTAATATACTGAAAGTCAGTCCAAAGTCAAGAAAGCAGACATCGGAGTCTTACCTCAGACAAGACAAGACAAGACAAGACAAGGAAGGCTGAGCCTGCCTGCAAGTAGGAGACAGCAGAGTGGATCAGCAACAGTCAGTAGGTCAGGAGCTTAGCAAACAAAGCAGGCCCAATGTGATCTTAACTCAAGAGATGCACGGGGACAGGATCCACCAGCCTCAAGCTCAAGCAATGTTTGCACCAGCAGCATATGGAAGCAGGTCTCAAAGGAGCCTCAAGCTCTAGCCACAGGATCCACCAGTTGGCTTGGCCCACAGGTAATGTGTCACACAGGTTGAGGCAGAGAACTAGCTAAAGCAGCAGCATGCTGGTTCACTCACCAGAAAGCAAGAGGGAGATGGGATGCTGGCTGTCTTTATTTATTTCGGTCGTCCTCCAATCAAGCTGCGACCTGATTAAGCTCTGCCCACATGTCCCTATTGGCCGAGTTGACACACTAAACCTAACTCACAGAAAGCAACATTCACAAAGGGCATTTGACCCCAAAAAGAAGCAAAGGAAACAACTGGAACGAGAACTAGAGTTAAAGGCAACAGAAGTAAATATGGGTCTGTACACACTCAGGAGCCTGCTGGCATAGTAGATTACATGTTGGGCTGCTGCCAACTGCAAGATCAGCAGTTTGAAGCCACCAGCTGCTCCTTGAAAGAAAGGTCATAAAGATGAGCAGTTTCAGGAGCCACAGGGGCAGTTCTACCCAGTCCTGTAGGGTCGCTATGAGTCATAACGGACTCGATGACACTGACAAGTGGATGAACAGACACATGGGCTGAGTGGGTGTAGAAGGGAGAATGAACATACTCACAAATACATGTATGAGTTTGACAAGATACTTGCCTTTGTAATAAATAGATCCATGAACATGAAAACTTAAACATAACCAAAAATCTTAATAAAATGGAGTCACTGGGTCTGGAAGGTCAGACTCAAAGTCTCAAGGGAGACCAAGGACAATTAGTAGAATGTAGTCTACAAAGACAATGTCCTGTATCTACATTGGGGAGTAGCGGCTGATGAGCCATCATCTAAGGTGCAACTATTGATTTCCTTGTCCGAAGGAAAGATGGTGAAAATGAAAAACACACAAACAATTAGTCTCGTGGACTAATGGGATGCACAAACATCAGACTTCATGACCCCGAGACCACATGGACTAGATAGTCGGGCTTCCCCTATCCATTTCTCGGAAAGAGACCCCATCCGAACATCTTGGTTAGAGAGATGGTGGAACCAAACTCAAAGTCATTAAAGCCAGGGTTATTGGTCTAATAGCCAACTCAGCCCCATGACACAATTTTCAGCCAAACAATACGTCTGTAAGGGAACAATGACACAATGAAGCCACTCAGAACTTAGATTAATCCACCATCTGAGATTAACAGGGCAGCGTTTAGGGTAAGTGATGCTACACTGTGGAGGTTGAAGTCAATGAGATCAAACGAAATGTATATGAACGGTTGAAGAGTCGCCACCCAATCATAATAAAAAGTTATGTTCTGCAAACCATGCTGTGTGAAAGGTTCTCCACCTTGTACAGGGATTTGGATTTTGTTTGTGTAGGAGCTCTGGCAGCACAGTGGATTCCCTCTTGGGCGACGAGCCACACACCAGCCTTTTAGAGCCACCAGCAGTTCTATGGGAAAACGATGCGGTTCCGAAGCCCATCGAGAGTTCTGGTCGTAGAAACCCACATGAGAAGTTCTACTCTGTCCTATCGGTCACTACAAGTCAAAATCAATTCCACACACACAATGGAATTATGTGCGTATGTGCGCGCATGTGCACACATTCTTACTATGACGCACGACTCAAACCTCATCTCCTCCCTCGTGGAGTCCTCACAATCATGCCAAAAGGGAAGGGAAGAGCCAAGACTCAGGTCTTCTCGAGCCAAAGCTGGGATCCCCAACACGACCTTAGATGGCTGCATCCTGCATCTGCCCGTCTCGGAGCTCTCTGCCCAGGATACTTGGCAGTGAGTGGTGGCATTTATTTGTTTCACTCATCCATATTTGCTGATTTTCCTTCACTATAGATATAATGCTTGCACATATATGGGGTGGGGGAGAGTGACATTATAAAATTTAACATTTATATAAATACTGAGCTTTGACGGAAAAGCCAAAACATGAAATCGTCAAATTGCAAGGTATATTTTAAACCCATTCTTTTAAGGCACTTTCAAATCTTGTTTAGCAAAATCATTCCCCTCCCCTGTCCCTTAATAAGGCTCTGAGATAGTTAATGTTTATTGTGCCAACCTGGCCGATAAACACATGTGGGATTAATTGAAGGGCAGAAGGATAAATGTCTCAGTGAGCCTTGCCTTTCGAGGTCTCTTGCTTTCTGATGGTCGGACCAGCGTGCAGCTGCCTTAGCCAGTTCCTTGCTTCAGCTGGCAAGGCTCACTTCCTACAAGATATCACCTGAGAAGAAGCCACATGGGCCTAACCTGATGCAGCCCTGGGTGCTGGGGCAGCTGTGTGGAGACCCTGCCAGCGCTGAGATGCTTACACACTCACTGACTTGGCTTTCTTCTGTTTCATGAGATGGAAGAGGACTTTGTGGATTGGTGTCGGATATGGGCTAATGTTGAACTTGTGGGCTTGGGCAGCCCCGGGTTGGGATGTTTTCTTGATGTGCACTTACCCTTTATATAAAACTCTCTCTTATACATATGAGTTTCTGTGGATTTATTTCTCTAATGTACCCAGACTAACACAGGCTCCAACCCCCTGCAATTGTCAGTTCCAACCCATAGTGACCCTATAGAAAGAGTAGAACTGCTCATAGGGTTTCTAAGGGTGTGGGTCTCTACAAAGCACAACCTTCCATGGCGAAGGGCTAGTGAGTTCAAACCAACCACCTTTGGGCTAGCAGTCAAGTGCCTTCACTCCAGTACCACCAGGGCTTCTGTCCACCCCTCCAAGAGAAAACCAGACTCGCGTCATCGGGTCAATTCTGATTCAATCCTACGTGACAAGAACAAGACTGTTCCTCAGGGTTTCCGAAATTGTAACTCTTGATGGGAGCAGACAGTAGAATCTTTCTCCCAAGGAGGAGCTGGTGTGTTTGAACTGCCAGCCTTGTGATTAGCCAACTAGTGCCTAACCCACAGCACTGCCAGGGCTCCTACCCACTCCTCCAAACTTCAGTCATTGAGTCCATTCAGACCCGTAACAACCCTATAGGACAGCATAGAACTGGCCCTGTGCGTTTCTAAGACTGTAATTCTTTACAGAAATAGAAAGCCTCATCTTTCTTCCAAGGAGTGGCTGGTGGTTTCAAACTGCTGGCCTTGCAGTTAGCAGCCCAATGAGTAAACCAGTAGGTCACCAAGGCATCAGGGATGAAACAGGAACTACCAGGCCCTACCCTGCCCCCACCCCCACTGGACCCAGCTTCCACCAGAAAACCTCCAGCACCAAGTAGGGCTCTCAAGGGGACCCAACGGCATGAGAGACAACACAGGGAGACGTCAAAAGTTGCTGTCACAGTCACTTTATTGCATCCAATATGTTAAGAATCCAAACCACCCTAGCCTCAGTGCCACTGAATTGCCTCCCTCTGGGCCTTTGCCCAGGTTTTCCCCAGCTGCCTGGAATGCCCCTTCCTCGTTTCCATTTGCCAACTCCTACTCACCCTTTTCAGCCCAGGCCCTGAGGTCCTGCACTTATTTATCAGACCCTGGATCAAGTGGCATTGATCACCAGGGCTAGCCAGAGGCCGCTCACACTCAGGATCGTGGAATTGTGAATGAAGAGCCCAGGCGAGAAGCTGGGAGCAGGAGGTGTGGGAGGTGGGAGGTGGAAGAGGCGGGGCTTATCCTCTGGGCTGGTGGCTAGGTAGGCCGCAGAGGTGTGCAGTGCAGGATGGGTCACCCACTGAGGGCTGGTAGTCTTCTACCTCCGGGTTCTCTGGAGCTCTGACCCCAGGTGATGGCTCCAAGAACAGTAAGAGTAAACAGAATCAGAAACAACAACAAGGTGTTCAGCCTGTTCCCGTCTACCAATGAAATCTGGCTAGAAGGGCTTGTTGAGGCTTCCCTGACGTCGACGTCTCAGATCAAATCTGAGTCTGGCCTAAATCCCACCTTCCCTCCAGGCCTACCATCTGGAAAGACTGCAAGCCAGGGTTTTGGCCCACGCTGGCCCCCGGCTCCCCTCTACGCCTTAGACAAGTTGTCTAGGGATTGGCCAGGGCAACTGACAACCACACCTACATCTCTTGCCCTCTCCCAGAGCAGGGAGTCGAGGCAGGTCCAGGACAGGTCCCAGCTGATCCCAACTTCCCAGGCAGCTGAGGTGTGCAGAGAGAGTCACCATGGGCCAGACACAAACAGCTTTACCAGGCCTTGTTCCCATGTGGCTCCAAACCCAGGCCCCTGAACCCCTACACCTCCCTCTCTCGAAGCTGTACCCCAGCCCGCTTCACTGGGCCTTCTGCTGGAGTCTGCGGCGCACCAGCTGGCTCAGGAGGAACGCGGTGAGGACGCTGCTGCCCACGGTGAGCAAGAAGAGGCCGGAGAAGTTCTGAGGCCAGTGGGTATGCAGAGGCTCGTAGATGGGTCGCCGGGTCTTGTAGTCTAGCGCCACGGCCTCCAGCTGGGCCAGCGTGCACAGCACCAGGAAGACGTGGAAGATTTGGTGGCCCTGCCCAAAGATGTGGCAGCTGCCGGGGAACCAGCGTTCAGGCATAAAGGCCGAGAAGAACGCGGCAGCCAGCAGGAAGAAGATCACCTGGCACTTGTGGTAGAGAAGAGCGGGGTCATCCAGGGTGGGGTCAGGGGACACCAAGATGCGGTGCACCACGGGACTGATGTCCAGTGCATAGGCCAGCGCCGAGGGCATCTCCTGGCAAGTTCGGCCCAGCAGTCCTGACATCTGGCTGTACTTGTTGTAACAGGAACCGGTGCAGGAGAGCCAGGCGAGGAAGGCGGCCAGCGGCAGGAAAATGGCCTGCACCTGCTCGTGCCAGGCGGGCTCGATGGCGTAGTAGAAGTGAGCAAGGGCACTGCCAAACTGGTAGACAGCCACCCCCACGTAGTCCAAGAAGAAGAAGCTGTAATGCCAGAACTCGGACTTGGCCTGCAGGAGGTGAGCCAAGGCACTGAGGGAGAGGTAGGTGAAGGAGGAGAGGACGATGATGAAGAGGGGCAGGGCGTGCGGGTCCCCCCAGAAGTCCACGGTGCCCATAAAGACGGCCAGCCGCAGCAGCAGCCCCAGGGCGGCCAGCAGGTGAGTCCACACATTCACCGCCTCGTTGTGCTGCTGGAACAGGGTGCGGAAGTAGAAACTCCAAGTCTGGTGCAGTGGCCGGTAGCCCACGTAGATGTAGGGCTTCCAGAAGAGGCGGGGCACCTCCGCTCGGTTCACCGTGAAGACAGGCACTGGCTGCAGGGATGACTCTGACTCCTGGGGGGCCAGCCACAAGCGAGGCAGGAGGTGGCTTAGCTTCTGGGCCATCGCTGATGCCATGGCTGTGGGCCGGGGCAGGGAGCTGGGGAGAGAGGCCAGAACAGGGTCCTCAGCCTGGAGTTCTTATCTCACATGCAAATACTAGCGGGGGTGGGGTGTTGGAGGGGGAGTCCCCACAGGGACAACACTCTGATGGCTAGGGCCTATGCCTCACCCCCATCCTCTTATCCCTGCCCTGGGCCTCAGCTCTGACTTCCATGAGAATCGGGATCATACTGTAGTAGTTCTGTTCTCTGATGTCTCCCAAGAGCAGAGACCAGTGTCTGACAAGATGCAGAAACTCAGTGTGTTTGAGAAATGCATTAAGCACTGACCACCCCTGGACTTCCCCTCCCTTCCCGACACCCGGGTTTGGGGGCAGCCTCTTCTGTTCCTCTCACCCCAGTAATGGCTCATACAGAAACCCCAGCTGTTTTCTCCACTAACACGCACATCAAGCCACGTGGGACATTGGAGGAGGTGACAGGCTCCCCCAGTGTCCCTTCAGGCCACAATCAGCACTCACGGGTGGTGGAGACAATGGCCTTGCTAACAGATGGCTGCCCCTTTAGCCTCTTCAGAATGGCCAAGGCCTCCCACGGGCCCTCCCTTACCCTGCAGGATCTCACCCCGGCCACCTTATCTTTCCAGCCTTTTTATTGAACCACGCTGCCCTTCAAATCCAGCCCCCGGCTCACCAACCCCTGGACCTGCGAGCAGCTTCAACCGCCTATAGCTTTGCACAGCCTGTTCCCTCGGCCTGGGACTTTCCCTTCACCTTGCCGACCTGGAAACCTCCTACCTCTCCCTCGAAACCTGCTTCTTCTGCGACGCCTCCCTGGTCCTGCTGACGACCTTTAGACCACTGCATGCTTCTCATGGAGTTTTTCATGTAAACTCATCAAGGACAAGCAGTTGGTCGCATTCGTTTGTAATCCCCTGGTGTTTAGCAGGGACCTGGTACTCAACATTTTACCAAATTAAAAACGACATAACACCCACATCCTACAGGGCATGACTCAGCAAGCCACTTAGTCTCAAAAGTCCCCAGCTAACTGGTTATACTTTCCCCCTCATTCCTCATCAGCTCCAAATGTCACTCCCTGTGCCAATGTCCTTTTCCCCAGCTGAAATCCTTGGAGGTCAGTACCAGCGGACACCTCATAAGCTCCTCCCTGGGCGATGGACAACAGAAAAGTGGGTGAAGGGAGACATCGGACAGTGTAAGATATGACAAAATAATAATTTATAAATTATCAAGGGTGTAGGAGGGAGGGGGAGCGGGGAGGGAGGGGAAAAATGAGTTGCTGATACCAAGGGCTCAAGTAGAAAGCAAATGTTTTGAGAATGATGATGGCAACACATGTACAAATGTGCTTGACACAATGGATGGATGGATGGATTGTGATAAGAGTCGTACAAGCCCCCAATAAAATGATTTTAAAATTAATTAATTTTTAAGAAAAAGGTATTTGCTATGAGCGAGTCATTGGTTGGGCACAATCTGGTGTGCCATCTCCAGCTTCATTTCTATCACCAAGTCCACGTTTCCCAACCACTGCTCCTTCCTCCTTGTTTCCAATTTTACATTCCAATCACCAATAATTATCAATGCATTAAGAATGCATGCTTGATCAATTTCTGACTGGAAGTCGTTGGTAGAATTCCTCAATTTCTTCATCACTAGCTTTTGTGGTTGGCGCACACGGTTGAACAATAGTTGTATGATTGGATTTCCTTGAAGGCGAATAAACTTGATCCTATCACAGACAACTTTGTGCTTCATGATGGGTTCTGACATTCCTCTGGATAGTGTTATCCCCAGCATAGTCAATAATTTGATTTTCTGATCCACAATGCCAATACCAGTCCGCTCTGGTTCACCAATGCCTGGAATATTGATCTTTATGGGTTCCACTTCATTTTTGACCATTTCCAACTTTCTTAAATTCATACTTCATGCATTCCAAGTTCTGATCATTAGCAGATGTTTGCAGCAGTTTATCCTTACCGTGAGTCAGCAAATGAAGATCCCGGAGCCTCCACTCCCACAGGCTTGATGGGACTCACGCCCCTCTAAGAAATCAGCTCCTCTTCAGTCACACTTGGAGTGCCCTTGGGCCTTAGCTAGGTCCCCTGCTCCGGCAGTATCGCCAACAATGTTCTGCTTCCTTTGCTGTGGCTTTCAGCATCTGGCCGCGCTGTGAAGCTCTGCATAAGGTTGTCAGCAGCTTCTTCCTCTGAGGTGGGGAGCCCGGTCCTCCTGCCTCTTCTGTTCTCAGTCCGGAAGCCCTGCTGAAACCCGTTCACTTTGGGTGACCCTGATGGCTGTTGACAGACCAGTGACATAGACTCCAGCATCACAGCAACGCACAGCCACCGCAGTAGGACAAGCTGACAGACAAGTTACTCTTCTGATGGTAGAACGGACACTCCTTAGCCACATCGCGGCTGCCCTGCTCCCTAATATCCCCCTGAGAAATCCTAATGTTTCCCAGCAGGGCCCTTCTCAAATATTCCCCCAGGGTTCTAGCTACTTATTTGCATCCAGAGACCTCAATCTTCCTGAGCTGCCCACTTGCTCTGCCCCATAAAGGTCTGGCTCACAGACCACTCCTCAGATGGGTTATGGCACTTACAACCTCTCTCTCTCTCTCTCTCTCTCTGGCCTCAAGAATAAAGCAAAGGCAACATACCATGATGGCAGAGGTCCTGCGGCCATATTTCCTTTGGACCTCTGCCCAAGGCCCCACTCCATCGAAACAGGTCTGCTTTCAGAATCAGTCCCTATCACTTGACTCCATGGGAAGGGGCCCGTGATCAGGGGGAATGAGGAAGCAGAGTTGAGCAAGAGCTGCAGAAGGGGGGGGGGGGGCTCCCAGGCCCCAGCTGTTCCAGGCATTCCAATGCAGCCCCATACACCTTCATGGGCTCCCTCTAAGCCCCCAAAGGGCGCCATTACCTTGGGGGGGGGGCTCTCTTGAGCCTGGGGGCTGATGACTTCTGCTGTGGGAATGGGCAAATTTGCTGGATGCCAAGCATTGGCTATCACTTCCACGGGGCAGGGTCACTAGGGGCGGGGCTTCCAAGGACTAGAGTTTCTTGTGTGATGTCACTGAGGGTGGGGTCAAATATAGTCTCCCCACATCCCTCCTCTGCACCCATCCACCACTCCCACATTGGTAAAATCCATGCTGAACAGTACCCTCCTTTTCGGGTGTGTGTCAGGGTTGTATCCTGCCACACTGATTCGATCTGTATGCTGAGCAAATCACCCGAGAAGCTGGTTTACATCAAGAAGAATGTGGATAGGGATGGAGAAATACTACTCACTTGCGCTGTGCAGGTGACACGAGCTTGCTTGCTGAGAGTGAGGAGGACTTGAAGGATTTGCCGATGAAGATCAAGCCTTGCAGCCTTCAGAGTGGATCACAGCTCAGTGTCAAACGAAAATTCTCACAACTGGACCATAGCCAGTAACATGATACATGGAGAAAAGGTGGTGGTTGTGAGGGACTGTGTCTTGCTTGCATCCACAATCGATGCTCACGGAAGCAGCAGTCAAGAAATCAAATAACAAAAGGGAAAAAAAGAAATCAAATGACATTTCACTGAACACATCTGCTGCTTTAAAGTGCGGACGAGCAAAGATGTCACTCTGGGGACTAAGGTGCACCTGAGCTGAGCCATGGCATCTTCCATCGCCTCACCTGCACGTGAATGTTGGACAACGAACAAGGAAGACTACAGAAGGATTGATGCATTTGAATTACGATGTTGGCAAGGAACGTTGAAAGTCCCACTGACAGCCAGAAGAATAAACATCTATCTTGGAAAAAGTACAGCCAGAACGTTCCTTAGAAGCAAGAATGGCAAGACTTGGTATCATGTGCTGTGGACATGTTATCAGAAAGGGCTAGTCCTTGGTAAAGGACATCAGGCTTGGTAAAGTGGAGGGTCGGCGAGAGAGAGGCCGCCTCGTGACAAGATGGGCTGGTACAGTGGGTTCCAACCAGACACAGTGGTGCTTCCCCCATTGGAGCAGCTACACACGGTGCACTGCACATCCCTGGGCTGAGAACCTCCCCGACCGGGAGCGGAGCAAGAGGCGGGCACAGGAGGGAGCAAAAGCCATCACAGAGCTGCAGATCAACAGCAGCAGCGGGTTGGAATGCCAGCAGGAGGTAGTCTAATGGGCTTCCTGGCCCACAGTGTGCTCAGTGTCTAGGCTTACTGGTACCCCAGGATGACTCCAGGCAGCTATGGCAGGGCTAAAAGAGCTTTGTAACCCTTGCCCAAGCAGGGTAGTGGCTGGGCTAAAGGGTCAGGGAGAGATCTGACTGTACACATGGCTGAGAAAAATCTGTCTTGATTTAAGAACTGTGTCCCGAGTGCTCCTGATTCTGCATTGTAAACTGTTGCTTTGCTGATAACCCGCCCCCCCACCAAACTGTGAGTAGGTTGTGATTTCCTAGTGGGTGTCCCAAGGAAGTATTGAGTACAGAAGAGAAGCAGAGAGATGGCTGATGTCAACGTTGGAAACGTTATGGGGTAGAGGCATACCTGACCTCTGACTTACAACCAGCCTTCTACGATTGGTGCTTCTCCTTCACATTTATGAAGTTCAGAGAAGGGGATCCCCGCCCATGCCATTTATATAATTAATAGTGGTGGCGGTATTTGAAATACCCCCCAGCCTAGGATTATTTTTTAAAACAGTCTACTTTTCGCCCTCAATAGCTAGTACCATTGAACTTGGGACTCTCCAGAAAGTTAACTATGTCTCTTTAAAAGTCTAACGTACCCCTAGGTACCTCTGTGGCCCAGGGAAATTTGACTGGAGTTTGAACTTTTAAGGACACTGACTCTCTTTAATAATTAATTTGTTCCCTTTTGGATTCACCAATAGCCAGTTGCCTTTGAGTCAACTCCGACCCTCACAGCGCCCTCCTGTGGGTCAGAGTAGAACTGTGCTCCATAGGGTTTGGTTTTTTTTTAAATCATTTCATTGGGGGCTTGTACAATTCTTATAACAATCCATACATCCATCCATGGTGTCAAGCACACCTGTACATTTGTTGCCATGATCATTCTCAAAACATTTGCTTTCTATTTGACGCCCCAACATCAGCTCCTCATTTTCCCCTTCCTTCTCCCTCCCCCATGAACCCTTGATAATTTATAAATTATTATTATTTTGTCATATCTTGCACTGTCCAATGTCTCCCTTCACCCACTTTTCTGTTGTCTATCCCCCAGGGAGGAGGTTATATGTAGATCCTTGTAATCGGTTTTCCCTTTCTACCCCACCTTCCCTCCACCCTCCGGGTATCACCACTCTCAGCACTAGTCCTGAAGGGATCATCTGTCCTAGATTCCCTGTGTTTCCAGTTCCTATCTGTACCAGTGTACATCCTCTGGTCTAGCCAGATTTGTAAGGGAGAATTGGTATCATGATAGTCGGGGGGAAGAAGCATTTAAGAACTTGAGGAAAGTTGTATGTTTCATCAGTGCTATACTTCGCCCTGACTAGCTCATCTCCTCCCTGAGACCCTTCTGTAAGGGGATGTCCAGTTGCCTACAGATGAACTTTAGGTCTCCACTCTGCACTCCCCCTTATTTACAACAATGATATGATTTTTTTGTTCTTTGATGCCTGATGCCTGGTCCCTTCAGCACCTCATGGTCACACAGGCTGGTGGGCTTTGTTGCTTCTGAGCTCAATGGCCGGCTCCATAGGGTTTTCAGTGACTGAATTTTGGGGACTAGATCAGGGGCCTTTTTCCCAAGGCTCCTGTGGGCAGACTTGAAACTCCCACCTCGCCTCCAGTGACCAGGGACTGCACTGTCAATCTTCTTTACAACCCAGGAACTCCGGTGGCTTCACAGGGCCCTGAGCTTTCTACTCCTGCAAAGAGTCCCAGTCTTGGGAATTCATGGGGGCAGTCTCACTCCACCCAATAGGGTCACTGTGAGTCTGCATGAACTTGATGGCAATGAGTTTGGTGTTTGTTTAGCATTGGCACTTACCTACAGGCCCAAGGAGGTGGCTGAAAAGTAAAATCCTCAGGGGAAGGGGCCCCTGCTGCAGGAACCCCCACTGCTGCCCCTGGTAGAACATGCCCAGGTAATCCAGAAGGCATTTGGACAGGGCTGGGCATGCTTGGCATGCCTTATAGGAGGTTTGGAAGGCTTCTGGGTTGGCTGAAACTCAGAATTCAGATCTACCGAGCAGCTCCCCTTGCCACACACCTCTCCAGCCTCCCAATCCACATTTCCCCTTTTTCTAAACTCCAGGTCAGTCCTCTGCACCACCGCTCCCTGTCAAGATCTGACACCCCTAGTTCCACCTGGTCTCTACCTGGCACACTCGGTCAGAGTGTCCCCAAATACCCCGAAGTAAAACAGAGAACCAGCCGGACTATTGGGGTGGAAGAGGCTTAGTTATCGCCACCCCAGACTTCCCTTGTAGGCGCATAGCCACAGGAGCTGGGGCATGTGGCCAATGGCACAGACAGGATCCTGGCCCATTGGGGAGCACCCTCGGGGCTAGGATGATATAGCCCAGGAGGGGGGGCAGCCCGGTAATGACCTGGGAGACGAGGAGAGCGCCCACCATTCGCCTCTAGCAGACTGGTTTGAGAGAAGTCAGAATGCCATTTCTACAAGAGAATGAAACGCCACCTCTGCGACTCGGACTAGCCGTTTACTGTATGCCTTTGTTCCCTCTCTGAACCAGTTTCCTCACTTATCATCAGAGGACGACAATCGCTATCTCTTGGGCTCTGGTGAAAGCAAAATAACATCAAGGGTGCTAGGTGCCTGGCACAGAGTAGGCGCCACCGTTTTTACTGGGTCCTAGGCCTGGCTCAGCCACACAACCCCTAGGTGGCCTTGCACAAGTCTCTTCTATTGACTTTGCTTCTCTAAAGTTCAAATCAGAAAGTGAACTCACTGATGACCTCAAAGGACCCATCTAGCTCTAACATGCACACTGAGGCCTACTATGTGCCCGGCTACGAAGAGCACTGGTCGCACTGTGGGGCAGGCGTTGGGCTGGGAACAGATAGGTCGGCAGTTCAAACGCACCAGCTGCTCCACGATGGAAAGATGGGGCCTGTCTGCTCCCACAAAGCCTGGCAGTCCTAAGTTTTACTCTGTCCTATCAGGTCTAGGGCTTGAATCAACTCAACTGACACAGGAACCAAAGTGCCAACGTGCCAAGCCTCAGGTGGTGCAAATGGTGAACTAGTTCAGCTACTAACCAAAAGACCGGAGGTTTGAGTCCACCCAGAGGAACCTCAGAAGAAAGACCTGGCAGGTCTACTTCCTAAAAATCAGCTCAAACCCCCTGTGGAGCACAGTTCTACCCTGACACCTATCAGGCGCCCACAGGTTGGGGTCAACTCAACAACAGTTGATTTGACTGCGCCAGCCAAGAGCTTCAGCAGCGAATAATGCAGTTTAATTCACTGCCTTCCTGAAATGACTACCCGAGCCAATTAATGCCCTATGCTATAATAACTATGAGGAACACCTAAGGGTACCGAGAGCCTGCCCCCTTGGAGTTTGTAGCTGAACTAAGGATTATAAGCATTATTTGTTACAATTCTACTTTTTCCTTTGCCACCTTTCTGGCAAGCAAATTTGCTCCTTGTTGCTTTTCTGGGCCCTGCCTGTTAGCACACTCCTACAGATTGTTGTATCGTTCCTAGAACCGACCCAGGCAGTTTCCAAGGCCACAATCTTTACAGAGGGAACACTGGTGGTTTTCTTATGTGTGGGACTGTTCAGGTCAAGGTCAACAGTCTGAAGCCACCAGCCACTCCACGGGAGAAAACTGAGGCTTCCTGCTTTCGTGAAGATTTAGTTTCGGAAGTGCCCTCAGTTCTAGTCTGGCCTATGAGCTGGAATCAACTTGACGGCAGTGAATTTGATTTGTTTGTTTGGCTTTCATCTTTACGGAAGCAGATGCCACACCATTCTCCAGAGGAAGCCCTCATAGATTTGAACCGCCAGCCTTTCCGTTGGCAGCTGAGGGCTTCATCCCTCCTGGGGAGTAAGATTAAGCACGGATAGCCATCACTTACAGTGGCTTGCTGTTTACAGAGCATTTTCACCCACACTTCGCCTCTTTGCACCAAACCCGAACTAAGGTGTTGTCACACCCCGAGACTGCATAGCCGAGCAGACCCCAACGCCATTGCTCCTGCCCTTCTGCTGTCCACCGTTGACAGTGGTCACCACCAGGCAGTCGGCTGCGGTCATAGGTTATACAAACATAGATTATACAAGTGGATTCCTGGTTGGCCTCCCACTCTCCCAGCAACTGGGTCACCTCCCTCAATGAAAACCAATTTAACTTGGCCCGATGTGTCTAAGAAAAAGTCCCTCCATGTGCTCCAAAATGAATCTGTAACTGAATTTGGGGCTTCCATTTTTACTGGGGGAAAAGGAATCAGAATGAAGTAAGTAAGAACTTGTAAGGAATTCTTCCCCCACACCCAGGCTCATACCTGCTTTGACATGAAAGGAGGAGGACATCAGGCCCAGAGAGGTTGGGTGAGCTATAGCCATTGACACCCAGCACAGGGGACAGAAAAGGGACCTGAGTGTCATCACCGATCAGTGAGGGCACCTCTGAGAAAAGGAACTGAGGCTGGAAAGGGGCAGCTTCTTCCCAAGAAGCTCAGGCAACACAAGCCCAGTGAAGGGAGGCTGGGTCTCTCACTACTGGAATCCTGGTGTCATCAGGCTCTGAGAACCCATCAAACTCCTCACATCACCAGCCCTAGACATACTGGGGTCGTAATGGGTGACGAATGGGGCTATTAATCAGAAAGCTGGTAGTTGGAAATCACCAGCCTGTCTGCGGGAGAAAGAGGGGGCTGTCTACTCCCCTAAAGGGTTGCCCCCCAGCAGTTCTGCCATCTGGGGCCACTTTGAGTTGGAATCACAGCAGTGACTGAGTTTGGGCCAGACCCGGGCCCTTCCTTCTGCCAGGCCACCTGAGGTTCCAGGGGCATGTGTTATGTGTCACAAGCCGTGTGGGGTCTCCTCCTCCCCTTCCCTGACTGGGGGTGTGGAGAAACCCCCACCTCTTCTGAAACCAGAGGAGACATGCTCATTCCAGGTTCCTGGGTGGGTTGGGCCTTAGAGGTCAAAGTCCCTCCTGGTCCTGGCAGTGCTGGGGGACCCTTTTCTCTCACTAGATCCCCCACATCACCCAGCTTCTGGCACCCATAGCGCTCCGTGAACCCAAGGCGCCTAGATTCCTTCTTCAGCGCTGGCCTTGAGCTCCTGGCCTGGCTTCTCCTCCCTGGGACTGCATGATCTGCCAGCTCTCCATCCTACACACACACACACACACACACACACACACACACACACACCTCCATCCTACACACACACACATCTCCATCCTACACACACACATACACACACCTCCATCCTACACACACACACACACACACACACACACACGCCCGTCCTGCCCACCTTGACCACCTTCCCTGTCCTGCCCACCTTCCCCTGATAGCCCCTTCCCTTCCCACCACTTCCCTTTCCCACTCTGCGTGATCTGCCAGCTCTACATCCTGCGCGCGCGCGCGCACACACACACACACACACACACACACACACACACACACACACACACACACACACACACACACACACCATTCTTCTCCCTTCCTGCCCACCTTCCCCGGTCCTGCCCACCTTCCCTTCAAACCACGTCCCCACTCTCCTCGCCTGAGTCCCGTCCGCCCCTCCCGCCCAGCGAAGTTCCCCCACAAGTATGATCCGCCGCTTTCTCGGGTCCCCTCCTCCCTTCCACGCTTCCTCTCGCCCAGAGACGCGCCCCCTCCAGCTATGGCCCTCTGACTCCCCGCGCGCCCTCCCGGCCCGCGTGCGCGCGGCCCCGCGCCCGGGTACCTGCGCCGGAGCGGAGCCGGAGACGCTGCCGCCCGCCGCGCCCGCGTCGCCTTTTCTGCCCGGCAGCGGCCCCGCCCCGAGCCGGGGGAGGACCAGCCGGCGGGCGGGAGTGGCGCCCAGGGTGCTCCGCTGCCGGGGCCGGACGCGCCCCCCACCCCACCCCCGCCCCTCATGGCACGGCCGCACGTTGCGTGTCCGGGGGTGAGAGCGGCCACCCAGCTGGAGAGCCGAGGTGGCTGCCCCAGGCCCACCTACTGCTTGCCCCAGGTGGAGCCTGCTCCAGACACAAGCTCCAGTTCCTGAGCTGTCATTGGTTGGGGACAGGCAGCAGGAGGGTGCGTGGTCTCCCCAGGGCGAGCGGGCGGCCCAGCCTCGCACCCACCCACCCTGTCCCTCACACAGGCCACTTCCGGTCTAGATATGCCAAATTCAGCCTATCTTCATTTCTCAGCCTGGGGCCCAACAGAGGCTTCAGCCCTCTGCGTGGGAACTACGGACCAGAGACCCCTACAGGGGCTTCTCCAGTGAGGCGGACACAGGGGTGCCCACCACAGACTGCAGCTGCAGTGCAGGCCCCAGCACCAGGGAAGGCGCCCACCAAGCGTGGCTCCACTTTCCTGTCCCAGGGTGCTCTGTGGGAGGAGGTCGGTGAGGTGTTGAGTGGGAGGTAGCACCCTAGGGCAGGTCTTGCCCAATGTAGTGCAGGGGCTGAGGCATCGATCCCAGCCTCTTCTGCCAAAGAAGATGCTTCGAGGAGGCATTCTGGGCGCAGAACTGGATTCTGGGCAGAGGAATTGAGGCTCCATGCTCTGTGGCAGAAAAGCAAAAACAAACCAGAAAAACCTCACGGCCTTCGGGTGATTTTGACTCATATCGGGTAGGGTGGCAAGTCTTGCGGAGCACCTGCTGATTCCAAACAGACGCCCGGGCTCCTACAGGATGGCTAAGAGTAGGAATCAACTCGGGTTGTGAGGTTTTTTGGGAACCTGGAAAGCCAACCCTCCTCCTTGGCTGGCTCCCCCACTGCCTGCCTCCTGCTTCCTGGGGCAAACTTCCTGCACCTCAGTCTTTGTTTTAAGCTGTGTTTTGGGGGAAAACCAGGCCGAATCCACTTTAAACTCCTGCCAAGTAACAAGAACGGTGGAGACTAGCTCAGAATGAGTACCAGTTAAGTACAAGTTCACTGACTCTACAGCCTCTCCCAGGTCCCTCCTGTGTCAGCCCTGGAGGGGTCAGGACAGCCATGCAGCTGGAGGAGGAGGGGTGGAAGCAAAAAGACAGCAATGGTAGCCCCTCCTTTTCCTGCTCCAGACTCAGAGACGCCCACGTCCTTGCACCTCAGCCTCCCTGCACTTTGTGTTCCTTTGGAAACTCCTTTGGCCCTGGACAGGGCTGGTTACATAGTTTGCAAAATGGAAGTGTGGGAAGTTTTGTTCAAGAATTCCGAATTTCAAGTTAGATAAAGCAAAGCTTTAAAGTAAGCAGGGGCCTTCTAAGTGCAGGAAACTAAGTGAAGCAACCCCTGTTCACCCTATCAGAGCGCCTTCCTCTCACCCCCTCTGTAAACTAATGTCCTCCCCCTCAGCATAGCCATGACTGGGCGACTTACAGAAACAGAAGTTCACATTCTCACAGATGTGGTGGTGAACAGTCCCAGTTAGAGTGTCCGCAGTGTGGATTTCCTCTTGTCTGGAGCCTGAGACGCCCATTGGCTCCTCCACTATTTGCCCGTGGCAGCTGGCTTCTCCAGTCTGTATTTGTACCTGTGTCTACTCGGCTATTTTTTGTAACTCAGAAATGAAGAGGTTTGGAGCCCACCCCACTCCAGTCTGCTGTAACTAGCCAAACAGAGAAAACTCTATTTCCAGACAGGACGACATCCACAGCTCTAGGGCTTAGGATTCCAACATGTGTTCAGGGAAGACATGATTTAGTCCTTACCAGATCAGCAACAGAGCAAGCAACTGCTGTGCCCCAGGACCTGGAACCGTGCCTGACACACAATAGGTGATCAACAGAGAGGGAGGGAAGGAAGGAAGAGGGGAAAGGGAACCATCCCAGCTAGAGCAGGCTAGATTGAAGGAGAGGAAATCTTTGACTGTAAATCAAGTTTTCAGTTGTGACTATGACCCTCCTCTTTGGGAGGACTGCTTTCATTGTTGTTTAATCTGAGTTTGTCACTCACGTCACGGGGTCTGCTCCCAGGCTTAACCGAGGAGCCAAAAACCAGCCCACAGAACGTGGCTGAAGACACTGTCAAGACAATTCCTACTGAGTGCATTCTTGGGAACCCCCCGGGGCCAGTTCTTACCCTGTGCTATCCAGTTGCTATAAGTCAGAAATATTTCAACAAGCAGTGGAGTTTAGCAGCCAATCTTTCTCCTACAGAGCTGCTGCAGGGTCAGAACAGTTAGAGGCTGAGCACTTAACCACTGTGCCACCAGGGCTGGTTGCCTGAACAGGCAGTGAGGGAAAACAACAAAAACGTTTCAACAAGAGATCATTGGAGATATGGCTGTTGCAGCGAAGTGGTAAAGAAGCCAGATGGAGCCTAGCTATCAGAAAGAATAGCACCTGGGGTCTTAGAGACTTGTTTCCAAACAAGCAGCGTCTAAATAAGGTGTCAACACATGGAAGAACACCAGCCTATTGGAGGCAAGGATTGTAGACAATATAATCCGAATCTAAAGGAGGGAATGAGATCAGAGCTTAAATTGTGAACACCTGGTTTGCAGAAGGCTGTGCATGAGTGGAAGCCCAAATCCATTTGCAGTGTCCGTCCACGCATCAATTAAGTCTCTAGTGGATCCCCTCTGACCACAGTGGGGGGATGTGAACACTCCTTTTATCAGACAGAGGACATTGTGAAATAGATTAGGACATAGGTCAAGATGTAATGCCTTATTATTTGGTCTCTCTTTTGACCCATTTTAAAACACTTTCAGATTGAAAAAAAAAGTGAAGGGGAAATATACAGGGATTAAGCCCCTGGTGAGCCCCCTGTGACCATGAACCAGGGATGTGAAGTCTTGCTATCATGCCGAATACATTGGAAAGTACATTGTTGCAGATCCAGTTAGGTTACAATTTAGCATCCTATCATCTGATCTCCTGTAAGATCCATTTAAATTTGTTCTGGTTTTTAATACTTTCTGCTTTCTTTTCAATTTTTCAATTAAGGTTTTTGTTTATTTTACTTGGTTATTCTTGTTCGTTTTAAAAAAATGGTTTTCTGTATATGAAGTCAGAATATGTAAATCTGTAGAGACACTAACTGGATTAATGGTTCCTTGCGGGCTCGGCAGGGGAGGTTGGGACCTGATAAGGAAGAGTACAAGAATGAAGAAAATGTTCTAAAATGATGATGATAATGATTGTACAACTCTTCTTGATGTGATTGAGTGATTGAATTGTATGTTATGTGAATTCTATGCCAATAAAACTGTTAAAAAATCAAATCAAATAAGAACTGTTGCACGAGTCTCATTTGGTTCTGTGTGTTGGTATATCTTTCTACTAGTCACTGGGTTTCCTGCCACCCTTTTTCATGCCATGTTCTTAGAGGCCATTTCTGTGTTGATATAAAAGGCTTCCTCGTTCCTATTTACAGCTGAATAATTTCCACTGTGTGGATCATAATTTACTTAACCAATGAAATTGTTTCCGGTTGTTTGCCTACAGACCAGGCTGCCGTGAACGGCCCACACCGACATCATTTTATCCATGTACAAAGATGGTCGTAAGAGGAAGACCTGGAAGAAGAATGCCTGGGCCAAAGGAACGTGTAACGGCAAGCAAGTGCCAAGTCGTCCTCCAGGCTGGGCTAGTCTCCACTCCCCAAGCAGTGTCTCCGTGCTTGGTTCCCTTGACAAGCGAGTAGGTGAACAAATGAACACTGTACTGCCTTTTCTTCACATTTGTTTTTTGACCAGTGAGGCCAGACATGAATTTTTAATCTAAAGAGAAACAATTCACCCACAATCCTGCTCCGGAACAGTCTAGTTGGTTTTGCTATTCTCCATTCTTTTAAAACGACTGCCCACATTCAACCACTGTTTCTCATCGTTGTTCTCAAAGAACATAGAGTCCCTGGGTTAAGGCATTTGGCTGCTGACCAAAGGTTGGTCATAGCCTGACATCCATGTGCAAGGTGCCCATGCAGAACAAGCCCCTGGTGAAGGCCCTCTGACCACAGTTGAGGAATGTGAACAGTCTTGTTAGCAGACAGCATTGTAGAGATGATTATAATAGATACGGTTAGGTTAAAATGTAACATCTTATTTGACACCCCCTTTGACCCATTTAAATGTTGTAACAGTATGTTTTAAAAGTGAAGGGGAAATATACATGCATAAAGCTAACAGTGAGTCCCCGCTGGACCTAGACCAGGGAGGTCAATAGCCTTGCTTGAAAAGTGGATTGTGAAAAAAAAAAAAAAGAATAGTGGATTGTGGCAGATGCAGCTAGGTTGAAATTTACTACCTTATCATTTGAGTGCCCATTTTAAAGCTATTCTAACTTTTTTTCCCTGCCTTTATTGTAACCCACCCCGCTATTCTAACTTTTAATGTTTCCTGCTTTCTTTGTAATTGAGGTTTTTCTCTCTTTTTATTTTGCTATTGTTGTTAGCCTTTTGTTTCTTTGTTTTGGTACATTTTTCCATATCTGAGATCCAGGATGGGTGAATCTATAGAGACAGTAACTGGAGGAGTGGTTTCTTGGGGGTGTGACTGGAGAGGTTGGGGGGCACTGGGGCGCTAAAAACAAGGAGAACAAGAAGCAAATGCTCAAAGCTGACCGTGGTGATGACCGCACAGCTCTTCTGAACGTGATTGGATTATCGCCATGTGGATTATGCCCCAATGTTGTCTTTTTAAGTATATTTTGGAAATTCAAAACAAAACAAAAACCCTACACTTTAGAAGACAAAAAAAGTTGGTGGTTAAAATTCATCCAAAGAAACATCCTTGCTCTTCAACACTCTAAAGAGGTCTGTACAGCAGACTTACCTAATGAAACAGCTTTTGGAAAGCACTCCTAAAGGCCAACAAATGATCCTTGAACTAACTACAAGCTTTTCTTTCCTGTTGTGTTTTGTTTTGTTCTTTGTCAGTGGTTTGTTGTTGTTTTGTTGTATATTGTGGCTTGGTTTTGCTCTGTCTTGTTTTTGTGCATGTTATTATCTCCACAGGCCTGTCTAAATAAGATAGGCTGGATGAATTATCTGGAGGAAAAACAATGGGACCGGCAGTTCTGGGGGAACATGGGATAAGGGGATGTGGGGGGTAAGAAAGTGGTGTTAACAAACCCAGGGACAAGGGAACAGCAAGTGATCCAAATTGTTGGTGAGGTGGGTGTGGCAGGCCTGATAGGGAATGATCAATGGTAATGTAAGAAGAGGTATAGCTGAAACCCAGGTGGGGATGGAGCATGATAGTGGGACAGGAGGAAAGTCAAGGGGAATAGAGGATAGAGCTAGGAGGCAACGAGTATTTATAGAGGTCTAGACAAAGACATGTACATATGCAAATATATATATATGAGGATGGGGAAATAGATCTATGTGTCTACATTTATAGGTTTAGTATTAAGGTAGCGAAAGGACCTTGGGCCTCTACTCAAGCACTCCCTCAATGCAAGAATACTTTCTCCCGTTAAATTGGCATTCTCTGATGCTCACCCTCCCGACACAACTGCTGAAGACAAAGCAGGTGAACAAGCAAATGTGGTGAAGAAAGCTAATGGTGCCCGGCTATCAAAAGATATAGCATCTGGGGTCTTAAAGGCTTGAAGATAAACAAGCAGCCATCTAGCTCAGAAGCAACAAAGCCCACATGGAAGAACACACCAGTCTGTGTGATCATGTGGTTCCGAAGGGATCAGTTATCAGGCATCAAAGAACTAAAAATCATATCATTGGGTGCACACCTCCATGATACAATCGCTGAGGACAAACGGGTGCATAAGCAAATGTGACGAAGAAAGCTGATGGTGCCCGGCTATCAAAAGTGGTAACGTCTGGGGTCTTAAAGGCTTGAAGGTAAACAAGTGGCCATCTAGCTCAGAAGCAACAAAGCCCACATGGAAGAAGCACACCAGCCTGTGTGATCATGAGGTGTTGAAGGGATCAGGTATAAGGCATCATCAGAAAAAAAAATCTTACCATAGTGAATGAAGGGGGAAGTGCAGAGTGGAGACCCAAAGCCCATTTGTCGGCCACTGGAGATCCCCTTGCAGAGGAGTCTAGGGGAGGAGATGAGTCAGGGTGCGATGTAGCACTGATGAAGAATACAGCTTTCCTCCAGTTCTTAAATGCTTCCTCCCCCCCTCCCCCTCACTACCATGATCTGAATCCTACCTTGCAAGTTTGGATAGAGCAGAGGATGTACACTGGTGCAGATAGGAGCTGGAGGCACAGGGAATCCAGGGCAGATGATACCTTCAGGACCACGGGTGTGAGGGGCAATACTGGGAGGGTAGAGGGAGAGGGGGTTGGAAAGAGGGAACTGATTACAAGGACCTACATGTGACCTTCTCCCTGGGGGACGGACAACAGAAAAGGGGGTGAAGGGAGAAGTCGGACAGGGCAAGATATGACAAAATAATAGTTTATAAATTATCAAGGGCTCATGAGGGAGGGGAGAGCAGGGAGGGAGGGGAAAAAAGAGGACCTGATGCCAAGGGCTTAAGCGAGGAGCAAATACTTTGAAAATGATTAGGGCAAAGAATGTACAGATGTGCTTTACACAATTGGTGTATGTATGAATTGTGATGAGTTGTATGAGTCCCTAATAAAATGTTTTTAAAAAAAAGAACTGGAAAAAAAACTGTCAGCAATTATTAACTTCTTTAAAACTTCCATTTACTACCTTGCTCACCTTTAATAAGCACTTATTAAAGATGTAGTCATAACTATTCCTGGTTATAACCAACATAATAAAACTTTTAAATCTGTAAAAAAAAAAAAAGAAAGAAAGAAACAGCTTTTGATCTCTTGACTGCTGCTTCCATGAGCATTGATTGTGGATCCAAGTGAAACAAAATCCTTGACAACTTCAACTTTTTCTCCATTTATCATGATGTTACCCATGGTCCAGGTGTGAGGATTTTGGTCTTCTTCACATGGAGTTATAATCCATACTGAAGGCTGCAGTCGTTGATCTTCACCAGCCAAGTGCGTCAGGGCTGCCTCACTTTCAGTCAGCCAGGTTGTGTCATCTGCATACGGTAGGTTGTTAATAAACCTTCCTCCAATCCTGATGCCTCCCTCTTCTCGTAATCCAGCCTCTCGGTTGATTGCTCAGCATATAGACTGAACAAGTATGGAGAGAGGATACAATCCATCGCATACCTTTCCTGATTTTAAACCATGCAGTATTCCCTTGTTCTGTTTGCACAACTGCCTCTTGATTCATGTCCAAGTTCTTCGTGAGTACAATGAAAAGTTCTGGAGTTCTCATTTTTCTCAAGGTTATCTACAGTTTTTTATGGTCCACAGAGTCCATTGGCTTTGCTTAGTCAATGCAAGACAAGTAAACATCTTTCTGGCATGATCTGTTTTGAGCCAAGATCCATCTGGCATCAGCAATGATATCCCTTGTTCCATGTCCTCTTCTGAATTTCCCCTGAACTTCTTCTGGTGGGTTCCTGTCAATTGGCTGCTGTAACCGTTGTTGGATGATCTTTTTTAAAAAAAGCATTTTATTGGGGGCTCGTACAACTTATCACAATCCATACATCTATCCATTATGTCAAGCACGTTTGTACATTTGTTGCCATCATCATTCTCAGAACATTTTCTTTCTACTTAAGCCCTTGGTATTGGCTCCTCATTTTTTCTCTCCCTCTCCCACCCTCCCTCATGAACGCATGATAATTTATAAATTATTATCATTTTATCATGTCTTACACTGACTGATGTCTCCCTTCACCCACTTTTCTGTTGTCCATCCCTCTGAGAGGGGGTTGTATGTAGATCATTGTGATCGGTTTCCCTGGGCATATTAACACCCACTTCCTTTCCCCTGCCTCCTCTTCTCCCATGTACCCCCCAGGACTAGCACAACCACTTGGGAAAAACAATTTAGCAATTCCTTGAAAAGTTAAATGTAGAATGATCCTCAGAGTCAGCAATTCCACTCCTAGGAATCTACCCAAGAGAATTGAAACATCCATCCATCCGTACAAGACCTAGATACAAATGTTCATTACAGAATTATTCGCAACACCCACAAAGTGGGAACAACCCAGGGCTCCATCAACCAATGACTGGGTAAATAAAATGTGGTATCGCGATGCAATGGAATACTATACGGCAATAAAGAGGAATGGAATGCTGACACACATTACAAGCTGAGGGAACCTTAGGATAGAATGCTAACGGGAAGAAGCCAGCCAAAAATGGCCACGGATTATGAGTCCACTTAATGAGTCTTGGTGGCGATGTTGGGTAAGCATTGGGGTGCTAACCACACCACCATCTTTTCAGGCGGCTCCCACCAATCACTCCCCTGGAGAAAGACGAAGCTACTTGCTCCCACAGAGATGATAACCTTGGAAATTCCATGTAGGGTTGTTATGAGTCGGAATTGATTAGCTAGCCGTAGCATTGGTTTAGGGTTTCTACAAAATGCAGAGGAAAGGTAAAATATAGAGAAATAGGAAGTGAATTAGCGGTTGCCTAGGATTCAGGGTTGGAGAAAGATGACGTTTTCTACCCGTCTCAGAAACTCATGGGCAGTTCTACCCTGCCCTGTGTGGTTACTCTGAGTCAAAATTGACCTGATGGGAGCGAGTTTGGTGTTTTGGAGGACTGGGGACAGAGAGAGGCAGACAATGCTAACAGGCACCAGGGGTTTCTTTAGAGCGAGCGCATGTTCTAGAACTCGACCATGATGGTTCACAACTCGCAATTTACTAAAGGCATAAACTATAAACAAGTAGGTGCCTTTTACGGTGTGTTAATTATGCCTTCATATCGCTGTTAAAAATTAAACATGCAGTGAACACCACTAAACAAATTTACATTTTAAAATTTCCTCACTGAACAGAGGAGATCACTTTTCAACCTGCTCCCTCACTACCTGAGGCCTGGGGTCTGGGGTCAGGATTTCTTTGTTTGGTGCATATCAGCCTCTGTTTTTTGTTGCTGTTGTTTTGACTTTTAACTTTATTTTTATTATTTATTTTGACTGTAGTAGCCACAGGGTTTTCCATGGCCGAATCTTCCCTAGTCCATCTCTAGATGCACAGGCATCTCTCTGGGAAGGACTCAAGCAAGCTTCCAACCCGGCCGATGGCGCCAGGTAGGCATGATCGGTTGCTGCCGGAGCCCCTTCCACTCTGGAAACTGGCCTGCCGCGGTCCTTTGGGAGGTCGTGGAGAGTCCAGCCTCTTGGTTCATCTTCCCTGCAGAATCAAGCCCTCCTCCTTGGCAGCTCAGAGGCTTCCGGCTGGAGAAGGGCCGGTGGGAGCGCGCTGTGATCAGCTTCCTACTTCCCCACCTCCCTACTTCCCCACCTCGTTCTCCCCCCCAGCTATAGTAGGAGGAAGCGGAGCCAGGAAGGTCCTTAATTGGGCCTTGGCACCTGTGGGGAAGCGGATTCTGTCCCCAAGGAGCGCTCCCGACCACGCGGTCCTCCGCCTGCACTCCCAGGAAGGGGACTGGCACTCTCCAGCGCCTTGGGTGCTGTCACTGGGTAAGCCCCGCCCCTGCTCGCCACCCCCACCCACAACCCCCCAGTTCCCGCTCGCCCTTCACCTTCACCTTCACTGCTTAGTGACTGGCGGGTGACGTGGGGTGGGGGTGGGGGTGGGTGGGGGAGCAGAATGAGGAAGGACGAATTATCTAACTGGGTGGAGGGTGACACCAACCTTAGTGAGGCCACTGCCTTCCGTCGCCATGGTAGTCGGGGGTCCTTTTGGTGTGCCCCCCCCACTATTGGCTAAGAGGGTGTGGTCTGTATCTCCTCCCTCCCCTGAGCTTCCCTGTCCCACCTCCACCCCACCCCACCCCCCACCATCCTGCTGGTCTCCTTCACCCTCTCTGCCAGGGGTACCCTGTCCTGAGAAGAGACCTTTTCAGAAGGTTATCACCACCTACCTTCCTAGCACCCCCCTCCAGCACCCACGGAAGCATTCTTTGCCTAGGGGACAAAGACAGCCTGCGCCCTTTCCATGGATACTTTCTCAGGTCCTTAAATACAAAGTAGGCATTTTCACACCCACCTCCTACCCTCGATACCCTCCCCCACTGTTTCTGAGAGCCCAGGATGCCGAGAACAGAATTGGCTGCTATTGGAATTGAACCTGCCAAGCCCCCAAACCCTTCTCTTGCTCCCGTGCTAAGGTTCCTCTTGGCCAGGGCTGTTCAACAGCCTGGAGGTCGTTGCCATCATTAACAAATATTGATTGTGTCTGGTGATGGTGAGACAGGTCAGACCAGGCAATCTGGGCAGACAGGCGGCCCAGGGCTAGGCAAAGGGCAGGGGCAGGAGGAAGACAGGCTTGCTCAACCGGAACCTATCCTTCCGGGGCCCAGGCCCACGGAGTCTAGAAAGCAGATCTGGAAGAAAAAGAAGAAGGAAATTACCAAGTGACCTACAGCCCAGGAACCCAGAGACGGCAGCAGATGGAAGTGTCATTGATCACGGTGTCGAGGAGCTAAACACATCTTTCAAAAATGCTGATGCCTGGGCCCCACGCCCCAGACATTTGGAATTCGTTGGAATGGGGAGCGGCTGGGGCATCAGGGTTTTTATATGCTCCCCAGGTGATTGCAATGTGCAGCAAAGTTGTCGGGGACAAGGGTGTGGTGAGGAGAGGCAGTTGGACAGCAAGAGATGGTCCCTCAGGAAGCCTAGGGTCTCACTCTCACTGCCCTGGTATGAGGCTGACTCTTATTGACCCTTGTGAAGGGGGAGAACTGCCCTTGTGGGTTTCCAAGACTGTGACTCTTTATGGGAGTAGAAAGCCCTGTCTTGCCCATAGGAGGTGGTTTGGAACTGCTGACCTTCGGGTTAGTAGCCCAATGCCTACCTGCTATGCCACCAGGCCTCTGCTGGAGAATCTAGGACAGGGAACCCAGGGGCTGGCCCAAAGCGAGGGCTAGGAAATATTAACTGGAGGACAGTGAAAGAGAAGGGCAGGAAGAAATGATAGACGGAGGAGGAAGAGGAGGAGAAGGAAGGAGGCAACAATCTAAGGGAGTGTGATGAGTTTTTGTCTCTGTCACTAATTTGCTGTGTGACCTTAGACAAATTGCCTCCCCTCTCTGGGCCATATAAAAAGAGGCAATTCAACTTGACTAAAATTCTTGCTTCTGAGTTCTAGGATGGTTCAGGCTCCAGCTGGGCTAGAGCTCCTAGAGCAAGCTGAGGAGGTAACCCCAGCTCTGTAGCTCTGTAAACAGTCTGATGCAGATGTTTATGAGTAACCCTGGTCCCTCCCCGGCCATACCACTTACTGCCCCCACCCCCCACCCCCACCTCGCTGCCAGACACAGCTTGTGGATGTGGAATTTTCCTCTCAGCCCCTCGAGCCCCGCCCAGGGAGCACAACTGTCCTCCTGCTTCCAAGTGGAAATTTCCACTCCTTCCCTGAGGGCTGGTGGGAGACGCAGCTCCCTGAAGCTGGAGATGCTGAAACCACGGAGGGGTGCAACTCCAGCTTACAGGCCACACTGGGTTAGTCAGCCAGGGGGCCAGACATCCTACCTTCATCAACTGTTGACTGAGTACCTCAGCTGCTGTGTACTGGGCCCCATGATGGGGCAAATAGGGCAGACTCCACCTTCCTTAAGCAAATCTTCCAAAGGGCAAAAGACCATCATCGCACAGGTCAGAGGCTGGCAAACTGTGGCTTAAGAGTCAGATGCAAAAAAAAGAGAGAAAAAGCCATACGCAGCTCTTTCAGGCCGTACATGTGGATCTGAAGTACAATTAAAAGTGAAACTAAAACGATCAAAATTTCATTTATAAACGTTTTCAAGGTATCATTCAGATAATAGTGATTTCGTTTGTAAAATATAGGTAAGGCTCTAGAATCATTTTTAAGTTGTGAAGGACAGGATTAGCTCTTCTGTCTCAAAAGCTTGCCAACCCCTGGTATAAGTGACTATAGTTAGGTGGAATGGAATCTACTTTGACTTCTAGCAAATCCATCTGGCAGAGCAGACCTGCTCCTCAAGGTCAGCAGTTCGAGACCACCAGCTGTTCCTCAGGAAAAAGACAGGGCTTTCCCTCCGGTAAAAATTTACTGTTTCAGGAACGCCAAAGGGGCAGTTGTCCCGTGTCCTACGGGGTCACTGTGAGTCAGAATCGACTCAAAGGCACTGAGTTGAGTTTTTACAGTCTTTATGGCAGTGGGTGGGGTGGTTCCTGGTTGCATACTGGTGACACGTGGGCTGCAGCCCTAAAGGTCAGTGGTTCTAAACCACCAGCCCCTCAGAGGAAAAAAGGGCAGATATTTCTACTCCCATAAAGCACTGCCTCAGGAACTCACAGAAGGCAGTTCCATCCTGTGCTATAGGGTCACTGAGTCGCAATGGACTAGACGGCAGTGAGCATTTTGAGCATCTTTCTGGGGATGGTTTGTCAGGTCTGTTTCCCATGGTGTTTGGAAGAGGAGGACTGCAGGGTGAGCACACAGAGTGGGGCCCTGAGGGTGCAGAGGGGAAGCACTCAGCTGCTAACTACAAAGTCAGAGGTTCGGACCTGGCATGCGACTCCTCAGGAAAGCGGTGGCGGTCTGCTTCCATAAAGATCGTTGTTGTTGATAGGTGCCGTAGAGTTGGCTCAGACCCACAGCAACCTCATGCACAACAGAAGGAAACGCTGCCCTCTGCCATCCTCACAATTGCCCATTGATGGAGAGCTGTCCTCTTTGTTGCTGCCCCTCCACGTTACCAAACGCGATGCCCTTCTCCAGGGACAGACCTCTCCTGACAACACGTCCAAAGCACGTGAGACGAGTCTTTCGCCCAAGCTGCACTCTGGTCTTCCTTCTTCCAGGACAGATCGGTTTGCCATTTTAGCAGTCCGTGGAGCTTTCAATATTCTCCTCCAGCTCCACCATCGGAAGGCATCGATTCTTCTACGGTCTTCCCTCCTCGGCGTCCACCTTTCACACGCCTGAGATGCAATGGAGAGCACCATGGCTTGGGCCAGGTGCACCTTAGCCTAAAAGTCACATCCTTGCTCTTCAATATTCTAAAGAGGTCTCATGCAGCAGATTCACCTAATGCAATGCGTCTTTTGATGTGGTCACTGCTGCTTCCGTGAGCACTGATTGTGGATCCAAGGAAGACCAAATCCTTGACCACGTCTACCTTTTCTCCATTTAGCGCGATCTTGTCTTTTGGTCCCCTTGTGAGGAGGTGGGTGTTCTTCACGTCGAATTCTAATGCACACTGAAGGCTACAGCCCTTGATCTTCATCAGCAAGGACTGCGAGTCCTTTGCACTTTCAGCCAGCAAGGTGCTGTCACCTGGGTCGCACAGGTTGTTAATGAGCCTTCCTGCAATCCTGATGCCACGTTCTTCTTCAGATGAGCCAGCTTCGCTGATGATTTACTCAGCATGCAGAGTGTATAAATATGGTGAGAGGGTACACCCCTGACGCACACTTTCCCTCCTATTAAACCGTGCAGTCTGTCCTTGTTCTGTCTGCACATGGACAGGTCCCCCATGAGCACAATGAAGTGTTCTGGGATTCTCATTCTTCTCCAAGTTATCCACCGTTTATTATGATCCACACAGGCAAATGCCTTTGCATAATCAATGAAACACAGGTAAACATTTATTTGGTATCCCCTGCTTTCAGCCAAGATCCATCTGACATCAGCAATGATATATTGTTTGTCCCACGTCCTCCTCTGAATCTGGTCTGAACTTCTGGCGGTTCCCTGTCAATGTGCTGCTGTAACTGTGTTGGATGATCTTGAGTAAAATTTTACTGGTGTCCAATATCAATGGTATCAATCTATAGTTTGAGCATTCTGTTGGGTCGCCTTTCTTTGGAATGGACACAATATAGATCTCTTCCAGTCAGTGAGCCAAGTAGCTGTCTTCCAAATATCCTGAAAATGTGTGCTTCAAGTGTTTCTTCAGTTTGCTGAAAACATTTCAATGGGTGTTCCTCAATTCCTGGCACCTTGTTTTTGGGCTTCAGTGCCGTTGGAACCTCCTCTAGCACCAGTGGTTCTTGCTCACAGGCTACCTCCTGAACGGTGGGATGTCCACTAGCTCTTACTGGGACGGGGACGTGTATATTCTTACCATCGTCTCTTACTACTCCCCGCGTCAGTCACTATTTCACCCACAAAATCTTTCAAGATGTCAACTCGAGGTTCAACTTTTTCTTGGGTTCTTTCCGTCTCAGATCTGCTGAGTGTGTTCTTTCGGTTTTCTAACTCTAACTCTAGGTCTTTGCACAATTCATTATACTTGGCTTTGTCTTCTGGAGCTGCCCTTTGACATTTCCTGTTCAGCTCTTTGGCGTCATCCTTTCTTCGTCCATTTGCTTTTGCTACTCTACAATTGTGACATCGGTAGCCTTGGCATGCCTGTGGGGCAGTCCTAAATGTCCTCCCCAAGGCTGCTACGGCCAGGAGTAGCCGCAGGCAATGGTGGGGAGGAACAAGGCAGGGGTGCTTGGGGCAGGAGATGCTACTTTAGAGCAGGTCAGCAAGTGAGGCGCTGCTGCTGATCAGGATAACCGTGTGGTTATCAGTAGGAGCAGCAAGCACAGAGCTCCGAGGCAGGACCTTGACTGGCATGGTCAGAGCAGTGGAGAAAGTGGAGGCGAAGAGGTCAGAGGGACAGCAAGGGACTTTGGGGCCTTCCGGCCTTGGGAAGCACTTAGATGTGATGCTTGAGACCCTGGAGAGCCGTGTTTGAGTGAGGACATGAGCTGTGGGATCACACATGCTGACTTATTGCTGTGGCCTCCGGTCAAGTTGTTTCTGACTCATAGTGGCCCCTGTGTCCTTGTTGTTAGATGTCACAGCAAAATGTTAGATGCTGTGCACAACACAATGAAGAACTGCCCGCTCCTGGGCCATCCTCACAATTGTTGTCATCACAGGGCCTCCTGTGGCAGCTGTTGTGTCAATCCATCTCCCTGATGGTCTTCCTCGTGTTCATTGACCCTCTGGTGTACCAAGTACGATGTCCTTTCCCAAGGCCGAGTGGCGTGGTAGGAGCCCCGGGGGTGTAGCCGTCACTCCTTGGACTGCTAGCTGCAAGGTCAGCAGTCTGAAACCCCCAGCTGCTCCTTGGGAGATGGGGCTTTCTACTCCCATAAAGAGTTACAGTCTTAAACCCACAGGGAGAGCTCTACCCTGCCCCATAGAGAGGATCACTGTGAGTCGGCATCGACTCCATGGAAGTGAGCTTGAATTTTGGAGGTTGAGTTTGTCTGGAGCAGTGCCCAGGGAATTCTCCAGGTGTGACTTTCCAGGAGCAGACCGCCAGACTTGACTCCCGAGGTACCTCTGACGGGGTCAGACCACCAGCACTTCACTTCGTCGTTGAACACGTGGATCTACTAAGCCGCCTGTCCCACCCATGGAACCACAGGTTCTGATTGGCATTGGACAATGCAGAGCTTATGTTTATCTTATTAGCAGTTTCTGACTTCAAGACCACGTCCTGCTGAAAAGCTGGTTCTCATTTCATAGGGCCAGTGGTTCAAGTGGCTATACAAGGGTCCTTCAGAAAGTGGGGGGGGGTCCCCCCCTTGTATTTTGTGGATGAGTTTCATGCAGCAGATGCAAGGGTATTTTCAGTGGACAAGGCGCCCCTGATGGAGAAGGTGCCCTAGATGCTCGAAACTCCCACTGCCAATGATGACTTCCTGACGCTCTACATCAGTGATTCTCAGCCTTCCTAGTGCTGCCACCCTTTCCTCCAGTTCCTCGTGTGATGGTGACGACCCCCAACCATAACATTATTTTTGTTGCTACTTCATAACTGCAATTTTGCTACACTTATGAGTTGTAATGTAAATATCTGATAGGCAGGATGTATTTTCATTGTTACAAATTGAACATAATTAAAGCATAGTGATGAATCACCAAAACAATATGTAATTCTGTATAAGTACCTACCAATTGCGCCACTGGAGATCCACAATATATAATTCTATATTGTGAAATATTTGTTTCTCATGACAAATAAATGAACTTTTGTCATGAAGCATGGTGTAGCATGGGTAGCAGTCTACACGCCAGGTACTCGTATGTGGGCATATCTGCATGTGGGTGGACCACCTGGAGATGGATAGAGGAGCGGTAACTCGGTTCCTAAGACCATCGGAAATATGTGTTTTCCGATGGTCTTAGGCGGCCCCTGTGAAAGGGTCGTTTGACCCCCAAAGGAGTCGTGACCCACAGGTTGAGAACAGCTGCTCTACAGGTTCACAGTGCTTCTCCAGAAAGAGAAGAACCGTGCGGCAGTGCCATCTCCTGACCTAGGTCCAGGGTGACATGGACAGCTGTTAGGTAGCTGGAAACAGGGACCAGGGAAGAACACCCTACAGGAGGTTGGAAGCCATAAAGACTTAACTGGGCATGCTCCAAATTCAGGCCCCCGAGCCAGGTGGACAGCATACCTGGGTGGGCCCAAACTAGGCCAGGTGGGTTTAATTCAGCCAATGGGGTCAACCAGGACTGTCTACCACACATCCCAGGCGAAGGCCGTAAAGGCTGGAACCTTGAGAGTACCGCCCCTTCTGCAGCTTCTCCACCTTCCGCTTCGCAGTGCTGTGGGCTCTCTCTCTGGCCTCAGGCCGCCACGTGTGCCGTCCTGTGAGTTGCCTGTGTTCGGTGACTATAAATCCTGAAACTCCTTCTGTCCTTTATAAAAACCCACTTGGGCCACAAACCAGGCTTTGGCGTGAATTCTTTCTCGGGTGAAGCCAAGAACCGAGGTATTTCCTGCTGGATAAAGCTCACGCGACTTTTCCGTGCCCATCTCAGCTATGGGCATGAAGCTGCAGCCTCTCTCTGTCAGGAGCTTCATGCAACGGTCTTCCAGTCGTGACCAGTCACATCCAAATGCTGGCGGCATGGGAGAGTGTGCCCCGCTGGTGGGGGTGGTGCTGGGAGCGTGGTTCCATTCCAGAGCCTATAAAAACCCTGGAGGTATGAACAGTGGCAAACGGGAACGTATACCCGGGCATGAGCACACACCGTGGGTAGTGCAGGCTGCGGACCTGATCTGGGTCAGCCTCTCTTTGTTGGTCTTCAAGTTCAGGGGCCCTTTGGTAAAGAGAGCCGTGTCCCTTGAGCAACACAGACCTGATAGCAGAAGGTGTGGTGCTGAATTGTTCCCCATGTCAGCCTCGTTTGGTGGGGCACTAATCAAGTCAGGACATTGCTCCTATGTTTAACCCGCCACCCACAGAGCTCGCTTGTCCCAGTTTGTCGTCACCCTCTGGGGGCATCATCCCCAATGAGCACCCAGGTTCCCTCTGATTGCCCTCCCAGTCACTGTTGATGATGAGCACAGTGATTAGCCTTTGACTTCGATGTAGCTCTGGTGGCAAAGGCATCAGGCAGAGCCCGGGATGGGGGACCTGACTTACACGTTAAAGGACCACGCTGGTTTCTTGTAGAGAGCACACTATAGCAGGACCAGAGACTGGAGTGGAGGCGACTGAAGATCCCAGCAAGTGATGATAGAGGCCCCACACCCAAGAGCTATGGGGGAGGAGGAGGAGGAGAAGGAAGAGGAGGAGGAGGAGGAAGAGGAGAAGGAGGAGGAAGAAGAAGAGGAGGAAGAGGAGGAGGAGGAGGAGGAAGAGGAGGAGGAGGAGGAGGAGGAAGAGAAGGAAAAAGAAGAGGAGGAGGAGGAGGAAGAGGAGGAAGAAGAGGAGGAGGAAGAGGAGGATGAGGAGGAGGAAGAGGAGGAAAAAGAAGAGGAGGATGAGGAGGAGGAGGAGGGAGAGGAGGAAGAGGAGGAAGAAGAGGAGGAGGAAGAGGAGGAAGAGGAAGAGGAAAAGGAGGAAGGGAGAGGTGGTGGGCTGTCTTGTCCTTCCATTGTAAGATCAGTTAACCATCGTCCTCCCTGGAGGACATGTGCATGGCACTCCATCATTACCATTCCTTCTTTCATGAATTCATTCTGTCAACGTATATTTATGGAATGTCTAAACCCAACCCAGCTCACCCACCTGTTGATGGTTCCCAGTTGCTCCTAAATCACATCTGTGTTAGCCCAGGTGGACTAGAGAAACAAATTCAGAGGCACTCATATGTGTGCAATAGGGAACTTTATATCAAAGAGCAATTGTACATTAAGAAAACATCCCAGCCCAGTCCAGTTCAAGTCCTTAAGTCTGATCGTTTCCCATATGTTGATACTAGGCCATAAATTCCCCTTTAGACTCACGCAGGCATGCAATGATGCTGAATGCAGGAAGACCACAGGCCAGTGGGTGGAAAGTCTTGTAGGTCCCGTGGTGGTGGAGGCTTCTCAGTACTGACATGGGTCTCCACATGGCTCCTCCAGCTCCAGGGCTCTGGCTCTATTAGTACAGATCCATGTGGCTTGTACAGATCCATGTGGAATGTCTCACAGGGAGTGAGGGTATCTGGCCTCCAGGGATCTATTTATCTCTGTTTGTGCCTCCTAAATGAGGTCATCAAGCTGTGACTTGATGGACAGGCTAGACTCCACCCATTCACAAGTTGACAGGAGATTATGTAACTGCTACATACATCCAATCTCTTTGCCCTGCCTGATGAGGCCTTGTATGGTCTCCCCATTTCCCCTCCACCCATAGCCCAATCACCCCAAAATGACATCTCCCTTCTTTCAGCTTTCCACAAATTGCTCATGTTGCTAAAATACTCCCTCTGACATGCTCAACTCATGCTTTTCCTGCATGACTCAACTCAGGTGTCTTCTTCAGGAAGCCCTTACTGGTCTGGATGTCTGGATTGTTGCCCTTTTCTGTGTCTCCATGGTCCCCCACAAGTGGACTGATAAGCCACATTAGGATAAAAAAAGAAGTTGAAATTCTCAGTAATTTCATTCTACTTGGATCAATAGTTAACATTCATGGAACAGCCGTCAAGACATTGAGTGAAAAACTGCAAGGGGTAAACCTACAAAACAATGAAAACAACCAACTGTCGAGTTTCCCAAAGCAAAGATGTCAATTTGATGACACAAGTGCATCGTGGTCTTTCCAATCACCCCGAGTGTTTGCAACATCTGGACAACGGGAAACGAGAACAGAAGCAGCATTTGAAGCATGGCGCTGATGTTGGTCTGTCAGAAGAACGAATCTGTCCTAGGTGAAACACAACCAGAATGCTTCTTAGAAGTGAGGATGGCAAGACGTTAGGCTTGCTGACTTTAGACACGTCCGCCGGAAAGACCAGTCTGTAGAAAAGGACAAAGAAAACACAAGAAGCGCTCCATGCGCTGATCGACACGCCATCCACAGCAGCGGACTCACACATGCCAAAGACGGCGCGGGCAACGTCTCCTACTCTGTATACACAAAGCACCCTCGGCCGGGGCAGGTTCAGTGACAACTAGCAACAACAATATGGCCCCTACTGGGCTGACGCAGAGGAAAACCAGCACCACACCTTCTACTTCAAGATTTGAGTCCAGAGCTTAACTGGACAGGTTTTAGATACCGGACATAGCCAGGGTGAGAGCAACTGTGAGAGGGGTTCCCAGCGGCTGCAGCGAGGGCAGAACATCGGAACCATCGTGAAGATGCAGCAGGATCTCTAGGCTAACTGAGTTGGAATGGACTGGACGGCCCCTGACAGTACGTGGGCTGTGTGTGTGTGAGCAGTTTAGGCACGTGGGTTCTTTCCATCTGTGTACCATTGTGGCCAGTGCCATGCTGAACACGGTATGGGTCTATCTACTCCTGCCGCGGCTCAGTCTGCCCTACATCTCGTAGTACGAGTCCTACATCATACACTATTTCTTTTTTGTTTTCCACATAGTATTTCTATACCTAACTTAAGGGACACCAGGCCATTTTTCACAGTAGTTGTACCATTTTACAGTCATTCCCAAGTGAAGGAGGGGTTGAGTCTCCACACCCTTGGCAGCATCTGTTGTTCTCTGCATTGCTGTTGTTGTTTTTAACTCTGATAGTAATGCTTGGCGGGGCTGCTCTCTTAGCCTTCCTATACACTGAGTGTTCTAATAACAGCCGCCACCGAAGAAAACACATGTACAAAGCAGGACAGTCTATGACTCACAGGAAACCCTAGAACGATATGTAGACCATTTTGATTTGCTAATATAATGAAGAGGGTTGTAAAACCAGATCTGCCACACCATCCCTGTTGCCTGTCCATACTGCCAGCCCCATCACCTATGGGATCAAATGAAACAGACAATAGCCCCAAAGTGAGGTCTAACTTCTGGATGACACCAGAATATAAACTCCTTGAGGGTAAGGATTTTGTCTCTCCTATTGACTGTTGAATTTTCAGCATCTAAATTAGATGCTGGGCATATCGTAGGACTTGGATAAATATATCTTGAATGAATGAATAAGTAAATGACTGAATTGTGTTTGGTGAAATCGGTGCACCTAGCTAATTCCCTTTCACTTCCTTGGGCCCCCATTCTCCTCCCAAACCTCAAACTCAACATGACTCCATCAATTATGACTGCTTTCATAATAAGCACTGAAAACTCCCAAACGGCGGCTTAAACAAGTGGAAGGGTTCACTTGTCTCCCTGGTCGCCAGGGAAGTCGGCAGTCCAAGTGGCCAGCTCAACCATGGACTCAGGAACCCAGACTCCCTCTCTCTCCCTGCCGTGGTCATCTCATTGTGTAGCCCCTGATTCACGATTACAAAATAGCGATGTACCTTTACGTATCATGTCTCCATTACAGGCAGGACAAAACCAAAACCAGAGGGTAGGAAAAGGGTAAAGGGTAGGTGAAGGAGTTAAGCAAGCTATTAGTTTATGTTGTATTGGCACGGCGGCTTTATGCGTGACAGAATGACATGTTGCCCCCATCCTGTGCCATCTTCATGATGGTTGGTTTGCTGGTCCTCAGCACAGAGGCCCTGTGTCCAAAAGATGCACTCCCCTCCTGTCTCTTCTTGATGGCAGGGAAATTCCCCTTTCTACTTTTGGGGTGGCTCATTTTCAGTCTAGTGAGGTGACAAAACTGATCAATTCACATGACTTATTTACAGAGTCCACCCCCTCGAGGATGCCGTGCATCTGATTTGTGTAGCCCACCCAGTCATGGGTAGACATGGCAAGATCACTGCTAGAAAGGCCCCCTCAAAGCCATCCATCACCCAACACCTGGTGACGTGGCCAAAGTCTCACCAGCCTCGCGTGCTGTATTCTTCTCAGACTGATTTGTTCTTTCTTCTCAGACTGATTTGTATTTCTTCTGGAAGTTCACAGAATAGGCAGTATTCTTTGCTAACACTACTACTGTTAAAAAAGAAGAAACCACAACTAAAGCACAAAGAAATGTGCAGGCTTCTGTTGTAAGTTAGAGGAGAGGATGCACCCAGGAGGGCAGCCAGCAGTGTCTGCCTGGGGGCCAAACAGGGGGCTGCTGCTCACCATCCCGTACCAGTCACTTTGCCAGGATCCTTTATTTTAGTAGATGGCGCTTGTGAAACACCTCCCACCTATATCCAGGCCATCAGCATCCCCTTGATCAGTCAATCTTGATTGACGGATGCAATCAGTCTTGCTTCTGACCACGTGCCTCCATCCCAGCCCAAGCCGCCCTCATGTCTCCCTCTGCACTCCTGGCTACCTTACCATCCCTTCTCCTCACAGGGCTCAGGGATCCTTGATAACAGAATCCAGGCACGGCATTCCTTAAAGCCCCAGAGGCCTGGAGCCCTCTATGGAGTATCATCGCAAACCCACAGCCCGAGGCTGGAAGCTGAGCACTCTCTCACTCCAGCCAGATCCTGCCCCTGGGCCTTTGCAGTGGCTGCCCTGTCTTCTAGAAAGACACTGTGTATGCAGGCTTCCTCGCCTGACACTGGCCACGACATCCCCACTGCTCAGTTTCTCACAGCATCGACTGTAATCTTTCCCACTGTTTCCTCTACCAGAATACAAACTCTATGAGGTCAGGGAGCTTGGCTGCCTTGTTCATAGCTGTATTTTGAGGGCCTACCCTGTGCCTGGCATGTAGGCGGACTCAATATGTATTTGTTGGACGGATGGAAAGGGTATTTTGGTACTAGAGGAGCTTCATTTGCAGGAGTTAAAGTCAACACAGGCAAAAGCCGTTCTACACACACTCCTGCTACAGTGGTGACCTACAAGTAACTGCTTGATGGACACACAGGCTGGCAGGTGTGGGGGTTTACTGAGACACACACACTCTTGACACTCTCGACACACTCTTGATGTGTGTTTGGGAGGAAGACAAGGCTTTTGACTCCCTTCAAGAGTGACAGTCGCAGCAACCCACAGGAGCAGTGCCACCTGGCCCTTTAACTTCTCTACGAGTCCGCGTTACCTGGGTGGCAGGGAGTTTGGTTTGGGTTTTTATGGGAAGTTACCTTTGCTGGAAATATATCCATGAATGTGTTGGAGGACACAGGAAGCAAAGTTATGAAATGTTTTAGGCATCTCAAGCACCTTGAGGGAATGAGTTACTGGGACGGGGGTGGGGTGAGGACCACGGCCAGGGGGGCCATGGTCAATTGACATCACATCTTCTAAGAGATGCTGGGTCTCAAGTGCTTGTGAACTAACCACCTAAGGCACAGCCGGGGCGGTGAAGCTGGAAAGCCATATGGAAGCAATTCGTCCAATGGACTAAACAGCCCATCCAAACACCCATGGGCACAACCCTGAGGCTAGAATAACCACAGGTGCCCCTGCCAGCTGCTCTGAAGATCATCACATTAGAAGGTTCTGAATGGAAAGCGGATATGGCACAAACTAACTCATCAAAGAGACCAGGCTCACTGGCCAGAGGCGGATGGGACTACCCAACACGGTGGCCCTTAGTCCCCCCATCAGGTCTGGAAGCGAACTCACCCTAGCGTTGGCATAATGGACCATTTACAAGCAGAAGGGCGGCAGTGCTCCAAAGACAGGGTTCCCAGGGTTAGGAAAGTAGGAGGGCAAACAGGAAACTCGGGGAGGAAGTGATAGTGCCCGAGGGAAGTGCATGGATGAGTTGGAACAAAGTGTATTTGACTTACTGGATGGGAACCGATGATCTAAACATCTCCAAGGGCTCACCTAACTCAGCAAAAAGGATTTTTGTAAAAAGGACCGCTAGCTCTCGCACCTCTAGAGAAGGGAGAGAAAGATTGAGGGTTGAGAACATAATCTTTGAGGCACACGTCAGAAACTGGAGCCAGGGAATGATTGCCAGTATCCAAAGCTGCTTCCTCTGCTTCCCAGGCAATCCTGCCAGTAGGAACATCTCTTGGCAGGAGCCAGACACCCAGCCAGGCTGAGAGAGCAGCCACTAATCAGCTATGGGCAAGTGGCTTAACCTCGGTGAACCTCCGTTTCAGATAAGAAGTGTTATCTCACTAGGCTGTTTGGCGAATTTAGTAAGATGGAATATGTAAAAGCCCATGGAAAATTGCAGAGAGATCCACCAAGATTCTTAGCCATGAAAAAGCAGTGTGAGGGAGAGAGGCAGGGTTCTAGAAAGGACAGAAAGAACCAGTACAAAAGTAGATGGTCTCGTAACCCAGGGCAGCCCAACCAGACACGTGCTGCGTGTTTGACGCTTCCAGAAAAGATACAGAATGTCAAACATCCAAACTTTAGTACCCTGTGTTAATTATCTAGTACTGCTGCAGGGGCAGCGAATTATTTAATGTGGTACCTTGATCCAAAGTCTCTGTAACTCCCACCAAATGACCTTTTCCTGCAAGAGTCTGGGGAAGCAGGTGGGGGCGGGAAACACTGATAGGCTTCACCTGTGAGTAATTGCTAGCAGGCTACATTATGCTTGCCCTCCTGCTGCATATAAAACGAGCCCTCAGAGATGCAGGAGACGGGATCTCACTACCAGCAAAAGCCAGGAGTGGGGCACACCCTCTGGGTGAGATCCTTGTGCAGTGAGCTCCCTGGATCTAGACTAGCTCTACTATCAGAAGCAGCAGCCAGAACATGGCACAGTGGCAGACTTCCAGTCCTCAGAGCAAGTCAAGCTGAGTGCTTTGGGGCAGGAGGCAGACTTGGGGAGCGGGGCACCTCTGGGCACTTTATTGAGGAGCCGGGCTTGCTGACCCATGGAGGGGGTACCTGAGAACCTTTGGGTTGTGGCTTCCTGAAGTGGGGTGCCTGCAAACACTTTGGGGAGCTGGGTTCGCTGACCCACGGAGCTGAGTGAATGCCTTACGGTCGAGGCATCTGTTAGTAGCCCTGAAGGAGCTTTGTAGCATGTCCTGGTGAGTGAATAACCTGAGCCTTCGCACTTGCTTCGGAACCCATCAACTTCCTTCGCAAACCCTAAAAGCGCGAGAATCGTCTGTGCGTCTGTGAGTTCCGCGTGGCCACTGTGCTGACGGGGCAGCTACTGTCACAGAAACACCACACAGGTGAGTGCCTTTAACAACCAGATATTTATTCCCTTACAGTTTAGGAGACTTGCAATCTGAATTTACAGCACCGGTTCTGGGGAAGGCTTTCTGAAGGAAAGTCCCTTGTCTCCTGTCGATGTCTGTGGGCCACACGCTCCTAGAGATCGACATGTCCTTCCCCTGGGGCTAGTGGGTTCTCAGCATAGGGACCCTGCATCCAAAGGACAGCTCTACTCTCCTTTCCTGGTGGTAGTCAAGCTTCCCTTCTCTGCTCAATTTCCTCTCCTCTGATCTCTTGAAAGATAAAGGTGATGTAGCCCACACCCCAGGGAAACCTCCCCTGACATGAATGGGAGCTGTGACCGGAGTCAGGGTAGTCATGTACCTCTTTATTAAAAACCAACAAACTCACAGCCGGCGGGTTGATGCTGGCTCATAACGACCCTAGTAAGACAGAGCGGAACTGCCCTTGTGAGTTTCCAAGAGACTAACTCTTTGAGAGAGTAGAAAGCCTCTTCTTTCTTCCATGGAGCAGCTGGTGGTTTCGAACTGCAGATCTTTCGGATAGCAACCCACTATGCCACCTGTAAGAGGTTCGGATCTGCAACACATCACAAAATGAAAAACAATCTCGCAATGCTGGGAATCATGACCTAGCCCAGTGGATGCACATGTGGGGGGGCACACAGTTTGACCCATGACATACCACCTACTCAAAACTGGCACCTGAGCTCTTCTGATTCAACTCCCTAATTTTTCAAACTTTCTGAGTCCCAGAGAGCACAGAGACCCCTCTAAGCTGCCCAGCACGTTGGCAGAAGGGTCCAGGTCGGACACAAGGCTAGCTGTGGAGTCACATGTTCTCAGTCTTGGGGGAGGGCCTGACTTTCTCCTGCCTGCCCCTCCATGGGGTGGGGGTCGGGGGACAGGCTGCCAGGTGACTGGGAATATCCATGGCAAGGACACCCCCACAGAGTGCCTGCCCTGTGCTGGGCCCTCCAGCAAGCACTTGGTTGGGGGTAATCCCCTGTTGCAGATTTGGATCTGGATCTCCAAGATCCTTCTCTTGCTAATAGAGCTAGACCTTGAATCCCGTGTTGTGGCCTTTCCTGGGAATTGGGAGCCTACATTTGGGTCCGGACCATCCCTCACTACTGGCTGTGACCTTGACCGGTCCTTTTGCTCTGCCCTGGCTTTCTCATCTAAACATAGAGGTAGATGTCTGGGCACAGAGGCCCTTCCAGCTGTAGCTCACATTCCTGGAATTCTAGACAAATTCTTCCCCCTCCTGAGTCAAAAGGAAAGTTTGCACTCACCAAACAGAATGTGGGTCCCTGCCCTCCAACTTGCCCCCAAGAACCCTGACTGGCCCTGCTCAGAGTGAGCACCTTGGTCCTGTCCCTGCCCTGTGAGCAGCTCAAGGGAGCCGGAGCTTATGTCACCTCCACTATCTGGGCCAAACTTCCACTCAACCCGGGGTCCATCCTCTCAAAGGCTTTGGGGAACAGCATTGAGGCCAGTGCTTCTTGTTTCCTTCAGGACCAGCGGTGAGAGTGGCGATACCGGGAGTGTGGAGGGAAAGTGGGGTAGAAAGGGGGAGCCAATTATAAGGATCTAAATATAACCTCCTCCCTGGGGGACAGATGACAGGAAAGTGGGTGAAGGGAGACATCGGGCACTGTAAGATATGGCAAAATAATAATTTAAATTATCAAGGGTTCATGAGGAATGGGAGAACCGGGGAGGGAGGGGGGAAATGAGCTGATACCAAGGGCTCAAGTAGAAAGCAAGTGTTTTGAGAATGATGAGGGCAACAAATGTGCAAGTGTGCTTGACATACAATGTATGTATTATGTATTGTGATGAGTTGTATGAGCCCCCAACAAAATGATTATTTAAAAATAATTGTTAATTGGGATTTAATACATAGATCATATCATTCCGGAGTTCAATCACGTCCAGCAGAATTGTGCAATTGCTACCATAGTCAGTTTCTAATCATTCTTTGTCTTCCTGGACTCTTTGCCATCGTCTCCCTTTTACTGCCCCCCACCACTGTTACACCCCCCCGTCTACCCAAACTCTTATTCTACTTGCTGTCCCTATAGGTTCATCAGCCCTGGGTTTTGCATACCGAAAAACAGGAAAACATACAGCACAACTTTAAGAAGGTGGCCTTCAATGACCTAACACCTCTGAGATGCACCCTAATATGAACAAACAAAAATACAGAAAATGTTGAAACCCAAACTAAGTCCAGCGTGCACCAGAAGGGGATCAACTGGTAAGAGTTTAACTGTTCAAGTGAGATCTGTGCCTTTGGTCTTCTGTACTCCTCTCCAGGGCATGTTTAGTGACCTCGCTCCTCCCATCCCTCTCTTGTGGATGAAGAGTTCGCTGGAGGTTTATTTCCCGCTGTCGTCCACAGCCTTCTGCAAACTGGATTCCCACAATTTAGGCTCTGATACTAATCCCGCCTTTGACTTCAGATGACAAGGTTTACAAGCCCTCGGTGATTGGGGGTGTTGTGCTTCTTCCATGTGGTCTTAGTTCACATCTCACTTACATGGCTGCTTGTTAGGAGACAAGCCTTTCAGACCCCAGACGTTATTTTACCTGACAGCCAGGCATCTCATTTCTTCACCACATAGCACTGTATCAAATGAATTTCTTTTAAAATTTTCAATCTGCCCAAGAATTATACTTCTGGGGTGGGGGGAAGTCCCTAAAAATATCATGAAATAAAAGATAAAAACTTTTAAAACTTAGATTAAAAAAAAAACAACCAACCAAAAACCTCATTGTAGTCAAGTTGAACTGCCCCATAGAATTTCCTAGGCTCTAATCTTTATAGCGGAACAGCCCTGGTGGCACAGTGGTTAAAGTGCTCAGCGCTAACCCAGAGACTGGGCACTGGGACCCACAGGTCCCCCACATGACAGCCCTGGGAGTCCTTTGGGGCAGTCCCACTCTGTCCTGTGGAGTCGCTATGCACCCGCCCATCTACTCAGAGGGAACGGGCTGCAGGCTTTGGGGACAATCTCTGCAGTAGTGGAATGTCACATCTCCCTTCCACGGTCGGCTGAAATGACCTTGCCAACTAGCTATGAGTTTCCAAAGGCTCACGTTTCCACTTTTGTACTTGCCTTGCTACAGAGCCTTCTTGGACTGGCAGCAGCAGCCTGCGAACCAGATGCTGGCTTCATAGCTCTCAGGGGATGCTCCCGAAGAAACAGGTCTCCAACCTTTTCCTGAAGGGCCCTCCAGATACCAACAGTGCCCTCCCTGGTCTGGCTTCTGCCTGGACCCCTCTTTCTGCCCCAGAGCCTTCTCTTTTAACTTTAAAATTGTGTTCCTGCTGTTGAAGCTATGACAGCAAAGTAGACACCAACTCCCCAGTGTCCATATTCACTGGTTCACCCATGGACAATTCAGCGAGGCGTCGCCTCCTCCAGGTTGTGGCCGCGGTCATCCTCCTCCCCTCCTCAGTCTGTCCTTCTCCAGTAACAGACTCCTGGCCCGAAGCGTCCTCGCTCATCTTTCCAGTCGCCGCTGCCAACTCCACCCTATTATAGATCAAGGCAGACATTCTTCTCACTTTCTTATTGTGACCTAGGTGGGAGCTGGCATATCAGGTGGTTCTTTTTGGCATTCTACAACGTAAAGCACTTATCGATCCTCCCATGATTCACCCTTCCCCCAGCACCTCCCTCTTCCCAGGCATTACCTTCCCGTCTCTCCTTCCCCACCCCCCCACCTCCTAGCCATCAAAGTCTGCTGCTGATGGTGTGAAAAGCTTTTCTTAATTTTCCATGCCAGTGGTCGCATATGGTATTTGCCCTCAGCATGGCATCCTCGCTACCCATCTGTCAGGAGGTGTTTCCGGTTCACCCTTAGTCTTCAGTGAAGTGCAGTCTTCCGTTATGTAGGTACCAACGCTCATTTTCCATTCTTCCACCTTCAGGCAGAGGTCATTCGTACCCGCCTGCTATTGTGACTGGGGCTGCAGTGAACATGCGTGTGCACATATTGGTTCCTGCTGCGTTCCTTATTTCTGCAGGGTGCATACAAAGTAGCATGATTACTGGGTTGTCTGGTGTGTTAGTCTGGGTAGACTAAGTAATTCATAGACACTCCTAATTGTATAGGAAAGAGCTTTATATGAAGGAGCAATTGAATATTGAGAAAACATCCCAGCCCAGAAGTCCGATGTTAGCCCATATGTCCGATACCAATCTATAAGGCCCTTCCAGACTTATGCAACACATGCAATGATGCCAAGTGTAGGAAGATCACCGGCCAGTGGGTGAAGTCTTGTGGACCCAGTGGCAGTGGAAGCATCTCAGCATTAGCAGGGTTCTCCACATGGCTCCTCCAGCTCAGGGCACTAGTGTAGTCCCATGCATCTTGTCAGCTGTAGTCTCCCAGGGAGTGAGCCATGTGTCCCAAATAGCCCAGCTATTTATCTCCTTAGCGTCTCCAAATGAGGTCAAAGTGCAACCTGATTGACAGGCTAAACTCCACCCCTTCACTCTCATCTCAAATTGACACCAGATGATGTCAATACCACATCTGGTATTCCCAATTATTTGAGGAAGCCCCATACTGCTTTCCACTGTAGTTCCACTGTCTGATAGTCCCACTAGGGGTGCATCTGAGGGTTCCAATCTTTGCACCCCAGCATTTGTTTTCCACCTTTCAAACTTTCCGGTCAACACTGGAGGTGAGATGGCATCTCATCAGTTTGACTTGCACCTCTCGGGTGGCTAGTGATGGCGAGCATTTCTTCCTTTGTCTGTTGGCCACCTGAATGTCTTCTTTGGCAAACTGCCCATGTCCTCTGCCTATTTAATTGGATGTCTTTTTCTTGTTGAGGTGTTATAATTTTCAATAGATTTTAGAGATCAGTCCTTGAAAGCATACATTAGTGATATTAAACGGTTGTTTGGTTTAAAGAAGACTTCAAGGTTTAGGTTTAAAAATAATCTCAGGACAGCTTTGGGAGTTCATTCAGCCTCTATGTCCATGGATCCAGAAGTCTGGATTCCATGAGAATTTGAAATTCTGTTCTGCATTTCCCCCCAGGGCCTTTTTGAGATATGTTGTTGATTCAAGTGTCCCTGTGGGTGGCCAGGAAATGGTGGCGCCCAATAGCCATAGGGCGTGGGGGCCGAGTTGGGAGGTACAGGGTAAAAAGGTGCCTTCTCTGCTTGCAATCCCTTGAGCTTGGCCTGAGCACTGCTTCCTGCAGGAAGCCATCCAGCCAGCGCGTCGCTGCGCCCCCACCCTGCACAACACTTTTCTGTGAAACGCAAGATGCAGCCCGCTCCTGTGGGGGAGTGGTGCGTGCCTTGACTCAAGGACATGGTTGTGTTCCCTGCGTCCCTGTGGCTGTGCCCCTGCGCTGAGTAGTCTGTCCAGCTATGCAGTGGCCTTGAGAGTCAGGCTCCCTGCCCTTCTTCACCAGATTGTAGGGACGAGAGCAGGTGTCCTTTCGGATCTGAATCTGAAGCACATGGGTCCCTATCGGACTGAGCAACTACAGAGAACTCTGGGCTTTTTAAAAAACCTACACTTGGGTGCTTAAATCTGCCTTTAGAGGTCTGACCAAGGACCTGTTGGGTCTTTATAGCTTGAAAAAAATATTCAGCTAGTCTCTGGTCCCTAAGAGAAGCCAGCAGATGTTCGAAGACTGCTTATGGAAGGAAGGCGCCAGACACGTGTGGCCTCTGGGAAAGAGACTGGGCGCCTCACAGGGAGGGAAATTCCGATTTCTCAGATTGGACTTTTAATGTCAAAGAGGTTGTAGAGGGCAGAAGAGGGTGGCCAAGGGCTGGAGAGCGGCAAAGCCAATATCCTGCCTCCAGGGGGCAGCATCTACTCAGAGCTGCAGCTGGAGGGGGTGGGGGGTGGGTGGGAGTAGGGGCCCATACGGGGGCCGCACAGTTGCCAGATCAGGCTTTTCAAAATAAGCCAGGAAGTAGATTTTCACATGGAATTGCCAACTAATTTAAAGGAAATTCAAGGTGCTGCAAAACAGAATCTGGCTGCAGGCGATGAGTCCACATCCCCAGGTCTCGGAGGATCCCCTGAAGGAGTAGAGCCCTCAGAGACCAGTCTGTGGTGCCAGGAAAAACACCTTTTACAACCAGAAAGTGGAGTCCACCACCCACACATCAGTGTTTAATTCAGCACGTGCTTCTTCGCCTCCCACGGTGTCTCAGGCTGGGATCTGAACTGAACCAATTAACCGGAGTCTGCAGTCCCGGGAGAACAGCATGCTTGGGGGCAGTGACTGCAACGGGCTGGCGGGGAACAGTACTGAGGCGGTGCAGGACCGGGCAGTGTTTCCCTCTGCGGCGCACAGGGTCACTATGGGTCCAAACCGACTCCACGGACCTCACAAGCTGCGGTGCAGCGTGGGGCTGAAATTCCGGTGTGGAGTTGACTCTTATTTCTCACCTATGGAATGGACCCGAGAGCCATCAGGTCATTATCCACTGAGATCATGCAATATGTACTAGCTTCTGCTATAAAATACAGGGGAAGTCCCAGGGAGATGCGGTTAGCCTAGCAGCTCACCCACTGGGGTCTGGGGGCGTGGGTTGCACCCGGGACACTGTAGGAAGGGGTGACATTACAAGAATAGTTTGTGGCGTTTTTGAAGTGTTTCAGCAGCAAGCTACTCTCTTTTCTGAAAGTATCCCTGTAGTTGGTTAAAGCGACAAGAAACTTAACTTGGTATGCCGTTTTCAGGCCTCCATATACCTACAAGGTTAAACTCTAGGCTACTTTTTTGGTAAAGCGCTACTGCACCCCGTGGCAGCCCCGGTGGGGGGCCATGGCGGGTTACAAGTTGGACTGCTAGCGGTTAGCAACCACTAGCCACTCTGCAGAAAAGCGAGGCTTTCTGGGGCCGCCGTCACTCAGAGCCTCGGGCAGCTCTCTCTCCTCTGCCCGCCAGGGCTGCTGAGTCAGAATGGGCTCCATGGCAGTGAGACTGCTGTGTGCAGAGCGCCCTGGTGGCACTATCAGGTAAGCACGGCGCTGACCACTGGGTCAGGGATTCAAACCCACCAGCTGCTCCTCAAGGGCAAGAGGCTCTGCTCCAGGAAAGAGCTGCCGCCTCGGGAACCTGACAGGCCTGCTCTGAGTGTAAAAACTGTGTGTGTGTGTGATGCACCCTGCCAAGAGCCCTAGCAAGCTGTACACTGGGCTGCCAAGTCAGTTGTCCAAATCCACCAGATGCTCAAGACAAAGATGAGGCCGTCAGCTCCCAAAAATCTCGCGCCTTGGAGCCCCCAGGAGCAGTTCCAGTGTCCCTCAGGGCTGCCCGGGTAGAGACTTGCAGGCAGCGGGCACGCGCCCGGCAGTTGCCCTTACTGCCCACTTACATGACCCTGTGGACAGAGTGGTTTGGGCTGCGAATGCACAAGCGGCTGTCTCCCATTGCCAGTGTTTTCAGCTGCTGACTCTGCCACATTTTCTAGCTTTAGCTACAAGCTTGCGGTTGGTATTCGGGAACTTTTATCAGTAACTTTTGTGGGGGGCATGAAGTAGTAACCAAAGAAAAGGGGGGGGGGATCCTGCTCAGTTGCTAATTGTGCTGTACCTGATAATGTTGAAATTCCACATAGGAAGACTTTACAAAGGGTTGTTAGTACTTTCATCTAAGACCTCTTACATGCATTTAGTTCGCAGCTAGGTTGATCACATATTCTATGAGTAAAATAGAGGGCAAACCCCCTGACTAAGGATTCTGTATGGTCTGCTACCAGAAGTCGTATGTGTGTGTGTGTGTGTGTGGTGGGGGGCAGGGACCCCACGCGTTATCCCACTGGGTGCCACCAACCCATGACACCACTGTGCTAACCAGAAGGCCAGGGTTTTCCACCCCACCCCACGTACCCCGGCAGGAAGGCCGGGCGACCTGCTTCTAACGAGTGCGTAGCTCGAAGCCACAGAGCGCAGTCCCGGTGCACACATGGGGATGCCGTGAGTGCCCCCAACTCCAAGGCAAAAGGTTTGTTTTTGACGCACAGAAAGATGTAGGCGTGGAGACCAAGCCTCTCCCCATTCGTTTTTTGCTTTTGCAGGAGGCCGGAGGGGTTGGAAGACCCCAGCCCAGGAGCTGCCTGCATTGGCTGGGGCTGTCCTCCTTCCAGTCACCATCTGCTGAGATGGCAGTGAGGGAGCGGCTGGCTAACTGCCCACCTCTTCTTCCATTACTACAGACCCCTCACTGACCGCTGTAGGACCTGAGGCCCAGGGACTCTCAAAGATCCTCTCTCCAGTCCATCCCCCCCCCAGCTTCCACTTCCTCAAAATGGTTTTGTCTACCAACCACTACCACCCCGTGCTGTGGCCCAGGCCTTTCCTGAGCCCATGGACATGAGGCTGACACGTGTGGGGCCTCACTGACCACTGAAACCTAACGGCGCCATGCTCGTCAGGAAGTCTGCCTGGGCTTTTGACAGGCAGGACAATACCAGCTGTCCCTACAGAGGCCTCAGCCACAGGGTCAGTCCGTGCTAGGGCCTTCTGTTCCCCCAGGGTTGTGTGGGAGTCACTGGGGGAGGGATCGCTTCTCATTTCCATGTTCCCACGGCACCGTTCTCAGGGCCGTGGCTGTCCACTCTCCCTCCGCCCTGTCTACTCTAATAGGCTCTCACTACCCGAGACTGCTCTCTCAGCCCAGCTGGTGCAGTCGGCTAAGCACTGGGCTGAAAATCCAAAGATTGGCAGTTCAAACCCTGAGCCACTCCTCAAGAGGAAGAGGAGGCTGCCAGCCTTGGAAACCCTGCGGGGCAGTTCTGCTCTGGCCAACAGCCGGAGCACATAGCTCGTTACGAGCACGTTCAATTGTCTTGTTAGGGGCTGTGGAAGGGCCTCCGTTAGGCCTCACACCATTTGTCCAGAGGCCAGTGGTGGCTGCCTGAGAACAAAGGCCGAAGGAAGAGCCTCGATTCCACTCAAGTCCAAGGACTTCTGTGCTGACTGGTCCCCAGGCTGCCCTGGTCTTTAACCCTAACCTCTCAGAGAGGCACAGGCAGGAGGGCCTGGCTGGGGAAGGGCACACCTGAGGTCCTCCCCCTCTCCCCACGGAGTTGAAAGCAGAGAAGTTTGGAGCGGAAGTTACTGAACTGACCTAGCCCTCCCCTATCTCTGAGAACCGTGAGGCCCAGGGCCAAGGTCTTCTTCCAGGGTCTGAGGCGGGACAGAAAGCCCGGCCTGTGCGGCTGGCTGTCACGACTAGAGAATCCTCTCAGCCCCAGCTGGCCTCCTCCCTCCAAATCAAACCAGGTGACAGCAAGTCTAACTCAGGTGCACACGGAGGCTGTGAATCTGACGCAGCTGGCCCCCACCAGGGCTCCCTGCTCTCCTCCCCACAAGTTTACTGCCACCTGTGGGCCACCTGGGGCTTCAGCAGTTCCACACCACCCACTGCTCCTCAGAGAGGGGATTTCTGCTTGTAAGAACCCTCTCGGGTCCCTGGGAGCTGGAATCAACTTGCTGGCAGCGGCAGGACCATCACTGTTTGCCAGAGGCTGGGGGTCCCACCACCAAGTCTCTTATTTGTGTAGCTGTCTGGACTTTTTGCTTAACCTTTAAAATTCAGCTTTACCAGACTTCTACAATTGATCCTGTTGTCTAAGTAGACATAGATGTCATTTCAAGATTCCCCGATTCCCAGCTCAAAGGGATTAACAGAACCATTATATATAGTGCTAACTACATACTTGCTCATTCTACACACATAACGCACTCCTAAATGTACTCAATCATAACAAGGAGAGAGGCTAGTGTCCTGCTTCTTAAAGTCCAAATCCAGATAGAGCCCGAGCTGGGGGTGGGGGTGGGGGTGGTGGTGGTGGTGCAGAAATCAGATGCCAACAAGCAAATGGGCTTTTGTGATTAGGCTGCTTCTTTAAGAGCAGGGGAAGATGCCAACCACTCCCCCTGAGCAAGGGGGAGTGCTACAGCCTCTGGACACAGAGCGAAAATACCTGGCAACTCCAAGCGCCTGCGTCAAATGCTACTCGGAAAACAGAAACCCAGACTGAAGATGACTACTGCCATGGTGACTGAGGATGACCATTAGGACAGGCGCGAACGACCTGTGTGTCCAAGACTGGCACTCCTGACAGGAGTAGAAAGCTTTGCCTTTCTCCTGTGGAGTGGCTGATGGTTTCCGTCTGCTGGCCTCTGGGTTAGAAGCCTATCGCGTCACCTCTCTGCACCAGGCTCCCCGTGGAGCAGCTGCTACAACGATGAACATCCGTCGTCTTGACCCTGGAGCCAAGGCTTCGATGGCAGGAAAGCACTTCTATAGATAGCTCTGTTCTCAACTCTTTCAAGTTGTAGCAAATCAATCAGCCAATACCGGTGGCTGGGCTCTTTAGATTTCTAAATCTGAACTGGTAGCAGGGACCAGGGAACAAAAAATGCTTGTTTGCAAATAAACATTTGAAAGAATATAGCAACAGCTGATCTGGGCCAGGGCATCAAAACAAAGTGGTGACTGTGGAAGCAGACAATGCACACAGAACTCCCGAGGGCAGAGAATGTGCAGCCATGCGCATGCGGGGTATTTCCACCAGCTTGGAGGCCCCGTCGCACGGGCCCCGTGGGCTGGTGGGGGGGAGGGGGCTTCTAGGGTCGCGGGGGATCTCCACTGTTCAGCAATTACCTGAACAGAAACAAGTCACTGCCACCAGCAGCACTGTGCAGTTTTATTAACCATTCAAGTACAGTAGCATCTGGTAAAATCGGGACAGAACTGGGATTTAAAAGCAAACAGATATTCAGCATCTAACAGTTTTGAGAAGCCACTACATACTCTTTCACAAACATGTTTCCACGGGGCCAATACAGTGCTAGCCATTCACCCAGCGCACTGAGTGCACCGAAGTAGAAAAGAGGCAACAAGAAAAATAGCTACGTTAGAAACACTCCAACACTTTAGAAAAAAAGAGTCAAACACTTTTTGTTTCTCCCCTTTAGCCCCTAAAACAACATCACATGGTCTGGATCTACCTATTTACGTCCTACGTTGGCTTCTAGTCTTTGTCAGGAGGGAAACAGTAATAGTAGTAAAATGACACTGGCCAGCACGGTCTTTGGATCTCGAGGAGGGAGGGGAGAAAGTCAGTCCTCAGGACAAGCTAGTCGGCTGCAGTCTCATCAGCGGGGTCTTTGCATTCCTTGTTCTTCCGCACTTCTTCCACGTGCTTGTCCTGCAAAGAGAGTCGGTCACACACAGAAGCCGGTCAAGTCGCGCCCCTCCCCAAACAAGCCCACAGTCCAGTACGTGGAGGCTGGCATCACCTTTGAGCACCCTGGGTCACGTGTGGAGCCGTGCCAGCGCACCATCCTACTCCTGGCCTGCTCAGGCACCCGCAGGTGTCGTCACCATTGACCGACCGACTAGCCGATGGTAGCACAGGCTCTCCATTTGTCTATGAAGCCCACAATTAGTAGCCACCCCCCACCCCCAGCAAAGCCAGGACGAGCGAGGGGAGACCCCACCTTTTCTCGCAAGCGCTCCAGCTTGGCCGCCATTTGTGCTTCTCGGTTCTCTTTGTTGGCTTCCATTTTGTGGGTCAGCTTCTCCTCGGCCATCTTGCTGAAGTTGTTGTTCTCCTCGATTGCTTTCTGCAGCACCTCCTTCTCGTGCTCCCGCTTCCCGGCCAGCTGCTTCAGGACCTCTGCCTCATGGGACTGGCGGAGAGAGCGCACGGAGCAGGCTCAGTCTCGGAAAGGTCTAACAGCCGTTATTTACTGGATGGGGGTGGGGGCTGATTAGAAAGAGACAGAAAGTAAACTCCCTCCAAAGAATTCTTTGCTCAGGAAACTGGACATATTCCCATCACAAAATAGGGTGAAATATTCTGGGTTAGTGTTTATATTTACTCTGGAAAAGTAAGAAAGATTTACTTTCCTGGGTAAATACCTATTTGTTCAGGGATCTCTTGCCTAGTAATTTCTGGGGTGAAAAAAATCTCTGCAATCAAGCTGCATTGAGTGACTGGCATGTAGGGATGGAGCTTTCCAGGGAAGAACTGGGTTTTGTTAACATCAAAGGCGACAAGAAAACAAGGTCAATTCTTAAATACATGTGTGTGTGTGTGCGCGCGTGTGCATGGATACTAAGCAGCTATCTTTAGCCGTCTCAGCAGCAGGGCTGGTTTCAAGGAACGCCTCTCGTGGAAGACAGGCCACCATCTCTCAGCCCACTGGTGCCCTTCCCACGCCTCCTTCAACAGGCAGACAGCCGGGTGGGCTTGTTACCAAACAGGCAGACGTGTGTGGAAGACTAACTTCCGGGAGAATGCCAAGCGTCTGGCTCCACTGCCACTGTGCTCAGTCAAATCCCAGGCCTGCTCGGAATTTCACTACACGATGGGCTTTAGGCGAACACGACTGAGGGAAGCATGGGCCAATGACAAGGCCAGGGCTGATTTCCTTAAAAAAACTTCCCTGTGGCTGGTCCCTGGCTACGAGAATCCGAACTACCAGAGCCAGCAGGCAGGAGATGATGCCAGTGCATGGCGGCATCCCCACAGTCCACGGAGAGTCAGTGCTCACGCAGGAAGCCCAGGGCACCGATAGGCACATGGCACTTGTTGCAGGAGCTCGAAAAGGGGGAGAGATGGGGCTCTCCACTCCTGTGAAGAGTCCGTCTCAGAAGCTCACAGGCATAGTTTTGTCCTGGTCTACAGGGTCGCTAGGACATAGCAGTGAATTTGGTTTTAGTTTATGCGTGCAGAGGTCTGGGTCACACAGGTAGTTAACAAGTTTGTTTGCCTGCTAACAAAAAGGTTGGAGGTTTGAGTCTACCCAGAGGCACCTTCAATCTACTTCTGGAACACTAATGACTACGATTCCCCATGGAGCCCCAGATTCTACTGAGACACACAGGTGGGGCTGCCCTGAGTCTGGACATCAACTGGTTACGTAAGTGTATGTGTGTGGGGTGGGGTGGGGTGGCTGGGGCACAGGGAACCTGAGAGACACAAACATACAAGCCTTCAAATCTCACTAGTTGTACCGCCTTGGGGAGATCACTAGTCTATATGTTAACAGTGGCTACCTCTAGGGAGTAAGATTCTAAGTATTTATCATTTACTATTTATAATTTATTTTGTGTCCTCGAGTTTGTTCTTTTAAACAACATTCTCATTAATATTTGATTTTCCGGCATAGTTCTTCTTGCAGATGCTGCAGTAAGGAAAAAGCTGCCAAAATACTAGTGAGGCAACATAATCACATTGCTAGCAGTTACAGATGCTTTCTATTGTTCAACTCAAAAATATATCGACCAGACAGACGACTAAAGGAAGAGGGACTGTCCCGCCAAGTTTCCCACTTTTCATACAAGCTTTGGCACAAGACAGGCCTGGGCTTGAATTCAGGCTCCCGAACTAACTAACTAACTAACTAACTAACTAACTAACTAACTCGGCAGTGACTTCGCACTCCCTCCTGAGAGCGGTTTCTCATCTCCAGACTGGGGGCAGCACTACCCTGCAGGGTCGCTGTGTCGGAGGAGAAAAGCTCCTCATAGGAGCTCGATCGATCATGGCTGGCGTTGTCTTCCCGCACAGGCATGCACATGCGGCTTTCAGTTATTAATCATGATAAAATGCTAGTGGTCAAACCCACGAGCAGTTCCACCGGAGACAGGGACGGCAGCTGCCAGCTTCCCTGGAAGCCCTCTGGGACAGCTCGACTGGGTCCTACAGGGCTGCTCTGAATTTGAAGAGATTCAGTAGCAGCATTTTTCCCCACTTCAGTCTCGGAATACCCCCACCCACCCCGACCCCTCCATTTGGGACATTTGATTCCATGTTTCTCCTTATGGAAATAAAATGGATTTGCTACATTACACTCATAAACATTCTTTTCCCTGGATGGTGATATTTACCTTGCGTCTTTCTTCTGCAGCTTCTAATTTCTTCTGAATTTCCTCCAGGGAAAGGTCCTTCTTCTTTGGAGGAGAAAGAGGGAATTCTGGGACGGCCTCTTTTGAACGGGGGCTGAGTATCAGCTCAAAGGCCTGGCCAGAGGCCCGCTTCTCCAGTTCTTTCACCTGGATATCTGGAGTGGATCACAGTTATAACACATTCAGAAACGCCGCTGCTCCTATTCTGGTCACTGTTCTACACGTTTCTAGAAGCCAGATCAAAGTAGTCGCTTAGATTTAGAGCTGATGGGGAGGTGGCATTTGCAGGCCAAAAACCGTCTGAAGACCACCTCTCCAAGAGCAAGCTCAAGATTGCCAGGAGATTTCCATCATCCTGCCACACCAGCATTGGGCAGTTGCTTTCATAAACAAAAGCCACTCTGGGCAAAACCCCAGTTTTGCTTCAGAGAGACCAAGCCAAATAGTGCAATAATTTTAAAAGACCACTTTCCCCTCTATTAAGTCCAGCCATGCATCGTGTTTTTTTTAGATCTCCTATTCCTAAAATAGGCTTTTTGACAAGTTCCAAACCGAAGGCTTGAAAAACCTGAGCCATCTCATTAGTCTCAAACCCTACGCCCGTCTCAATTTCCGCTTTTCCACACAGATTACCTACCAGAAGAAGCCATGGTGAACAGAAGACAAGAGACTGGCAGTGTACGCTCTGCAATCCACTGGGAAGGAAAGCCCTGGAAACAATTTTCAGAAGCATGCAATCAATGTCTTTGCATTTCTATACGCCATCTACACAACCGGACCTCAAAGCACATCCACACGCATCAATGTCAGAAAAACCACTACCGTGGAACTAAGTAAGACATCATTAACCAGGAGAGAAAAGGAGCCCAACGTAGGAAAGACTAAAACAGGTTTGGAAATGGGACGGAGGACAAGCAAGTTTACGCATTACAAAACGGCGCAACAATAAAAAAAAACCCGCATGGCTTTAAAAAATTGGATGAGGTTAAGCAGCAAGATTGTAAACGCTTTCCCAATACGCTGAAAAATAAGTAAATAATCTCCCCCCCCACTCCCTGCAACCCTCCAAATAGTGAGAGGCTGCTGGATTCAACTCCCAACAGTGAGACGGTGCCATGTGAACACTGGCTACACGCATCTCATTGTGCAAACGCAACACCCACCCCTGCTTTGTCTGCGATCGTGGAAAACAAAACGCCCAAGTTAATGTCAGCCAATAACGTTCACCTCCTATTGTTTCAAGAGTTCAAGCTTCCAGCCCAACAGCAGGCAGTAATTAGCGTTAAAAACCTTTAGGTTTTATTTGTCGCCATTGAAAAACCCTACCCTCCACGTTAGGTTGTTTTTTTTTTAAGGTCATGATTTTTATAGCCCCTAGGCTACTACCAAGGCGGCAAAAACCTAGGTGCCCGCGGGTTAGACCACACTCGAGCACCGAAATCCCCAAGCCCGGGCAGAGCAGGAAACGTAGCACCTGCCCCCGGCTGGGCGTGGCCGGGTCCAGCGGGGAAGCGCGAGCCAGCGGCCGCCAGCCAATCAGAGGGCGAGCTGAGCCCCAGCGCCTGGCCCCGCCCCCTCCTCCCCGCGCCTTTTCGAATCTCCCCGAACTCTCCGCAGCCCGGAGCGCGCGCGCGCGCGCGTGGGAAGGGGAGGGCTGGGAGGGGCTAACGGTCCGATCCGGGCAACTCCGCCCTTCCCGGGCTCGCCCCCGGGATGTCACCCCCCACCCCGCCCCACCCCCACCCTCCCGCCAAAAGCACCTCCACGGCGGCGCCGCCGCCACAGCTCCGCGGGTGGAGCGGGCCCGGGTCGTGCCCTCCCCCGAAGCAGGCTCGCTCCCACCTTCCATTGTCCCCTCCCCCAAAATGTCAACAGCCAGGCTGCCTGCGCACCTCGCCGCGAAGCCAGGCGTGCGTTTTTGGGGCGTCAGCCCCCCGGCGCTGCTTCTCAGTCCCTGGGTGAGGGGGATGGCCCAGCCCAGGCGGCCTGCAACCCCGCCCCGCGGCCGCTGTTCCCTGAGGGTCACGCCGAACCAACCACCAGACAATGGGGACTTCGGCGGGGCCGCGCCCGCGGAGAGGAAGGAGAGACCACGAGGGCCCACGCCCCCTATTGTCTTCTCCGGAGCACCCCGAGGCTGCAGCCCAGAGCTCCACCAGCTGGCCGCGCCCCCTCCCCACGAGAGCCGCGCCCCCGGCCAGCCAGGACAAAGCGGCGCTCCGCCCGAGCCAGGGACAAAGCGCGGCGACCCCAGCCCTCTCGGACCCGCCGCCCTTCCTGCCGCCCCCAGCGGGGGGCCGCGCCACGGCCCTGCCCCTCGGGCCAAGCCCGTCCCTCTCGCAGCCCCCAGCCCTGCCTCGTCCGGAGAGCCCGGGACCCACCTGCTCGGTCCCAGCCGCCTGGCCACACTCTGAGCACCAACAGACCTGGGCGCGCACAAAAGCGCCAAACAGCGACACGTGACCTCCCCGCCGGACTCTGCATTGGCTGAGAGGCGCGGCACGTGCCGGCCCCGCCCCGTCACAACCCAAGTGGGGACCCGCCCCTGGAGACCCCGGAGCACCTCGGGAAGTGTAGTTCGGCATGGAGGGCTGGAGGACAATGAGCGGGGTGGGGGCTGCTGGGGGCGCTGCCCAGGTGTGAACAAAGGGCTCCGAAGGTCTGGCTGGGGAAGAGGGCGTTGCCCGAGGCCGGGCCCGAACTAGCTCCCCCATCCCTAGGAAAAGGGCGGGGTGGGGTAGTGGAGTCCCGGCCTTCCTCTCAGATGGGGGCAGCCAGGACCCCACCTCTGTGGATCCAAGTACCCTGCATTGCCCCAGGGGCTGAACCAAGACCGCCGTCCACCCTCGACCCTCCACCCCCCAGCCGACGCCACTACCTAAAACGCCTGAGTGCTTGTGGCAGGACAGTAGCCCCCTGTCCCCTCAATGCCCTACTCTGGACATCAGCGTGTTACCTGTATTGTGACATCATCATCTTAATCCCATTCCGCCCTAGCAGATCACGGGTCCTCACTGTGTGTTCTCGCTACCATCGCGGGGTCCCTGAACTGGTGACCAGAAGCCTGTTGGGGGAGGGGGGCGGTGGGGGCCGGTGTCAGCGGGAAGCTCTGCAATTTGATCTCTGGGCTCTACAAAGCCACTCGGCTTAGATGCAGACTCCATCTGTTCTGCCTAGCGTCTGCCTGGTGATAGGGAAGGAAGAGCATTAGCGGTTCTCCACTACACACGCTGCAGTTAAGTGTTGCTTTTGTTCTGAGAGCACGTGCTCCCCCGAGCGTGCTGGGCTCCCTTTAAGAATCAAAACAAAAGGAAGCACAAGGGCACGGCTCCCCCTGGCCTGGATAGATCAGAAACTCAGCAGAGACACAGAAGAAACCGGTCTATCCTGGAATGACTGCCTTTCCGCTTTCCCATTAAAAAAAAAAAAAAAATGACCGGGGCTCCCAGCCCGAGGCTGTGTCCTCAGGTGGTGGTCGTGACACCCAGGCACCTGGTTTGGGATCCCAACCAGGAAGAAGGACACCTTCATTTCATTACTTAATGGCCCCCAGCTCTCCAAACCCAGAAGCAAAGGTTTCTCCTGAAGCAAGGTGGTTTTAAACAATAAAGAGACTCCTCTTGCCCAGTTCATACTAACGCTGCACCTGAGATTAAAAGGGGCGATTAGTAGGTTCCTGGGACAGTGAAAGGAGGCCTGGTGGTGTGTTGGGTTAAGCGCTAGGCTGCCAACTACAAGGTTGGTCTCAAAGGGAAGACATGGCCCTTTGCTTCAGTAAAGACTTACAGCCTGGGAGACCCTACCGGGCAGTTCTGCTCAGTCCTAAAGGGTCGCTCTGAGTTAGATCGATCCAGCCCCAGGAGGCTTGGTTTGGTTTGGTTTGGAGTCCATTAAAATGAGCGTACAGACAGCACACAAACCCCACAAAGCAAACAAGTGCACTGTTGCCTGAGATGCGCTCCTGGGTGGGGAGGGTTGATCCAAGTCCTTTCCCAGAGCACCTGAACAGAAGCAGGAATCATTCAGATGCCCAGCAGATTCTCGCTCTCACATCAAACTTGGCCATGAGGCGGCAAGGTGTTTCTATCTGTCAGGTTCTGACCAATCTCAGAAATCGTTGAACATGCTGGGAAAGGATGGGGTAAAGCCTGGGTGAAAAGTGACAGGCAGGCACCGGAATGAGCAGGGAACCAAGACCAAGTGGCAGAAGCTTCTTATTTCTGGAACCAGCCTTTATTTTGAAGTCTTGAGACTTGCAGAGAAAGATTCCACCCATTTGGTACATTTTTTAACACAAGAAATTGCCACCCCAAAATTTCACATTTCTGACTATTAATGTTGTGACAGGAGAAAAAGAAATCTTTCAAAACACGGATTATTTTAAATATATTACACTGCTCCCTCCCCCTTCCTCCCCCCACCTCTTCTTTCCCCTTAGAACGGATGTCTATTTCCATGGAAACCACAACTCAGAACGTAAGATGTTAGCACTCATGGAGATTTTTAATCTTTTCAAATAATGTCACTTGGCTTCTTGGTTTGTTGCCTGATCCTACCAGTCTTTACAACAAAGGTTTCCTGAGACCTTTGCCACCGTTTGATAGCCCCGTGCGGGCTGAGGTGGCTTTAGCTAAGATTTCTTCAGAACAAGCCTGGGACTAAAAACCTGTGAGGTGGGGTCAGCCCTATTCCTCAGGATGCCAAGAATAAACCCAGCCTGTTTCCACCACGTGGATTCTGATTCATGGCAACCACATGCATGTCAGAGTAGGACTGTGTTTTATGGGGTTCCCGGTGCCTGCTCTTTGGGATCTTTCTTCTGAGCATCTCTGGGAAGTCAGGCTTCAACCCTTTCAGTTAGCAGCCCCAGGTACTTAACTGTGGGCACTCCCCAACCCCCCACCTCCTGGGGATGTTCCTCAGGGTCGACTGCCTATTTGAGAGCTGAACCCGCCCTTTCCTGTCAGCTCCTATGGGTGTTGATGTTTGGGTCCTGGCATACAACGGATTTTGAGCTGTAAGGAGGGAGAACCACGCAGCCACTTAGGAGAGGGCCATGAGCTCCCTTCTCTGAAGCTCCCTCAAACTGATGTGGAGTTCCTGAGCAGGCAGCAAAGAGTTAATGTCCGCCTCTGGGAACTCCCTCTCGGCCTGTGAGGACTATTTTTGCCTCTGCTCAGATGGCTTGGTAGCATTGCTGGGGAGCTGGCTGTGATTGTGCATGAGCACCAAGTCAAGATCTGGCAGCCCTCCAGCTCATTTGATCTGTGTAGACAGCTACAGGGGTAGACAGCTTCAAGCTTCAAAGTCCAGAGGGAGGTCTACACGGATCAAACAGGCTGGGCTCTTGTCAGATCTACTCTGTTCCCAGAGAGCACCGGGCAGCCTTTGTTCATTGTTGGTTCTGAGACTGAGGGGTTGTCTCCCACATAGGAGCCTCTGAGTTCCCTAGCTGCTTACAGAGCATGTCCTTGGGTGTCGTGGGAGAGGTTTTCGCCTTGTCCTCAAGCCTCTCTGTCCTCTTTGTGCCCTAATCCTCTGCCACCTGTAATCTAGCACTCCCTTCCCGATTCAAACCCTGTCTGTAAATGCTCTGTTTCGGGCCTCTCTCCTTCACTAGACTAGACCAGTAGCTCCTACAGGTCAGAGCGGGTGTTTGCATTCGGCCTGGCCCAGGATAGGCCTCTTCATCTTCTTCTGTAAGCTAGTCGCCAGGACTATCAGAGAGAGGTAAGGGTAAGTGAGACATCGTGCATACAGTTACTTAGCACAAAGCCTTGTGCACTGTGGGTGCCCGACGCTTGTGAACTCTTACTGCTATAGAAGTTAGGAATTTGTTACTGGTTACTGAGTGAATGAATTCAGATTAGATTTTCACTCCTTGGTGGGAATCATCATCATCGGATTAACACTGTTAAAAATTCTATTTAATATTTTTGAGTAGTTTACACATTCACATGTGTGAATAGTTTATACATTCACATGACTTAAAAATAAAGTATAAGAAGTCCCCAAAGAACAAAGAACTTGGCTTGGCCTTTTATCTCTGGCTTCTGAAAATGGCCACTGGAATTTTCTAAAACCGTAAAGAAACGCTTTCCTGTATGTAAATGAGGTGGGAGCTCACGGAACCACACCTGACAACTAACTTCAGGACATGGGAGAACCAGGCATGTGTATCAGCCAATCGCTGTTTGTGTGTCAGGTTCCAGTCCTGTAAAGACACTGAAGCCCCAGTAACTATTATAAAGGACCTTGGGGTCTGAGAAGCTTCCATTTCGCTTCTCGATTGATGATACAGAAAAGAGGATTCTTCTTCTGACTTCCTTTTTCATTTTTCAGTGTCCAACTTTCACATGGATATGAGGCAATGGACAGCATCGTGGCGTGGGCCAGGCGCACCTTAGTCCTCAAGTAACATCCTTGCTCTTTAAGACTCTACAGATGTCTTGCGCAGCAGATTGACCCAGTACAATGTGTCCCTTGATCCCTTCATTGCTGCTTCTATGAGCATTGATTATGGATCCAAACAAGACAAAAATCCTTGAAAACTTCAACCTCTTCTCCATTTATCATGATGTTACCTACTGGTCGAGTTGTGAGGATCTTGATCTTCTTTACATTGATCTTCAATCTTCATCGACAAATGTTTCAAATCCTCCACTCTCAGCAAGTAAGGTGTGTTCTCTGTGTATGGCCAGTTAATAAACCTTCCTCCAAACCTGGTGCCACATTCTTCTTCATATAACCCAGCTACGGTGATGATTTGCTCTGCATAGAAGCCAAAGAAGCAATGCATTTGGATGGCGGTGCTGGTGAAAAAGACTGCAAGTACCATGGATTGCTAAAAGACCAAGCCTATTGGTGTGGGAAGAAGCCAGGCCAGAGGACTCCCTAGAGTCAAGAATGGCAAGACTTCAACTTACATACCTTGGACATGTTTTCAGGAGAGACCAGTCCGTGGAGAAGGCCATCATGCTTGGTAAAGTGGAGGGGCAGTGGAAAAGAAACAGGCCCAAGACAAAATGAATTGACACGGGGGATGCATCAATGGGCTCAGACACAGGAACCACGGTGAGGATGGCCCAGGGTCACGCAGTGTTTCATTCGGGTGTGCATACCCAAACGGCCCAAGTCTACTTTCAGCACCTACGCCAGCCCCTTTCCAGAGTCCACCCTCATAAAAGTTAACTGCCCAGCCAAAGTAGACCCATGCTCCTGGGGGTCAGCGATTACAAGCAGTCTGGATGGGACCTGAGCACATGGGCATGGCGCTCAGATACAAAGCCAAGTCCAGGAAGAAGCGAGAGCTGGCTCTGTCAGGTTCCGAGAAGAAACTCTCTGAGGCATCCACTAATTCTTTTTTTGTAATTGTTTTATTAGGAGCTCATACAACTCTCATCGCAATCCATACATACATCAATTGTGTAAAACGCATTTGTACATTCATTGCCCTCATCATTCTCAAAACATTTGCTCTCCATGTAAGTCCCTGGCTTAGTTCCTCATTTTTCCCCTCCCTCCTCGCTCCCCACTCCCTCATGAACCCTTGATAATTTATAAATTATTATTTTATCATATCTTACACTGTACGACGTCTCCCTTCACCCACTTTTCTGTTGTCCGTCCCCCAGGGAGGAGGTTATATGTAGATCCTTGTAATCGGTTCCCCATTTCCAACCCACCCTCCCAGTATCGTCACTCACACCACTGATCCTGAAGGGATCATCTGTCCTGGATTCCCTGTGTTTCCTGTTCCTAACTGTACCAGTGTACATCCTCTGGTCCAGCCAGACTTGTAAGGTAGAATTGAGATCATGATAGTCGGGGAGGAGGAAGGGCATCCACTAATTCTAAACTCAAAACTTCCTCTACTTGGCTCCCAGGCCATCAGTTCTTGATCATATGCTTCCTCCTGAAATGACTGAATATTGATCAATTATTTTTGGCACAGTGACTCGATGTATTCCTTCTATCTTCTTTGGTGCTTCCTGCAATGTTTAACATTTTGCCCATAGAATCCTTCACTAATTCAACTCGAGGTTTGAATTCTGTCTTTAGTTCTGTCAGCTTGAGGAATGCCAAGGCACGTTCTTCCCTTTGGGTTTGGTTCTCCATGTTGTTTCATGATATGCATTTCATGATATAATACTTTACCTGTGTCAGTTACGAGACACAGGGAAGGAAGGAGGCTGGCACAGAGTTCTCCAGATGTGATTGCTGTGTCCTTCATCAGGTGAGGTCCTCATGTATACCTGTGATTTATGGAAAAAGGTATTTGGAATGAATAAGTTGTTGGTCTTGCAAAATTTTATCATGAAATTGCCAGTTTCATTTTTGCCACCCAGGTCCTATTTTCTAATTACTGGCCCTTCTTCTTCCAACTTTCATATTGCATTATCAGTAATTATAAATGCACATTGATTGCTTGTTTGATCAAGTTCAAAGTGCAGAGATTGGTAAAAGTCTTAGATTTATTCATCTTTGGCTTTAGTGGATCGTGGGTGAGCTTGAGTAACAGTTGCATTAGCTGGTCTTTCTTGTAGGCATATGGATATTACCCTGTCACTGACCTTATTGAATTTCAAGATTTTGAAATGATCTTTATTTCTTTTTTTAATAATTTTATTGTGGGCTCATACAACTCTGATCATAATTCATACATGCATCAGTTGTGTAAAGCACACTTATACATTCACTACCCTCATCATTCTCAAAAGATTTGCTCTCCACCTAAGCCCCTGGCATCAGCGCCTCATTTTTCCCCCTCACTCCACGATCCCCCCTCCCTCATGAACCCTTGATAATTTATAAATTATTATTTTGTCATATCTTGCCCTGTCTGACATCTCCCTTCACCCACTTTTCTGTTGTCTGTCCCCCAGGGAGGAGGTTATATGGAGATCCTTATAATCAGTTCCCCTCTCTACCTCACCCTCCCAGTATCACCATCTCACCACTGGTCCTGAAGGGATAATCTGTCCTGGATTCCCTGTGTTTCCAGTTCCTATCTGTACCAGTGTACATCCTCTAGCCAGATTTGTAAGGTAGAATTGGGATCATGATAGTGGGTGGGGAGGAAGCATTTAGGAACTAGAGGAAAGTTGTATGTTTCATCATTGCTACACTGAACCCTGACTGGCTCATCTCCTCCCCGTAAGGGGATGTACAGTTGCCAATAGATGGGTTTTGGGTCTCCACTCCACACTCCCCCTCATTCACAATGATATGATTTTTGTTTTTTGATGCTTGATACCTGATCCCTTCAACACCACCTCATGATCACACAGGCTGGTGAGCTTCTTCCATGTGGGCTTTGTTGCTTCTGAGCTAGATGGCTGCTTGTTTACCTTCAAGCCTTTAAGACCAGATGCTGTATCTCTTGATAGCCGGGCTCTATCAGCTTTCTTCACCACATAAAATGTTCTTTCTGACCATGAGTGTGGCACCGTTCCTCTTCAATGTGTAATTCCTGACATAGTTGATCATATAACTGTCTGATTAAGAGTAGCCAATATTTTCAATTGCCTCATATGGGTGTGAAAGTTGGACATGGAGTAAGGGAAACTGAAGAAGAATCAATGCATTTTGAAATGAAGTGCTGGAGAAGAAAAGTGAAATAATATGAACTGCCAAAAGGTCAGACCCATCTCTTTCGGAAGAAGTATAGCTAGAATGCTCCGTGGCTGCAAGGGTGTACTTTGAACATGTGATCAGGAGAGACCCGGCCTTAGAGAAGAACATCGTGCTTGGTGAAGCAGAGGGGTAGTGGAAAGAGGAAGGCCCGCGAGGGGATGGGCGGACACAGTGGCCGCGACCATGGGCTCAGGCGTGAGGACAATGGTGAGGGTGGAGCAGGACTGGGCAGTGTTCCCATCTGTTGTGCGCGGGTCAGCACGGGTCGGAATGGACCCATAGGACAAATCAGAACCAACTTGATGACACTGAACACCGGCATGCTAACCAGGCTTTCACAGAGCTTCCAGGCTAAGGCAGACAACGAAAAAGTGCTGGTGACGCATGTACTTCAGGAAATGAGCCCATGAAAATCTTTTAAATTTAATTTTATGAAAAGATACATGGAAGAACTCTGCGATGATCATCATGGTATATTTATCCAAATGAAAAAAAATAACACGGATATAATTCTATTAATTAAACGGCCCGTTTTACATTTTCCACTGGCGAATTTCCTTTTTTGGATCCCCGTTTCCACCCAACAGGTAGTGTTATGTCTAAATGTGGTGACATTTCTTTTAATGGGGTGGCAGGGGGCGATTGTGTCCTATTGTCTCTGGCAACCAATCGCCCCTAACAAAACGGATCAGGACATAAGAAAGACGGGTGCACAGTGAGGTTGCATCACTTGCCCCCTGCTGGACTTCTGCGGGTTTGAATGAAGTATGCTGACCGTTGCTAAGAACCATGGGGTTAAGATGCAAATAGACCCGTTGATTCCAACTCCAAACCTCATAGGTCAGAACACCACTGCCCCCTCGTGTTTCTAAGGCTGTGAATCTTCACACATCTTTCTCAGGGGGGCAGCTGCGAGTTTGAAGTGCACTTACCCCCTGCGCCACCAGAGCGCCTCACCACCGTGGAGCCAGGAGGAGGATTTTGAGATCCCATACGGGCTCTTTTCTCTTCATGCAACATATTTCTGGGCCATTCCACCGCCCATCCCACCGCCCATCCCACCGCCCATCCCACCGCCCATTCCACCGCCCATTCTTCCATGGCCGCAGGGGCTCGTGCTCCCAGCCCTCCACCAAACATTCAAGTGGTGGGCATTTGTCAGCACTCTTAGCGATTCAGTGAGAATGGTGTCACAGCTATCTCAGGAAGCTGAGAGGTAGGCTGTGGAAATCACACCCATGCCCCCAGAGGCTGAGAGAGTATTCTGAGTAGACTCCCAGCTATGAAGGTGGTGGTGGCGGCTGGGTGTTAGGTGGAGGAGGGTGGGATGCTGGGCAAACACATGTGGGGATGAGAAGCAGAGAGCATCATGGAGACTCAGGGATGCTTGAGAGACCTCCAGGGGTTTACTTCTGGGAGAGACCAGGACCTCTTCCAGCTAAGCCTTGAGTCAATTAAAAAGCATTTGATGCTACCACGGTGTTTGACAGGCTCTAGTGCTCGGTATTGATTTCTATAGCAGCCTGCTAATTGGTCTCCAGTCCACTCTGCTCGCTCCAATCCATTGTCAACACAGCTCCCTTCCAAGCCAGGAGAGAAGGGAACGATGCTGGGGAATGTAGCAAACGCAGCGTGTAAGTTCCCTCTGGTGTGTGTGTGTGTGTGTGTGTGTGTGTGTATACGTACTTCCACTCACCATCCACTGAGAGCAGTCCTGAATACTCTATGGAAGATGGAATTTGGAATTTTTTGGGTGAAATTACTTGAGACTTTTTTTTTAACTTTTTTTTTTTACTTGAGACTTTTAAGGATTGATAGATACAAAAACTCCAAACTTACAGCCATCGAGTCGATTCCGACTCATGGCAATCCTATAGAAGAGAGTAGAATTGTCCCTAAAGGTTACTGAGAATACAGATCTTTTTTTTTGGCTAGGTCATATAGGATTTCTATTCTCAGATGTTGTATTAGAGAATATTCTATTCTCTAATACAACTATATATATATAGTTGAATTAGAAGCTCATAAGACTCTTATCACAATTCATACATACATCAATTGTGTAAAGCACATTTGTACATTCATTGCCCTCATCATTCTCAAAACATTTGCTCTCCACTTAAGCCCCTGGCATCAGGTCCTCATTTTCCCCTCCCTCCCCATTTCCCCCTCCCTCATGAACTCTTGATAATTTATAAATTATTATTTTGTCATATCTTATACTGTCTGATGTCTCCCTTCACCCACTTTTATGTTATCCATCCCCCAGGGAGGAGGTTATATGTAGATCCTTGTAATTGGTTCCCCCTTTCCAACCCACCCTCCCTCTACCCTCCCAGCATCACCACTCACACCACTGGTCCTGAAGGGATCATTCGCCCTGGATTTCCTGTGTTTCCCATTACTATCTGTACCAGTGTACATCCTCTGGTCTAGCCATATTTGTAAGATAGAATTGGGATCATGATAGTGGGGGTGGGGAAGTATTTAGGAACTAGAGGAAAGTTGTAGTTTTCATCGTTGCTACATTGCACCCTGATTGGCTTGTCTCGTCTCCGAGACCCTTCTGTAAGGGGATATCCAGTGGCCTACAAATGGGCTTTGGGTCTCCACTCTGCACTCCCCGCCTATGATAAGATTTTTTTTTTGTTCTGATGATGCCTGATAACTGATCCCTTTGATACCTCGTGATCACACAGGCTGGTGAGCTTCTTCCATGTGGGCTTTGTTGCTTCTGAGCTAGATGGCTGCTTGTTTACCTTCAAGCCTTTAAGATCCCAGATGCTATTTCTTCACCACATTTGCTTATTCACCCTCTCTTGTCTTCAGCCATTGTGTTGAGAAGGTGAGCATCATAGAATGTCTATTTAATAGAAGAAAGTATTCTTGCATTGAAGGATTACTTGAGTGGAGACTCAATGTCCTTCTGCTACCTTAATACTAAACCTACAAATATATGCACAAAGATCTATTTCCCCATCCTCATATATAAATATGTTTACATATGTACATGACTTTATTTAGACCTCTATAAATGCCCTTTGCCTTCTAGCTCTTTCCTCTCTTTCCGTTGACTTTCCTCTTGTCCCTCTATCGAGACTAGATCTTGATGGGAATAGAAAGCCTCGTTTTTCTTCCAAAGAGAGGCTGGTGGGTTTGAACTGCTAACCTCGTGGTTAGCAACCCAACTCATCGTAACCCACTAAGCTGCCAGGGTTCCTATAAATAAATCGAGATAGTTACTATTGAGTCAACTCTGACTCACGAGATCTTGTATACAACAGGCAAATCCTGGCTGATCCTATTTCTCCTATTGTATATAAGGTGTTGTACAAACAGCTCCATGATCACTGGCAGGCTCCAGTCCATCTTAGCAGCTATTGCACCAATCCATCTCACCAAGGACCTTCCTTAGCCCCATTTTCACGCGACTAATATAACATCCTCCCCCAGTGGCTGATCATTCCTGATGACGTGTGCAATGTTCTGTTGTGATCCAGAAGGTTTCCAATGACTAAAGTAGGCCAGCCACCAGGCCTTTCTTCCTAGTCTGTCTTCATCTGGACGCACTAATGAAGCCTGTCCACTGTGAGTGACCCTGCTGGTGTTTGTAATACAGGTTGCATAGCTTCCCACATGACATCAACACGCAAAACACCACAGTAGCACACATCTCGACATCTAATCATACAAAGAAGCTGTCTGAATAAACACCAGGAGACCCAAGGCAGCTCAACTTCTTCCCCTTTGTCACCACAGGGCCCTCTCTGAAAATCCAGCACCTCACTTCACTTTACCCCTCTGCCTATGGGGTTAAAGCCCATGCTCCTTAGCGTGGTAAGCCAAGGCGCTCCCCAGTGCAACTCTTGCCCCCTCTCCAGGGTCCTTTCCACTACTCCAATGCCTTATCCACTATACAATCACATCAAGAGACCTGCCTGGGGGCACCACGTCTATGTTAAAGGTGGTGGAATAATTTGGAAAAGGATAGTAATAATGGTTGTACAACACAAAGAGTATAATCAATGGCACTGAATTATACACGTAGAAGTTGTTGAACTGGAGAATGCTTTGTTGTGTATATTTTTGCCACAATTAGAAAAAAAATAATTACATGACTAGCAATGAGTCCAAGGAAGAAGAAAATGTTAGAGAACTGACTGCGGTGGTCATTGTACAACTCTGCTTGATGTGGTTGAATTGTTGAGTTGTACGACACGTGGATGAAGTGCTCATAAAACTGTTCAGAAAGGTGAACAGGTAAATGTGGTGAAGAAAGCTGATGGTGCCCGGCTATCAAAAGAGATAGTGACTGGGGTCTTAAAGGCTTGAAGATAAACCAGCGGCCATCTAGCTCAGAAGCAACAAAGTCCACATGGAAGAACACACCAGCCTGTGTGATCGAGTGGTCCCAAAGGGATCAGTTACCAGGCATCAAAGAACAACAAATCATATCATTGACTGCACACCTCCATGATAGGATAGCTGAAGACAAATGGGTGCATAAGCAAATGTGGTGAAGAAAGCTGATGGTGCCCGGCTATCAAAAGAGATAGTGTCTGGGGTCTTAAAGGCTTGAAGGTGAACAAGCGGCCATCTAGCTCAGAAGCAAATAAGCCCACATGGAAGAAGCACACCGGCCAGTGCGATCACGAGGTGCCCAAGGGACCAGGTATAAGGCATCATGCAAAAAAAAAGAGATATAAGTGTGTGTATGTATGTGTATATATGTGTATATGTATATATGTATGTGTATATATGTATATATATATCATATTAAATGAAGGGGGAAGTGCAGAGTGGAGACCCAAGGCCCAAGTGTCGGCCAATGGAGATCCCCTCATAGAGGGGTTTAGGAGAGGAGATGGGTTAATTAGGGTGTGAGGTAGTATCGATGAAGAACACAGCTTTCCCCCAGATCCTGGATGCTTCCTCCCCCCAACTACCATGATCCGAATTCTACCTTGCAGGGCTGGATAGGACAGAGGCTGTACACTGGTACATATGAGGGTTGGAGGTACAGGGAATCCAGGGTGGATGATACCTTCAGGACCAAGGGTGTGAGGGACGATGCTGGGAGAGTGGAGGGTGAGTGGGTTGGAAAGGGGGAACTGATTACAAGGATCCACATGTGACCTCTTCCCTGGGAGAGGGACAGCAGAGAAGGGGGGAAGGGAGACTCCGGATAGGGCAAGATATGACAAAATAACGATGTATAAATTACCAAGGGCACATTGGGAGGGGGGAGCGGGGAGGGAGGGGGAAAAAAAAGAGGACCTGATGCAAGGTGCTTAAGTGGAGAGCAAATGCCTTGAGAATGATTGGGGCAGGGAATGTATGGATGTGCTTTATACAATTGATGTATGTATATGTATGGATTGTGGTAAGAGTTGTTTGAGTCCCTAATAAAATGTAAAAGAAGAAAAGAGAAAAAAATGATTAGGGCAAAGACTGTACAGATGTGCTTTATACAACTGATGTATGTATATGTATGAACTGTGATAAGAATTGTATCAGCCCCAATAAATTGTTTAAAAAAAAAAAAGAAAGAAAATAATGAGGGCAAAGAATGTACGGATGTTCTTTATACAATTGATGTATGTATTTGTATGGATTGTGATAAGAGTCGTATGAGCCCCTAGTAAAATGTAAAAAAAAAAAAAAGGAAATGATTAGGGCAAAGAATGTACAGATGTGCTTTATACAATTGATGTATGTATATGTATGGATTGTGATAGGAGTCGTATGAGGCCCTAATAAAATGTTTAAAAAAAACTGTTCAGAAAGAAATGAAAAGATCTGCCCTTCTCCAAACACATGGTGCTGTTGCAAACCATGGTGACTCTATGCTTTCCCTGTGTGCTCTGCCCTGCGGCGTGCCAGGAAACGCCTCACCATCTCTCAGCCCATCACCAGTTGCTGTCAAATCCATTCCTAGTTCACAGCAGCCCCAGGTGTGCCAGAGAACTGCTTCCCACTGGGTTTTTCATAGCTGATTCCTTGAAAATCGATTACCAAACTGACCTCCAGCCTTTCAGTGCACAGGGAAGCTCAATGGTTACACCCCTGCCATCTGCCAGGAGCGCCCTGACTGGGAGTCTCTCCTGGTCCCTCCCCCTGAAGTCCATCTCTGCTTTCTTTAGGCCCTAACTGCCCCTCCTCTCCCCATTTCTCTGGTGTGGCCCTGACAGCTTACTTACTCTTACTTGATAACATGTCTGGGTCATGAGTGCTTGAAGGCATCTCTAGGGCAGACCCCAACACAGGGGGCACCAATAAGTGGTGATGAGAAGAATGCTTCTTGCAAAGTCCCTGACTAGGTATCCCAGGACACACATGTAGAACACACACTGTCTGCCAGGCCCTTCTAGTCCCACTGGGGACACACGATACACACGCGAGAAAAGGCAAACCCCACTCACAATGTAGGACAGGAGGCATCAAATGACACCGTTGAGGCTGATGGGGATGGATGCGCTCTCATCCGGTGCAGAAAGGATCCCGTTCTGGTGGCCTGAGAGGGCGCACCATAGCACTGCTTTTGTGTGGAGAAAGGTAAAGGTATTCTGATCAATCTTATCCGGCATCAGAACTGGAATAACTGTGCTCCATACTCGAAGGGAAGGTAGGGCCAGGAGAAGGAGCAGTGGGAAGCAACTACAAGAATGAGGAAGAAGAGGGATATTGATGCTGTTGGGTGCTTGCACGCTGGTTCTGACTCACAGGGACCTGGTGTAAACAGGATGGAATGCCAGCCTATCCTCCCTATTGTTATATGAGAGCTCAATCTGTTCTGTGGCGCTGTGTCAATCCATTTCCTCGATGGCCTTTTTTTGCTGCCCTTCGACTGTATCTCAAGCAGACATCCTTTTCCAGGGGCTCTCCGGGTCACATGTCCAAATACGGAGACGAAGTCTTGCCGTCCTCGCTTCCAAAGAGCATTCTGACTGGACTTCCTCCAGGACCGTTGTTTGCTCTTCCAGCACTTTCCATATTCTTCAGCAACACCGTGATTCCAATGCTGCCATTTTTCTTGGGTCCTTCTTATTCATGGTCCAACTTTCACATGCGTACGAAGCAAGTGAAATGACCCTAGCTTGGCTAGGCTCATGCTAGTCTTCAAAGTGACGTCCTCGCTCCTCCACACTCTAGAGCATTCTGTGGAACAGCCTTGCTCTCCTGCCTGCTGCTTCCACGAGCCTTCACTGTGGATCCCAGCACGACAAAACCCTGGCCAACATCGTTTTTCTCTGTTTATCCCGATGTTGGCTATTGGTTCAGCTGTGAAGATTCCGAACTTCTTCACACTGAGCTGTAATCCACACTAAAGGCTGTGGTCCTTGCTCTTTATCAGCGAGTGCTTCAAATCCACCTCACTTTCAGCCAACAAGGTTGTGTCTGCGGCGTATCACAGGCTTAGTAAGTCTTCCTCCAATCCCGATGCCAAGTTCTTCCCATCATGCCCTTTTTCAGATTATTTGCTCAGCACACAGATTGAATAAGTATGGTGAAAGGATACATCTTTCACCAAAGAGGGTGAGGTAGTTTATTTATTGTGCCAACTTGGCCCATAAACACATGTGGGGTTAATTGAAGGGCGGAGGGATAAATGGCTCGGTGAGCCTCGCCTTTCTAGTTCTCGGGTCTCTTGCTTTTGATGGTCGGGCCAGGGTGCAGCTGCCTTAGCCAGTTCCCAGCTTCAGCTTATAAGGCTCACTTCCTGCAAGACATCCCCAAGGAGAAGCCACATGGACCTACCCCGATGCAGACCTGGGTGCTGGAGCAGCCGTGTGGAGACCCCTGCCAGTGCTGAGATGCTTACACACTCACTACTCAGTTTTCCTCCTGCAGTCGGCGTCATTGTGTCTGCTTTGTGAGATGGAGGAGGACTTTGTGGATTGGTGTTGGACATATGGATTAATGGGTTAATGTTGGACTTGTGGGCTTGGACAGCACTGGGTTGGGATGTTTTCTTGATGCACACGTAACCTTTATATAAAACTCTCTCTTATACATGAGTTTCTGTGCATTTGTTTCTCTCAAGTATCCAGACTAAAACAGAGGGGGGAAAGGTAGACCTGTGAACCCCACACCTGGGTCAAATCCCTCATCAGCACCAGTGTCCCCCACTCGATCCGATCTTTCCCATCAGCACAGAAACATGCTGGCTGCAATTCATCTCACCTTCAAGCCCTCCAAGGATGCCCCAGCCCTTCCCGAGCTCCCCATTTCTCTGCACTCCATCGACAGACACTCGATTCTGTCCTGATTGTCTCCAGCTCCTCTCCCCGTTCTCTTTAAACGGCTTGTGCTCCCACCGTGCTGCCGACTCTGCTCTCCTCAGCATCACCAATGAGGCACACGTTGCCCACTCCAAGGGCCAATCCCCGTTCCCTTCGTCCTTGACGCAGCTGATCAGGTGGCCTCCAGGTTGGCTAGACGCTTCTAGATTTCTTCCTCACTGGCTCTCCTCTTTTGGGGGTGGGGGTGGGGGCTCCTTTGCTTGCTCTTCCTCATCTTCTCACCTCTAGTTGTTGCAGAATTGGCACCTCTTCCCTCTACCCAGCGAACGCCCTTGGTGATCTCAGCTAGTCTTTCTGACTTCCACATTAATGCCCACGGAGTCCAAGCTCAATCGATCCAATTCCCAGCCTGCACTTTCACGTAGCTTCTCATTGGCCTCTCAGCTGAACTTCCGTCTCCAACCTGCTCCTCCCATGGCTCGGAAAGCTTTCCTCTGGCCATGTTTAAAAAACACGTTTTTAACATTTCTTGTGTCCCCACTTTTGACGTAAAGTGTCTATGAGAAGAGGGGCTATGTCGTTTTCATGACTACAGACTGTGTCTGCCACGTGATCGGCCCGCTACATAGTGGATGCATACATGAATGGGAGGCCGTGAAGAGGGGGAGCTCTGACGCTTGTCCCCTTGAGATCAAATCCCGGTCCTCATTCCAGAGAAGTTGCTTTCGACCCTGACTATCCATCCATTCCGCAAATAGTTACTGAGGAACTCTCAGGGGTCAGGCTCTGGGAGAACCAGAAAGAAGGCAGCAAGTCCCTGGACTGAAGGCTCATGGTACGTAAGAGATCAGCTGAGAAGGCTGATTACGGTTGTGCCAAAAGCAGGCAGGAGGGGGAGAACAGGGAAGGTCTAGAGCAGGGGTGGGGAACCTTGTTTTCTGTCAAAGCCCAATTAGATGCTTATTGTTCAAAGGCCATACAAAGCTATCCACTTAAAAAGTAGCCTGCTATATTTCCTCAAGCATTGCATTCACTGCCCCCTGATGTGATGGCTGTAAGGGCCTCTCTTGGATAAGCGTGTGATGTTAGCTGGTGGTGATGATCTGGAGGGTCTTATACGGCCTGAAAGGGGACCCTTGGCGGTGCACTGGTTACGCACTGGGCTTTGATTGGCAGTTTGAAACCACCACCTGCTCCTTGGTAGAAAGATGGGCTTCCTACTCCCTAAGCACTTACAGTCTTGGAAACTCCCTGGGGCAGTTCTACCCTGCCCTATAAGGTTGCTATGAGTCAGTATTGGCTCAATGGAGTGAGTTTGTTTTTCGGTTTTTTTCTTACAGCCCGAGGACTGGACATTCCTCACTCCTGGCCCAGAGGAAGGACTTAGCTAGGCTGACATTCCTGAAGGCGGTTTTGCAGGCAAAGAGGATGAGGGAGAGATAAAGGCACAACTATAGGCCTGAAAGAGGGGGAGAGCTTGGCACAGGCAGTGAACTGCAATAGCTTACCCTGACTGGAGCTCATAGGTCTCAGTGGACTCAGGATGGGGAGGGGGCTGGGACAGGAGCACCAAAGGCTTTGTGAGCCTGTGGGGTGAGGTCAGGGCTTGAAGAATCTCAAGACCCAGGATCTGTGAGTTGAAGGCATTTATGAAACCTGCAGTCTCTCTTGAACACCTTACACCCTCCCCGTTAAAAAATTAAAACAAGACAGAAAAGAACCATTACTTCTACAAGGGGGCTTCCAAAGAGTTCATGGGGGAAAAAACCATCCCCTTTTAATCCATTTTTATCCACGAGCTTTCCAAAACCCCTAGCATTTCCAAATGCAAAATGTTTACATTTTAACGTATTTGTTTCCAGTGCTTTCTTTAGGATTATACAATTTTCAAACCCAGCACAGGCTAGAGCAGCACTGTCCTGGGGGTGATCGTTACAGGTACCGACTGTCACCTCTCTCTCCGGAGGAGCAGCTGTGGGTTCGAATGACCAACCTGGCAGCTGAGCACTTAACCATTGTGCCACCAGGGCTCCTGAAATTACAGGCTAAACATCAAGAAATAGACTCTCCAGGCACTGGGTTTGAACCTTTCCAGGTCTACTATTGTTACCTGCCACCAGGCTGGTCCTCCGGCCTCACCAGGGAGCCACTCGGGAGGGGTTAAGGCCGCATGGCGTAGACCTTTCTCCCGCAGCACTGGGTACGCTGCACCTGCCGCCTCCAGGTGAGCGTGCACAAACGGAGAGGTCTCTCCTCACACTGCATGGGTCCTTGCCTGGCCAGATGTTACTCCTTTCCTGCATTTTTATGGGTGGGAAGGCTCAGGCTCTGGGCCTTCACTGTCTGCTCACTGTCATGGGCAGTTGGGGTGGGGTGGGCAAGTGCCAAGACTGAACCCCACAACGGTTTCCCCTGTGATGCAGGAGTGCCAGAAGGGCAGACCTGGAGGCGCCAAGGGGTCATAAGCCAGGGGTAGACAGAACTCCCACCCGCCCCGCAAATGCGGTCCCACAGATCTGCTCTGCCGCCCAGGCCGGGTCCCCCGCCACTTCACAACCCACAACCGCGGATCGCTCCGCTCCCCTCCGCGGATCGCTCTGCTCCCCTCCGCAGCCCAGTGGGTGGGAATAGAAATGGCGACGCCGCCAGCAGCGGCTCCCGGAGGACAGGGTGGTGCTCGCGGGCCCCGCGGCGGTCGGGGCCCAGGGTGGCCGCCAGGCCAGGCTCCCAGCACCCACGCGACCGCGCCCCGCCTGCCCCCCTGACGGAGGCAGGGGAGGGAGGACGCGTGGCTGCCGGGACCCCTCGGAAGAAGCCGGGGTGCAGCCTGCGCGCACAGGGCGCCCGGCCCCAGCGCGCTGGCGCGTGGATTCAAAAAGGCCAGCGGGCCAGGCGCGCCTTCCTGGGCGCGGTCAGCGCAGGGCGTGGAAGGTCTGCACCGAGCCCCGCCGGCGGCCAGTCGAGTTTCTCCCCGCGGGCTGGACATGGATGTCAGCTGTCCTCCCCAGGCAGGAGAGGACAACCGTGTGTGTGTGTGTGTGTGTGTGTGTGTGTGTGTGTGTGTGTGTGTGTGTGTGTAAAAGTCTGGGTCTGGGTCTGGGTCTCCATCTCTTAAACCGGCCTCCTCTCCTCCGCCAGCTCGGAATCACGCTCAGCACAGGGAGGCAAAGTTGCTCCCTTGGGGCTCATAGGTCACACTGAGTGGTAAAACTGGCATTAGTAAACAACCCAGGCCTTGTGTTTAAATTAAAAAAAAATTATTGGTTCACTTTTGCCAATCTTACAGAGATTCTTAAAAAAAAATCTTTTCCTCCAAAATCACCATATTATTTAAAACAAACAAACAACTTTTATTGGGAGCTCTTACATCTCATCAATCCATACATTCTCCAAAGTGTCAAGCACATTTGCACATATTCCTCCATCATCATTTTCAAATCATTCTCTTCCCACTTGAGCCCCTGATATCAGCTCCCCATTTCTTTCCTCTCCCTCCCCCGCAAGCCCTCCCTCACGAACCCTTGTTAAGTTATAGATTATTTTTTCTATATCTTACATCATCCTCTGTCGCCCCTCACCCACACCCCCTGGAACACCATATTCCTTTTTACCTGCCAGCTTAGGGAGGAGTGAGCAGGCCACTGGTTTACTGCTGGTGAGCGAGTGAAGAGGGAGCAGGGCTTAGTTTGCCCATTTGAATCTTAGGAGGCCTCAGAGCTGAGCTTAGAGGTGGGCTGGCCCGAGACAAAATGTGACTAGCCAGGGAATGGCCAGCTTCTATGGACTGTACACAGGCTGCTGAGTGGGAATTGTCTCGGTGGCCGTGGGGTTCAGTAGCAGTTGACAGCAACATGTAAAATGCACGTGCCCATCAGTCTGTCCTACACGTGTAGGAAACAGTAGGCATGTAAGGAGAGTCCTGACCCCACCTGAGCAGCAGCAGGTAGAAAATAATCTCCGCTGTGTCAATACATTCATTCGAGCACGTCAATGGAAAGGCGTTCTACACAATATTTTTTTAGAACATGAACAGTTCTGTTTCACACAGGCAGTCAGATCGGTTTTATGTGTGTCCATGGCAGCGGTTCTCAACCTTGATCCTTTGGGGGGATCCCACGACCCTTTCACAGGGGTCGTCTATGACCATTGGAAAACACATAAATATTTCACACTATATAATTACATATTGCTTTTGTGATTAATCACTATGCTTTAATTATGTTCAATTTGTAACAATGAAAATACATCCTGCCTATCAGATATTGACATTACAACTCATAACAGTAGCAAAATGACAGGAAGTGGCAATGAAAATAATGTTCTGGTTGGGGGGCTCACCACAACATGAGGAATTGCATCATAGGGTCGCAGCATGAGGAAGGCTGAGAACCACTGGCCTAAGGTATCTAAAGTGTGTCCGAAAGGTCTGAGTCTGTCTTTGAGACGGGTTTGTAGGAAAGTGGGAACAGGGGCTTATGCAGCCTGACTTTACTGGTAGCCAAGGCTTGACGCCTTTGCCGTGATTTAAAAGTCACACATGCTGAAAACGACAGCAACTTTGTTGTGTGTGGGGGTTGTTTCCGTCATTTCAAAGGGAGGGCAAATTTACATAATGGTGAAGGGCAAATAGGGATGGTCTCTAATGACTATCAAGAAATATTGCTAAGTGAAAAAGAGCGGTAAAGAAGTATGTATTTTCAATTGCAAGGAGTTGGAAACAACCCAAATTTCCACCAGCAGATGAAAAAACTGTGGTACATACATACAATGGAGTACTACGCATCGCTAAAAAGTAGCGATGAAGGCATGAAGCACATCGCCTCATGGGAAGAACTGGAGGAAATCATGCGAAGCGAAGTAAGCCAAGCACAAAAGGACAAGTACAACAGGAGTCTGCTGAGGTAAGCGTTTAAAAAAAATGCAAAGGGGGCATAGGGAAAAAGCTACTGTATACAAACATTCCTAGGATGCGGTCCAGGTAGTATGGCAGGGGCCAGACCAAATCCAGGGATACATATGGCAGCCAACTATAAAGGAGGGCGGGGAAAGAAAACAAAAAATAAATGAGTAGTGAGGGAACAGGGCACTAACCCACCCAAGGGGAGGGTATTGTTTGTGTCTCCACAGGGAAAGAGGGACCAGACTTCAACCTGGTGCTCCAAGATGTGAATGCAACATACCGACATGAAGCAGGGAACCAATAGAGAGGTCTGAGGTGCCGGCCCCAATCCCAACTATGTGGACAGTCCCCATCCCCACTGAAGAATTCACTTCAGAGGACAGCACTGAAGCTACAGCTCAGGGAGAGGGACATGTCTGATCAGAGTACACAGGAGAAAACGAAGGGGGAGGGAGAGCGAGTGGAGCACATCCTGGCCCACCACGCCTTGAGGACGATATCCCTGCTCAGAGCAGCCAGTGCACAGAGGACCACCACAAGACACAACATCCCTCACTGACCCATAGCCCTACAGGGGACAACACTGGAGACAGTGTGGGAATTGCGCCTGATCTGACCCCACCACACTGAGGAAAAACACTAAAGGCGTGCAATAGAACAGCAAATGGAGCAGAGCAAGGAAGTCCCGAGGGAATACCAGAAAAAGACTTTGGGGTCAGGGCATGGCACCCCATCAGACTCAACCAGAAAACACTCCTAAAGGTCAACAAACAGACCTTGAACTATTTACAAGCTTTTTTTTGGTCATCGGTTTGTTGTTGTTGATGTTTTATTTTCCTTTGTTGCTTTGTTTTGCTCTGCCTTGTTTTTGTGCATATTATTATCTCTGCAGGTCTATAAGATAGGTGGAATAAACATTCTGGAGGAGAAAACAACTGGAAATGGGAGAAGTTTCAGGGGGTTCCAGGGGGACATGGGACAGGGGGAGGTGGGGGAAAGGAAGTGGTGTTAACAAACCCAGGGACAAGGGAGCAACAAGTGATACAAAATTGGTGGCCAGGAGGGTGTAGGGGGCCTGGTAGGGTTTGATCAAGGGCAGTGTAACCAAGAGGAATTACTGAAACTCAAATGAAGGCTGAGCATAATAGTGGGACAAAAGGAAAGTCAAAGGAAAGAGAGGAAAGAGATAGGCGCCAAAGGGCAGTTATAGAGGTCTAAATAAGGGCATGTACATATGCAAATATATTTATATATGAGGATGGGGAAATAGGTCTATGTGCATATATTTATGGGTTTAGTATTAAGGTAGCAGATGGATATTAGGTCTCTACTCAAGTACTCCCTCAATGCAAGAATACTTCGTTCTATTAAATTGGCATTCCATGATGCTCACCTTCCCAACATGATTGCTGAAGACAAAGTGGGTGCATAAGCAAATGTGGTGAAGAAAGTTGATGGTGCCCGGCTGTCAAAAGACATAGCATCCGGGGTCTTAAAGTCTTGAAGATAAACAAGTGACCATCTAGCTGAGAAGCAACAAAGTCCACATGGAAGAACAACACCAGCCTGTGTGATCATGAGGTGTTGATGGGATCAGATATTGGGCATCAAAGAACAAAAATTTATATCATTGTGAATGAGGGGGAGCACAGAGTGGGGACCCAAAGCTCATCTGTAGGCAACTGGACATCCCCTTACAGAAGGGTGAAGGGAAGGAGATGAGCCAGTCAGGGTGCAGTGTGGCAAAGATGTAACATACAACTTTCCTCTAGTTCTTTAATGCTTCCCCCCCCCCACTATTATGATCCCAATTTTACCTTACAAATCTGGCTAGACCAGAGGACCTACACTGGTACAGATAGGAAATGGAAACACAGGGAATCCAGGAAACACAGGGAACCCTTCAGGACCAGTGGTGAGAGTGGCGATACTTGGAGGGTGGAGGAAAGGTGGGATAGAAAGGGGGAACCAATCACAATGATCTACATATAATCCCCTCCCTGGGGGATGGACAAAAGAAAAGTGGGTGAAGGGAGGCATCAGACGGTGTAAGACATGACAAAATAATAATTTATAAATTATCAAGGGTTCGTAAGAGAGGGGGGTATCAGGTAGGGAAGGGAAAATGAGGAGCTGATACCAAGGGCTCAAGTAGAAAGCAAATATTTTGAGAATGATGATGGCAACGAATGTACAAAAGTGCTTGACACAATGGATGGATGGATGGATGGATGGATGGATGGATGGATGGATGGATGGTTGATAGATAGTGATAAGAGTTGTACGAGCCCCCAATTAAATGATTTTTTTAAAATAGTGTGTTTTTTGATGTTATTTTGTGTTATATGAAGAACGAAATATATCTACGTATACATGTGCACACATATATGTTGCTGCTTGATGACCAACTCATCGTGGCCCATGTCATAGACCTGCCCCATAGATGTTTCTTGGTATGGAAGCAGATGGCCAGGTCTTTCTTCCTCGGAGCCTCTGGGTAGGATCAAACTGCCAACCTACGGGTTAGCCGTCTAGCCCTTAACTGTTGTGTCAACATGGCACTTTCATTTATGCATATGAATGCATCTTGGTACACACACGTGAGCAACAATGTATGACACATTACATCATGTTGGGATACATACAGATTGATCTGTTTTGGGGGATCTGTAAGAAAGGTACACAGGATCCCAGGTGATAGTGTGGCCTTTAATGAGAACCACTGGTGGAGGGACAAGTCGTGGAAAGACATTCTTTTTCATTGTTGGTACTTTCTTGTACCATGTGTTCACATTATCAATTCAAAATTAAATAAAAGAAAAAGATTTATTGCAACCCCTATATCTAGACCTATGGTTTCTTATTTGGGGTATCTGGAGGGAGGAAGGAGCGTGTCAGATTTCAAACAAAGATTTACACACGTGGGGGAAGTGATGTCACTTGTGAGGGTGGCCGTCAATGCCCTGGAACACACTGTGCAGCAGTCGTTGACTGGACACCCGATTCACTGTGAGCCTCCACCCTAGTCACGAGGAACAGCAAACGAAATCTCAATAGAAAGTAAATGTTTAGAAAATAATGAGGGCAGCATATGTACAAATATGCTCGATACAATTGATGCATCGATTGTTATAAGAACTGTAAGAGCCCCAATAATATGATTTTAATGAAAAAAACAGACATGCACTGAAATGTTGACTATCACAGTGAAAAAATGTAGACAATTTAAAAGTCTAACTACAGAATAATAACTAAGAAAACCACAGTATGGTACATAAGATTTATTTAATAAATGGATGTATAATTATTTTAAAGTACACTTAGTAAAAATAGATACTGCAAAACATTTATATACCATGTATTATTTCATGATAATGCCTATCATGAAACCATAAAAATGATGTTCACAAAAATGACGTGCGTAGGAAAATGCTTAGAATGCTCAGTAAACAAAAAGCACGTCAGAGCGTTATCTACACATATGATCTGAACACTTGAGCAAGCATAGAAAATACCGGAAGGAGACAGCTGTGGCCGCTGGTGCGGGGACAGAGAGCAGCCTCCCTCTCCCATGGCTTCCAATTCAGGGCCTCTGCCCTAGGCCTTTCTGACTTGACTCAGCAGAGAAAAATAAAGCTTAAAAGTAAATCCCCAGAGAATTTAGAAATATTAAAGATGTATGGCTCTGTTAACCCAGTAATTCTACCTCTGGAACCGAAGCCTGTATAAATACATGCAGAAGTGCTGCATTCTGACCAACAGCAGGACGCTGCTTCCAGCCTAAGCGATTATGGAAGAAGAGGGCTTACATGAGTTCCAGTGTACATCTATGATGGAGACGGTTCAGTGGCAGTTCTAGGGAGGGGGCAATTCGGCAGGAAAACGTGTTCGTGAGATGCAGCTTGCAAACACAACATGGGTGCTACGAATGCATTTTTGATCAAGAAAAAAATGGAAACTGTACACACTTGGGTTTGCACACAGGCTATCCAATTGTTCACAGGAGCTGCCTCTGGAGAAAGAAACTAAAGGGAAATGTGTGCTTTGGTGGTGTTTTTGCTCAGCTGAGGATTGTGTCTTTGTTCTCTTGTGTAATTTAAAAACAATCCTAACAGAGAAGGAAGGGCGAGGCACAGAAGATCTGAGAAGATGCCCGACAAAATCATCAACAGTTTCCACCCGGGAAGAGGGACGCTTTGGCGTTGCTGGACGACGGCTCAGTGCCGTCCACACCTGAATAACCTTCCTCACTAAAACAGCGGTACCCAGAGAGATGGCCGGCTGGCTGGTTGGCTGGCAGTGGCCCTGCTGTCCCTTCACACTGGGCTTCTGTTCGCTTATGGAAGCTCCCTGCTCACATCCACAGCCCGGAGCGGAGCGCAGAGCCCTGAATTATAGCAGCCTCGGTTCTTCTTTTCCTAAAGTGAGAAACCAGATGCAGGGACACTAGACCCAGGTGACCCCAATCCCGGGTCCCACCTTCAGTTGCCAGCGATAACCCCTGGGGGGGAAGAGCCGAGGACTGCTCTCCGGCCCCGTGGGGAGGAGGACCGGACTTCGAGGGCGGCCAGCCAGGCGGCGAGGCCACAAAGTAATGGTATCAGTGTAGCACCCAGGGCGAGAACAGCACCCCAGCCCCGCCGAGCTCCCTGGGCTCAGCTTCAAGGGCCTCTCCCAGACAATGGCGAGTCACAGCCACCAGGAGCCTTTGCCAGGTTTTCCTGCGGGACGGCGACAGAGCGCCGGGTCACATTGGCCTCAGGTGGCCCTCGCTCTGGGATGCAGCTCTCAGGCTCCTCTCCGCCCGGTCCCTGGGATTCAGGCTGGAGGATCTGTTTGCAGCAGGAGCGGAGCAGCGGGAGGCGGGAGGCAGGAGCTCCGGGTGGGACCCGCTCTGCCACCAGCCCGTTGTGTGATTGGCAGCCTCCCGAGGTCCCCAGAACCCCGGGGCTGCAGCCAGGCGGGGGGCTGGGTCTCGGGAGGAAGGAGGGCGGGGTCCCGGCCCCTCCCCCACCAAGACTGGCTCGGCGCCGCTCCCTCGATGGTGGCCAGGCTGCCGGTCCCGCTTCCCGTGCAGCTGCTGCCTGTCTGTCTCCAAGGCAACCAAGCCCGAAGACTGATCTGTCGGGTCCAGGCTCTGGAGCGTACCTTGTAGGCGGGTTTTCAACCTGTCTTTCTGGAAGCTTGGCCGTCCCCACTCCTAGGAGACCCCCTCGACATTGCATGGTGGTGGGGAGAGTGCCCTGGTCACCTAGAAAGCACCCCTCCTCATCTTTCAGACCTGTCCTTCACTTAGAGCCCGCCCAGCCCACGCCCCTGGTAATCTGTGATCTGCGTTTCAAAGGCTCCTGTCTAAGGAACCTGGAGGAGCAGATGGCTTAGGGGCCAGCCGGTGCAAAGAGATCCCTGCTCTTCTGCCTGGCCGTGCCCACCCGCTCCGGTCTGCTGTCTGCGGGCCTATGGCTGGGGCCCCCGCGCTGCGACGGGTCCTGCTCTGCCAAGACTGACGGTCACCTTTCTCAAAAGGACACTGAGCTTTTCAGATGTCTACCTGGGACGCAGAATCATGTGCCTCCCTGCCTTAGGCTGGCTTCCTCTGTGGCCATGAAATGAACAGCTGTCCCTCTATTTGTGTTCCGATGCCCTGCTTTGAAGCTGCCTGGAGGGCAGGGACGACGCGGCCTGCCTATGCCCTGCAGAGTCAGTGAGCACGCGGACCAACCCGAGAACCCGGCTGGACTCAGGAGACCCACGACCTGGCTCAAACCAATTTGTTGCCCTTTCAGGACATCACGGCCCCATCTGTAAGTCGGACAACGATCTCTAAACTTCACTCAGCGCTCACTCCTGACTCCAAGGGGGGATATTAATAAAGCCCGGAAAGTGGGTCAAGGTTGAGTTAAATCCAAGAGGGAAAAACAATTCATGAAATGGCAGCCTTGGACCCCAATATCCCAACTGAAAAGGGTAGCTAAATTCATGCAGATTAAACTCAACCCAGGAAATGAGTTCTGGGAAGCTAAGAACCTGCCCCTTTCCCAGCCCCTTCTGGGGAAGGTCGTCCTAGGGGGTTCTCAACTTGTGTGTCGAGACCCCTTTGGGAGTCAAAGGACCCTTTCTATGCTATATCAAGCTTCAAGTCAAAATTTCATTTATTTGTCATCAGAAATAAATATTTCACAATATATAATTACATATTGTTTTTGTGATTAATCACTATGCTTTAATTATGTCCATTTTATAACAATGAAAATACATCCTGCCTATCAGACATGACAATTCATAACAGTAGCAAAATTACAGTTATGAAGTAGCCACATGGTTGGGGGTCACCACAACGTGAGGAACTGGATTAAAGGGTCATGGCGTGAGGAAGGTTGAGAACTACAATGTAGTGGATTGTGGTCCTGCTGGTAAAATCAGTGTGGCTTGGGCCAAGATGGGGATGCTGGATTCCATGGAAACAGGCTTTTACCATGGCAGCCTGGCTGGAACTCTGCCTGCCCAGTGAGTGAAGCTGGTCGTCAACACACAACCCCAACCAACTGGACCCTCCTTTCCTCAGGAAATACCCCCTGCTTCCAGTTGCCCATTAAGAAAGGGGGTCCTGGTACTTGGCCCTGTGCTGACTTGGAAGCTTGGGGACTCTGAGCAGCTGTCTTGGCTTGCCGCTGTGTTCATTCCCTAGAACTCTCCCCCACAAAGCCCCATCAAGGAATGTAACTTCCACGGGCCTCTTCCTGGCGTTCCAGAAGAAACTCACTGCCATCCAGTTGCTTCTTAGCGACCCTTTAGGATAGAGAACTGCGCCTTTAGGTTTCTGAGATTTTAAATCTTTATAGGAGTAAATAGCCTCATCGTTCTCCCTTAAAGTGACTGGTGGGTTTGAACTGCTGCCCACGACACTACTAGTGCTCCTTTAACCCCGAGAGCTCAGCCAGTACAAATAGACACACCCTACACATGCCCAAGAGATCCCTAGGGGTCATGTCTCCATTCTGACAGTCAGAAGAAGCTACCACACTAGCACACTACACTGCCTTCACACAATCCTACCCAACTCCCTTCCCCCTTCATGCCTTCCTGCTTGAGTTAGTTGTTTATTGTGCAAATGATTGAGTGCACGGCTGCCAATGGAAGGGCTGGTGAGCTGGACCCACCCAGTGGCACCCCAGAAGGAAAACAGGCTTGGGGATTTGCAAGATCACAGCCATGACTATTCCATGGGGTGCAGTTCTCACTCTGCGACTCATCCCCGGGTCCCCATGGGTCGAATCGACTGGACAACAACTTTGAAACCTTGTTTTGACCGTTGCTGAGAAGACACCCAGCAGAACATGCACGACTCAATGAGCCAGTTCTGCACATGCAGTTCAGTGACACTGGTCTCATGGGCCAGGCCGCTCCTCCCACGTCAGTCAACATTAGCTCACTGCCCCTAAGGTTCCTGCCCCGCCTTCCAAGTGGCCGTTGTCCCTTTGATCCCGTAGAGGTGGTTTTTAAAAGGATTTAATGATGCTCCAGGTCGGCCTTCCAGACTAGTTAAACTATTGTTTGGTGTTAAGGAGACTCCAGGGGCTCTTTTTGGGTTCCGAGTTCCTGGTGCTCTTGGGACGGTTTTCCAGGTGTTGGTGTTTTTAAATGGCATCACCCTCTCTGTAAGGAGGAAGACCAAGTGGCACGCGGCAGGTCCAAAGCAGGTGAACAAGCTTCCCGACCAAAGGCATGCCTCGCTGTGGCCCTGGGATGGAGCTCTGCCCCCCACCCTGGGGGAGGGGGACGTGGCTGCTTCCACAGGGGGAAGGGACTTTGTCACATCCTATTCCCCAAAGAGGGGAGAGTTTCGCTTCCACCTAAATCTGTGAGAAAGCATCTCCCTGGAGCCCTTGACCTCATCAAAATGACCTGCCAACGAGCCATTTACAGATTAGTCAGGTGCTGCCAGCCCCTTCCCAAACTACCCTTGTCCATTCTGCCCCTTGTTGCCCCTCCATGATTTGGGGGGTGGGGGTAGCGGGGAAGCTCACCAACCCTGCCCTCCATGATTTGGGGGGTGGGGGTAGCAGGGAAGCTCACCAACCCTGCCCCGCCTGCCTCTATTGGAGTGGGGAGAAGCAGGAGTTAGCACACACCAGACATTAGGGAGAGTTTTATTAAGTCCCGGAAAAGCCACATGGGTTCGATAGTCACTCATCCCCACACCTTATAAGACCTCGAGGAGCAGAAGATTAAATTGCTGTGACACCTCAGGAAATGGCCAATTGCTACCCGCTATTGCCACCATTATTGATGTCCCCATTATTAAGGTCGTGGGGTCAGCTCCTGGGCGCACCCAATTAACTGCACCCCGAGGCAGAGATTGAGATGAAGCTCTAGATAGCAGCACTCTCTCCCTCCGCCAGCACCACACCCAAGGTGCATGTAGGCCACGTTCACGCTGCCTAGCTTGTCCACAAGCCATGGACCCGGCCTTCCTCAGGAGGCGCGTCCAGTGAGGGGCCGGTGCGTGGCACATTATAGGCGCTGAGCTATTGCTTGTCCACAATGTCCACGGTGCCAGGTGCTCTTTGCGTATCATCTCAAGTCCATAGTCATCGCAGTGTACCAGGCAGCACTCTCCGTAGCCCCACTTACAGAAGAGGAAGCTGAGGCTCATTAAGGAAAGGTGGAGTGTCCATTGCGACCCGGCTAGGAAAGAGCAGCATCGGGACTGGATGGAGGCTGATTCACGTCGGAACCTGGTTTCCTGCCATTTCTTGTGGTGGGTTCTCGGCCACCCACCTCCACTGATTGCCCAATGCCATTTCTAACTGGCTCCAGCTGCCAGGCAGGGGCTAGTTCTGATGCGCTGTCCGCTCTTCCTGGCCCTCTCTGGCGGTCTTGCCCTTTCTGGGTCTCCGTATTCCCACTCGTCAAATGGGGTAACTTAGTCGTCTGCCCTCCTGCGTTTCCTGACACGACTCCTGTTCTGCCATGGCGGCTGGCCAGGGCTTCTTATAGCAAGTGCGCTGGGACTCACGGAAGGGCCCAGAATTCCTACTGATTAAAATAATGAGACCGTTGAGGGACACCTCCGGCTCCACTCTGTGCCCAGGGGAGTCTGCCATCCTAATCAGAACCCTGTCACTGACTCCCGCCTCCGTGGGGCATCTGCAAAGGGATGATAATCAGATGACCCTTCTCCTGGGAAGCAGCAAGGGGAGCGGGGCGGGGTGGAGCTTAGGCTGGTGTGTGTGTGGGGGGGGGCAGATGAGAAAGGAAAACGCCTGCGTTTCAGGCAGGTTTCAGAACATGACATCATTCCTGTCGAGAGTTAAGAATCGCTTTTAATCCATGTTCAGGAAGCTGCTGCCTGGAGCCCCTCCACTTGCCCGTTTTGCCCCTGTCCCATGTCCTGGAACAAGGGGACTTTAGTCCAGAGGGTGCTTCCGTTCGGCCCACCAAGCCTCCCGACGCCCCTGAGGATTGGCAGAGGATGGAAACCAAAGGAGAACATGTGGGGACAGCTCTGGAGGTGGCTGCCACTCAATCTAGGCTGAGAAGGTGCCTTTCATCACCTGTCTGCCCCCTCAGGACTGTCCTGGGCTTCTCAGCAGACACTGTCAGCGCAGGGCTGGTGACAGGCTCAGGCAGGATGATAAAGCTGGTATTTAGCAGAAGAGAGAAAAATGTCTTCCTCTCCCAGCCCAGTTATGATTTAGACGCAGCCGTGGGCAGAATAGCAATGAGCTCCTTATTTTAAGGGAGCGGCAGAGAGATGAAAATAGATCAAGTGTGTTGAATCGATCCAGGTTTTTGCAACCAGTGAACTAGATTTAAGACCACACCTCTACCAGGCAGGGAGAAGAGAAAGATGAGACATCCTGGTTAAAAATGAACGCCCGAAATGAACGCCCGCTGGCTTTTCGTGTTGTTGCCTGGTGACGTACATCTAAATCATCCCTCTAGATGGCTCCGACCTCAAACTCCCCCTGGGATCCCCTTTGGGGTGGAGGGCTTCAGCCCCAACCCTTGGGTCGCTGATCTAAGTAGCCCCGCCCCCCAACCCCTCCCAATTGCCTTCTAGTATATTCCTGTTTGTGACAATCCTAAGTGTTTTAGATCAGAGCTGCTCTCGAGTCAATGCCTACGGTCTTTCAGAAATAGATGGCCAGCTCTTTCTTCTGAGTGCCTCTGGGGAGACTGGAACACAACTTTGCTGTCAGGAGCCGAGCATTTCGCTGTTAGCATCACCCAGGGACCCTGCAATCCAAATAAAGCCCACCAAACACAGGGAATCTTGGGAGAAAATGAATTGTCCAGATCACCTAGCCAAAGCTAGGACCTGTTTCCCATGGACCTCTTTGGCGCAAGACACTTTATTATTTCAAATGAGCCCGAATTGACTTGATGCCCGTGAGTGTTAAGGGCGGGCTGGTTTTCACACCACTGCCTCGGCTGCCCAGAATCCTGCTGGGTACCTGCCAGAAGGTCAGCTGCTCTTTCTAGACTGACCACCTACTTAAACACAAAGTGCCCCTCTCCCTGGCCCTGCCTATGTCCTGCCTCTATTTCCTTTCACTTCTTGTCCGGAAGACTCACATAAGATAGGAAGCTTCATCTAAAGGTTTCTAGCCCAGGGTCATACAATTAAAAATACAGAGCTGGGATTTGAATTTAGTTCTATCTAAATTCCAAACCTCTTTTCTCACCATACCACTGAGCTTCAGGACTGCGTGCAGGCTCCCCCAGACCTCCTCCTTAGACACCAAGTGCCTCTCGCTGGCCCTCCCTATGCCCTGGCCCTATTTCCTTTCTCTTCTCAGCACTTGAAAGCATTTGACCTTCTACAGATTGTACTTGTTTATTCTTCCTCTAGAACAGTGGTTCTCAACCTGTGGGTCTCAACCCCTCTGGGGGTCGAACGACCCTTTCACAGGGGTCACCTAAGACCATCGGAGAACACAGATATTTCACAATATATAATTACATATGGTTTTGTGATTAATCACTATGCTTTAATTGTGCTTAATTATGTTCAATTTGCAACAATGAAAATACCTCCCGCATATCAGATATTTGCATTATGATTCATAATAGTCGCAAAATCACAGCGATGAAGTAGCAATGAAAATAATGTTGTGGTTGGGGGGACCACCACATGAGGCACTGTATGAAAGGGTTGCAGCATGAGGAAGGCTGAGAACCACTGCTCTAGTATCTCGACTCCATGAGGGCAACGGGTCTTCCCCCTGCCTAGAATAGAATAATCCCCAGTACCCAGAGTAACTCACTGCTATTGAGTCGATTCTGACCTACAGTGGCCCTTTAAGCCACAATAGAAATGCCCCCGAGGGTCTCTGAGACTGTAACTTTTTGTAGGAGTAGAAAACCACATCTTCCTCCTGAGGAACCACTGGTGGTTTCGAAGTGCTGACCTTGTGGTTAGCACCCCAATGCTTAACCACTCTACTGCCAAGGCTTCAGTGCATCTTAGTTACCCAGTGCTGTTATCACAGGAATGTCAAGTCATTCAGAAATCTGTTTACTCAGTTTAGGGGACCAGAAGTCTGTATCCAGGGTGCCAGCCCTGGAGCAAAGGCCTTTGGTCTCTGATCTACTCCTGGCCTCCACTGTGGGGCTTGACCTGTCTCTTCCTCAGCTCTGATTGGCTCCCTTATACATCTCTCTTATATCTCAGAAGAGATTGACTCCAGGCACACCCTACACTGATCCTACCTCATTCACGCCCCAAAGACAACCCACTTCCAAGAGGACTCCAACCACCACCACCGGCAGGCAGGGTCAGGTTCACAGCATGTGTTTGGGGAGGACATCATTCAAAAGGAAACAAAGATCCAAAAACCAAAAGGAGAAAAAGAGAATGCCGAGTAACCTCTTGCTGGTTTTCTGCTGGGAAGGTGACAGAGATGCATGCCCCTTCTGGCAGAAAGCCACCGGATGGCTGTCCCTTCAGAGAACTGGAGGGCTCTCGACTCTGATGAGGCAGCAGCGGGAGAATAACCAAACAGCAGATCTGCTTTGGGGAAGGCAGGCGTTCGCAGGAGAAGGTGGCCTTGGGGTTGACAAGCTTGTGAGCCGCAGATACAAGGTGCTAGCTTGCAGGTTAATTTGAGACCTGTGACTAAGAGGACAGAACGGGACTGGAGCTGGGGGGAGGGAGGAGGCAGAGCTCTGTCTGCCAGGGGAACCAGCACAGCCACTGCATCGCATGCTTGCCATGGTTCTTCACGCAGGACGATTTAGGGCTGGAGGGTGAGGTAGTAACACCACGCTGTCACCCATCTCCAAAGACGACTCAAAGTCGCAGTTGTTCATGTCATCCAAGCTGACTGGGACAAGCTTCTTGACCTCTGATCAGTTGCTGAGATCCTGGTCGGAGTAGAGCGGCCCTATCGAGGTTTCCAGGCTGTAAATCTTGATGATTTACTGTCCACTCCTGTCAACAGTGAGTCTCAGAACCCCCCAGGGACTGTCCTACTCTGTCTGACACGGTCGCTGTCAGTTGGAATCACCGTCAGGGAGTTGCCTTTTATTTTGGAATATTGGATCTTCAAGTCCATTCCGACACAGAGGCCCCGTAGGGCAGAGGAATTGCCTCACAGGGTTTCTAAGGCTGCCATCCAGGGAGGCCACAGCTGGTTCCTGCAGTGCTGCTGGGTTCCCGGTCACAGGCAAGCACTTAACCTCGGTACCCCCAGCGTCCCTTCACCTCTCCGCTGCCACCTTGGGTGTCTGAGACGATCGATCACTGTTTACAGGAGTAGAAAGCCCAGTCTCTCTCCTGAGGAGCTCATGGTGGTTTCAAACTGCTGACCATGCGGATCGCAGCCCAGTTCATAACCACTGCGCCACCAGGGCTCCTATTAGGGACCGTGAAATCGCTTTCCAAAGTGACTTTACTATCGCACTGTTGTCCTCCCCAAAGATACGAAGGTTTCCAATGCTCCGCTTCCTTGTCGCCACTCATATTTTTAGGCTTACGTATTCTTGGTGTGGAATCGGACGCCTGTTTCTTATAGTATGTGGTTTGTCAGTCTGGCTTCAAGGTGAGGCCCAGCCCCGCCGCAGCCGTCAAGCAGGTATGTGGTGCTGATTGAATCAGCCGAGGAGAGGCGTCCTTTAGAAAGCCCTTTGTGTTAAGGCGAGCCAGGGCATCACACAGAGGCCCCGGACAGCTGATCCGCAGGAAGAAAGCAAAACTAACACAAATGTGCTTGACACATGGATGTATGTATGGATTGTGATAAGAGTCCTATGAGCCCCTAATAAAATGATTTTTAAAAAGTGAAAGCAACAAGCCTGCGGAGCAGGTCCAGGTGCTTTTAGCAGACAGGAGCAAGAGCATGCTGCGGGTCCCCAGGAGTGCCGGGTAGTTTTCCTAGGCGGGTGCGGATGCGTAATGTCCGGCCTGAGGGCTGCCTATGGCTCAGGAAATCAAGACCAGCTACCACCACTCGCCTTCCGGTGGTGTCACCACGTTAGGGATGAGGTCGTTAAATGTCAGACCAAATGACCCTTGTTCCCCACCTCTGTCTTAGAGGAACAGAGTCCGCAGCTGAGCTGGAGCAGAGGGGGGCGACGTCTTCGTGAAGACGTGAGGGTCTTTAAGAAACGACTGATTCCAAGGCTCAAAAGCAAGGGGCCATTTGTAAGCTTTGAGAGAGCGGATGTGTCCGGCAGAAGCAGTATCCTAGACAGAGAATAATCGTAAGAGACAAGGCTGAAGTGAAATGATGAAGTTGACCCATGTCTTGGCATCTTCATTCATAAAAGGTGGGACTACTGGCATCTACTTCACAGAACTGCTGGGGGAAGAAAATGAAATCCTATGTCTGAGGCCCACATCTCTAAGGCGTCAGGCCTGGAAAATTGGTAAATTCTTTCAGAACCTTGCTTAGCATATGGATTGCCTATGGTGGAAGGATACAATCCTGACACACACACACACACACACACACATGTTAGACCATGCAGCATTTATTTCCTCATTCTGTTTGAACCACTGCCTCTTGGCCTATACACAGATACTGCATGAGCACATTATCTGCTCTTGAATTCCTGTTCTTGGTAATGGTAATGGTCATATGCAGTTTACTATGATCCACACAGTCGAATGTGTTTCCACAGTCAATGAACCACAGTGATCATCTTTCTGGTATTAACAACTTTCAGACAAGTTCATCTGACGTGTCAGACCTTGTTAAACAAAATTTCCAAGGTCACATAGCTAGTCTGTTGGTGTCTAGGAATGGAATTGATTCTGGGACTCCAACACCCAGGTTCTTAACCACTGTTATTCAGTAACTATCAATCATTGAGTAATAATTATCTCACTCAAGCCTATAAAATGCTAAGTTGGGTATTTCCATGTACAGAGCCTCTTTTTAACACATTTTCCCCAAATTTCCACAGGACTGAGACCCTGGCGTGTCTGGCTCCAGTGTCCTCTCTCAAACACCACTCTGGTCCCAGGTCTGTTCCTTATCCCCCTACATCGCAAAGCCTGCTGCCTCGTCCTCTAAACACAGGCGCTGAGTTAGAGAATGAGCTTGATGTTCTCTTTGGCTAGACTGTCCTAGGAAGGCAGTCTCAATGAAATCAGACTGGGGTTCAGGTGAGAGTGAGGGTGTGTTTGAGTCAACCCCATCTGCCTGAACAGCCAGCAGAGATCCAGAGGCACAAACGACGGGTCCGGGCCTCCAAAGCATTCGTCATCGTCTGCTCCGACTCCAAGGGACCCAGGGCGGATGCTGCTCTAATTACATTGGACTGATGAGGGACCTCTGAGATGATGAAAGGGGGAGAAGAGCTGTCAGGGGACACTGGGGGAGATCTGAGTCATCCCCCCTGCAGAGAGGGGGAGAAGGGCCAGTCTTCAAGCCTCCAGGGAGCAGGGGGCCAGGTGGCAGGCTCAGGGCATCTGGGTCCCGAGTCCCAGTCCTGGATCTGACACTAATGGGTGGCACGGCCAAGACAAGCTGCTTTCTCTCTCCAGTGCTCAGCTTTCACATCTCAAAAATTATTAGGATGCACCACATTAGGGAAATAAAGCCAAAATGGAAAAAAAAAAAACCCGACCCCATCAATTTATAGAAGGAAGGATTTATATTATAGCTCAGTAGAAGTGGTTCCAATGGCTGGCAGTGGGGAGAGCTGCTAAGCCAGTGGTCCTCAACCTTCCTCGTGCCGCGACCCTTTCATACAGTTCCTCATGTTGTGGTGACCCCCCAACCATAACATTATTTTCGTTGCTACTTCATCACTGTCATTTTGCTACTGTGATGAATCGGGCGACCTCTATGAAAGGGTCGTTAGACCCCCAAAGGGGTCGCAACCCACAGGTTGAGAACCACTGTGCTAAGCAGACTGGGTGCATTAATAAAAGAATATTAAACTGCCAATTGGAATGCTGAGTAATAACTCGTGTCTACCTGGCACTCAGTATGTGCCAGCCATGGGATCGAGGTCTTTACATGCACGATCTCATTTACCAGCCTCCAGAATCTTCTGCTGCTGTTCGGTGCCCACGTAGGTTCTGACTCACAGCGACCCTGTGAGCGAACACTGCCTGGCCCCGTGCCATCCTCAACACTGTTCTTGTGTTTCAACCACCGTTGCAGCTACCGTGTCAGTCCCTCCTGTCCAGGGCCGTCCTCGGTTTTGCTGCCCCATCCATTTTACCAAGCGTGATGTCGCTCTCCAGGGACTGGTCTCTCCTGACAGCATGTCCAAAGTATGCAAGGCTCCTCATGCGGGCCTCGGAGGAGCATCCTGGCTGTGCCTCTTCCAAGATGGCTTTGTCTGTCGTCTCAGCAGCCCCGAGGGACGGTCAATGTTCTTCGCCAGCTCCATAGTTCAAATGCAGTCTTTCTTTTTCAGTGTCCGGCTTGCACAGGCACATGAGGCAAATGACAATACCATGGCTGAGTCTCCAATGTGACATCCTTGCTTCTCGACTCTCTAAGGAGGCCTTGTGCGGCAGATTTGCCATTTTCCAGTTGGGTTAACTGCCACTCTGAGACATTACGTCACTCAACTAAGGAATTTATCGGTGGTGAAGTCAGGCCTTCATGTCAGAGCTCATCCAGCCTGGAATCCCAGACCTTTCACCTTGACACCCTATTGTCTCAGACTGTTGGATGTGAGAACAGACAGAGAGAAACACGCACGTGAAACAACTCAGTGGGGGAAGAAAACTCACGAGTGATCGTGAGAGTATTGGCATGGAGACTAACTTTGGCAGTTTGTAAGCAATAGGTAGTTTAGCAGGGTGGTGGAGACTTCTTCAGGGCAGCTATTTAGATGGAGGCAGGGGTGGTTCAGTGGCAGATGTCTCACCCTCCACGTGGGAGACCCTGGTTCGATTCCCACCCGTGCCTCTCAGTGCAGCCTCCAGTGCCTGCCAGTGAAGCTTGCAGGCTGCTGCGAGCTACGCGGGACGAAGGAGCAAGGCCTGCTGGCTGATCGACTTGTTGAAATCAGCCAATGAAAACCCCGCGGATCCCCATGGTCTGGACCACAGCCAGTCCATGTGATGGGGCAGGACCGCCAGGGTCCCCGAGAGCCGAGGCTGACGCACAACCACCCTCTTCAGATATCTCTGCGCATGCTTGAGAGCAGCGACGAGGAGCCACGTGCCAGCGGAGGGAGGGTGAGCACAGACGGCAGGCCTCGCTGCCTAACACTCACGTTGGCAGAAGAGCGAAGGGTCTGGCTGCTCATCTTCCTCCCCGAGGAGACTGGAACCCATCCCTGGACTCCTGCTTCAAGCTGCTCAGCCCGTTCACGTTGCCTACAGCACTGGCTCCCCACCTGGGAACCTGAAAACACTGATGTCCCGGCTCCACTCTCCGATTCTGTTAGGGAGCTCTGGTGGTGCCGTGGTTAAAGCAGGCCAGCTTACTCTCACCCCCCAAAGCAATCTGCTTCTGCAATGACAGCCCTGGAAACCCCGTGGGGGCAGTTCTGCCCTGTCCTGCGGGGCCACCGTGAGTCAGAATGGACTGCAGGACAGTGGTTTGGGTGGGGGCCTCTAAAGGTCTAACTTGTCATTTGGTATAGGAGGCCCTGAGCTCTTTAATATCCTTCCCTTGACTCGTTTACACCTGTTACAGTGCCCTGGCCATGCTGTGCCCTGTTTCACGTCCCTGTGCCTTCACACGGTTTCCTCTGCCTGGATGCCCTTTCTGTTCCCGGTCTCTCTTGAAAGCGCTATGCATCTTGGGTACTGCGGTAGCCAGCCTGCAGGATGGTCCTTAGACTTGCTGCCCTTGTGCACACCCCTTCCACACTGAATAGGACTGACTGGGATAATATTAGGGTCATAAAGACCTTCCGCCTCCCATTTTGCTCTCTTCCCGGTCACTTCTGCCATGCCCGGAGCATGGCTGGGGAAGCCAGTTGCCACGTCTTGAGGAACTGAGGCCTTTTGCCAAAGGCCATGAGAGTGAGTCACCTTGAAAGAGGATCCCTCCGTCCTAATCAAACCTTCAGATGACAACCCTGCCCAGTTCACATCTGGACTGTCATCTCATGAGTCTGTAAGCCAGAACCACTCGGCGAAGCTGTTCCAGAGAAAATGTGAAAAAAGAAATGTCGAGTGCTTTAAGCTGCTGCGTCTGGGGTTCATTTGTTACGCGGCGAGAGATAACAAATACAGGCAGGAGATGTTATGCTGGAAAGCCTTCTTAGGCCTCTCCCCTGCTGCAGCTGAGCTGACTTGCCTTGTGTCCCTTCTGGGCCATAAACAAAGTGGCTTCAAAACATTCTGGGCAATGGAATGAAAAGACGAGGGAATTTTCCCGTGGCTTCTGGAAGCTCCCCTGGACAGCCTCACCACACGGGATCTACTGCACACTTCTTTGTCCTCTCGAGCCGGCTCCCTGGGGGAAGGGCCAGCACTAGGACAAGCATCAGTAAGTGCTGCCGACCAGTCCAGTCCCAGACCTCCCAGGCAGGTGTCTGCCTTACACAGAATCGCCATATTGGAACTCACGGCTGTCATGGAGACGAGGGTCTGGGGCTTTTCTTAATCCTCCACCAAAACCCTGGCACATTCGCGGATGTATCCAGATCTTTCATGCCAACCTGCCAATTATCTGCGGAGCTTCAGAGCTCTGGTTTCCTCATGGACTAAATGACTTAAGGGTTCTTCCCATTCTAAAATGAGTGATTCTATGCTTTCAGTCTAGAGCATAACAAGTCTTACTCCATAAAGGAAAATAGACTTCAATCATAACATGGGTTCCCGGCTGTGTGATCAGGAGTATAGCTGGAACTTACCCCCCACCCCCACACCTGAGCCCCACTCTAGACCTTCTGAATCTGCATCTCTGGAGGCATGACCATGGCATATAAATACAATTTTAAAGGGTTCCCAAGTGATTCTGAAGCACACCTAGATACGAGCAGCACTGATAGACAGCAAGTAGCTAACAGAGTTTTCTAAACATTTTCTGCTTGGCTCCACGGTGCACAGAGTCCAGTACTAATCAGCATGTCTCTAAACAGCTATCTTCTTGTGAGGTACAGGAAAGCAATTCAAGGCGCACACTTGACTGCCAGGGCTGAGTTGGGTCTTCAACAAAAAATGGTCTTTGTATGACCCAACTGATTAGTCCATTTGGCAGGAGACCAACTTGGGAGTGTTTTGGCCTACAGAGGGGGAGAGCTTTTCTTCCTGGGAGGCAGGCATGGACAGGTGTTATGGGCATTGCCATTGAAGCCCAACCATTCAGGCTCGGATCTTGGCACCAGCACCTACCTGCTGGGCGACTGAGGTTGGTGTAGCAAATCTTTCTGAGTCCTTCCTTCCTATAGTGGGCATACCAGCCACAATCCTACGGGAATGCTCTTAGGATTGGACCACGGAGCACCGTGTCTGGCACAGAACCTCGGACAGTGCATTGATTCATCCTAATGCCCATCCCTCCACTGCTTTGTAGACTATCACATCTTACACTGGACCTTCTCCGCGCCCTCAACCCCCCCCCCCAAGTTTTTGAGGTGGGCAGGGATGACATCAGTGACCCCGTTTCATGGAAATGAAAAACCACGGCTCAGAAGGGCTTACTGGCTGCCGGTCAAACGGCAGCACAGCTCCAGTGTCTGGGCCCGAGCCTGAGTGTGATTATGTGAAGATGAATACTCATACACACACTTGGCAAGCCGGGCGCTGGGGACCATCTGGCTTCGCAGGCTGAAGGGGCCTGTATTTCTGAGAAGCTGCTTTTTTTAGATGAAAAGATGGTAAAAATGAGGTGGCAAACTGTTCTCCCTCACTTTCAACATGAGTGGGATTTGTGCTCGGCCCCCTTCCCTTCGACTCCCTCATGCCACACGTCCATTTGTACTACAAGTTTGCTCTAGCTGCCTTGGCTGCACGGTCTCTGGCTCTTCCCCAGGGCCCCACAGCTGGGGTTTGGGAAAACCAAAAGCAAATGAAGAGGGGGCAGCTGGAGTCCTCAGAGCAGTTGGGCGAAGACCAGCTGTTCTCAAAGCTGGCTGGGGAACAAGATCAGGGTGAACCCCTGATCCCTGCCAGTCAACAAGAGGATGATTTTCCCCCTCCAACAGATGGGCCCTGCTCCTGGAATCATATGGCAAAGTGCACAATGCTAAATAAGGCACAGGCTGCATTTCTCGTGGGGAGCAGCAGGCCAAGAGATCACATGGGACTCGAATGCAAACGCGAAGGCTTTCAGAGAAGAACTGGGGCTAGAATTGATGAGCAGTGCATGCAACCTCACCTCGCTGCCGTCAAGTCGATGCTGACCTGACAGGACCAGGAACTGCCCCTGTGGGTTTCTGAGGCTGTAACTCTTTGCATGAGTAGAAAGCCTCGTCGTTCTCCTGCAGAGTGGCTAGTAGTTTGGAACTCATGACCTTGTGATTAGGAGCCTGCAATGCCACCAGGGCTCCTCTAGTGTTGTAGTTACATAATCTGTTGTCAATTTGAGACTTAAGAGTGAAGGGGTGGAGTTTAGCCTGTCAATCACGTTGCAGCTTGATGACCTCAATTGGAGGCACTAAGGAGATAAACAGCTCGCTGGAGGTGGGCCACATGCTCACACCCTGGAAGACATTGCAGCTGACAAGACACATGGAGCTACTCTAGGGTCCTGAGCTGGAGGAGCCACGTGGAGACCCCTACCAGCGCTGAGATGCTTCTACCGCCACTGGATCTGCAAGATTTTCCACCACTGGCCTGTGATCTTCCTGCATTCGGCATCATTGCATGTGTTGTATGAGTCTGAAGAGGACTTTATAGATTGGTATTGGACATATGGGCTAATATCGGACTTAAGAACTTAATCTGGACTGGGCTGGGATGTTTTCTCAATATTAAATTGCTCTTTTATATAAACCTCTGTCTTGTACACATGTGAGTGTCTATGAATTTGTTTCTCATGTCTACCCAGCCTGACACATCTAGCAGGGCAAGATGGCTTCAAAGTGCTCGTGGAAATATTCCATTAGCTTTTAGTTCCATTTTTTCACGGACTTTTCGGAAGGCCCTTTGTATTCAGATATACAGAATATGGGTATGCAGAAAGTAGGTGAGGTGGCCCTGCAAACAAGAAAAACAACAAAACAAAACAAACCAGGAGAGGAAGCATAAATGGTGATGGGTGAGGTCTACTGGGGGACTGTGGGGAGAGCAGAGTGCACAGTAAGAAGAGGGGCAGGAGGGCCTGGGTAGCCCAGACAGGGGAAGGAGGAAGAGGAGGAGAAGGGGGAGGAGAAGAGGCAGCTCTGCAGGAAAGGGAGACCATGTAAGCATGAGAGTTCAAGGACAGACACCCTGGTAACCAGAATGGGTCAGTTCTGCGAGATCCATCGATTCGACAGGCCGCCCTCCAGAGTCCCAATTTATAGATGGGGAAACTGAGGTCAAAAGAGCAGCAGCCTGCACACAAGGTCACAGGGTGACAGAGTGTTACTGCTAAGCACCCAGAGCTCTTGTTTATTTGTCCTCTTTACCTGAGCCCACCTGGACAGCCCACCTTTTCATGAAGATCTGACGGCAGGGCGAAAAAGAGGCAAGACAGATTGAGAATGCAGGGGACTATCAAAATTATTCCAGGGGTGAGGGGATAGCAAGATTAGATTCATGTGCCACGGACAGGAGAGGCTGGTGTGAGAGCCGCCATGAGAGACGAAACAAGAGCAGTTGGGGAGAAACTGGATATGGCAGCGATGGAGAGAGCTTGGCAGAAGGTAATTCACACACTGCTCTCTCCCTGCCTGGGCAGTGCCTTCAAAGCTCGCCAGCTCCTTCAGCCTCCCAGACCTCAAAGGCTGCAGAAAACAAGGAACGCACTTAGCCTTAGTTAATACAGTCCTCCCAACTCTCGGCACCTGCCCCCACTCCCCACCGTTAGCCAGCCTGGGCTTTCTTACCCCATCTCCCACTCAACATTTTAGGGTCTGTGCTTTGCATCTGGCACAGTTGTGTGTGGATGATCAGCGACAACATTATAAGCCACATCAAAACATCAAGGCGAATTATTGCTGGTACACTCATTGGACAGTGATCTAGAACTAGGCTGTGGGTTTTGGTTTTTGATGGGAAGCATAGGGGAATTGGAGGAACGAGAACGGGAAATGGTCTCTTCATTTGTCTAGCTCCAAGCAGTGGCCGTGTGGTAGCGGCAGGCTTCCCATGAGGACGCTGACATGGAAAGGAGGGGTGACTGAAATGCAGGAACTCAGGTGAGGTCGTTGGCTGTTAACCACAAGGTTGGCTGTTTAAACCCACCAACTGCCCCACAGGAGAAAGAGGAGGCTTTCTGCTCTGCTAAAGATTTACAGCCTGGGCACCCACGGGTGTAGTTCTGCTCTGTCTATAGCACTGCTGAGTCGGGATCTACTTGATGCAGTGAGTGAGCGATTAGAAGCTGGAATCAGAATGCAGACCTTCCAGGGCCACTAATAGCCAAGGCAACGATACCTACCCTTTGTTGTTGCTGCTTCCATGGCAGTTCCGACCCACAGTGACCCTCTGCACGAGAAAGAACCACTGCCAGTGCTGAGCCGTCCTCACAATTGTTCTGTTGAGCCACCACGTCAACCCAGCTCACTGAGGCCTTCCTCTTTTTCACCGATCCGCTGCATAATTGTCCTTCTCCAGGGACCAATCCCTCCTGACAGCATGTCCACAGGATGGGAGACCACGACTCTCCCTGCTTGCCTCCAAGGATCATTCTGAATGTATTTCTTCCCAGGCAGACTGGTTTGTTCTCTTGGCAGTCTATGGTACTTTCGATACTTTTTGTCAATCCCAACACAGGTGTTCAAATCAACAGATCACCTGGACCAGTGCCCAGTGAAGCTCAATTCCTGCTCCCGATTTTCAAATAGTGCTGGCAAAACCGACATCTTGATTCAATCTGTTGTGGAATGATATGCCATGTCCTGCCAATTTGAAGAGTCAGGTGCAGAACCCAGTGCGTGTGTGCTGGGCGGCGCAGCCCGATGAGTGAGAGCTTGCGTTTGATGTGTACGACCCAGCCTTGCTACATTCTTGAACTCGGAGTGTTCAGGGCACTTCTCTGCTTCCTCAGAGATAAAATGAGGCTAGTACTCCTAAGCCCTAGGGTGACTGTGAGAAATAAGTAAGATATAGTGCATGCCAAGCATTTACGATAGTCCCTGGCCATAGTAAAAGCCAGCCAACGCTGGCTAACTTTCTTATTATTGGCATTGGTGTCTGGGCATACAGTCATGGCGTAGGGACAGGCTGTGATGGGCCCGAAAGGGTGTTTCCCAGTGAAGCTGCATCTTGTGTATCAATGTGACTGCCCTGTCTCTACAGGCACGGGGTCGGTGGTGCCCCAGGAAGAGGTAGTGGGGACCATGTCAAGGTCCCCACCGAGCCAAGACAAGCAGTTGGAGTCTATCATTTGACAATTCAAAGAGCCCAGAAATCTTAACAGGGAGGACCAGAGGGGCAGCGGTGCCAGGGCACACACTGGCAAGGGGCTAGGGTCTCTGTTGGGGTGCAGAAGGACCCAGCCAGTCTGAGCCCAACAAGAAGTGAGAAGGTGAGGGGTGCAGAGCCTCTAGTCAACCCACAGCAGACACTGCCTGCGCAGGACCTGAGTGTTTATGGTTTGGGGGGTGGGGTGGGGTAGCCTGCTGCTGTCCCCTCATCTAGCCTACCCTGACACATATCTCCTAAATGTTAAGTTCACTCTGACTGGGAAGGATGTACCTGATTTGTGGGGTCGGCAATCATTCAATATAGCCCATATTACATTTTGTGGCTTACAGACTAACCCGCAATTATATGGAAAATCCATGTCCTCCAATATCACTGGATAAATGAGTCATTAGCAGAACATAAGCTGAAGGGAAGCGGTGAGCCCTGTTTTTGAACATCACTTCTTTTGGGAGGTTATAGGTGTCTATCGCAGGGCGTTACCCCGTGAATCTGCATGATTTGTGAGTGTGCAGTAGGCACCAGGTCCGGCGCTGTTACTTCCAGAATACACACACACACGGTCTTTTGAAGCAGACAATGGCCATTGACAAAAGTGACCACACGCCAGGGCCAATCAGCAGGTTTCCACAAATCTTGGCGGGTGGAAATTATGTGGGTCATCTCCTCACAGAGCAATTAAGCTACAAAACAGTAACTATAAATAAACAGACAAACCCTGCATTTGGAAGGTAAGAAAGATGCTTTTAATTAATCCATGGTTTACACATCCTCTGCCTCAGTCCTCCTAACCATTCAGAATGCAGGCCCCCATTTCAGAGACTAGAAAGAGACCATCGTGTCCTCAGATGGACCCACTCAGCAGGGGTGGCACCAGAACTCAGGACAGGGCTACACTCTCCCTGAGCCCCAGGCTTTAGGGACACCCTCCTCCTGGCGTGCCACCCTGGGACTGTTCACTCTCCCCAGGGTCAATGGATCTGCTTTGTGCTGGCTTCTTCTGGGCCCCCAGCGAGGACTGAGGTAAGAAGCCCACAGAGAGTGGAGAGGGGTGTTTCAGGCTCTGTCACAACCAGCTTCGAGCTGCAGCCCCAGGAAGACTTGCTTTCCTCGGAAAGATCCACAAAGGCAGACAGAAGGCAATGCCATTCACAGATGGCTCCCCATCTTGCTCAAGTGCAGATGAAATAAAAAGAATCGCCCAACTTACCCTTAGGCAAATGTGAGTATTAATATCACTCACATTATAAAACACCAAAAATGGAACTGAATGGAAATATATCCTCTATCTTTGACTTAAGTTTGGGGCTGGGGCCTCAGAGATAGGACACAGATAACCAAAAGTGACTGATTCTGAGCCAGTTGGAAGCTCATTGCATTTGAAGGAAATGCCAAGAGCAAGTTGCTCCCCGGCCTTTCCAGGGGTGGCCTTCTGAGTTCTAGCTGGCCAGACCACCTTGCTCTTGGGACCAGGACGAGTGCAGAGGTCTGCTTCATAGTGATTCAACCTTCCGCCTCTCAATCTCCTGGGGTTCATGTTCCTTGAAGATATATTTTTAGCAAACCCCTCAAAGACACCCAGAGCTTCTCAGGTACCCCTTTGCGCCCTCATTTCGCTCTGTGTGCAACGAGGATAACGCTGTCAGCTTCTCAGGAAGTGACATGTATAACCAAGTACTACGTGCCCAGTTTCATGCAACGGGAAGACTTGCACATAAACAGAACTCACCAAGTGGCCCTGGGTACGGAGAAGGTGGAGAGGCGGGAAGAGACAGTGGCAGGTTGGGCCTGAGAGGGCCAGAAAGAGAGGATTTCACCTCCATTCCTGGGCGTCTTCTCTGCCTCTGCAGAAGCCACACTGGCCCAAGACGAAGGGAGTCCACACATCTGGGCCTTGCAGCTCAAGCTGAGCCCCGTCCTACTGCTGGTTTTCCACATCACCAGGGTTGAGGCCCCAGAAAGTCAGTCTGCCAATTAACAAGTGAATCCAGTCCCGGCACGTGCTGATCAACAACCCAAGATCAGAGCCCCTAGGTGTCCAATGAGGAGTATGCACTCTCTGTCTGTGAAGGGTCACGTGACCTTTTGCTGGGTGCTCCTGGGCAGTCCTTCAGTGGGACCGCAGCTCAAGAGACCTAGTGAAGAGGGCCACTTGTGTCTACAGGCTGGACAGGTGGTGTGGAGCCCCAGGAATGAGTGATGGTCCGATGCCTTCGATGAGGTTGTTCCACTGATCAAAGTCCTCCTTCAGGTCTGAATGGGGAACAAGGGGAAGGTTAGGCAAACCTCATAACCCAATCAACAGAAACTCGTGGCTGTCGAGTAGATTCTAACTCACAGCACCCCTACGGGGCAGTGCCGAACCTCTCCATTGGGTTTCCGAGGGTAAAAATCGATGCGGAAGCAGACTGCCACCCTTCCTCCTTCAGTGTGGATGGTGGGCCCAAAGCATCCATCTCTTGATGCTTAACCCATGGTGCCACCAGGGCTTGTTGTATGGTTGGGACAGAGTGCCTGGTATGGACGAGGTGGGCCGTCCTACAAAGGAGGAGCACTGGACTCCCCCACACTGAAGGGCTTGACTGTAGTGGTCATGAAGGGGGTAGCACCCAGGGGAGTTACTATTTATTCGCTGCCTTTATAAATGCCTTACAGGGGACACTGCTTAATCCAAACCGATTCAGGAGTAATGACAGTGGGTAATGCTCACGCTAGGCACTGTGCTAAATGCTCTATGTACGTCGGGTCATTGAACATTCACAACACTCGTATGAACTAAGTATGACCACGAACCCCATTTTACAGCTGAAGGAACAGGTTCAGTGAAGCTACCTGACTTGCCCAAGGTCATTCCCACGGGTGAGTGGTAGACAGAGAGCTCAAACCCGGGTCAGAAAGGATCAGAAAAAGGAACGTCGACGTCCAGGCTCAGGGCTGCTGGGAAGCAAGAAAGGGTCCCTTTGCATCCGGCTGGCGGCAAAGCGAGGGCCACTGTGCCCAAAGGTGGCCACACCTTGAACCAACTTAAGACCACGCGTGGCTGAGTGTGCGCCCGCTTGGCCTATGGACAGGTGGTGCTAACGACCTGGCAAGAACCTTGAGAGAGGGTCCAGTGTCTCCGGTGGAAGGAATGGGCTCAGCCGAGCAGGGACGTGGAGTCCTTGCTCTAAACTAAGAACCTGGAAGAAGGCAGGCCTCAGTCTCCTTCCTACTCAGATGCCCAGTGCCCCACCAAGGACCTGGCATGGAGCAGTCCCCAACAAATACCTGCTCCCTACTCACTTATGGGAGAAACTGACGGGACTCTATCGTGGGGAGCAAGGCCGATAGGAACCCGAGCTCACAGTCCAGTGGGCAGGACGCACAATGCCCACCACCAATGGTACAGCAATGAGAGGAAGGCCAGGCCATGGAAAGGAAGAGCAACGTGTCGGCTAGGGAGAACCCTGGTGGCAGCCGAGGGCAAGCTGAGGGGCGAGAGCCGTAGTTCGTCTTAGAGGGTGCTTGGGGCCCTCCCTAAGAAGGTGAGAGTTGAGCGCAGACTTTGGGAAGGAGCCATGAGTTGACCTGCAGAGAGAAGCCCGTGAACAGGTCCTGAGGTGGGAGGGTGCCTGGGGGCCGGGGTCCTGGGGGCGAGAGCAGGCAGGCAGAGAAGGGCAGCGGGTGGGCACGTTGGGAGGTGCTGCAGGCGTACAGTGTGAGGTCAGCAGGGCTCGGAGCACTGGTCTTGACTCAGAACTGGGAGCACGGGGTGGGTGGGGGGCTTTGAAAGGAAGAGTGCCAGGATCTGACTTGCTTTCTAAAAGAATCGCTCTGGCTGCTCTTTTAAGACAAGACCGTGGACGGGGCAAAGGAGGGCCGTGGGCGCCCAGCGGGGGGACCACTGCAGTGCTTTGATGAGACGGACGCTTGGACCAGGCCGGATGGCAGCTGTGGCGGTGACGAGATTCTTTGGAAGGTACGAGCAAGCAGCGAGCGTGAGAGAAGAGGAAGGGTGGGGAGGATTGGGGCCCAAGTAGCCAGAAGGCTGGGTTTTCTACTAGCTTAGGGGGACAGACTGCCAGTCAACAGCTTTCTGCTCGTGATGTCGATTAGACACCTATTCTACTGGCGATGCTGTGGGCCGTATCCAGCCAGTGTTCGTAGGTGAGCTTCAAGTGGCGATCTGAATTAGGGGCTGTCAGCATGGAAATGAGACTGAGCCCTGGAAACAGCTAAGCAACCTGAGAAAGGGCAGACCGGGTAGTCCCTGACGGACGTGCAGCGCAGCGATTCAGTACATGGACTTTGGAAGGACAAAGCCTGCCTGCATACTGACTGTGCAAATGAATCACCAAATAGCCTTGGCCCAAGGCCTCCATGAAGCTTCGGGACCTTCTCCGTCTGTAAAGGGAGTGAATAGTAAGCGTCCCACCAGCCTGGCTTGATGGTGCATGTAAAGTATGTGACATGGACTGGCAGGACCTAAGTCCTACAATCTTCCTACGGTCTAAGCCTCTTTCCATCCGGCTCCTGTTCTCGTGGTCGCCAGCAATGAGCACCTTAGCTACTAAAGGGAGCCCAGTCACGTGGTGGAGGGTGCTGGTCATCTCTAATCTTCAGCCCTGACCCACTGCCTAAGAGGAAAGAGAGCAAAGTGGGCTGAGGATGTGGTCCGCCCCCATCCAAGTCTTGGTGGTTACAAATGATGCTTGATGGTCTCTATTAACAACGAAAGTCTCTAAAGTCAGGCTGGGATAATGACTCTTGATGTCAAGGTGACAGGAAGAGCCATACATATAAAAATGCAAATTTAGGTGAAAAAAGGCAACACAGCCATGTTTTAAAGATGAACTCCATCCAACCCACACTTATCATGCAGCTGGTGGAAATGCCATGCACACAGGCCTTCCAGGGGTGACAGTACCTGGAACTGGTCCAACCACATCGAACGTCTCACCTTCAGGTCAGGAGGCCAAACTTTTAAAGGCACATGGCAATCAGTGTGTCCGATGGGCAGGGACGATGAGTGGCCCGGTGTTATAAGGAGCACAGGTGCGAATCAGGTGAACAAACTCACAGAGGACACCACAGGTGACCCCAAACCTCTGAGAGTTGTCACGTGCATATGGTCTTGCATGGCTCCTGACGAGATGACCAGGGCGCACAGAAGGAGTTACAAAATAGCTGACTGTACCTCCAGGTTGGAGTCTGGCTAATGTTTAGCAATCCAGACATGCCCTGACTTCCTTCTGCAGGGTGAAGATAATGGTCTCACACTCCATTCTGACTAGACAAGAAAGGAACATCCAGCCAGGAGGGCCCTGGGCTCATGTTGCCCAGTGCTCTACAATCTATCTGGGCAGGTAACCGTGGGTTCGTACAAACAGACTGAGACACTTGAGACTCTCGCTTAGGAAGGTCAAGAGAACCTGGGTCAGTGGGGGCTGAACTGGAAAGGGTGTCAACAAGTAGAAAGAACAAGTCATGAGTAGCCGAAGCCAATCCAAATGATGAGGCACTATGGACAAGCAGACACAATCAGCCGAACTCTAACAGAGCAGAAAGAAAAGCACACACTGGGGCAGAAAGACAGATGTGACAAGAGGAAGAGACAGAGAGCCCGCACTTATGAGAGAGACAGAGAAATGAAGTCCTGCCAATGACCTTGGTTCCTGTAACTTTTCATTTCCCATCTAGTCTAAGGATACCCTTATACACGTCAACTCTTTACCCCTTTTTCTTTAGGTAAACTGGAGAATCTTTAGTCCTTGCAACCAAAAACTTAACTAAAATCTCAATTCTTAATACTATTAAAGTTGAGTAGCCATCTTACACTGTTTCTACTTGCCTAGAGAAAAAGAAAAAGGAGAAAACTCAAGGCTCAGGAAAGGGACCAATGTTAACAGGAATAATTGTCTCCAGGAACCATGGCCTCCTCTAACCTGAGACCAGAAGAACCAGATGGTGCCCAGCTCCCAGTGCTGACCCTTCTCACCTGGATCATAATGGATTATCCCGGCCCCCAGAATGAGCAAAACAGTGGAAAAGAACCTCACTTCTTTGAAAATACCCAGACTGAATGGACCCACGGAGACAGAGGAATCTTGACACTGACCACCCTGAGATAAGTCTTTGAGTCCCGCACTGAAACTAGGCTCTCAAGCCGTTTCTTTCTCCAGCTCAACAGTAGGCTAGCTCAGAAACCACTGCCCCTGAAACCACTGCCCGGAGATCATACTTGAGCCGTATACCAAAAGTATCTCCTCAGTCTTCATAAAAGCAAATAATAGTAACTAGTGAAAAATCTCTGCCTTGAACACTAGGTTCTTTGATGGGCTAATTATACAAGGGGACTTCAAAAAGTTAATGGCGAATGGAATTAAAATATAATGGACATTTCCCACATACCTTCTGGAAGCCCCTCCCATGAGATCAGGGAGCGGCAGTACCCTGGAAGATCAGATAGGAGGGGCAGTGAGCTTATGTTAATTGACTCGCATTACGGGAGGGTGAGAACAGTGGCACAAGTGGAAGAATAAAATCAATGCCACTGAATTCTACAGGTAGAAGCAGCTGAACGGGCTGTGCTTTGCCGCGTCCACGTGGGAACCTAACACTGAGGGAGCGATGACGAGGGCTACGTTCCCTAGCTCACAACAGAGGGCAGCTGGAAAGCTAGGATTCCATGTGGGAAAGCCTCCGCTTTGCTAAGTTAGAGATAAAGTCCAAGACATGATCCTGTGTTAGATATCGTTCCAGATTCTCCCCCAACAGCTCTGCTGCCTTAGAGTGAACACATGGTGGCGTCTATCTCCTACAGAGTGGACATCCCTTTACGATCTCTTTCCTGCCATTTCACCCAGCCCTCCTCAGACCTTCCCCCAAGGCAGCTATTAGGCTTCCTCCCCTGTGAGCTCAGGGACCTTACTGCAGGTTCCACCCACCTTGTGACCTAGGGAACTACAGAACATGCATGACTTATGGCTACCTATAAATATCCCAAGACGGTAAACACTCTCCCCTCCCAGGTCCAGGGGCTGAGGCGAGCATGCTACCATACAACGTGTCTGACTCCTTTATCGTAGTACGCCCTGTCCTAGCCTCTAAGACTTCCCGATGAGCGCCATCTAGTATAACTGCACAATTGCGGCTGTCTCCTATGGCATGGACAGTCTCAACAGGGAGTGAGACCACCAGCACAGCAGTAATGAGGACCAGCCGCAGTGCTGCGCTGCTGAAAACCACCTGTGAGACAAATCCTCCAGAGGAGCAGGGTGGGTGGAGGCTGTGCCAATGGGAAAGGAACAAGCTGAACTGGAAACAAGGGGACTGTTGCCATTGCGTGAAGAATGTGAGACCAATATCATCCGACAGTGCGGCCAGCCATTATGGAATGGGAACACTTCCACCCCAAATACAAGATAGTATTATGTAAATAAAAACACATTAAAGTTCCCCGCGGTGAACCAAGCTGCCTTGAGTACCAGGGCTCTGTCCATGCTAACAGCGGTGTCCCTTGACCATGAGGCAGAGAAGGTCTGAGAGGGCACCTCTTCTGGGCGGGGAGGGGACCAAATGGCCTCTGAGTTCAGTTACAGTTCAACAGGCCGGAGGTACATTAGTTATCATCTTCTCATGCTTTGGTTTTTGAAAGCATTTCACCTTCTTGTCAACTTCCCCCACAATGCAGACAGTCAGGGGTGGTGAACTTGGAATTGGACAGCAGCCGAGGAGCCCTGGTGGGGCAGTGATCTGCACGTCGGCAGTTGGAAAGGCTGGGCTTTTCTACTCCCGTACACAGTGGCAGTCTTGGAAACCCACAGGGCTCGCTATGAGTCAGCACCGCCTCCAGAGCAGCGAGTCTGGGTTTCCTGAGTGGGAAGAAGTGGACGCCCCACTGGCAGTGAGGATGGCGAGGCTCACAGCGCTGATAGGGGGAAGTAGCCCAGGTCATGCAGCTGGTCAGAGACAGAGTCAGGATCACCAGACTCCCAGAGAAGCGTTTCTTCTATAACTCTGTGCAATCTCTTTCACTCAGGTTCCCTTTTCTTCCCTTAAAGAAGCCGCCCAGGTCCCTCACGCGCCCTGTGACTGCGCTTTGCAGGGACTGCCTCTTTTAGAAACTGAAGCTCCGTGGCAGCCCTGGGTGGATCGAGCAAGGCTCTTGGTTCCATTTTTCCTACATGCTTCACGGATGACAGTACAATGCAAACCTAACTCTTAAATGTGCGGGAAGCCAGGGGATTGGTGTGACTCCTGTCATTGCCACACCGGATCTGTTGTGGGGGCTGGAGACTAGCCGCTACAGAAGACAGGGCTACAGCAGCTCTCGGGGCCCCGCCGACCCCCACGAGCCCGCGCTCGCCTTACCGAGGTGCTTCTGCAGGAAGGCGAGCATGGCTCGCACAACCATCTGCTGGCCTTCATAGGGGTCCAAGCTCCCTCGGTTTTGAGAGAATTTACTGAGGAAACTGCTAGCCACAAAGGCGAAGTCCGTTTGACTCCGATGCACAGAACCACTAGAACCAAAGAAAGACAAGTCAGGGGTAGGGGTTCGGGGCTGGGACGCGCACACACACACGTTATTTGTTAAGCACCTACTATGTGCAGAGGGGCCTTGGGGACACAGTACCTAAAGCCCTTGGCTATTAACGATAAGGTCAGTTGGGTGCGGGGAGGTGTGGCAGTCTGCTGCTGTGAAGATTACAGCCTTGGGAACTTGATCTCGACTGTCTCTCTACTCTGTCTCTGGAGGGCTGTTGCAAGTCAGATCTGCCTCAATGGCAGTGCATTTAGTTAATACGTGCAAGGTGTTTTATAGGTATTCTCATCTGATCTTCACAACTATGTAAGGAAAATACTTCCCCTTTCAACCGAGAGGAATTGGACGCTCAAAGACATGGATTGATCTGTCAAGGTCAAATAATCGTGATGGAACTAGGATTTGCATCTAGGAGTGCCTGGCCTTCACAGACGGCTGGCCCCCTGGACCACACTGCTTCCTGGCAGTGCAGGGAAGAAGCTGAGTCAGCTGGACCGGGATAGGGGCAACGAGGGGAGGGTCGCAGCACCCGCTGTCCCCGTTTGTTACTGTAGCCGGTTACACCACGGCTGTCCTCTGGAGGGTTTGAGAAACTCACAAAGCACACCAACTCCTGCCATGCAGAGCCGCATCGCGACCATCAGACAGGGAAGGCAAGAGCACATGAAGGGATTTCTGGATTAGATTTTAAGTCCTCTGATATCCAATACAGTGAACGGTCAGGACACCCTGACTAGGCTGATTCCAGCTAACTGACTCATAATTAATTTATCTGTCGGTTCAATGGGGAGGGGAAATCGAAACGTTAAACTATTTGTTTGACATCAGCCATAAGCCCAGACTTTAAACAAAGGCATGATTTAAGTCTGCACAAAAGAGTGTGCAGACTAAAATAATGGGCGCACGGACTCTAGCCCCCAATTGGGAAACGATGCATTGCCCTAAGTAAACCTCCTTACAGACCCCTTGCCTTCCTTCCCTCCAGAGCCCAGATTATCCTGAGTCTGTCTGGCTTGGGAATCTTGCCAGAGATCTTCTGACTGCCCTTAAATAAAAAAGGTAAGGAGGTAAGGGGCTGATCATCAGGCTGAATGAAGAACAGGGGAAGAAGGCATTTGGAACTACTGAGCATCTCTCCAGCATTCTTGACAGCTGTTGGATTTGGCCTGTCCCGAGACGTGCATGTGGTCATTTGTTGCTTCACTGAAGTAGGCACTGAGACCCCAAGCCACGTGTGAGCCACGGCATGAGTGTGTATGAGAGCCACAGATGAAGGGGCACACGAGGGGGCTTGAAGGATTGGCCGTGTCTTTTCCCCCAAACCAGGTGCAAGAGACTCAAGTCAGAGGGCTCTGGAATGGGATTCAGCCCTGCCCGGGGATTCAGGGCCATTTACCATGCACCCTGCTTAAACGGACTGAAAACAAAGTCCTTCCGAGTGAGAAATGGCTCCCTAAATAAAGCCAGCGGATAGTCGTGGGATGGAGGGAGGAGAATGTGGCCACTCTTACTGAGAACACAGATGCTCTTTAGAAGAAAGCACGCAAGATCTGTGAACTCGTGTATTCATGAAGACTTCTAAACATCTCGGAGCCCTCCTGGAGGAGTGGGTTCCATGCCAGGCTGTTAGCTACGAGGTCAGCAGTTGGAACCCATCAGCAGCTCCTCCCCGTAGTTCCAGCCTTGGAAACCCACAGGGGCAGTTCCACTCTGCCCTAGGGCATTGTAGGAGTCAGAATTGACTCGCTGACAGTGAGTTTGGGTTTTTTGATTTTAAAAATCTCTCTGACGAATGTCAAAGGGCCGCCCGATCCCACTCTTTAAAAGACCCAGTACAGTTCCCGCCCGAGCCTAAAGGTCTCCAGAGCCCACCCAGACCCACCCAGCTCTTCCCCACACACAATCCGCTCTCTGCTCCAGAAAGCAGCAGCCGGATCCTGCCACGCCATCTCACATAAGCTACTGAAGGAACTGCTGTCAGGGGACCGACAGAAACTTGAAATGAACTTGGGTTTCTGAAGCTTGGGAAGTATGACCTTGAGGTCCTCCAGGAGTGGGCAGAAACGTGGCATGGACAATGCACACGGCAGACCGGAAGCAGGGACCCTGGGGGCACGAGCCGGGCTGGCGTTGACTCACAGGACAGTTATGATCTTAGAGTGCCCGTGCTGGGCGCAGAGCTTCTTCATCAAACCGATACTCTCCACCGTCTGGAAGTTCTCAGTATTGATGAAGAATATGGGGCCCCGGGCCTCGGGGTAAAAGTCCCGTTCCAGCGGAAACATCCAGGCATCCAGAGCCACAGCGCACCTGGAACAGAACAGACGGCAGGAGGCGCCAGGCAAACGCCCAGGCAAGAGCAGTGAAGACGTTAGGGAAGGGTGGCACTCTTCCCTTCAGTGGGCTGAAGGGGTGCCAGGGACCCCATCTTTCTGCCAGTAGCTAGGATGGAGAACGCCTTCACCTGTCACCAGCGGGGTCTTCTAAGCTTTCAATTCTCTGAGTACAAAGACCAGGCTTCAGTTTCCCAGAATGGCGCTTCCATCGGCATTCTTTGTGTACCCACTCCTGCTTAAGCCGAACTGTGAGACGGAGGACTCACCTAGTCCCTGCCCACATGGAGCTCTGTCCAGCAGGGGACGCAGGACAGAGTTGTCAAACCATGTCGCTATGTGCCCTGGTCACACAGAGCCTTCTGTCGGCGCAGAAGGTGTGCGGCAGGGGAGAGCAGGGAAAGTGGGTGCCTGGTCAATTAAATTAAGCAGCAGTTTCTGTCACCAAAGGCAAAATGAGGACCCCAAGATTTGTCCCACTCCCCTCAAAATGAAAAACGTTAGCTCCTCTCTCTCCTTGACCTCTCGCACAGGACGTTCTGTCGTCGCGGCGATATGCCCCGGCACCGTGGGTGCCGTCAGCCAACTGCAGGTCTGCCCCCTCCCCCTGGTTCTGATGGAGCTTCCCTCTAACTAGGGCGCCCTGGTGGCATCATGGGAACCCCGCAGCTGCTCTGTGGGGGAAGAGGAGGCTGGCTGCGCTCGTGAAGATCCATTTCTGAAGCACGCAGGGCAGTTACTGGGCTGCTGGAAGTCTGAACCTGTTCGATGGCAACGAGTGACCTGCTTCTGGCTCTCATGTTTGTCCTAAGTACAACCCCATCTCCAGGGAGTAGCCAGGGGGGTCTCTAAATATGCTCATCTATTGAATTATACACACACACAATGGACAGGCCTGGCTGTTAAAAGCCCTCAATGGTTTCCCATCCTGCATATCTCTGGGTCACACTGAGAATGCCCCTCTCACACGGTGCTCCTGCCCCCCATGCTACCACCATGTGCCAGCTTCCCGCTGGGGCACCAGGGCTTCCCTCTGGCGGGAAGGATCTTGGCTCGGCTGGCGTTTTTGCCTTTGGGGTCTTGGCTCCTGTGACATTCTCCGACACGGTGGCCCATCGGCCTGTTTGAATGTCCTCATGACACTTGGCTGCTGGGGGTGGTACTCTTGGTGAATCTGCTCACACAATGCGACATCGGACACCTTGTGCTCTTGTTCACCCCTGAGCCCCCAGCCCCTGAAGCAGGGGGCTTTGTGATTGTACAAAATGATCGGTTGACCGAATGTGGCCAGTAGCAGTCTCACTGGAAAACTCACCGAAACTGGGTTTCCTTGGCCAAAGCCAGGATAGCCGTGGCTCCTCCGAATGAGTGTCCCATCACCGCCACACGGTTCAAGTCAATGCTGCCCTGGCGAAAACGAAGAACTTGGCCCGGTCAGAGATTCAGGGCTCCCTCTCTAAGACTTCCTCAGGGCAAGAGGAGGAATGATGGGGGCAATGGGGCAGAAGGCACTATAAACGCCGTTGTGAGCCCACTGAAACCACACCATTAAGAACTTCCTGCTTCCGGCAGAGCAGCCAGCCGGGCAAGCCGCAGACCAGACGGTGCTCCTGAGCACTGTGCTTCCACCTTGAAGTTTGTAACTTGGCCCTGTACAGCTGAATAGTGACCCAGCCCAAGTTCACAGCCAACCAAGACCTCAGACCAGGGACTGCTTTGGAAACAGGGTCTCTGTGGAACTACCCTGGATCTGGGGAAGGCTCTGGGTCCAGTGACTGTACCGAGAAAGGTGAGCAGGGTGTGGACAGAGAGAGGCCAGGCGAAGACAGGTAGGCACTCATGCTGTGCTGCCCGAAGCCCAACAACACCAGGAGCCACCAGAAGCTCAAGAGGCGGGGAAGGATTCTCCCATGAGGCTGCAGGGTGAGCGGGGCCTGCTGCCACTGTGGCTGCCCCTGGACCAGCGAGGGGAGAGACGCCTGTTGTTGGAGTCACCACGTTTGTTGTCAGTGACTGCAGCAGCCCTGGAACACTAATGCAGATGGCAGCCGTTCTGCAAACCATATTCTGCATCTTTATTTTTATAGTTTTTGTCACTTAATGACTGGATGAAGGGAGACATTCAACTATCTATAAATAAGTGAGTAGAGATGATGAAAAATTCACAGCAACTCCTCAATCTAAGAACACTGAGCAGCAGCACCCCCTCCATCCTCTAGGACCCTTCCCTTGTAGACTGGTCAGGGCCTGAGGCCGGGATGGGCGGGGAGCTCCTCTGCCCAGCCCACCTTGCTCAGGAGCAAGGGTGGACTGTCCAGAAACCTGGCTATCTGGCCTGATTTTCACCCAAAGCCTGGGGACAGAGGGGTGGGGAGGCTGAGTCTGCCTGCTCTAACAGGCTCTGCAAATATCTATTTCTGGTTGTCCCCAGAAGCCTTCGGGGCATGGTTATATAAAAAAACGACTGTAGCTTCCACAAAGCCGCTCCGGAGATCCCCCTAGGCACTGCTGCCCAGCCTCTGCTCTGAACCCTGACTGGCTCTGCTCGCCCCAGAAGCTTTGTACCTAAATTTTCCCTCTTTGCTCAGCAACTTCAGATCAACAATTTAGTTGGAACTGGTTTTAAAAAATTTGTTTTTAGATTTTTTTAAAAAGTAGACCAATACAGTCAATAATGATAAAGTCAATGTACATAGAGAATTTCCCCACCCACCCCATTCCCTATCCACATAGTTACCCATTTCCTACCTCCTTCCCTCATGAACCCTCAATATTTGATAAATGATTATTGTTTTGTCATGTCTTACACTGTCTGATGTTGCCCGTCCCCCAGGGAGAGGGTTAGATGTAGATTCCTGTAATCGGTTCCCCCTTGCTCCCCTGCCTTTCTATCACTCTCGCTCATCTACATTTTACAGTGTCTATTCTGGTGTCACCTCACCAGCCGTGACTGAACTGGGCTGAGCCCGTTTGTGATCTGGTTTCTTGGATGACCTTCCAGAGATTCCTTATACCCACCTTTTATACAAGTGGTACTCTGTCTTTTTTTAACATGCCATTAGTACATACAGAACTTCCTTGTCCTTTTTCAGAGCTACATTTGATTTTGCTGTGGCCTAGACAGCTTAGCTGATCATCAGATCTGTTCCTCTCCTTCCTGGATGTGTGACGAGATTCTGTATTCTAGCCTCCCTTGCAGCTAGATGTAGCTTTGTGACTGAGTTCTAGGCAACAGAATGTGAGCAAACAATCTCCACTTCCAGACCTGGTTCATAAAAAACTCCTTCTACAAACTTGCAGGCTCGTTCCAACCTGCTGGCTTAACAGAGTGGAGGTGGCGGTCCAAGGATGAAAAGGGCAGAGCCATAGGATGCAGAGAGCTCGGGTTCCTGATCTGTCCCCTCTAGAAGAACACCCACTGGGGACTGTATGTGGCAGAGGAATGCATTCCTATTGCATTAAAGCCACCGAGAGGTGGCGCCTCGGTGCTTTACCCTTAGCATCTCAATTCACGCATCCATGGGGCCATCACTGTGGGACCGCTCCCCTCACTGGGGTGGTCATTTCGTGGACTACCCATCTTTGGTATTCCCACCAGCACAGGAGAGACGGGCATTTATGCACGGAAGCCAGATGCAGCCGCACGGTTGACACCGATTGCCAAAGTGCCTTCCCCAGCAACGTCGGCAGGGAGTGCTGACTTCCTCGCAGCTTTGTCACCATGGTGACTGATCAATTTTTGAATCTCATCCAATCTGATAGGTGAAACTTGGCTTTTTAAATTCTGTGTGTATCCCCAAGGCTGCCTCTTAACTAACCCAACTAAGGGCAACCTGCCAATCCCCAATGTCTGTCTCGGACTCATAGAGGTGCAGGCCAGGACTTGAGTGCTAAGTGCCCAGCCAGTCTGGCAGGGGTTGGAGATACACACTACATGGTTGGTAAGACGAAACAGAAAAACCAGGCTCAAAAGTTGTGATTCCTAAGTTTGTATGGCGATCACTTGTCATACAGATTAAGTACTCATACAAGTTGCTTTAAAAAAAGAAAAAAGGATACCATGGTTATTCACTGGCTTAAAGCCAGTCTGTCTTGGCTCTTCCTGGTTTTGAGAGTCAATAATTCTTGATTGTTTTATGCTAAAGAGAGTTAGTCTTCTGATATTTATAACCAAGAAATTCTTCATAAATATATTCATTCCAGCTCAAATAATATTCTGCCATACCTTGAAGGTCATCAGATCCAATCCACCTGGCAAGATGTTGAGGACAGTCTGCCCAGCAGTGGCCTCCTGTAGGACCTTCAACACCCGGACACACTCACTCACTCTCTGATGCACCTGCAACAGACAATCCCAGTGGGAGCTGGATACTGCACAACCACCTGGTGACAGGACCAAGGAAGTCTGCCCGTACACACCTGCCTGCACACAAACACGGTGGGCCCGTCATCCTGAGAGTGACTCAGCCCCTCACAGCACAACTGTGCTGTTGGCCGTCGCAGGTGGGTTGTTTCTGGCTCACAGAGATTCCGTGTGTTCGGGGCAGACTGCTCAGGGTTGTCAGGACTGTGACTTTTAGAAGCAGATCGCCAGGCCTGACTCCTGAGGCCCTTCTGGGTGGATGTAAACCACCGACCTGGTGGCTGGCTGAGTGTACCACTCCAGGATTCCCACAGCCCCCATCCACACCACCCAACAGTATGACAAACTCAGCCAGATATTTTCCCACCCTTAGGGCTATCAGAAAACCCACTGCCATCCAGTTGATTCCAACTCATAGGGGGCCTGGATAGGGTTGTACATCTTTATGGGAGCAGATGCCTCATCTTTTTCCCACAGAGGGGCTGGTGGGTTTGAACTGCCAACCTCGTGGTTAGCAGCCCAATGCTTAGTCAACAGTGCCACCGGAGTTCCTTGGCTGTCAGAGCGGAATGAAATGAGATAATGTATGAGGAATTGTCTTGAAAGCAAAAAGAAATGAGAATATTATTGTAAAGCTGGTAAGTAGCCACCACCCAGCTGTCACTGGAGGTTTGCCCGCTGCTGTGCCTGAGAGTTTTAGTAGCTTCCGGACCAAGATGAATTAGGAAGAAGGGGCTGGTGACCGCCTGCCAAAAATAAGTCAGTGAGAACTGTACAAATCTCAATGATCTGACCCAGAACCTTCTATGGGGCTGGAGCCAAATTTGGTCCTGTTGTGCATGAGGTCACCATGAATCAGGGGCCAAGGGGACCGCAGCTAACAGCAGACACCGGACAACAGGGCACACTTACGGGTACTGGTCGTGTCTGTTTAGCAACTCTCCCCCCTCTCCTGTATTTCTGGTGGGGATTTGGGTACAATTTGGGTACAGGCAGCCCCAAATTGTGATGTATTTGAGTTACAGCAAATCGCACCACTGAATGTCCTTTTGGGGGTGGGGGGGTGGGGCACAGGTAAAATGCAGATAACTGGGGAAGCAGGAAGTGCAGATGTCGAAGCTGTAAGTTTATATGTGACATTTCCAACCCCTCAAGACAAATGATGACAGAATTTTTAAAGCAACTGGTCAAGGACAATACTAACGAAATCTTGGGGGTGGAGTAAGGTATGAGACTTCCTTCCAATTTCTGGAAATCCCATCATAACTCAGGGACCGCCTGTACTTTTCCCTTATCCCCAGAGGTCATCCCAGGGTTGCAGCGGAGGACCGAGGAACGTGCACCTTAGGCTAAGAGTGCACCTGCCAAAAGAAACTGTAGTCGCTGAGAAGGTAAGTGTGAGGGTTAGAGTTTCTGCCAAGTAGACCTTGCTGGGTGAAGGTCAGTCACGCCTGCAGCAGCCTGATGCCATTTCCTCTGGGGTATGTAAGCTAGACACCCAGAGCAGAGCTTAGCAATGCTCACCCCTTCACCTGCTACTGGAGCTGGATCCTGCAGCTGGCTTGTCAATTTCCTGTTGGGGACTGCCTATCCCAGGAGCCATCAGCAGAGTGCTGATCCTGGATTCATTCAGTCAACCTCGAATTCATCTACCTCTGCATCCAACCAGCTTGCGGGCCTCCTACTTCCTGTCCGTCAGCTTCTCCAGCTACATGAGTCAGCGGATGCTTCCAGCTTATACCTTACTTATCCACTTGAACTGAACTAGCTGTACCTACCCATACAACTGTGAGTCATTCTGTGATAGAAATCTCTCTGTATACACACACATACAAGCTCCACTAGTTTTACTGCTCTTGAGAAACCACACCGACACAGTAAGGCTGAGCATCTGGACGCTCACAGTTGTTACGGGCAGTAGTTCTAAAAAATCATATCATTGTGAATGAGGGGGAGTGCAGGGTGGAGACTCAAAGCCCATCTGTAGGCAGCTGGACATCCCCTTACAGAAAGGTCACGAGCCAGTCAGGGTGCAGTACAGCACCATTAAAACATACAACTTTCCTCTAGTTCTTGAATGCTGCTCCCTCCCAATTCTACCTTACAAATCCGCTAAACCTGAGCATGTGCCCGGGTACACGTAAGAGCTGGAAACACAGGGAATCCAGGACAGATCCACCCCTCAGGACCAATACCGAGAGTAGCCATACCAGGAGAGTAAGGGGAAGGTATGGGGAGAAAGGAGGAACTGATCACAATGATCTACCTCTAACACCCTCCCAGGGGGATGGACAACAGAAAAGTGGGTGAAGGGAGACATTGGTGAGTGTAGGACATGAAACAATCATAATTTATAAATGTTCAAGGGTTCATGAGGAAGGGAGGGTGGTCGAGGAAGGGGGAAAAATGAGGAGCTGATACCAAGGACTCAAAATAGAAAGAAAATGTTTTGAGAAGGATGATGGCAACAAATGTACAAATGTGCTTGGCACAATGGGTGGATGTATGGATTGTGATAAGAGTTGTATGCTCCCCCAATAAAATGATCTAAAAAATAAAGAACTGTAGTTCCAGCCAGTCTCATAAACTGACCAGTTTGTGAAGAAGCATGCCCCACAGAGGAGACAGAGCTGGGAAAGGAAGCGTGACCCTAATGAGATGCTGGTCTGTGACCAGCGGTTCTTTCTTTCCTCCCTCCTGCTTGTAAGAGCCAATCAAGGCCCTGTGCTTATGCAAACTTAAGGTGAGGTTCCTTTACTTACAATGCAAATGAAGAGTGACCCACTTCTCCTGACTTACTAAGTCTGATTGGCAAGTTCAGACCCTCTGTGATTCCCATTTCAAGGGAGGGTGAGTGGCCTCGCTTGGTGAGTGTGCCCTCAGAAGAGCAGGTTTATGCATGCTCCCTCGCGCTCTCCCCCATGGGCACAAGCCTACTTGGGCATTCCGAGCATGGAATGTCTTCTCCCCTTCTCCAAACGGATGGTAGGGGATCCATTCTTCCTCCAGTGACTCACTGGTCGGGTTCTCCTCTGGAGCCTTTGTGCAGCAATAGGTGGTGGCAGCTGACTGGTCCCTGAAATACACGTGCCATCAGAAACCAGAAGACTCTAGAGCGTTCTTTCCCCTTTAACAACCGCTCCCTTTGGGACAAGACACTCTGGGTCACGCTGTAGCTACCTGGGAAGGAGATAGATCTCAGGATACTTCCAATGTCATGGGAAAATGACAAACTTGAGGGACAGAGCTGGGCTTGACCCAGGTGAGCGCTATCATTTGGGGCATCTAAAGTCTTTGAACCTTGGCTTCTTAACCTTTACAATGGAGATAATTTGTGTCTGGTGTGGTTATTGTGAGGATCAGGAATAATTACGAAGACTTGACTAACCTAAATCTTAGGCCACTGCAAGAACCCGCTCTATCAACGGTCACGATGATTGTGACCCCTCACCTGTGCTCTACGACAGCAACCACAAAGCCACGGGAGGCCAGCTCCATGCAGAAGGCAGAATACAACGTCCTAAAGGGAGGAGGGACAGAGATTAAAACAATGCTCACTGGAGAAGTGCTCAAAACCACCGCCCGCCTTACCTCCCAGTCCAACCTGCTGCCTCGGTGCTAGCCCCATCTCACAAGGTGGAATAAGGGGAGTTGCAGGTGTGTGTGTGGGGGGGTGGGGGGTAGGGGCCCTGCCAAGGTGCTCTCTCCGTGACATTCCCTTCTCTCACCAAGGCTCCATAGCTCTTCCCCCAAGCCCTCCCTCTCCCCTCCCAGGTGCTTTCCAGGTCTCCAGAAACACTGACTCAGCTGGTCTTCTGAAATGCAGATTGCCCTCTTCCACAATGGCATTGTTTCTTTTTGTATCAACTGCATTCTTACTGACTGGTGTCTGCTTGAGGAGCCCAGGTGGCATGGGGTTACCTTTAGGTCTGCAGCTGGTCCAGGGAGAAAGACAAGCCTTTCTATTTCCATAAAGGGAAACACATCAGGGCTCTTCGACCCAGACTGAAGGGTTGCCATGAGTCTGGATGGACTCAGTGGCAGTGAATGAATTTATGTCTCTGTATAAGGTACCCTGTGGGACAGTGGGTTAAACATGGGGCATCTAACATCAAAGCCAGCAGTTCAAACCCACCAGCCTTCCTGTGAGAAAAAGAAGCAGCTATTTGCTCCTGTAAAGATGTACTCTCAAAAGCGGTGAGGAGCAGGTCTCCTCTGTCCTACAGGGACTCTCTGAGTCAGATCAGCTAGAGGCAGTAGGCTGTGGTTTGTCCATCTGTACATCTTCCAATTAAGTTGGTAAGCTCTTTGAGGACAAAGACTAGTGAATTCTTTAACATACTACTCAACTGTGATTTTTACTGTGGGTTTTGTGTTTGTCTTTCAACTTTTTAGGAAACACACACACACACACACACACGCTTCAAAAGTTCATGGAAAAAGCCCATTTTCTTTGAATTCTAGCTTTCCACCAACTTTTTGAAGCCTCCCCCGATATGGGAGACACTGCTAATTGCTTACCTCAAATACCCATTTCCATTCCTTTTTATTAACAGAATCTGATTTTCAGCTGAAGACGCTGATATTCTACCAAAGCCTTTCTGACAGTGAGGCATTCAGTTGTAGGCCAGTAAACAGCCATACCGTAGATACTCGAGTATAAGCCGACCCAAGGTACCTAATTTTACCACAAAAACTGCATTAAAAATGTGCTGACAAACTCAGCTTATACTTGAGTGTCTAGGGTACTATGGTACTTCTCCACAGGTAATTTACATTTTCTAGCAGGCACATGTTTTAGAAGTGTGTGTGTGCTGGGGGGGGGGCGAGGGAGGGTGAGCAGGAGGCTGTCCCATGAAGAATGGAATCGGGCTCGCCAAGCTGCACTGGTCGAACTGTTGGATCGGTGTAAGTGCCGCTGTGGATATTCTCAACAACAAAAGAAATTTTAAAACAAAAATAGAATTAATATTGATGTTAATATTTCATTCAACCCAACTATCTGAAAATATCATCATTTCAATCTATAGTAAAAACTTTCACACTAATAATGAAATATTTGACTTTTTGACGTCTCTCTTCCACGGACAGCACAGCTCTGGACCGGTGCTCGAGGGTCAGCTGGGGTCGAAGGCTGCTCTCCCAGACTGAGCAGCTCGAGCCAAGGAGATGAAAGCAGTTGTATTACATAAAACCAGACTCAGTTCGGACTCAGAGTGACCCTAGAGGACAGAGTAGAACTGGCGCTGTGGTTTTTCAAGACTGTCAATATTGGGGGAGGCTTCCTCCCGGGGCTGGTGGTTTCCCACTGCTGACCTCTGTAGTTAGCTGCCCAGCAGGCAGACCACTCTGCCAACAGGACCTCATAGTTGTGTTGTACAGAGCTGCTTCCTCAGAGAGGAGACTGCGCTCCTCCTGCTGCCTGGAATGTAGGTCGCTGGCTGGAGCTAAGCAGCTACTCTGGGGCATGAGAGAATCATAGACACAGAGGTCACCCTCGGCGGAGCAAGATTACGGAGGAAGTCTGACCTGCTGGTGACTTCCTGGAAAGCTGCTGTTTCACGCCTGCAGTGCTCAAGCACAGAAAACAAAAATGAAAAAAAAATGTTTTATCTTGTTGAAATCACGAATAGTTGGGCTTATTCAGTTAAGCACAATTTGCCTGGATCCTAGTTCATTCAGGATGGTCAGTTTCTTCAGTGTCTCTTCATCAACAGATTTCTTCTTCCTTCCCCATCTAAACTGTACGCAACCTTAGGCCAGCCTTCAACTCAGTGAATGGAAAGCCAGCCCTGAAAAAGGATGGCTTGCCTTGCTAGCCTCATGTCCACATCCGCTCCCCCCCCCCAAATGTGGCTGTCCTTATCGATCCTGAAGGGCAGAGCCTACGACTATCATCGTTGCAGCCTCACGTTCTTCTCATGACGAGAGGCTGGATACAGCCGGGTCTTAACGCGTCTACCTGAATAGTAAGAAGGCAGCAAAACACAACCCTTGCATTCATTCTTTCCTCCATTCAGTGCCTAACGGCTATGAAACTGCTCCTCGCCAGGCACTAGCCTAAGCACTGGGAGAGCTCTCAGACAGGCACAGACCCTGCCCTCATGGAGCTTAAAGTCTAGTAGTGGTAGGTAGCTGGATAGGGAGTTGTTCCTCTCCATGTCTAGCGGCCTCCTACAGGAGGCTGGAAGCCAATTCAGGCCCCTGAGCCAGTACTAGGCAAGGTGGGCTTAATTCAGCCAATGGGGTCAACCAGTACCATTGACCATAGCTCCCAGCAGAAGGCCCTAAAAGCCGGAACCTGGAGACGACTGCCTGCCTCACCCCCCTCCCCACCCACGGGCCTCAGGTCACATGTGTGGGGGTGCAGTCCTGTATTCAGTTAGCTGTAAAACCTGAAACTTCTATCCTTTCTAAAAACTCACTTGGATCACAAACCAGGCTTTGGCGGGAATTTCTTTCTCATGTGAAGCCAAGGACCAAGGCATTTCCCACCCAAGGAATCTAAAATTGCATAATAGTTAAATCACGACAGTTATGGAAATGAATGGCATTTATGTGTTATGAGTTCTTATTGCTGGAAATTTTATATCAGAACTCAGAATGGAGGGCCCTGAGGACGTGGCACATAAACTCAGACCTGGGGGGTAATGAGAAATTAGCCAAGCTCAAAAAAATAAAGAAAACAGCCAGGCTCAGGAGGAGAGGCCTTGAAGAGCAGAAGAGCACACGGTACACAGGGAATAGCCTGGCACGGGGACACAAGGGAGCTAAAGGCGGACACCTAACAAGAAAGTGGTCTGGCAGCACAGTCCTGAGCCTGCTTCCAGGTAACGCTAGGTTTCTTGAGGACCTCAGACCTCGGTTCTTGGCTTCGCGCGATGAAAGATTTTACGCTGAAGCCTGTTTTGTAATCAGAGTGAGTTTTTATGACATTTCAGGTTTTAGTCTTCCCAAAGGGGTTCACAAGTGGGCACAAGCCTCATGGAAAAGAGCACCCACACGTGTGGACCTGGGGGGAAGGGAACCAAGGGAGCAAGGGGCAGGAGAGCAAGCGCAGGGTAAGAGAGGATGTGGGCCTGAAGGGGAAACACCCAGGTGACCCGTGCGCACTTCCACCCTCCAACATGCCTCTTACCAGGAGCAGGGTGAAAAAGTAAGAGAGGTTGTGGGCCCTTCGTAGGCCTGCAGAGGGAACAAGTGCGCCCCCGAGGAGGGAGGGAGACCTTCACCTTCCCCTGCCACTCGGAACCAGGTAAGAGGGAGTGGCCTTCCCACAGCCAGGATATTTTAAACCTCTGGCCAGGGAGGCGTGGTTGAAAGTACTGGTTGACCCCACTGGCTCTGTTGATCCCACCTGGCTGATATGAGCCTGGGCCTAGTTTGGACCACCCATGTGTAGCTCCCACCTGGCTGGGGTGGGGGTGGGGGCACTTGAAGGTGAGCATGCTCAGTTCGGGGTCTTTATACGCGGCTAATGGTTACCTGATTTCTTCCCAACCTCCTCTATGGGGGCCTTGGCAGGCATGGGAGGGACAACCCCCTTCCTCTTAATCTAGCCACCTACCAGTAGACCATGGGAAGATGAGCTGATACCAAGGGCTCCAGTAGAAAGAAATGTTTAGAAAATGATGATGGCAACAAATGTACAAGTGTGCTTGACACAATGGATGGATGGATGGATTGTGATAAGAGCTGTACGAGCCCCCAATAAAATGATTTTTTTTAAAAGATCATGGAAAGAGCTGGATCAAGTTCAAAGAGCTATATAAACAGTTTCAAGTAGGGAATGACATTCATTCTTTCAACACATATTTATTAAGTACCTGCTATATGTAAGGCTTATGCTTAACGTGCCTTGAAGACGTGGGTTACTCTGACATGAAGGTATAATGGGTTATGTGTGGGGCTGCTGATCCCAAGGTCAGCAGTTCAAAACTACCAGCCACTCCATGGGAGAAAGATGAGGTTATCTGCTCCCAGGAAGATTTTACAGTCTTGGAAACCCACGGGGAGGGCGCTCCTCTGGCCTATAAGGTCACTGTGAGTCTGCATCTACTGGACGGCAGTATGTTTCTTTGGTTTTGATGTGAGGCATCGTTCTAGGTGTGGCAATGGCAACACTGCTATTTAGCTTTAAAATAAAGAATGCTGGCTAAAGGGCAGTGCCGGGCAACAAAACTGGAAGAGCGTATATGAGGCCAAACTCTCAACATTCACAGGTTAAGGAGTCTGGGAGGCCAAGGACCCGTGGAGGTGTGTGGAAGAAACCTTCATGTAAAAGTCCCCCATAGTAAGGACCGCTTTAAAGTGCTGTTTGCAGACACACAGTCACTGACGATACTCATGGAGTATCTATCGTGAGCAGTGATTCTCAACCTTCCTCAGCAGGCCAAGACCCTTTCATATAGTTCCTCGTGTTGTGGTGACCCTCCCCAGCCATAAAATTATTTTCGTTGCTACTTCATAACTGTCATTTTGCTACTGTGATGAATCAGGGGACCCCTGTGAAAGGGTCATTTGGCCCCCAGAGGGGTTGCGACCCCCATGTTGGGAACCACTGGCTTAAAGACTATCTGCCTAAAGGTTATCTGCTATCAAATGTAATCAGACCCTGTTGTCTGTCCCAGCCTAAGTCCCCGTTCCTTTCTGATGAGGATCATACATTGTTCTCTTGGAGAAGAGCTCAGAGTCACTTAAGGTCAAGCCAACTCAGAGGACCAAGGTTAGGTTGCCATCTTGACTCTAGAGCCCGCCCATCTTGCTACGTTTGTGCCTTCCTGTCACGTATGCCCCTATACAAGCTCTTCCTATTGCATGTACGCCCCTAGCTCATCCCCCTCCTGTTACATGTATGTCTCTGTACAACCCCTTCCTGTTACGCATGTGCTTGCCGTGACCTGGGTGTCCAAGATTATATAAACACTATATAAGCACCCGAGATATACATTACTCTCTCTCTCTTTGCTTGGACCTGGCTCCTGAAGTCATGCTTTATCTTGTCTGATGTCTCTTTAATTTACCCCTCCACTACACAACCACCCCTTGGACCCATTCACTTGTGGGGAGGCTGGTCCCCGACAAGGTAGACCATGGTTGGGAGGGAGAGTCAATGCTGGCCCATCACAACCCTAATGGACATGGTAGAAGATGTAGAACTCACTGGGACGGAACTAAACTGCATCTACGCTAATGGATGAGCATTCCCGGAGAACATGCACTAGCTTGCATTGGAACACATGTGCCACAGATACTGAGGAGTGTCACACGCCAAGGTGGAAGTAAGAATTCACGGGAAGAATTCTGAATGAAAGCTGAATTCTAAAACTTAGGCCAGAACTTCCTGACATGGGCTACACTAGAGTTTACAGTTCACCTTCACCTTGTTCCCCGTGGAGAGACCTCCTAGCTGTCCACCTCCTGACCAACCCTGCACATTTCGCAGCTGGGGGAATCGAGGCTCAGAGAAGAACACTGCCCAGGCTCCCCCAGAGTACGAGTGGCAAGGCTCAGAGTGGCTAAACCACAAGCTGCAGGAGTGCGGGAACAGGTCTGCGCAGGCGGAGGGGAGTCACTCACTGCACGCTGCACACATGGCTGTCCATAAGCAGCGCAGGCTGCTCCGTCGGGAGACTCGTTGACAGCAGGCCGGCCTGGCTTAGGAAGGAAGCTAATAGTGTGGATCTATATGAACGGTGGACCGTGAGACGTGATGGCTCTGAAGCTGGGAGAAGAGGTGGAGGAAGCATCGGCTAGGCCTTCCAGCGAAGGTGAGCCCAATGTGATGGAAGGAAGCAGATGGGAGATAAGACAGCTAGCAGATGGAACTGTCTATTTCTCTGCCCTTTGAGAGGAAGTTCAGACTCAGCAGCTGTCACCAGGCAAGGACCATGTCAAGGTCTGGGGAGAGAAGCTCTTACCTGAAGGCTCCCAGGCCATGGGAGAAGATGATCAGAGGGTATCCAGAGTCCTTTGTCTTAAAGGGGCCGTTCCAGCTGACAGGCAGGCGACAGGATCCTAGCAGAGACTTGGGGTATAGAACCTCTGGCTGTCCCTCTGCTGTAATGTCAAGGGCAGCTAGAGCATAGGCACTGGAGGGAGGGGGGGGGCGCATGTGTTCCTCTACTCCGGAGAGCCACTGCGCCCCCTGGGCACCCCAAGTCAGACACCCATACTCCTTCTCCTCCTATTCTTTAGGAAGCAGGAGTACGATAGAAAATCAAAAGATGAATGCAAAGGGGGTAATTCTGAACCACTATGGGAAAACCCCCAACATGCAAGGCTTTTCGAGCTTCTAGGGGTGGGGGAGAGGTTGGCTCACTCAGTGTGCCCCTGCCGGCAGAGGGAAGGGCTACAGGTGGCTTTATGCGCCTTGCTAGCTAAGAACATTTCTCTGAGCTACGCAGCAGCAGGCACCAAGTGGGAATTCATACATGCTGGATACATGAGCAAGAGCCACCACTGCCAGCACACACTCGGTCACAAGCACTACACTACATGCTTTACGTACATCCAGAAACCACCCTGCAAAGTAGGCCTGCAACAGAGGAGAAAAACCAAGCCTCAGACAGGTCCAGTAACCTGCCCAAGATCCATGGCTAGTAAGTGATGGAGACTGGATTTGTGCCCAGGGCAGTAGAGTTGCAAAACCCAAGCCCTTAGGCAGACGGTGATCGCCCAACTTCCCACACTATACCGAGCAGATGAATAGCACCCCCCTCCCAAGGGCGGGGACAAGCCCTATCCTGAACCGTGCACACTAACAGGTGCTGGGTCTCCAGGGACACCACCAAGTGCCTAGAAAGGCGCCCAGGCCGCAGGTCAGCCCTTACCCACAGCCAGGTTCAAGAATAACCCTCCCCAGCGCTTATTAATCTGCAGGTAATCGGCCAGGCCAGGGCAGTACTCGTAGCGGGGAATCCACAGGGGCTGCTCCATGGTCACTTCTGCCTCTTGACATGGGTAGAAAAGGCGAAAGAAGCTCCCCTGCAGGAAAGAAGAGAGCAGCGGCTGAGAGAGAGCAAGAAGCTCGAGGTGCCAGATTTCCCAACACCTTACACAGGAGGGAGGGCAGGGGTTACAGGAAGTCAGCGTGTGAGCTCAGGAGGCAGGCAGGGAAGAGGCAGTCGTGTGGGTAGCGGAGAAAGACCTAGGAACTAACCAAGGGAAAAGGGAAAACCAGAAGTCAAAAAAGAAAAGGTGTGTGTCTTTGGGGAGTGGGGGATTCCCAGGTGAATGCCCTCTCTCGTCAGGTCTGGGAAAGGCCTTGTGCTCAGAGGAGAGTACCATTGTGGGGTGGACGGCCGGCTGCCGTTGTAGCTAGGTCAGACTGTGACACCCTGTCATTGTAGCCCCCTCTGGATCCAATGTATAATCGGCCTGTTTTTACTATTTTCTACTTTGTGTCTGAATGAGGTGTGTCTTGGTTTGGGTGTTCTGTCTATGAAATCCAGGGTGGGTAACCCTAAAGAGCCAACAGTGGATTCGCAGTTTCGAAGGGCCATGGCAGGGGAGGTAGACAGAAAGGAAGAGCTAAGGACAGGCAGGACAAGGAGGAAGCAACGCCCTGGAACGGACTGCGGTGGTGGCTGCCCAACTCTTATGAATGCGACTGAACTAGTCAAATGTATGCTGTGTGAATTATATGTCGGCCAAACAGTTACAAATAAATGAATCTTTCAAGGGGGGAGGGGGAGGCAGGGGGAAGCAGGAGGGAGAAAAAGAGGAGTCCTCCCCCTCAGCTCCAGGCATCCAAGACCAGAGCGTAGGGCCCACTGTTTTCCCTCTCACACATTCAGATTCATTTATAAGCTCAAATACTCCGTACAGGATCTGAGAACTGCCTTCAGAGCTGGAGCCTCTGGGGGGGGGGGGCGCACGGGGGAGGGGTGGGAGGGGGCGCACGGGGGAGGGCCCCACCCCCACCCTCCCCCTGCAGCACTGGAGTGTTGATAATTAGGAGGAGGAGCAGGAGGGGAAAGGTCAGGGCAGGCAGACCTGGAACCTGAGAGGCAGACTCACCTGGGCTTTCTAAACAAATCCAGAGCAGTGAGGACTCCACTTCCCCCACCCAGACTAAGCTATCAGACTTGCCAGCAGAAAGCCAGGGTTCAGGGGGAAGGAAGCGGTGGGGGGTATGCAGGGGCGGAGCAGGAGGCACTCACCTGGAGCCGCTGACCCTCCATCACATCCCCGCAGCCCACCAGGTGAGGTCCTGTGACAGGTGGGAAGCCCACGGACTGGCTGACTCCCATTTCCTCACCGGAGGGGTCAAACGACTGGCTCGGAGCTGCAACGTGGTGGCTGGAGGGGGAACATAGAACACCCTCTTGCTGGTTTCCTCTTAGCTTCCTGTTGCTGACTTGAGCCATCTGCCACCCCTGTCACCCAGCCTCTGTGCAAGCCACCCTTTACACCAACCTGGACATTACCAGCTTTGTGACCCTGACTTTGCCTGGGGGCTACGTTTGTGGATGAAGCGAAATCGTCTAGAAAATAGAGACTAGGAGCAAAGGCAGATAGGGAAGAGTATGTTGTGGGTGGTGGATCTGTCAGCAGCCTTCAGGGTGACAGGGACACCCACTGCTGGGGCACATGCCATTGGCGCCCCCTGCTCCTCTTCAATTTCGTCACCACCACCACCACCACCACCATCCTTTACTGGACTCAGCAGGAGGAAATCTACTAAGTGCCTTTCAGAAGCTAAAAAACCTAAACAGACCCTCTGCTGTGGAGTCAATTCCAACTCAGACTGACCCCACCGGGCAGGGCAAATCATGGGATTTCCAAGGCCGTGAGTCTTTGGGGAGGTAGATCGCCACAGCCTTCTCCCCCGGAGCCGGAAGGAGGGTCAAACCACCGACCGTTGGTTGGATAGCCCACCACTTCCCCCTATCCCACCAGTGACTCTTACGTGATTGCATTCAATCCCCACGACAGGGCGCTGGGGTCTGTACTATGATCCCATTTTACAGACAAGGATGCTGCTGTTTGATAACACAGCTAACACAGTGAGCCTCTGACCAGGAGCAATGTCACGGTCAACTGGATGATGTGGTCATACTCGCCAGTGTCCAGTCGCTCCTGTACCCTCTGGGTGAGAGCCATGTGATTTGTGTAGGGCTGACGCTTCCCTAACCTTTGGCAAACCTAAACCAAACTCACTGCCATAGAGGTGGCACCGACTCACGCAGTGCCACGATACGGGTTTTCAAAGCTGGACCCCTTTATGGGAGCAGACAGCCTCATCTTTCGCCCATGGCGTGGCTGGCGGGTTTGAACTGGCAACCTTGCAGTCAGCAGTCCAATGTTACCTGATGGCACCACCGGGGTTCCTCTAGCCCAGTGGGAGTCAAACGACCTTTTCATAGGGGTCGCCCGATTCATAACAGTAGCAAATTTACAGCGATGAAGTAGCAACAAAAATAACGTTATGGTTGGGGCTCACCGCAACATGAGGAGCTGTATTAAAGAGCCGAGGCATTAGGAAGGCTGAGAACCACTGCTCTCGCCTCTAGATTTCGGGTGCTAATAACCTAGACTGACTTGAGCCAGTCAACCCTCAGTATTACCTGGTCGGAGTCTGGAGAAAGTAGGCACACGTTGGCTTACTCAGAGCAAAGGCTAAGACCTCAGTTTGATGGTACAAACTACCATTGAGGCAATTCCAACGCATCCTGTTGGGTTTCTGGGATGGATTCCGGTTCTTGGTTCTCAGCACTGAAAGACTTCATGCAGCAGAAGTAAGTTTGATGAGGGAGAGGGAAGCTTCCGGCAGCCCCTGCCACCTCTGGAACGTGTGCAAAGCCACAAACGGCTACTTGCGGGGAGCACGAAAAACCATGTGGAGAAATGGCCGTGAAGAAGAGTCCACAGAACCAAGAAGAGTCCCGGAACAACAGCAGCAAAAGCGAGTGTGAGCCCTGCACGGGTGCGCGGGTGCAGGCTGCACACACAGGTGAAGCCCCCGCAGACCCCACAGAGCATGGCCTGCCCTCGGGCTCTGCTCTTCATCCCGCCTAGCCCTACTTGTGGGGAGCGGGGTATGGGTGAGGGTATTGGCCCATCTTAGTGGTTGAGTTCAGGCTCCTGTGGGATGTAATGTTGCTGGTGCCTAGTGTGGTCACCTGTGTCTGGGTGACCTTGTTCTGCAAATGCTCAGCTTTGGATTGTCCCCATAGGTGTCTAACGTGTGCCTGATTTCTTTCCAACCCCTTTGGTTGTGGTATGACCAGCGAATTTTTATTTAGCGTAGGCACTGAGTGGAGACAACCTTCTTTGTCCCTAATCTTTCTACCTTTCAGTAGCGACCCTGTAGGTCAGGGTAGACAGGTAGGGCAGGGTAGCACTGCCCCTTTGGTCTGAGATTGTAACTCTTTACAGGAGTAGAAAGCCTCCTTTTTTCTTTTGGAGTGGCTCGTGGATTTGAACTGCTAACCTACCAGTTAGCAGTGCAATGCGTAAGCCACGACACACCGAGGCTCCTAAGGGAGGAAGACAAGTTCTTTCCTGGTTTCAACCAGTGTGATGTGCAGATGTGAGTGCTTGAACCGTGGCGGCCATGTTGCTCTCCTGGGGAGGAAGCTACCCATGCAGGAGGGCAGAGAGGACGACCACAGAGCGATGGAGTCTTCGGCCTGAAGACAGTCTCCAAACTCAGTGAGACCACAGCTGAAAGCTAACCCTGACCCACCCGACACTTTCTACGTCAACACAATCCCTCTTTGTTTAAATCAACAACTCCAAGCATCAGCTACACTAAATCTATTTTTAATGGTGAATTGCCCTTATTCTCAATCACTACACGATTTTGCTTTCTTGGAGATGTTTTGGGAGGGATTAGATCAAGTCCAGGCATGTCTGGGCAAGACAAGACCTTTGAGAAACTTTCCACCTGCCCTCCCGGCCTGCTGCGCTCCCCAGTGCACACAGGCACTGCCCTGAAGAAGCAGCCAGGCCCTGAGGGGGAAGCAAGCAGACTGCCTGGGCTGATGGGAAACCCACGCAGCCAACTTTAATAATAACGTCCCTTTATTTAACTTTGGGTGATAACCGGCTATCTTTTTACTGCACGCTTGACTTCCTCATTCTGTTTCTGAAGCAAACTTTCAAAGTAAGGCCAGTTCTTTCTAAAAGAAGGGAAGTTCCTGATGCACCGTCCAGAGTGAAGTTGGACGTGAGCTACTGGGGCTCAGGCCCTGACCCTTCCCTCTTGGGATGGAGGGTATGCACAGGGAAGGGGCAAGGCTGGGGGCACAAGACACGGCACCCACATGACAACAAAGCAGCTACACGCGCAAACTGCCACAAGAGAGAGCCAGAGAAGATACCAGAGGTGCTGAGAGGGGAGAATCCTGCCTTTGCCGTTTGCTTGGTCGTGAAGAGCAGGGAAGGCAGTGGCCGGCCTTCCAGTGGTACAAAGATGGGGGCGAAGACAAGGAAGCGCCCCTGGGAGACTGTGCATACTGATGGCCAGGAGAAGCTCTGGCTGGATTTGGGGAGTAGCAGTCCTTCCAGTCCCAGACTCGCTGCCACGGAGTCCATGCTGGCTTCTAGCAACCCCACGTAGGTTTCCAAGACTGGAACTGTTGACGGGAAGAGCAAGCCCAGTCTTTCTCCCTCGTAGCTGCTGCTGGTTTCGACCTGCCAACCATGTGACTCACAGCCCAACGCGTAACCACCATGCCACCAGGGCTCCCTCATCCTAGACTGAGGAGCTAGAAATCAGATTGTGGATATGAGCAATATGAACTTTGAGAAAACCAAACCAAACCATTTTGAGTCCAGCTCCTTTGCTGCGTAGCTTTCTGACCTTGGATGCGCCAAATGGTCTCTGTAAGCCGAAATTCCCTAACCCCCCAAGGGGAATGCAGCCGACTCTCGTTGGATTGCAATACAGATTACGCAGTGCATTTAAAAATACCTACTGTACTCCCTGGCTCTTAGGAAGTATCCAGGAAACACATATTTGTTGACTGATCAAAAAGTAGAAGCCAAGCAACTGAGTGGATCTGGGGAGATGAAGGGAAGGGAAAAGCAGAGAAGGCAGGTTTTAGGACCAGGCTGATGGGAGCTTCTTAAGGGCGATCGTAGTTACATCATTCCGTGTCAACTTGACGTGTAGGGGTAGAGACTAGCCTGTCAACTGGGTCATAGTCTGTTGGTGCCACCTCCTCACAATGAGAGTTCTGGGAACCTCTCCTCTCTGCCTTCTCCTCCATGCCAGTGAGCCACCACGCTGAGACCTGCGCCAGCCCTGGAGATGCGTTCAGTGCCATTGGATCCACAAGACTTTGCACCCACCGGCCCGTGATCTTCCTGCATTCTTCATCATAGCGTGTGACTGCATGAGTCTGACGAGGGACTCCTGGACTTGATCTGGACCAAGCTGGGATGTTTTCCTGATATACAATTACTTCTTGAAATAAAGCTCTTTCTTAGACATATATAAGTGTCCTTGTATTTGCTTCTCTAGTGCAAAGGTTTTTGTCTCTGCTTGCATGCGGAACCCAACATGAGGGAGCAGGAGCACTGTGGCAAGTTGTCGGTAAAGTCGTCAACTCAATTAAAGCTAGAAAATAAGCAAAACACATCAGCAGCTAGCTGGCCAGAGTGAGGCTACCATGGAAATGAACCCAGGGTCCCTGAGCTCACCCTGACTGATGACTAAGTAGGACAGGAGAGATGGAAAAACTCATCGGACTTGCAGATTTTGCCTGAGACATCCATGCAGACCATCCAGACGCCTATGAAATGTCATGGGATTTTCCAAGGCCACCAGCTGAGGTGTCTCCACCTTCTCTTGCTCACGCTCTCCAAACACCTCAAGGTTATGCCTCTCTGGAGCGTCGTCTTCCTTCTCTTGACTCGTCCGCACCCACCCTACCCATTAAGGTCCAGGGACATCGAGAGTCCGTGGTGAGGCGGACTTTGGATGAAATGTAGACACAGAACTTGTGTCGGACACTGATACCAGCCTTCTCTCTTGCTCCCTGTCTCTACCCCTCTGATAACCAGTCTCACGTGACCGCAGGGCAGTTCTGCCAGAACAGCTTTCTCCGCGGAACATGCTTACAATCGGTGGTCCTGTGGCATCAAATCAGAGGTTCCTGAACCTGACTTCTCTCACCTTCACTTTGTAATTTTTTTCTTAATGCAGATTCTTGGGTCTCTGTTCCCAGAGGCCTAAGTTGATGGTCAGGAATCCGTTGTTAAAAGCCTCCTCCCAGGTGCCTCTTGAAACTCTCTCATCCAGCTGGAGCACAGGGCTTTGACTTAGACAGATGTGCATACAACAAACACGTTCCAGTGCGTGCCGTGTTCATGTCTGGTATTTCCATAACGAGGAAATATTGACAACGATGGCTTCACTAGATGCCCTGGTGGCGCGGTGGCTAGAGCACGTGCCTGCCAACCAAAATGTCGGTGGTTTGAATCCGTGAGCCACTCCATGGGAGAAAGATGCGACCGTCTGATTTCATGGAGTTGACAGCCTTGGAAACCCTCTGGGCAGCTCTAGGCTGTGACGAGGTGGGATTTTTATGATTTCACTTGGCGTAACCAGCTGGCCATCCTGAAGCAGGCTCCTGCCAGTCCCGAGGCTGCGTGGTGGTGCTGTTGTGGGGTGGGCGTGCAGAGGCCCTGTATAACAGCGGAGGACGCGATACAGAAGTACACCCCCAGTCTCTGGGAACGGGGCCCCAGAATCCACATCTTACAAGAGCATGCAAGGTGAATGTGAGGAGGACCACGGGGCTAGACTTGCCCCCCAGCGTCGGCGTGGAGATAGCCTTTCCGCAAGTAGGCTGCCCTATCTTTTTCTTGCCCGGGCACTGGGAGGGTTTAAGCTGCAAACCTTTGGGTTCGCAGCTGAGCACTTAACCACTGTGCCACCAGGGCTCCTTATGGGTTTCATGTAGTGCTCAGCATATGTCACTAGTCTCCTGCTCATGCATCACTGAGGAAGATGCTGTTGGTCTGGCATCGTCTCCATACCTGGTTGTGGGCAGACTGCTGAGTTCAGAGATTTTCATTGGCCGGTTTCCAAAAGGAGATCACCAGGCCTTTCCTCGTGGTCTCAGTGTTAGTCTGAAAGCTCCGTTCAGCACCATAGCAGCACTTAAGCAGCCACTGGCAGACGGGCGGTGGCTGCACACAGGTGTATTGGCTAGGACTCAAGCCCAGGTCTTCCGCATGGCAGGCAAGAATTGTGTCACCGGATCACTAAATGGATGCGATTTAACTTTACACTCTGCTGTCTAAGCTCTTCACACATACGCCGGCCGTGAAGGTTGGGTTTAATTTATATTCCTTTGAAGGCCACCCCATGCTTCTCACATAGTAGGTCCTCCGTAAGCACTCCTTCATTTGGCTTTAATTTAAACTTCTGGACTATAAGATAACTTCACTTTTGACCCAGAAGCGAGGTGATTTAGTGTGGTGGGAAAAGAAAGGCTTTGACGACAGACGGAATACCACTGCTGCTGCTTATCAATCGGGTGACTTAGACCAAATTCCTTAAACACTAAAGCTGGTTATTTATTTAAAACAAGAGAACAATAGCTACTCATGATGCTGTGAGGAGGACTACGTTAGCTCATATATATAAAGCCATACCCGCTTCCCTCGAGTCAATTCCAAGTCTACCAAGTTTCCAGCATCATAAACTGCTACGGGGCACAGGGGCTTATCCCTCTCCCAACGAACAGCCCAACTACCTGACCCGCCTGACACCCAAAATGGGGGCATTTCACAGGTGAAGTTTAAGATAAGTACATTGACATTGCTTAAAGCTTGGTACATTTGAAATCCAAATCAAACAGCTGTCAAGTCAATTCCAACTCACAATGATCCTCCAGGACACTCGTGGGTTTGAACTAACAGCCAGTCGTTCTCAGCCAAGCCCTTAGCCGCTGCACCACCAGGCCTCTGGTGCATTGCAAAAGCTCATAAAATGGTGGTAATTAATTAACCAAGCCACGTCTCCCTTGCACCATGACCTGCCATGGTCTCTTGCATTTTGCATGAGTTGAACCCTAGACACAATGAATTCTCCCCACTCAGCCTTTCAGGGCCCAAGACACCCCTACCAAAGCCAAAGTCTAGCAAACAGGCCCAAAGGAACGCAAGGGGAGAGCTGGGACTCACGGTGCAGCTGTCCACCTCCTGCTGGGCTCGACTGGGACCGAGCAGGGGCTGCCCCTCTGGCAGTTGTGTAAGTGTTTCATCACCAGCTATTTTAGGACCCAGTCCAGGATCAGCACATCACGTTCTTCCTTTCAAACAAGCCCTATGGGCTCTCCAGGCTCACTGGTCTGACCCTGGTTCGTTGGAGGAAGTGAAGAAACACCACCTGGCCTTTAAAAAATAATGGAGCCACCAAGGGCTTAAAGGAAGGGTTTCAGCAACTAGGTGGAAGTACTACTAGCAAAGGTATCAAGGTGAGAGGATTCCCGATCAATCTGGTTCTAAGAAAAATCACCTCTCTTGCATGTGGAGGCTTTCTAGTTCACAAAGCACTTTCGTAACTGTTGACTTATTGGCTCCACAACACAGCCACAGCCTAAAATGCAAGCGACTTGCCTGAGTTACACACTGACTGAGGGGTAGACCTGATCTGGAAAGATGAAATTGTTAGGTAGCTTGGTGTCCATTACGCATGTTCAGAGGTTCAAGCTTCCAGCCAGGAAGAGGTGGTACACCTAGCTAGGCATTACACCTGGCGTCAACCAGAATCCTTGACCACGCTTCCCAACGGGGCCCCTGAAAAGCCAGAGGCTTTGCTCAGGCGCTCTCTCCCAGAGTTGAGCTGCCAGGCTGTGGCTGATCGGCTGAGCCGCTGTCCCACGCACTTGTGCTGTTTCTATTCTCTGTAAACTCACTTGGATTACAATACAGGCCTTGGAGGGGATTCTTTCTTGTGTGAAGCCAAGGACCGAGGTACATCTCTCCCACAAGAGAACTTATTAGTACCGTGACTCAGATATACATAAAGTAAGCCGGCTCCAGATACTTTCCTGGAGTGGGCCCTCACATCCTGGTCTCACAGGTTTCAGGGGCCTTCTGCACTCTTTTTCAACTCACCACCCTCAGGAGACGGCGTGTAGCTGGAAAGGAAGCCAGGCTGAACTCCTCCTGCCAAAACACCACAGAGGCGGATGGTCCCCGGAAGCGACTCCTGGGGACACTCGTATTGCTGCAGCCCCATCCTTTTGTGTCTGTCTTTTCGTCTATTCATACTGGTATATGGAACGATATGTCTGCCTTTCTGTGCCTGCCTTCTCCTGTCTTGGGAGGAGATTGGGATGCTGTTGTCTGCAGGTTTGGAGAATCTCGATTCCCAAAGCTTTTTTGAGTCTCAGTGGTATGCTTTGTGCTCTAGCCAGCTGGATGGCTGGGCACACCTGCGTAAACCCTGTTGGTTTCTGCAGGACTCTGGCTCCGGTGGCTGCCCCCCCCCCCCGCCACTGACTTTCACTAGGTGGCAAGCTGTGGCTGCCATTTTCCCAACTGTGTGACTCTCCGTTCCCTGGCAGGATGGCTCCACTGGGTGTCTGCCATTTTGTCTGTGGGGCAAGAGAGTGTGTGCCCTGGCCAAGGTGACGCCTGCCACTCCAGACACGTGGGTGGGGTGGGGTGTGGTGCCTAGGTAGCTGGTTGCTTGGGCCTGGGAGTTAGCTCCACCTAGTCCCAGGAGCTGAAGGTTTCCCTATGCCCCTCTGTTCCCTTTAGCTTTCTCCTGGTTTTACAAAACAAGCTGCTTTAGTGTTCTACCAGCTTGGGTTTGTTCTTTTGATACTGGCTGGTTTCCCATTGCCCAGGCCTAGCCCAAAGGTGTTCGGATGACTAGCCCAAGTGACTGTTAACTTTTGTCTTTCAGCAATACTGCTTCCAACACTTTTGGGGACAGCTCTTAATACAAGTCCGCCGCCACAATGTTCCAGCCAGAAATTCCAGTTTCCCTAAAGGTTCCCCGAGCTGCAGGATTGACGTCCTTTCCCTTCAGAGATTTGAGGACCTGCGCCTGCCAGCAGGTGTCTTTTAAGGCCATGGGGCCACACCAAGCAGTGGCCCTCCTAGCTTGTGGTCTAGAGAACAGTCGGGCCTACATTGGCTGCAGCGACTGGTCTTTGACCCCTCCCGCAGGCAGGGGCACCTGTCCGAGACCTCAGATTCAAAGCACCCCTGGAGTACACACTGAAGCTGCGGTCATTGACCTTGAGGCATCAAGCTCTCGATAACCTCCTTGTTTTGTGTTTTCTAGATGGGACTTACCAGCTCGATACCCAGGAATTGCCCCCTCGGACGTATCCTGTCTAATCGAGATAGATTTGATCCGGAGGCTGGACAAACAGAAGCTGATTTTGTTTTGCAACTCTATTTTGCCACAATAGAAAAAGGAGAATTGTGGGCAGAGAAGGGTACCCTTTCCCTTCCAGCCCTGATTCAGTTAAAACATTTCTGTGAAAGGATGGGGAAGTTGGCAGAGATGCCATAAGTTAGAGCATTTTTCCTTTTGAGGAGCGGCAAAGATCTTCATTCCCAGTGCACCCAGGACCCCCTAAGGGACCCTGGGGTTAGGGTCAACTTTTCCCTCAGCCCTGAACCTGCCAACATTCTACCCGTAGTAGAGGCAGCGAGGGAGTTTGGTTCCCAGGCAGTTTAAAGCCTTTCACTCTAACTGAACTCAAGCAAATGAAAAGGGACTTGGGCGGTTACTCTAACAAACCGGGACAGTACATAGAACACTCCCAGCACCTCACCTTAGCCTGTGATCTAACCTGGAAGGATGTAATGGTCACACTGGGACAGACTTCGAGAAAGAACGAGTGCTCAAAGGTGCTAGGAAGTTCGCAGAGGAGTCACATGTGATGAATGAAAAGTACCCTGTAAGGGAAACTGCTGTACCTTTAACTGACCTTGCTTGGAATCATAGTGAGCCTCAGGACAAGTGGACACGGGAACATTTCCTGATGTGAATCACAAGTGGACTAAAGGCAGGTAGGCAAAAGGCCATTAATTATGCCAAAGTGACAGTGATTCACCAGGGACCTGCGGAGCCTCCTGCAGGCTTTTTAGAGCGGCTAAAGGAGGTCCTGAACAATCATATTGCTATAGACATAGAATCCTATGAGGGGGAAGTCTTAATCAGGGACAAGTTTCTCACACAGGCTGCACTAGACATTCGCAAGAAGCTCCAAAAACTAGTGCAGAAACCTGAAGGAGCTACCCTAGAAGAGATGGCTGCTTGTGCTAATACGGCCTTGAGCAGGAAGGGGAGACTCGATCCCAGGAGAAGGAGAGAAGGAAGGACCTCTGGCATGCCCAGGTATTGGCTGCACTTAATACCCAACGCCCACCGAATGCCTCCCAGGTTTCTCAGACCTTTGAACCAGGTACCAAGTGCTACGTTTGCCAGCGACCGGGTCATTGGGCTAGGAACTGCCCTAACTGGAATAAGCCTCCTCGGACGCCATGTTCCCATTGCAAGCTGACTGGCCACTGGGCTGGCCTCTGCCCTAAGGCCAAAAACCTGGAGGAGGGGCGCCCACAGGCCAACATGCAGCCGATAAGGGAGGATGATTGAAAGCGCTCAGCCTGCTCACCCAAGCAGCAAGAGATAGCTGTTACTGGTCTGTAGCCTAGGGTGAGCATTGACGTGGCAGGTAGGTCAGTAAATTTCCTTTTAGATACTGGGGCCACCTATTCTGTCCTTACCTCCTTCCCCAGACTCCTGGCACCCCACACCTGCTCCATCCTGGGAGTGTCAGGAAAACCTGTAGTGAAACATTTTACTGAACCCCTCAGGTGCCTATGGGATAACTTCTATTTTTCTCATAGCTTCCTAGCCCCTGAATGTCCAGCTCCTCTCCTAGGCTGAGATATACTGTCCAAGCTACACACCTGCACAGTCATCGGGCCTCATCCTCGTCCCTCTACAGCTTTCCAAATACTCCTTATAGTGGAGGAGCTGCAGATTCCCCCACAGGAACTGTGGGAACCGTGGGAACCCTGAAGTTTGAGACACAAGAGTCCCTGCCAAAGCTAAGGATGCTACCCCTGAAAGATTTTCCTAAAAGATCCTACCCAGTTTCCCCATCAGCGACAGTATCCTTTGAAACCTGAAGCCATCAAAGGATTACAACCCCTTATTAGTAAGTTCCTCCAACATGGACTTTTGGTCCCTATAAACTCCCCCGATAACACCTCAATATTACCAATTAAAAAGAAAGATGGGTCTTATAGGCTAGTCCAAGACCTCAGGATAATAAATGAAGCAGTGATCCCACTGTACCCAGTAGTGCCAAACCCCTGTACCCTCCTAGGGGAAATTGTGAATGCTTTTACCCTGTTCCTGTGTTTACAGTGAACAAACACTCAGGCCTGTTAGTCCTAAGATTTTTATTTCCTGTGATACTAACCTAACTCCAAGGGCACTGCCACCTCACAACTTTACCCTTGTCTCACTTAAACTGTTCACTTGTTTGTCCGTTTGCTTATTTTCCAAAAGTTTTCAGGTTACCAAGACCTCTGAACCAATGTGCCAGCTCCTAGACCACCTCAACCTTATCCATCCTGGGCCCTGAGCATACAACCCCATCCAACAGAGTAGGAATGGTGTGAACCCCAAACCCCACTTCACCCCTTTTGTCAGCAGGAAGTAGCTAGAGATGTCGCAGCCCAGTACCCCAAAGATTTGGGTCCATACCTCTTCAGGGGGAAAAATGTTAGGTAGCTTAGTGTAGAACTGGGGCATCCATTAGGCATGCTCAGTGGTTCAAGCTTCTGGCCAGGAAGGGGTGGTAGCCTAGGTGGGCTTACACCTGTGGTAGACCAGAATTCTCGACCACACCTCCCAGAGGGGCCCCTGTAAAGCCAGAGGCTTTGCTAAGGCGCTTTGTCCCAGCAGCTGAGCAGCGGGGCTGAGCCACTGCCCCATGCACTTGGGCCGCTTCCTCTCTATAAACTCACTTGGATCACAATATAGTATTTGGGGTGAATTCTTTCTTCGCGGGAAGCCAAGGACTTAAGTACATCTCTCCCACGAAAGATCTAACACAATCTCCACCCTCCTTCCACCGAACTAAAAGCGGGACTGCTAGTGTTAGAGAAGTAAGCAGGCAGTCGAGCGAGGGTGAGGAGTGGGCGCCCAGGATAGGGGTAACAGTCCAGAAAGAGGATGGGGTCCAAAGCAGGCTGTGGGAGGCTGAGGGCTGGACGTGGAGTTGTGGGCGCTCGGAGTAGTACCAACGACCCATGAGGGGGTGTCCTGAAAGTTGGGTCCCGGGCAAGAGTTGTGCGGACTACAAGGGCACCGGAACGGGCCAGGTAACAGGGAGGGCTCAGGGTCAGGGTGCGCCTCCTAACCAGAGGCGCCTGAATAGGAAACTGAAAGAACAAAAGGCTGCTGTCGAGTCCCTGAGATTAAGCGACAGGGAGGCTTGGAAACGAACTAATCTGCAGTCACCTAGGTTCAAACAGGAGCTTTCGTCAGTGAAACTTACCTAGTCAAGTTGACCGTCCGAGTCCGCTCCAGGAGTCCCGGGAGACGAAAACTAAAAAGCACCCAGGAGCCCGTTGTCCGTTGGTAGTTGTAGTTTGAGAACTCAACGTGGGCTCTCGGAGGTATTGACCATCTCTCAGCCCGGAACTACAATTCCCGAGGTGCACCACGAAAGAGGGGCACGCTGCCAGCCCGTGACTACATTTCCCAGCGTTCCACGCGACAAACCGCTTGCGGGGAGGAACTCCGGGCCAGGTGTTTTAGGCCGCGGTACGATTTCGCCCCCTGGTGGTCCGAGGCGCCCTCGCCGCGACTATGCAGCGTGAGCGGAGTGTTACCTTTACAGTGCGATTCGTCGTCCTCCGCCATGCCGGTCTTCAAATAATCCCCAAATGTGGGATTATTTGCAGTGGCTGGCAGAGGAAAATTGCGGACTTTCAGTTAGCAGACCAAAGCATGACGCGCTGCGCCCCAGCTTCTGATCATGCAAGTTAAATGCACGTCCTCTCCCAACCTGTTCCTGTTGACATCTGCGATTCCCTCCTGTCCTCTCGGGATTCTCTGGCCGAGGATGGGAAAGAAGAGCGAGGCGAGCGGAGGTGGCTGTCTTGTTGCTTCACTTCCCAGATACTGGCTTTGGGGACAGGAGTGTGCACGTCAGCCACTGTTAAATTGGAGAGAACCATGAGCGCTTATTTCCCCCCCCCCCCCCAAGAGTTTTATTGCAGCAGAAAGAACAGTTTTTTGGGTTTTTTTTTAAGATAGGAAAACAAAACGTTGCAGAAGGTTCCCTGCAAGTTGATTCCGTGGGGACGTTGGAGGGCAGCGCAGGCCCGCTCCCTAGGGAGGCTCCGCGCAGTGGCTGGCAGAGGAAAATTGCGGACCTTTCAGTTAGCAGACCAAAGCATGACGCGCTGCGCCACCAGGCTCCTGTTTGTTAGGTGCTGCATTCATGGCGGTCTGTGCTCAACAGAAGAAAACACTGCCGGCCTCCCGCGCCTTCCCGACAATTGTTGTTGAGTTTGAGCCCATTGTGGCAGGCACTGTGGCAGTCCATGCTGTGAAGGAAGACCTTCTCGTGTTCTCTGCCCCTTTACTTTTCTAAGCATGACGTCCTGCTCCAGGGTCTGGTTCCTCCTGACATGTCCAAAGTATGTGAGAGAAGTCTCCCCATTCTGGCCTCGAAGGGACATTCTGGCTGGACTTCTTCCTGGCAGTCCATGGTACTTTCCATAACCCTTTCTCTATTTATCATGATGCTACCGATTGGTCCAGTTGTGAGGGTTTGGGTCTTCTTGATGTTGAGTTGCAATTCCTACTAAATTCTACGGTCCTTGAGCTTCATCAGCAAGTGCTTCAAGTCCTCCTCACTTTCAGCAAGTAAGGTGGTGTCCGCTGCATATCTCAGATTGTTTATAAGCTTTCCTCCAATCCCGATGCCACCTTCTTCATATAAGCCAGCTTCCCTGATGATTTGCTCAGCATACAGATTGGTGATAGAATTCAACTTTGTCGCTACCTTTCCTGATTTTAGATCATGTAGTATTATTGTAGTATTGTCTGTTTTTTCTCCTTGTCTTCATGAAGCTTGAGTAAGGTATCTCGAGAGTTTTTATTCGGTGCATAACTTGATTATGGTTATGTTTTGTTGCTCGGTTTTCCTTTTCATCTTAAGTAATGCTCTTTATTGTCTCTTGTGATGGATTTTGTCTTAAAGCCTATTATATCAGAGATTAATATTGTCATTCTTGGTTTTTAAGTTGCCATTAGCTTGATTTTTTCCCATCCTTCAATTTTTAGTCTACTTTAGAAAATTAATAGCTTATTGCTTGGGCACTGCCTTAAACTGGGTTCTCTAGAGAAGCAAAACTAGGGATGCTTCTATATCTACAGTGAGATTTAGCTCAGGGAAGTGGCTAAAGAGAGGGCTGTCAAGTTTCAAGTCCAGGTCAGATGTCAGACTGGGAGATGCTCCTGGCTCAACATAGTTACCGCTGGTAATGAATTTGAGATCGGCAGGTCAGGTGGCAGGCTGCTCTAAGTACAGGCGACAGAGGCTAACACCTCCCAGGGCAATACAGTAAGTCATTAGCTCAAGGCCAAAGAACTGAAGGTCACATGCTAATAAGCCAGATTAAGGATTCTGATCCAGTAAAGAGCAGGAGAACTTTGCCGGAGTGTTCATATGAATAGTTGAAACAGGGCATACCCCTGAGGAAACTTATCAATTATTGGCTGCTCATCGTAGCTCTCACCATAGAGGCGACTATGTTGTAGCTCATCATGGGGAGGACTCCCTCATAACCGCCAAACTACTGGGAAGCATGACCCAGTTAACTCCAAAGACTTAAAGCACAACCTTAACCATCACAGGTACTGTTCCAGGTGTAGAAGAACTATCCTGTCACTGACTGAAATTATAGCTACTGTTAAATTTCAGTGTTCATTTTTAGTTGAGTAGAAACCTCTAAACTATATAGGTATATGGGATTTGTTCAGAATTAGATTCTAATATTTGAACGTTAGAGTAAAATGTTTTGCTATTTGAATTTACCTGACTAAACAACAGCATATTTTGTTTAATTTTCTAGTTATTATATTTAATTTTTGTTTATTTTTTTACTTACAGTAAGATTAATTCCTCTGATTGTTGACAAACATATAAAGTCATGTAGCCACTATCACCATCCAGATTTAGAACAATTCCATCCCCTCCAAAGTTCCCTTATGTTGTCTATTTGCAATATTTTATATTTGATACAATCATCAAAAGTCAACCGACTACTTTGTGCATTAATGACATACATATGGCAGTAAAAAAACAAACCCTGACATGTGAAGGGAGAGCGACTCTGGATGTGATGGTTAAGATTGCATGTCAATTTGTTTTATTTTTTAAAAACAATGTTTATTACGTCTTAAAAGGGACAAGGATAAGATACCTACAGAAACACATCACTCAGATAAGGGAGTTCACGAACGTGAGGTCATATGGAGGCCAAGGGTTTGCTGAGATACAGAGCTTTAAAAAGGACATGGGAGGTCAAAGGAAAGCGTCACAAAAACATGGTTGGCAGCAGAACAATACATCACAGTCGCTAGTGGGACTCCAGAATCAGGATTAGGACCATGACTGGGACATGTAAATGATGTTAGACTGAGGCTCATACAGTATTGGTCCAGGGGTGAAGATCATACAGTATTGGTCTAGGGGCTTCCGCAAGGCCGTCAGGGCATGGTTCATGACTATACAACTCCCAGCCCAGTGATCTCCATCAAAGCGACACCTAGATACTCCCCTGAGGTAAATTGCCCCTTCCTAGGCTTGTCAGAAGGGAGGTGGGGGTGAGATGGGTGGAGGAATCCATTTTCCAATGCCCTCTGTCTGAGGGCAAGATTATTCACATCCCTGGTCAACATTGTTGTTGCCATCCTCACAATTGTCTTTATGTTGGGCTCATTTTTGCAACCGGTGTGTCAACCCATCTTGTTGGTGCTTTCCTCCTTTACGTGGTCAGAGGGAATTCAGCAAAGGCTTGATCCATGTGGGGACGCTGCAGATGGATTCGGGTCTTCACTGTCATCCATAGCCTTCTGCAGACTGCAAGCTCGAATACAATTTTCTCCTCTGATAATGGATTTTATTGTTAACAATCCTTGGATCACACAGGCTGGTGTCCTCCTGCTGTGTGGACTTAACTGACACCTCACTTCAAGGGCTTTAAGACCCAGATATTATTCTTTCTGACAGCTGGACACCATCTGATTTCTTCACCACACTTTGCTACCGCGCCCATCTCTTCAGTGGTAACTTCATGGGGGCAAATATTGACCGGGTCACATCATACGAACTAAATGTTCTTAGATTAGAGTTTACGATTAACTGGGAGCTCAAAATTCATTAATATATCTAAGGTTTATATATATTCCTGGTCTGCTTTAGAGGCAGCATTATCAGTTTCTTGAGAAATAATATAAGTAACCTCCATAGGACATCTGGTAATTCTAATTATAATATCATTAATCTAGCCAATGGTACAGAATTTAAAATACTGCTGAGACAAGAAAAATATACACATGCAAGAAATCTTTTTAGACTAAAATACATGGAATGTTCACTTATACAGATTAAAAACTATTCAAGCAAACAACAAAGGTTGTACATAAGGCAAAAATTTCAATGATGCTCATTCACTAAGACAAAACTGTTCTGTAGAACTAAGACATATCACAAAAAATAAGTATGAAAATAGCATTTGTTGTGGTGAAGAAAGCTGATGGTGCCCGGCTATCAAAAGATATAGCATCTGGGCTCTTCAAGGCTTGAAGATAAACAAGCAGCCATCTAGCTGAGAGGCAACAAAGCCCACATGGAAAAAGCACACCAGCCTGTGTGATCATGAGGTGTTGATGGGATCAGGTGTCAGGCATTAAAGACCCAAAACAAAACAAAACAAAATCATATTGATGTGAATGAGCGGGAGGGCAGAGTACAGACCCAAAGAACATCGACTATACTTAATTGGACATTCCCTGTCAGAAGGGCCACCAGGAAGAGACGGGCCAGTCAGGGTGCAGTATAGCACCGATGAAACACAGCTTTCCTCTAGATCTTTAATGCTTCCACCCCCGCCCCCACTATCATGACCCAAATTCTACCTTACATATCAGAGCATGTACACTGGTACAGATAAGAGCTCGCAACACAGGGAATCCAGGACAGATAAACCCCTCAGGACCAATAAGGGGAGTAGCGATACCAGGAAGCTAAAGGAAGGGGTGGGGAGAGTAAGGGGAAACTGATCACAATGATCATCATATTGCCCGCTCCAAGGGGGACGGACAACAGAAAAGTGGGTGAAGGGAGACAGCGGTCTGTGTAAGACATGAAAAAAAAAAAGATTAATTATCAAGGATTCATGATGGAGGGAGGGGAGGGGAGGAAGGGGAAATAATGAGGAGTTGATAGCAAGGGCTCAAGTAGAAAGAAAATGTTTTGAAAAAGATGAGGGCCACAAATGTACACATGTGCTTGATACAATGTATGTATGGATATATTGTGATAATAGCTGTAAGAGCCCCCAATAAAAACTTTTTTAAAAGAAAGCAAATAGTATTTGTATGTTAGTCTTAAATTGTCCACTATTAGGAAACCTTGAGAGCAATAGATTTGAACCAAAATCTAATGACTTCAGAATCCACCACCCTGCGGTAGTAGTCATCTACTTCTCACTTCAGGGTGTTTTCCACCCAAAGGAGTATTTCCTTTTTGTCTTTGTGCCCATGGTGCCTTTCTCTTAAGAATCAATTCTCAAATATTGATGAACCTTGTTTTCTTATTCAATCTGCTAGTCTTTCTCAACTGATACATTTAATCAATTTACACTCAGTGTTGTCATAGATTTATGTGAATTTATTGCTGTAATTTTGTTGTTTACTTTTGTGGTTATTAGTTTCTTTGTTTTTTATAAATTTCTGTGTTGAATTCTTTTTGTTTGTGGGTTTCTTTTTTTTTGAATTTTTTTTTTATTTTAACAATTTATTGGGGCTGATACAATTCTTTTCACAGTTCATACATATACATACATCAATTGTATAAAGCACATCTGTACAGTCTTTGCCCTAATCATTTTTTTCTCTTTTCTTCTTTTACATTTTATTAGGGACTCAAACAACTCTTACCACAATCCATACATATACATACATCAATTGTATAAAGCACATCCATACATTCCCTGCCCCAATCATTCTCAAGGCATTTGCTCTCCACTTAAGCCCCTTGCATCAGGTCCTCTGTTTGTGGGTTTCTTTGTCATTTTTTCTTTGCTTTTATTTTACTATTTACTAGATTTTTTTTATTGGTTTTCTTCTCTTCCGTGGTGTTACGGAATTTTCCTTCCAACAGTTCCTGAATTATTTCTCTCTGGATTTTTCTTTCTTTCTGCGCTGTAACCCCAATAAGGCACAAGTCATTGCTCTTGATAAGGTTCCACATAATTCTTAGAGTGTTTAATGAAATTTTTGCTCTTTTTATTGATGGTTTATCTCATCGGTTGGCATTGAGATTTTTCTTCCCTATCATTAATTTGGCTTTCAATTGCTTCAATTACACTGCTTTGTTCTTTTACAGTGTTATCTAATTCTATGATATTAGAATTAATCTTCTGAATTTCTATTTGTTTTGTTTTGAGATTTTCTGGTATGGTTTCTGATTACCGCCCCTGCCCCCCGCCCCCCCCATTGCTCTCTTGATCTTTTTCTTCATCCACTGAAAGTGCCTGAACACCATCCTCCTGGATATCTTTTCTGATTGCTCCAATGCCTTTCATTCTTCAGGAAAGTCTTTTGGCTCTGTAGATTGGCCACTTGTTTGTGCCAGCCATCCTTGCTTCCTCTGGTAGCCGGAGGTTCTGTGGTCTCCATGGCATTGTGATACAAGAGATGGGAGGGTGGCAGCTGGGTCATTGAGGGACCATTGATTCTGTCAGGTGGCACAAGAAAGGAACAATAACAACCACAAAACAAGAAGCAAGCAGACTGGCACCCCTATTGTACTCTTTGTGAGTGCTTATCTCTTGGCCACAGAGAGCAGTGGGGAGCATGTGGGCAGTGCCATTCCAGTGCTGTGTGGGTGGCTCGCACCTCAGCCAGCAAGTATGTGGCTGCCACCTATTTCCCCTGCTCTGCAAGTGTAGAAGTTAAAAATATCTACATCGAGAGAAGATAAAAGGCCAAGTCTGCTTTGTTGGCTGCAGCCTCAGCTGTTGGGTGTAGCCAAGTGGAAACATGAAACGGAGTGATTGGGCCCCACCCTGCTCTTGGTTTAGTGAGAGAAAAAAAAAGATAAAAAGAAAAATAAATTTAAAAAAATAAAAATAAATTTTAAATGTCACACGTAGATTCTGGAGCCCTAACCATCTGGGGACATTGTGTGCCTGTGACCCCTCTAAGCACTCAGGACTCTGAGAACTGAGAAAGAGTTCAGCCTCCACTCCCATGGCGGCCAGGGGGTGTGATCTGCCCCTTCTCTGTCTGCATATTCGCATTCTCAAGCTGCTGGATTCAGCTCCCTTAGCGTTTTGCTTTGTCTTCAAGGCTCTTGGTTTTTCCTCCATATTGATTTTTTCCCTTCCTGTTGTAGGGGTTTCTCTACTGCGATTGTAGCCACCTTAATTTTGTGCACAAGTTTTTTTGTTTGTATGTTTTTGTTTCTATAATCAGATAACAAGGGACTGGGAAGTGTCTAGAGAGCTGCCCCTGGTGGTAACGACCATTTGACAAGTAACTTATCTGTGGAACGCCGGGGATCCACAGGCGCTGTGGCAGGATGGAGTTAGGCAGGTGAAGAAATGGCCCAGGGACCCCATATGACTTCCTCCAAGTCAAGCATGCCTCCACCCCCCAGTTTCCACTCAAGACACTCTACTTCTTTTCTGAGTTCAATAACCCATTACAATGGCCGCACAGAACTTAAAAATGATACGTTCATGGGAACTTATGATTAGGAAAATTGTAGGCGCCCAGGTGGCATAGTGGTTACTCGTTCGACTGCTAAACGACAAGATCAGTAGTTTGAAACCACCATCTTCCCCAAGGGAGGAAGATGAGGCTCTTACCCCTGTCAAAGTTACAGTGCAGAAGCGCGCAAGGGAAGTTCTAATCTGTCCTCTGGGTCTCCGTGATTGGAATGGACTCCACAACAGTGAGTTGGGCTTATTAGCAAAGTTAATGGGTTACCACAAGTCAGGATCAAAACCATTAAGGATGCACCCCTCTGTCTGCAGCAGCACGTTTTCTCAGTCGGCCAAAGACCAAGTCTCTTTCTAGTCCCGTCTCTCAGCCAGGAGACTCCTTACCCTCTCCCTTGTTCTGTGAACCCAGACACTCACTGCTCTGTCTGAAGGCTTAACCGGCTCCTCTGATCTGTCTTACGGTTGGGTCCTGAGGTCTGGTGTCTCGATGCCTAGGCGTTGCTCTCTCACCTGCTCCACTGGTGGTTTTTCTTGGTGATTGTGGGGTTTCTTGACCCCACTTCCTATTATACTCAGTGGATTAGCAAAATTGATCAATCCCTGAGTCAGGGTCTTCTACAACTTTTTTGCATAATCCCATCTAGTCTTTTGTTTGCTGTTTAGAAAACCATTCCAAGTAATCTTACTTGACCAGAGCAGATTATTGGAAAGTGGAAGCTATTTGTGGGTAGTTCCTTGGCACTACCTGAAACAAGCTTTTAAATGTTCCACTTTAGTCAGCTAAATTGAGTAAAAGTATGTGCATTGGGTTGAGCTGGAAATCTGTGAGAATGCCACGATCTTACATGGACGATTTCCTTAAAGGTGATATTGAATTTAATGGTGACAGGGGATATAGAAAGATAGTTCAGTACTGGAGAAGCTAATAAGCTTGGGAAAATCTCTTACTACACAAGGAGACAGGAGCCATGGTGTTGTAGTGGTTACGTATTGGACTGCAATCCTCATGGTCAGCAGTTCAAAATCACCAGCAGCTCCGCAGGAGACAGACTGGACTTTCTACTCCTGTAAACAGCTACAGTCTCAGAAACCACTCTGGGCCCCTGTGAGTCAGCATGGACTTGATGGAGGGAAACAGATAGCAAATTCCAACTTGAGTTAAATTAAGCCCATTAGCTACTGATTGGGCTATTCCGAGAAAAGGTGAACTTATTGAAACTATACAGATAATAGCAATACTGGTCTTCATGTTTGCTTGTCTTGGTAGACAAATATAAGCGAATATTATTCTAGGTAATTATTTTGGAAGTAATAAGTAAAATCTAAATGTTAAAACAATTTCAAATGTCATGTGTACCAAGTAGAGAGCAATGAATTAAATAGCTTGCATTAAAAATAAGGGTTTTACAGGCACCTTGAGGGAATGAATTGCAGGGGCTGGTGCCTGAGTATCATTGTCTCAGGGGATATCAAGGTCAATTATCCGCAAACTCTATATCCTACCTTGGTGAATAGTGACTAGTGGTCTTCAAAGTTTGCGAGGAGCCATCTAAGGCCATCAAGTACTGGTCTCTCCCACTCAAGGAAATAATTAGCCCTGTGGACTAATAGACCACACAAATATCAGTGGAACGGAACTCCAAATCACAAAAGAGACCAAGCTTGCTTGTCAGATAGAGACAGGTGGAACCCTGGAGACCATGGTTCTTGATAGCCCTTTGGGTGTGGAACTGAACTCACCCCCATGGCCCAATTTCAGCCAAACAAGGGGAATAATAAGATTATGTAGGAGAAGAGGAAAGTAAAAGGAAATAGAGGAAAGAACCAGGAGACAAAGGACATTTATAGAGGTCTAAATACAGGCATGTACATATGTATGTGTGTGTGTGTGTGTGTGTGTGTGTGTGTGTGTGTATATATATACGATAGGGACATATCATTATGTGTTCTTATATCTATATGTTAAGAATTACGGTAGCAGATGAACATTGGGCCTCGACTCAAGTACTCCATCAACACAAGAACACTTTGTTCTAATAATCCAGCATTCTGTGAGGCTCACCTTCCTGACATGATCACTGAAGACAAAAGTGGGTGCATACGCAAATGTTGTGAAGAAAGCTGATGGTGCCGGCTATCAAAAGATAGAGTGTTTGGGGTCTTCAAGGCTTGAAGATAAATAAGCAGCCATCTAGCTGAGAAGTAACAAAGCCCACATGGAAGAAGAACATCAGCCTGTGTGATCACGAGGTGTCAATGGGATCAGGTATCAGGCATCTATGACCCAAAACAAAATCATACCAATGTGAATGGTGGGAGGCCGGGGGGGGGGACGTAGAGGAGAGGCCCAAAGCCCATCTGTAGACAATTGGACATCTCCTGTCAGAAGAGTCACTAGGAAGAGATGAGCCAGTCAGGGTGTACTATAGCACCGATGAAACGTACAACTTTCCTCTAGTTCTTTAATGCTTCCTCCCGCCCTCCCCCACTATCATGACCTCAGTTCTACCTTACAAATCAGATTAGACCAGAACATGCACACTGCTACAGATAAGAACCTGCAACACAGGGAATCCAGGATAGATAAACCCCTCAGGGCCAACAATGAGAATATAGATCCGAGGAGGATAGGAGAAGGTTGGGGGAGAACGGGGAACTCGATCACAAGGATCAATATTTCACCCTCTCCCAGAGGGATGGACAACAGAAAAATAGGTAAAGGGAGGCATCGGTCAGTGTAAGACATGAACAAATAATAATAATTTATAAATTATCAAGGGTTCATGAGGAAGGGAGAGTGGGGGAGAGAGGGGGGAAAATGAGCCGATATCAAGGGCTCAAGTAGAAAGAAAATGCTTTGAAAATCATGATGGCAACATATGTACAAATGTGCTGACACAATGGATGCATGTATAGATTGCGCTAAGAGCTGTAAACATCTTTCTGGCAGTCTCTGCTTAGAGCTAACAGCAATGGTGTTCTTTGTTCCACGTCCTCTTCTGAATCCGGCCTGAGCCCCGGGCAGCTCCCTGTCAATGTGCTGCAGCAACCTTTGTTGGATGATCTTCGGCAAAATTTACTGGCACGGGATATCAGTGATATTATTCTATAATTCGAGTGTTCTGTTGGGTCACCTTTCTTCGGAATGAGTACGAATGTGAATCTTTTCTAGGCTGTTGGCCAAGCAGCTGTCTTCCAACTTTCCTGGCATAGACGAGTGAGCGCTTTCTCAGCTTGTTGAAACATGTCTACTGGTATTCTCTCAGTTCCTGGAGCCTCCTGCTTGTTAATTCTTTCGTGCAGCTTGAACGTCCCCCTTCAGTGCTAGTGGTCCTTGACCATATCCTACCGTTTGAAATGGAGATACGCTGACTAGTTCTTTTGGGCACAGGGTCTCTGGGCATTCTTTCCCTCTTCTTCAAATGCTTCCTGCATCGTTTCAATATTTTGCCCGTCTTTCAATATTTCAACTCGGGCTTGAATTTTGTTCTCGAGTTCTTTCAGTTTAAGGTATACTGTGGTCTTCCTTTTGGCTTTCCACCTCTAGGTCTTTGCACATTTCATTATAATATTTTACTTTGTCTTCCTTAGCTACTGTGGTAGTTACATAATCTGGTGTTAATTGGGGACTTGAGAGGATTAAGAATGTAGGGGTGGAGCCTAGTGTGCCAATCAGATCATGGCCAATGAGGCCACAGTGTGGGCATGGCCTTCTCCTGAGAATTCTGGGAAGTCTGTTTTTTCCTCCTTGGAGGTGGAAGACTCTCTCTCTATTCAGTTCCTGCCAGACATCCCTGAGGACAAGACACATGGAACTACTCGAGTGCCCTGAGCTGGAGAAGCCACATGGACTGTATTGGACAGGGTTCTCTAGAGAGACAAAACAGATTGCTAGTAATTATATATATAAATATATTTATAAAGATAGATATATAATTCAAGAAATAAACCGTTAAATAATATACAGATAGATAATACAAGAAATTAACAGTTAAGTTATAAAGCAGTGAGACACTAGCAGTCCTTCAAGTTTTTGAGAGCTGCCAGTTGCCAGTCCCCTTCTGTAGAGAGAGCTGGGCTGTATATACCCAGGCAGCAAACTGCAGGGCAGGTCCCCAACTGTCATCAACTGTCAGTCCCCAGCTCCAGAGATGAACATTCCAATCGTGTGGGCTTAAAGGGACCTCAACTTACAGCGACACAGTCCACAGGCTAGGCATCCCACAGGTAGTGTACCCCTTTAAACTGAGGCACAGAACAAGCAAGGTGAGGCTCACCGAGCCATTTATCCCTCTGCCCTTCAGTTAATCCTACTTGTGTTTATCGGCCAGGCTGGCACAATAAACTATAGCATGGACCTACCCTGATGCAACCAGACCTTTGAAGCCAGAGAAGCCACACACAGACCCCTGCCAGCACTGAGATGCTTACAATGCCACTGGACCCAAAGACTTTCTACCCACTGGCTTGTGATCTTCCTGCATTTGGCTTCATTGCATGTGTTTCGTGAGTCTGAAGAGGACTTTATAGATTGGTATTGGACATATGGGCTAATATCGGACTTATGGGCTTGGACTGGACTGGATTGGGTGGGGTAGCTTTCTTAATGTACAATTACCCTATATATAAAAAACTCTCTCTTATACACATATGAGTCTCTATGGATTTGTTTCTCTAGTTTACCCGGACTAACACAGCCGACCCTTTGAACTATTCTATTCAGCCCTTTTGACTTCTTCATTTCTTCCATTCCCCTTAGCTATTTTATGATTAAGAACAAGTTTCAGAGTCTCTTCAGACATCCACTTTGACCTTTTATTTCTTATCTTTTTAATGACCAATGGTCTTCTACATGTGTGATGTTCTTCATGTCTTCTGTATGTTAGTGTTCGATGCATCAAACATGTTCTTAAATGTCTCAACATTTAGGTGGCATAGACTCAAGGTCATCTATTGACTCTTGTGGACTTGTTTCCATTTTCTTCAGCTTCAACCTGAGTTTACATATGAATAATTAATAGTCTGTTCCACAATCAGCCCCTGACCTGGTTTTAGCTGCTAATATTGTGCTTCTCCATCATCTGTTTCCACAGATATAATCCATGTGATATCTGTGGATTCTGTCTGTAGAAGTCCATGTGTACAGTAGCTGTTTGTGTTGTTGAAGAAGGTATTTTCAATGAAGAAGGTCTTGCAAAATTCTATCATCAATCAATCTCCAGCTTCATTTTTATTTTCAAGATTATATTTTTAAAGTACTGTTTCCTTTTCTTATTTATAACTTTTACATTCCAATCACCAATAATCAATGCATCTTGATGGCATGTTTGATCGATTTCAGACTGAAGATGTTATTGATATAATTATTCAATTTCTACATCACTAATTTAGTGGTTGGTGCATAAATTTGAATGACAGTATTGACTGGACTTCCTTGCATGCAGATAATATTATGCTATCACAGATAGCAATGTATTTTGAAATGACCTTGAAATGTCCTTTTTGACAATGCCATTCCTCTTGAATTTGTCATTCCTGGCATAGCAAACCATATGACTTTCTGATTCAAAATAGCCAACACCAGAGCATTTCAGCTCACTAATGCCTAGAATGTCTATCTTTATGTATCCCATTTCATTTTTTACCACTTTCAATTACCTAGATTCGTGTTGTTGTTGTTGTTACGTGCCACCGAGTTAGTTCTGGCCCACCGTGACCCTGTGCACAACAGAACAAGCACTGCAGGGTCCTGTGCCGTCCTCACAATTGTTCATGTGCTTGAGCCTGCTGATGCTGCAGCTGCCGTGTCGCTCCATCTCCTCCAGGCCTTCCTCTTTTTCGCTGTCCTTCCATGTCACCAAGCAGGATGCCCTCCTCCAGGGACTGCTCTCTCCTGACAACATGTCCAAAGGACGTATGACAAGTCTTGCCATTCTTGCCTCGAAGGAGCACCCTGGCCTTACTTCTTCCTGACGGGTACAGGGATCAGTCTGTCCTTTTAGCAGTCCATGGTACTTTCAATATTCTTCTCCAGCACCGCAATTCAAATATATCGATTCTTCTGCAGTCTTTTTAGTTTAATGTCCACCTGGATTCATTTTGTTTTGTACATTTCAGGTTCCGATTATTAATTGATGTCTGGAGCTGTGTCTTCTCACCTTGAATTGTGCCCCGTCAGGAAATGAAGACTCCAAAGCCTTAACTCTTTCAAGTTTTTCTCAGTCCACGTCATTCTCATCGACCGAGAAGGCAGCTCCTCCTCAGTCATATTTCGAGTGCCTTCTGACCTGAGGGCCTCATCTTCTGTCACCGTCTCTGACAGTGTTCTGCTGCTAATCATGAAGTGTTTGGGATCTGACAGTGTTTCGATGCTATCCGTAAAGTTTTCAGTGGCTGACTCCTAAGAAGTAGACCGGCAGCCGATTCCCTCTTTGTCGTCTGCTCTTAGTCTGGAAGCTCTGCTGAAACCTGTTCTCATTGCGTGGCCCTGCTGGCATGTGAAGTACCAGTGGCTCAGCTTCCAGCATCACAGCAACACACAAGCCACCAACCACAGTGTGACAAACTGACAGGCAAGTGGGAAGAGTCACTTAATAGCAGTAGCAAATCATACTGGAGTTGTGATAGCGTTAAGTAGGCTTTCTCGATAGAGTAAAATACAGTTCAAAGAGTTCAGATTAATTTTAGAGACAGACCGGCCTTGAAATCTTAGGAAAAGCTATCTACATTTGTTGTCATCTACTTCCTATCCGAGCAGAAAGGGATTGGAGTTTTGTTGAATTTCTGCACAGCACGTGGGCTGTGTTAGATGGTTTAGAAAGCATGGACTTGCGCTGGGTCACATGCTGTCTTGAAGCTGGGTAGTACTATGACTGGGCTGTCAATGCATTTTATCTAGAAGTAACGAAGACTAACCACAGGCTAAAGCTGTTAATCGTAAGAATCAAGTGTTGCATGTTAGCCAGGACAGGGGAAGGTTAGTCATTTTTACAGTTTGGACAATGTTGATGTTTCTCTGGGTTCAAACGCGATTACAGAGTAATCTTGTCTGGGTCTTGGTCCATCATGGTCACAGAGTGGCATGGTGTGGTGTTGATGTTCTGTGAAACTCTTTATATTTAACCAGAGAACACCAAGGCCCTGCTACGCCTGCCAGGCTAGCCCAAGGAAGTTAAGGGCTGTGTTTCTCTTTCTGCCACACTACTTCGTGTTGAAGTCTCCTCTGGGCGTGGTCCTGGGGAGAGGTCAATGAACTCTCTTTTGAGTTCCTGAGAACCTTATGGACACTGGGGAAGATGGGTGGCGAACTAAATGCCATGGGGATGTAATGCTTTTGTATATTTACTATTTTAATGACTGCCTTGCTTTCTTATGACATGTATTAAAATGCCACATTGTAATGTACCCCTAATAAGGTCATTAGAAAAGCTAATAAGCTTTTCTCCCTCCTGTATCATTATTCCATACATTTATTTCTGCTTTCTGAAATCACTTCTATTGGCACACAACCCTTGCCTCAGAGTCTGCTTTTAAGGTAATTGTGTTCGTCTGGGTACATTAGAGAAACAAATTCACAGAAACTCATATGTATAAGAGAGAGTTTTATATAAAGGTTAAGTGCACAGCAAGAAAACATCCCAACCCAGTGCTGCCCAAATCCTCAAGTCCAACATTAGCCCATTTGCCTGACACCAATCCACAAAGTCCTCCTCCATCTCACAAAACACACACAATGATGCTGACTGCAGGAGGAAAGCCGAATCAGTAAACATGTAAGCATCTCAGCGCTGGCAGGGGTCTCCACACGGCTGCTCCAGCACCCAGGGCTGCATCGGGGTAGGTGCATGCAGCTTCTCCTCAGGGATGTCTCACAGGAAGTGAGCCTTGCCAGCTGAAGTAGGGAACTGGCTAAGGCAGCAGCACCCTGGCCTGATCATCAGAAAGCAAGAGACCTGAGAGCTAGAAAGGCGAGGCTCACCGAGCCATTGATCCCTCTGCCCTTCAATTAACCCCACCTGTGTTTATTGACCAGGTTGGCACAGTAATTGAAGCTAAGGCAGTCATCGGAGAAGATGATGCTGGTGTATATGAAGAATGCAGCATCAGGATAGAAGGAAGCTGATTAACAACCTGTGATGTGCAGCTGGCACAATCTTGCTCACCAAAAGCGAGGAGGACTTGGAGCACTTGCTGATGAAGATCAAAGATCGCAGTCTTCAGTATGGATTACAGCTCAATGTAAAGAAAGCATAAATCCTCACAACTGGACCAATAGATAATACTATGCTAAGCGGAGAGAAGATTGAATAAAGTTGTCAAGGATTTTGTCTTGCTTCACATCTGACTTGACCTTGGCTGATCTTTCCTGTCTCATCCTCCACCCCCTTGCACTCAGCCACCCCTTGCCCCAGGTACAGCAATGCCTTGAGGGCATAATACTCTCCAATCCTGTTTTGTCACCCCTCTGTACATTTGCATGGGCTGTTCTCTGCTACCTATGTGCCGGATCTATTATTGCCCACCCAGTACCCACCTGCCCTCCATCCTGGCCAGATTCCACTTGATAAGTTCCAACCAGCAGTGCTCCATCCATAGCATTCAGTCGACACAGTGATTCTGAGAGTTTGGCAGCATCATTCCCATCTTCAGGTGAGGAGACTTGGACTTGTAGGGGCTAGGTGACTTATCTAAGGTTGTAGTTTGTGTCTGGCAAAGTCAGGATTAAAGCCCCAGCCTACCTGCTCTGCTACCATACCTTGATGCCTAGCTGTAAGGAAAGGACAGGAGTTAGGGGTCTCTTGGGTACGTCCACATTGCTCCTCCATCGGGACCACCCAACTATAGAGCCCCAGAATCAGGAGCCTGGAGGAAGAAGGACCAGACTGAAGAAACTTCCTGCAGAAGACGAGGCTGGGTTTCTTGCCCTGCCTTATCTGGAAGGGCAAATCTGGAGGGGCATTACCCTTCCTGCTTTCTGGCTCTTTTTAAACTTCCAGGAGTTCACTTGGCCATACAAACTGCCCGTTCCCCAAAATCTTTTATCAAAATGATTTGGAGCTAGCTACATCAGGGATACCTAGAGGCCAGGGTAGGTATGCTTGGATTCTTGGTTCTAATCTTCTCTTCCTGGCTTTATCTTCTGGCTTATTCACATATATGATAAAGGCTGGTCAGTCTGCACAGCACAAACTGGCCTTCCATGGTCTGGGGAGGTCAGCTCTGGATATGCACCTTACCAACAGTGTGGTGTAGTCCCTGCTTAAGATCTCTATCGGTTTCTGGCAGCCTCCACAAGCAATGGCATAGGCCTTCCTAGAAGTCTTTCAAATCTGGACCGACTTCCCTCAACCGCCCAGACTCGGGCCTCCTTCTCAGCCAGAGGCCAGCTGTCTCTAGACACGGCCTGCACACGGCCACCTCCATGCCTTTGCTTGTGCTCTTCCCTTTGTGCCGAGAGCCCTTCACCTCTGTGTCCTACTGTGCTAGGCAGGGTTCTCTAGAGAAACAAAACCAGGACCCTAAGGATTATATATATATGGATAGGTTTATACAGCACGAAGGAATGTAACAGCTAATTAGTCCACACAGCAGCACAGAGGGCTCAGTTCAACTTTCATGGAGAGTTAATATCCTGGAAGTCAGCGGTGCTCCACACATCGATCACGATCCACTAGTCGATCGCAAATGTACTGTGGGTAGATCGCATGGCACTAAAAAAAACAGATGTAAGCCTGTCATCAATCCTGTCGCTTAACTGATACACAGCGCAGCCAATCAGGTGCAGTCTTAGGTGTCAAATGCATGCGCAAACAACTGCGCTAAGTGCAGCAAAACCGACAAGTTATCGCCAATTTTTAAACCTTGTTTATTTCCTCTTAAACGTAAGAAAGGGTATTAAAATGAGTGGTGGAACTGGACCAAGTAAGAAGACAAAAATGTGTCACTTTCATACAGAATGGGAGTTTTGACACTACAAGCCGACATTCAGCTGAAGTCCAGAGCGCATGACCAGTTCTGGAACTTCCTTGCAGAGGGACAGTACCCAAAAATGAGACAATGTGCTACCTCCTTGACCGCATTATTCGGCTCTATTTATGTATGTGAGTCAGCCTTTTCCCACATAAAGATCACTAAGTCCAAGGACCGTTCCACCATGACTGATGATCACTTTTGAGTGTGCTTGAGGCTGGCTGTCAGCAGCTACTGTCCGGACTATGTATCCCTGGCTCAGTCCATTCGGTGCAGGTCATCAGAGTAAACTCAGGTCATGACAAAAATGTACATAGTTAATTGTGCAATATGGATTCATGCAGTTATGCAAGGTACATAAACATACTTTGTACATATAAAGAATTGTCAAAACATTTATGAATAAATGTAATAAATAAATATGTTTTACATTTTTGTAGTTGGTAGTTTTAACTTGATTATTTTATAAGTAGCTTGCATGCTGAAAAGGTGTGAGCATCCTGCTGGAAGTCCTTCAACTCACCAGGGTTGCTGGGTCCAAGGTCAAGAAAGCAGACAGCTGAGTCTTCCCTCGGCCAATGCAGGCAGAGTCCACCCACAGGCAGCAAACAGCAGGGCGGGTCACCAATAGTCAGCAGCTCAGGAGCTTGTGAAGCAGGCCCAGATGGGATGTCAAACTCAAACAATGCAAGATGACAGGATCCTCCAGCCTCAAGCTCAAGCGATGTACACACCAGCAGCAAGGCGAAGCGGGTCTCAAAGGAGCCTCAAGCTCTAGCCACAGGATCCATGGGCTGGCTGTCCCACAGGTAGTGTAGCTCACAAGTCCAGGCAGAGAACTAGCTAAAGCAGCCACATGCTGGTCCTATCACCGCCAGAGAGTGAGAGAGTGAGGGGCGGGCCTTGCCGAGCCATTTATCTCTTTGCCCTCTAATCAAACTGTGACCTGATTAATCCCACATGCTTCTATTGGCCAGGTTGACACAATAAACCTACCTTTCACATCTACCCAGCCCTTCAATCCCAGAAAGGTGCCGCTTTCTCTGGGCATTCTTTCCTGTGCTCTTAGATGTGCCCCTGGCACTTGTGGGCATCCTCATGACAGCACACATGCCAGTGCAGTGAAGCAAATGACAGTCAGCTCTCCAAGTGCGAGATCTTAGTGATCTCTGTGGGCCCAGCACAGAGCCTGCCAAAGTAGGCAGAATGAGTGACGGAGGAAAAGGCATTCAGGACACGAATTCGGAACACACATGGTTGTATCATCCAAGCAAGTCAGGTCCGTTGGTCAAGTGGACTGGCCTAAGACAACGGGGAGCAGGAGGGATTGTAGCAAACTTCACAGTGAGTACCTTGCCTAAAGGAATTCAAATTCCATTTGTGAGACCTGTGGGATGGACATCAGTCCTCGTTAGAAACAACCACAATAAGGGATCATCTGTGCCAGGAAGCACAGAGTGACCTTTGGAAACAAGCTGCTAGATTTGAATCCTTGGTCTCCTGCCTGTTACCTCTGACACTTTGAATTTTTGGTTTACAATGCTGGAAGCTATCACACTGATATTTCAAATACCCACAGTGGACAAGTTTCAGCAGGCCTTGTTAGATCTCTCTGGAGCTAGATCTATACCTCGGTCCTTGGCTCTGCGTGAGAAAGAATTCACGCCGAAGCCTGGTTGGTGATCCAAGTGAGTTTTATGAGAGTCAGAAGAAGTTTCAGGTTTACAGGGCACCCATAGGACTCCTCCCGAACATGCAGCCTGCCTGGAAACTGGCGGTATCACGCAAAAGGGTCTCGCTTGACTCTGGGCTCCTGCCTTTTCAAGGATTCCACGGGGAGGCGTGGTGGACGACCCCTGATCAACCCCATTGGCTGAATTGAATTCACCTGGCCTAGGTGGGCCAATCCAGGTGGCCTAGGTGGGCCAGTGCAGGTTTAGCGCCCAACCAGGCCTACCGGCGGGAAACCTGAACCTCTGAGCATGTGCAGTGCGCCACTCCTTTGTTCCCGTGCTTGGCTCTCTGGGCATGCGTTAATGGACATTTTCTAACCCTGTGCTAGCCTGCCTAACAGCCTCACAGACCAAGAGAGGCTAGGAAGAAAGGCCTGGTGATCTATTTCCAAAAATCTGTCAATGAAAAGCCATGGATAACAGATTGCCCCTACAATGAGCTCAAACATACCAGCAGTCATGGTGACGGCTAGGAACCCACAGCCTTGTGTTCTCTCAAACATGAAGTCTTCAGTCAGCATTGCAACAAGTGTGGTCACAGGGGTCAAGCCTGCAGGGTTGGCGACAGACCTAGTGTCCAACAACACCCGTGCCTGGCAGTGGGCTGGCAGTGTCAGTGTCACCAGCCTCTGACAGTTGTAGGGGGTCTGTAGGCCCAAATGTACGGCGATAATATATAAAAATTGCAGTAAAGTCATAGAGAATAGGGAAGGCAGGAGAGAAAACAAAGGAGTCGGACACATTTTATGGTAGCATGTTCACCTTTTGGACAGCCGTGATTTCAGCAGCTAGGTCTGCACAGAGAGCAGGAGGAAGAGAGAGATTTTATTTCTGACCAAGGCTTATATATACGTAGGGGCGTGCAAGACACCCTGATTACAGGTAACCGCATATGTCATGGGAAGGGGTTGTACCATAGGCATTACAGCAATCTAGGGGTGTGCACGCAATAGAAAGAGGAGGGATTAAGGGCACACATATGACAAGATGGGGGCATTCTAGATTCAAGATGGCAGCCTAACCTTGGTCATCCTTGAGTGGGCTTGACCATTTCTGAGCTCTCCTTCAGGAAAGCAGGCCACTAACCATCCTTATCAGCAGGGAGTGAGCCTCCCCCCACCGCCCCCCTATGGTGGGACAGACAATAGGGTCTGATTGCTCTATGTGGCTGAATGCCTCCAGGGAGAATGGCCCTCAGCAGCAGAACTCACAGCGTGACAACCTGGGGAGAAACCTTATCATGACCCACATGGCAGGATCCCTAGTTGAGGACCCAGCATCAGACAGACCCGGGTTTTGAGTACTGGCTCAACTCCCCACTGACTGGTAACTCCAGACAAGGGGTTTCTTCCACCTCCCTGCCCCCTGCTTCTCTACTGGGGAAGCAGAGATAGGAGATCTTCTGGCAGTGGTGAGAACTGCACGCAGGAATGCGTACGGTGCCCAGCCCACAGGGAGCAGGGGCTCCCTAAATTACAGTGCTGATTGTCACTCATTAAGGAATGCCTGGGGGGGGCAGGCTCCCCAGGTGGGGTTAAGGCTCAGAGAAAGGTGGGACTGTGTCTCTTTCATTTCCTACCCCAGGCCCAGCTCCACCCCTTTGCCTAGCTTCCCAATAAGCCCACAGAGAAGTGACTGTGGAGCAGCATCCCTGGGGAGGGAGGAGAAAGCAATCCTGTGTCTTGGCTTGGGAAAACAGGCTGTTAATGACTTGGGTTCGAAGCAGCCTGCCTGCTCAGAAAACATTTGCCAAGCTGACTCCTTTGATTAACCCCTGGGCACCCTGGGCTGAGGCGGAGGGTCATAGTAAGGGCTCTTCTGGGGGAGTGGGGTCCGGAAACTGAGGGGCGGTTGAGCCTGGCTTCAGAGAAGGTCTGATGCAGCGAGGCCTGCAGGAGGATGGACAGAGAAGACTTCAAGACCAGGGTTGGGAATTCACTTGTTGCCCCGACTCTTAGACCCCTGCCCCCGAAATACAGGCTCTAGAGAAGGGGCTGGGCTGAAAGCTCAGTCTTTAGCTTGAGGCATGGACATTAGTGTCAGGCCTGGACCTGGACGCCAACTTTCTCCTTAGGGCAGAGAGCCAGCCTACAGGACGCAGAGACTGCGCTCCAGGGGAGGAAGGCCCAACCCCCAGCCATGTGTCTCCGGGAGCTGGTTGAAAGGTAGCACTGAGGTGACGCACATTATTCCCGTGCATACAGCTCGTCAAACTCTTTCCCAAATGTTATCTCATCCAACAAGCCCCCCCCCCACAAGCCTATGAAGTGCAAATGAATCGTGAAGATGCCGTGATTCAAGTTCAGACTCTGTTCCTCACTGGCTGTGTGGTCTTAGGGCAATCACTTCACCTCTCTGAACCTCAGTAACTTCATCTGTGAGATGGGGAGATGAGTCCCCTAAGAGGACAGTTTTGCTGTGAGGCTCAGTCCCTGGCATGTGGGTAGAGAATGTGACAGCTCCTCCCTCATTCTACTCTCCATTCTACAGAAGACAATGAGGCTGGGGGAGCTATCAAGTCATGGCTGACCACATGTTTAAAGTAAGCACACATCAAAGTTGTATCTGACTCCCTCGTGAGGGAACCAGCGACCACAGAGCTGATTCAGAGGATACGTTGGTGATGGCCAGTCAGACGCAGAGAAAGCTGGGAGAAGACTGGATGGCAAGCTGCCCGATGCCCTAGCGAGCACGGCTTACTCTTCTCCTCTCTCGTTTTGAAGTCCTTTGTGTCATTATGGGACAAAACTCATTTGTAATTTATGTGTCATAGATCGGGATTTGGCTTCACAGATGGAGGAGCATCGAAAAAGAGCATGGCCCGCAGCAAAAAAAAGCCTCAAAATTGGGTGATTGGTTCGAGGTCACATGTTCATACCTTGGGGAGGAGCAGAGGCCAGACCTGCTTTTCCTAATTCCCATGGTTCTTGACCCAGGTGAGTTCGAGGTGTGGGTGGCCTATAAACAGGATATGGGCTGTGTATCTGATGGAGAGTGCAGTTACGTGAGCTGGGCAGAATGTATGCTGCAGCCCTGTGGGCGCCCATCAACATTTGGGGTTATTTGTGCTCAGAATGTGAGGTGCAACGGTTCAAGGTCTTGGCCAGTGGTTTGAACCCACCAGTCACTTCTTGGGAGAAAGACAGGGCAGTCTGCTTCTGAAAACGCCTACAATCTTGAAAACTCTATGGGGCATTTCTACTCTGTCCTACAGGGTCACCACGAGTCAGAATGGACTTGATGGCGGCAGATGCTTCTTGGTTTGATGCTCAGGAAAATTCAGATTGGATAAGTGGCCATCTAAGGTGCTATTACTAGTCTCGCTGGGTTCGAAGGAAAGAAGATCGATCGATGAAAGTCAAGGGTCCATAGAAACAACTGGCCCAGTGGACTAATGGGCAATGCAAGCTCCAGTTTCTACAATGCTGAGACCAGAAGCAGTAGATGGTGCCCGGCTACCACTACCAACTGCTCCGAAAAGGATCTCAAGGGAAGGTTCTGGATTGAGTGGGAGAAAAGGTGGGGCAGAACTCAAAATCATCAAAGAGACCAGACTTGCTGGTCAGAAAGAGATTGGTAGAAACCCCCAAGATTATGGCCTTGTAGTCAGTCACATTTCAGGTCTGGAACTGAACTCACCCCAGGGTTAGCGCCCTCTACCGCTGAAGATGAAAGGGGCAGCCTTTGCCCAAGGACGATGCTCAGAGGATTAGGAGAGGAGGAGGATGGGAATGGGAAACACTGGGGACGTGGCTCTGGGGACGTGGCTGTGGGGACGTGGCTGTGGGGACGTGGCTGTGGGGACGTGGCTGTGGCAACACTGCAGGCACACTGACGGGGTTGCAATGGAGGAGCTGAAACAAAACGTGTATTGATTGTTGAAGATGACACTATGATCTCTGTAAACTGTCACCTAATTCACAATAAAAAGTTTAAACTACAAAGGAAGCAAGAGCCGAGACCATGGGGCATCCGTAGCCTCCAGCCCCCCCCACCCTTGTTCTGCTGGGGAGACATATAGACAACCTAGTGCTGGAGGATGGGAAGCAGCAGACAAGGGGCAACAGATGAGTTTCCATGGTGATCCCTTCCTAGAGCCTCTTCCTTCAGGGCAGGAATGGACATAGAGCAGACACAGCCTGGTGCAGGAGGGAGAAACCCAAGACCTGGTCTCGTTGACCCAGTACAGAGCTAGATGCTCTGGACAAGGGCCCCTCCCTGGCCTGCGCGGGAGGAAGAGGAGACGGAGACCATTTGTTGAGTGCTTGCTCTGCACCCAGAGTGACCCTGTTCCAAAGAATTGCCAGGAGTTGGAGACGACTCCTTAGCAGTGAGTTTTATCAAGCGTTTAAGGGAGGCGCTATTACTGTGGCCACTGTACAGATGAGGAAGTGGAAGCACAGGCGGGTGAAGTGAACTTCCCAGGAACACACAGCTTCCTAAAGGCTGCACGCTTCCCCAGCTCGCTACTCGGTGCTCCAACCTCCCCGTTCTCCCCGAAGACTCGCTCTGTGCCTTCTGGAGGTTTGGGGCATCCAGTCCAGAGAAGGGAGGGAGCGGGGAGGCAGATGCAACGTGCAATGAGCAAACACTTGTCTTAAACACAGTTGCCCCCAGTTCTGTGTAGGCACCTTAGCCAGTCTGACACCTGGCACCTCAAGCTGGGAACAAGGCTATGCCCAGGCAGCCATGGCACCACCATGGCAGTGACGCTAACGCTGTCCCTCTGAGCACCCAGTGCTCAGAGACGCTGGGATACCATGCAAGATGCCTACCGCCAAGACCTGCCCCTCAGGCAGCAAGGCCTCTGCCTCCTTGGGAAGCCTCCTGAAGCTGAGCCAGAGCCCAGGCCGCCTCCTCCACCTCCCTGCTGTCCACTCCCTCCTGCCCTGCCCCAAAGTGTTGGCTGTGCCACACTGATGGCAGCTCAGTTGTAGGACAGGGCCCCCAGTGGTTTTGCTGAGCCCTGAAGTGCCGGAGGGGACCTCTGAGCCCTTGGTGGCAGCGGGGGTCTGCTGGACAGAGGACCCTCTGAGCCCTTGGCGGCAGCGGGGGTCTGCTGGACAGAGGACCCTCTGATCCCTTGGCGGCAGCGGGGGTCTGCTGGACAGGGGACCTGTGGTGATGGGTTTTCATGGGCTGACTGATGTCTAGGAGGGGCATAGAAGCTGCTCATTAACACCCCTCCCTCCTTGGGTGGTGCCCAGGGCACGCGTCAGGCCTGCCTGCCGTGCCTGGCAAAGTCCAGAGGCCTAGTTTTAGGATGAGCCTGCCAGGATGGTCTGCTTTCTCTTCCTCCATCCAAGCCTCCAGGGCAACTATGTGGATCTCAGTCCAGACAAGCCCAGGCCTGCACTGCAGGGACGGTGGTGGGTGGCGGGGTGTGCCCCAGCAGAGGCGGGTCACAGGAACGTGTGCCAATGGCAAGTGCAAAATGTCGTCCCTGTGCAAACATCTCACACCCATCTTTCAGACAACTGTTTACCGTATACTCCACATTGTACGGCAGGTTCGCCATGAATCTTTGGCACCACACTGGGCGGCGCGGCAGGGAAACGACGACGGCACCCGACGGCACCCTCCTTGCGTTGACTGGTGGAGACTGGTCTGGGATGCGCTCAGTCATGGTTCCTGCCTGTGCTCAGGAGAGGGTTTCCAGCAGTGGTCACTGAAAACTGCTGTTGTGCACCCCCCTTCAAGTGGCATCCAGGGCATGTGCCATTGCTGCCATGTCTTAGATATACCTCTGGCCCTGGGTTGGGATTATGGGGCAGGAGCAGAGCCAATCCCCTTACCAGCCACTTAATTTGATCCTAAATCTTCCATCTTTGTACTTTGACCCATTCACGTATCCATCATCTACTCTTCCACCCTTCCAACCATCCACCTACCCATCTACCCCTCCATCCCTCCTTCCCTCCATCCATTCATTCATCCACCCACTTATCCACTCATCCATCCATCCACTCATCCACCCACTCATCCACCCATCCATCTGTCTATCTAGCCCCCCATCCACTCACCCACCCGTCCACCTGTCCACCCGTCCACCTGTCCATCCAGCTCCCCATCCACTCTCAAAAAGCCTGTGTTAGGCTTTTATCATCTTAGTGCTGGGGGTGAGAGAAATAAATGGGACATGATTTCTGGCCTCAGAACCAAACTCCTGATCTTCTTCCCTCAAGGGACTCCCCTGTCAACCTCGCCCATCTCAGTTGATGACAACTCTATCCTCTTTGGGCTCAAGCCAAACTTCATACCCAACTGGTCAAAGCGTCTTTCATTTTGCCCTGATTCAAACTAGATCCAGGATCTGACCACTTATCACCCTTTCCGTCCCTGCCACCATCCTGGCTCATGTGCATCGTGGCAGTGGCCCAACAGGGCTCCCTGGTTCTATTGCTGTGGTCACCCAGGGGTCTCACCTCCAAGCCACTGCTTTCCAGAATGGAAGGCCTGGTCTTTCTAAGGCTCTGCTGTTCTCTGGCCTCCCCCTTTGCTTCTCATGCCCTCCCCTGAGCCTCTCATAATAGGCCTGTCCCCACCCCCACCAACCTGTGCCCTGGCTGTTCCCCTGCCCAGAATAATCTCCCCTTAGAAACATACTCAGCTCACTCCCTCACCCCTGCAACATTTCATTCTAATGTCAGGGTCATGAGTGGTGTGTTCAAATTCCCATCCTACCACTTCTTAGCTAGGGGGCCTGAGGAGAGACCACGGCCTCTGTGTACCTCCCTCTTCTCTGTATGCCTCTCTCCTTGTCTGTGAACATGTCCCTGAGAACCTTTGCCTTGGGGGCTGCTGGGAGAGGGCACAAGACTGCTGCAAGGCGCCCTGTGGTTACGCATTGGGCTGTGATCTGCATGGTTGGCAGGTTGAAACCACTAGCAGCTCCTGTGGAGACAGGCTGGGCTTTCGACTCCCAGAAAGAGCTCTAGTCTCGGAAACCCACAGGGGGTCGCTCTGAGTCGGCATGGACACCATGGCAGGGAGTTTGTGGACGCCTAACAAACTCTGAGGTGTGGTACTGGTTTGGAAGAGGTTAAGTGGAGACTTTGCCTCCTAGCTGTGAGCTTAGCGAATCAGGGTGGCAGGGGCGGGGCCAGGCCGCCTGCCTCTGGGAAAGGGATCCTGGCTGGCCAGATGCAGCCCGGAGAGAGAGCAGAGAAGACGCTGTCAGGGACTAGCCCCTGCACAGGGATAGCGCCAGGCTGGAGCGCAGAGCCAGCTGGTGGTGGGCAGAGAAGAGGCCATGCTGCCGGAGCAGGGAGGAAGCGGAGCCTGGACCCAGAGCCCTCCTGCTCCCTACAGGCAGGGGCCACTGATGATGCCAAGGCCCTGACCCCAGGTGGCCCTGATGGTCCACATGGGGTATAGGGTCTAATTTTAGCTTTAGCCATAGGACCCACAGCCTAGGAGCTGCTGCCAGCAGGCACAGGGGCAGCCAGGACTTCGCTGGCAGGGTTGGACAGGGAGATCAGCCTGTATCCTTCCGGACCTACACCCTGGCCATGCCACCCCCTGGAGAGCCCTCATGGCCTGGCCAACAGCCCTCCTGTGGGACAAGGGCAAAGTCAGGGGGCGTGTAGCAAGGAGGGCAGAAAGCCACAGTCGTGCCGGCTGACCCAGGGTTGCATCAGTGGGTGCCCAGGGGCAGAGGACCCTGCAGGGGGTGGGGGCAGAGGCTGATTGGACAGTCCAAAGGTCAGGGAATCAGAGTGCTTAGCACAGGAAGGCAAGGGCAAGAGACTGGGTCCTACCTGGTTGCCTTCAGCCTGGTTTCAATCTGCCCAGGGGTGCTGGACTGGGCTGACCCTCCTCAGGCCCTTGTTCCTCTGCTCACCGGCTGAGGTTTCCTCGCCTCCCCAGCCTGCCTGTGGTCGGCCACATGCAATCGTGGAGAAGAAAGTCTCTTTGGCTCGCTCTGTCTGCCTCCTGGCTCTTCCTCCTGGGGATCTCCCCGCTTCTCCACCCAGCAGTGCCCCCCAGACCTCTTCCAGGAGCCCCTGAAAGCTGGCCACACTGGCTGGATGCTGAACTTCTGCCAAGCTACTCCCAGCCTGGGGAGCTCCCTGAAGATGCTGCTCCACCTTCCCGAGCCCCCTCTGGCAGCGGCTGCAGCTGGGGAGCCTGCTTTGACCCTTCCCAGTGCCGGCGTGGTGGCCTCAAGGTATTTGTGTACCCCGCGGCTGGACCCACCTCTGAGACACATCACCAGATCCTGGCTTCCCTCCAGCGCTCCCGATACCACACATTCAGCCACGAAGAGGCCTGCCTCCTCCTCTTCCTCAGCCTGGATGCCCCCACTGGAGCGCCCAGCCAGGTGCCTGCGCAGTGGGATGGGGGCAAGAATCACCTCATCCTCAGTCTCCACCCAGCCCCTTTCCCCAAGACCTTCCAGCTGGGACAGGCCATGGTGGCTGAGGCCAGCCCCCCCGTGGACACCTTCCGACCCGGCTTTGATGTGGCCCTTCCACTTCTCCCTGAAGCCCACCCTTTGCAAGGGGGAGCTCCCGGCCAGCTGCGGCAGCACAGCCCTCACCCTGCAGAGACCCTGCTAGCCCTGGCAGAGGAGAGAGGTGGGTGGCGCACGGCGGGCACCAACTCCTCTGCCTGCCGCTGGGATGGGCGCTGTGAGCAGGATCTTGCACCTAATCAGTAAGTGGATCTTTCTTTCCTCATGGGGGGGGGGCCTGGAGTGGGATGGGGAGGCATCCAGAGCCCAGGGCAGAGGATAGGATTGAGCTTCTAGGTTGAGTTCCTGGCAAACTCCGGCCTCCCGCTGCTGCAGGAGAGAGTTCAGACAACTGGTTGTGGAGAACCGGTCCACCAAGGTTATGCTGTGTAGTCATGTGTATCAGAGGCAGGGTCTGAAGCATTCCCTGGGGGGGTGGGGAGGGGGCCTTTAAGAAGATGGAACGTGACTCATTCCTCCTCTGGTCCTTGCTCTTATTCCAATCCCTCCTTCCTTGCTGTACTACCGACTGCTCGCTTTAAAAGCCAGTGTTGCCTGTGAGACAGTACTGAGTGTTTGCATGGCAGACACCGAGGCGCAGCGAGCTCAAGCCACTTGCCGGAGGCCACACAGCTGGCAAGAGCTCAGGCAGGGTTTGAATCCACACTTTTCTGGTGCCGAAACCCTCAGACTCTGAATCCGTGCTTGGAGATGGTCTGTAATCAGCCCGCTCAAATGGCCCCGAAGGCCCATGGAGACCAGCACGTGGTCGGAAACGGGAGCCGTCCCTTGCTGTACTTTGGAAGGTCCACCAGTTTCTGAAGGAAATAGGTTGTAGCAGGCTGTGGCCAGACCTGCAGGACTTCGCACCAGCGAGGGTGCTAGAATGCTGTCTACGAAGCGTGGCAACCTGCCCAACGTGGAAAACTTGCCCGGAAACGTCTCTCCTTGAGGCCACAGCTCACACGACAGAGCAGTTGACACCTGAGCCTGTGCCAGGGCTCCCGGGAGGCCCACAGCTTCTGGGGAGGGCCAGAGTTCAAGTCAAGTCCTTCTGAGGCTGTCCAGGGCCCCTGGGGCTCAGGCTTCCCTCTCTATCCCCGGGGGCAGGTTCAAGTTGGAGCCTGTCACTCTGGTATCCTACCCTCACCCCCTGTAGCTCTTTGCTAGAACAACAAAGGCTATTCCAGCTTCATAGTCCTCCCAGGGGCCCGCACGTGGCCTCTGCTTGGGCTCCCGGGTGGCTCTCACAGCCACTGCTGGCTCCATAGCAGCTCAGCCGGGTGGCAGAGTTCTCCAGTCACCATGTCCCCCCCCCCCTTTGTGATTGTGGTGTCATCTTGTGCCATCCATCGCGTTGATTTGGACTCCCCATGACTCTGGGGGACTGGGCAGAGCAGCCCCATGGGGTTTCTAGGCCGTCAGTGTCGGCAGCAGACTCAAGGTCTTTCTCCCCTCCAGTCACTGGGTGACTGCGAACCACCCGCCTTCAAAGTCAGCAGCTGAGCCCTTAGGCCCTTCTCCTGCTTGTAGGAAGTTCTTGGACTGATTTTGTGGCTGCTGGGTGTCCTAGAGTCGATTCTGACTCAGAAGGACCCAGAGTAGAACTGCCCCCAATTGGGTATTGTCAGCTGTGATCTTTGCAGGAGCTGACCTGCAGATCTGGTCTCTGTCGGAGTCAATGGATGGACTCGAACTATTGGCCTTTCGATCCGCAGTGGGCTGACTCAGTGGCTCATTGGCTGACTTTAGTTATGGGTAAACAGAGTGGGTAATTGTTGAATCTGAAAGCTGTTTTATTCTGGACTTCTCTGAGAAGCTGACCATTGAGAACACTGCACACACACACACACACACACACACACACACACACACACACACAAAACCCCATCAAGCCTAGACTGCAAGTTAGAATCTGCTCATTGGTGTGCCCCAGGGAAGTGCCGTCCCTGCCAGACCCCAGACCTGCCTCTGGGTGTTCGGAAAGTGTCACAGATGGGTCTAAACCAGCCAGAACTAGTCCACCCGGCCACCCTCAGAGTTGCAGCAGGGTTATGTCCTTGGTTGAAGCTGGGCAGCTTCCAGTTGGTCTCTGAGTGTCAAAGGGTTCTTAGGCCAAGGCTACCTTCAGATGACATGACTGGCAGTCTCTGGAGTAGCTTGAGCCTCAGTTTCCCTGAAGTGCCAAGCCAATAGGTGGCTATCTGAGCCAGAAAGACAGTATAGGAGAGAGAGAGAGAGATAGAGAGAGAGAGAGAGAACACTCAGAGCTAATCCCCAAAGGTGGCCTGAACAAACAAGAGCTGACCTGAGAAAGAGGCAATTCACAGTCCCCTGCCAGGGGCACCAGGCACTGGTGAGACAGCGGGAAGGGAGAGGAGGGAGCCGGCTCTGGGGAGGGCCTGCCCTGGGCTGGGGGTCAGGTACCTTCTATAAGTCATTGCTCATCCTCTGAAACACCCTTCAAGAAAGGCATTCTCCCATTTCAAGGACTAGGAAGTCCAGGTCCAGAGAGAGCCTTCTCTGTTCAGCATGCGTCCCTCCCCCTCCCCCAGTCCTGCGGCAGCCCCATCACTTCTGAGCAGACCCTTGGGAGCAGTGGGGTTGGTTTCAAATCCTCTCGGCTGGCTCCAGGGCATGGCTGTGGGTTCCCACCCAGGCGGAATTGGCTTCTGCGGCTTTGGTTGCTTTGGGATACAGCCCCTCCCAGTTCACTCGTTACCGATCCATTTTCATGAACAGGTAATTCATCTGCACAGTACAGAATTCACAAGGCATAAAAAGCCCCCCTCCACCCCATCTCCTGGCCACCCACTTCTCCTGCCACAGGCAGACACGCGGTTTCTTGTGCTTCCCTTTGGACAAGCAAGATGCTTATTCGGAGGTACCCCTCCCACTCACCCATCCCTCCCCATGCAGGCACGTTTTCATAAACATAAACTCAATGCACGTTTTGAGTCTCTCTGACAGCATCGTCAGGCATGGGGCCTAGGGTGCAGGAGACTTGAAAGAGCCAAGAAAGATTTATTTCCAAGTTGGGTGGGGGCAGGGGGAAGAAAATGTTTTAATATGTAACATTAGTAAAGCGGTCTTTATTACCAATAGCTTTTATAACCAATAGTTATAACATAAAATTTTGAAAAATTTTAATGGAGGAAAGAGTCAAAATACCTAGGCCCCACGGGCGTTCTGCCCTGTCTGGAGCCCAGCAGAGCCCTGGAGCCAGAGCTTGGGCACGGCCCACTCTCAGCACTGCAGCAGACAAGTGGCAGGGCCCCGGAGCCTGGGACTTCATTTAGAGGCCACCCATAGTCTCCTCTGTGACACCGTCACACAGTGCTCACCCAGCTTGCACTTCCACTCCCCCAGGCCACTCACTGGCTCCATCCCCAGGCATCCCCACTCCTAGATTGATGCTGAACACCACCTCTTCAGTATTTCGGTTGGGTAACCCGCATCCACAGTGCCTGTGCTTCCGGAGAATCCATTCCTTTACCACCCACTGAGCACCCATTTCCTGCTGCTCCCCGCTGGGCCCTGGAGATGCTGGGCAGAGAGAGGCCCAGCCCTGCCTCCCAGAAGGGGAGGCTTGGAGGAGTGAGTACGTGAATGGCCTTGGGGTTCAGTGAGTAGAGCTGCCTTCCTTCTGTGTAAGAGCCTCAAATGGGCTCACAGCGCTTCCTCGGAGCTCTTGCAGTTACCTGAGAAAGAAGTGAAGGAATGATGTAAAGCACTGAGACTAGTGCTTGGAGCAAAGTCTGTGATCAAAGCAGGTCATTCCCAGGCCATGGACACCAGGGCTAGGGGGCACGGCAGAAGGATTAAGCAGGGCCGGCTTTCCAGGTCTGTTATGTTTGAGTGTGGAAGGGCATTCGGCAGAGAGAGAGGAGCGTGCACTGGCACTGAGGAGAGGGTGTGGGCTTAAGGAGGGCTAGGGGACACTGTTTATTCAGCCGGTGTTGGTGCTTGGAACTCTCTGAAGCCTTAGCTCGGGGTTTTCTGTCCAGAGAGCCCTGGTGGCTGTGGTTAAGAACTTGGCTGCTAAAAACCCCTGGCAGCTTGAACAACTCCCTCCCCTCCATCCTGGAGAGAACAGTGCCTGCCTTCCGGGAAGATGGAGCGCCTTGGAAGCCCTGCGGGCAGTCTCCTCTGTCCTGCAGGACCACAGCACGTCTGAATTGACTGGATTCCACAGAGCCTCATTGGGGATGGAGGGCAGGGCTTCGCTGGTGGGGTGGTGCTGTGGCTGGTAGGGAAGTAGCTGACTGGGGTTACCTTGCAGCTTCTCCTGGGTGCCCCTCATCCTGGTGGATGCACTGAGCTGGGGAGCCCTAAGCAGAAGCTCTGCGGTGGTGGAACTGTCTCAGGATGAGGGAGCTGGCACACTGCAGGGTTGGCCCCAGCTTAGTCCCCACCCTTTCTGTGACTCTGAGCCAGTCCTTGGCTCTCTGGGATTCAGTCTCCCCATCTGGCCAATGGGGCTTGGCCCAGAGGCTGGCTAAGTCTTGGCTGTTCTTGAAGGTTCTGGCTGGGAGCCTGGTAGGCTAGTGGGGGTCCTGGGACCTTCATCAACCCCACTCTGAGGGCCAGTGAAGACCAGGGATCCTGGATCTCTCCACCCAGAAAGGGCAGCGGGCGCTAGATTCTCCAGGGAGGGGACACTCTGAGGAGGTGAGCCCTCTTGTCCCTCCCCCCACAGACACAGAGCCTGAGTGTGGTCCAGTAGGGGAGGGGGGAGCGGGAAGAACAGAGGAAGCCTGTCCTGAGCGAGGGGGTGCCTCTGGGCAGCAGCTTCCTGTGTGGTTCCAGGCAGGGTGGGGTGGGGGGAAGGTGGGGAGTGGCCCACCTCATCACAGAGCACTCTTTCATGAGGCTGGACTGTCAGGCTGGGGTGGGTTGAGAGTGGGGGCCACTCAGGTGAGGGGTGCCCAGAAACCGTGTGTGGCAGAGTGGTGGAAGGCAACCACCTGCATGGCCCAAAGAAGCAGAGTCGCTAAGGGATGGGTGGCAGATATAGCATGCTCCCTGGGCACCACTGGAAGGGGGCGCCACTGAGCAGTCTGCCTGGCCAGTTGTGGTGCGATCACTGTGAGTTCCAAAGCATGCTTTGGACCTGAGAGCCTCCCTTGCCCAGTGAGCGGCCCCGATGGCGTGGTGTCTGCACAGGGCTGCTAACTGCAAGGTCAGCAGTCTGAAACCACCAGCTGCCCCTCGGGAGAAAGACAGGGCTTTCTACTCCCATAAAGAGTCTCGGAAACCCACAGAGGTGGTTCAAGGGTGTCCTATAGGGTCGCTGTGTGTGAGTCAGCATCCACTTGATGGCGGTGAGTGTTTAGTTTTTGTTTTTATGACTCACAGAGGAGAGCTGGTGGCTCAGTGGTGGAAGTGGACAAAAGATGGGCAGTTGGAGCCCATCAACCCGTCCCCCACCCTGCCAGGTCCCCAGGCAACAGACGAGGCTGTGTGCTTTTGTAAAGACTTAGGGTCTTGGAATCTCGATGGAGCAGGTCTAGCCTGCCCCATGGGTTTCTATGGGTACGGACTTGGTGGTCTTGCTCTGCTGAGGGTGGAAAGGGAAGAAGCTGAGCACAGGGCTCCCCACCGAGCAGAGCAGGAAGGTACAGTGGCCCTTTTCATGGGGAGCGTCTGTGATCAGCCAAAGACTAACCAACTGGGCTCTGATTTGGGAGCTGGAGTGGGAACTTGTCTCAAAGATGTTCCAACATGGCCACAATTTCCAGACCCGTCCCTGGCACTATTTTTCTATAGAGGCGCCTCTGCTAATCAGACCTTGGGAACATCGGGCCACCTTATCCATTTCGCAGATGAGGAAGCTGAGGCCCAGGGGAAGGAGGCTACCAAGGGCTGAGCCGGTGCTAGAACCCAGGGCTCCCGTCTCCTCCTCCCCAAGAAAGGAGGCCAGTGTAGTGTTAGTGTGTGAGTGGGAGACTGGGAGCGAAGTCGTGTGAGAACACGGAGGTGGGCTTGCATACTGTGGATATGGGTGCTGTGAGGCCCAGCCAGAGGTGGGGTGGAGGGCTGCTGTCTCAGGCCACTGCTATGCAGGACACCCTCATGTATTTCCATAGGACCCACGCCAGGGCGACACTACCCAGAGCCACCTTCTGCCTCATCCCCAGCCACCACTCTGCTGCCTCCAGTTTCCTCCAAGCCCTGCAGGTACAACCCCAACCTGGGCCTCCCCCAGCCGGTCGCCTCTCACTCCTGAGCTGCCCACTGCCTTGCCCACCCCACAAAACCCACCACTGCCTTCCTCTCCTTTTGCCTCTTGCCTCCCCTCAGAAGTAGCTGCTGGCTTGGAGGCGGGACGTGGTGAGAGGGTACAGGGTTGGACTGGGTGCCCCAGCAAGCCCCCTCTCCTTCAGGCTGGCTGTATCCCCGTGCTTCTCAGTCCCCGCTGGGAGCTGCCCTTCTCCGAGGTCATCGATTGGAACAAGGCAGCCATTGTAGCCGATGAGAGGCTCCTGTTACAGGTAGCTCATTGCCCGGTCCATGGACTCGGGATTGGGTCCAGACAAGGGCGGGGCTGCAGGACCCCAGCACCCAGGCTGGCCTCTGTCCTTGTTCCCATCCCCCATGTAGGGACCCCTTTGAATGAGATGGAGGCAGAGACTCCTGAAGGATCCTGGGAGTGAGCACTGGCTGGAAGTTGGGTGTCAAGGCTTCTCTGACCCAGAGCAAGTCCGGACCCTCTGCATTCAGCCTCAGTTTTCCCATCTGTACAATGGGATATGTGACACTTGGTGGTTGGTCTCCATGAGCCCCGCTTCACTGGCTGGCCCAATATCAGAGACGCCTACAGAAGACCCCAAATCAGAGAGCAGGCCTTGGGGGGCATGGGGTGGGAAAGCAAACTAGACAGTGACGTTTGCATCTGACGAATCTTGCCTGGGTCTGAGAACTATACCATACAGGCCCACCTGCCTCGCGTGTCCGAGAACTGAGCCTGAAGGGGGGAACTCGATAACCTCATTACCATTTGCTGAGACTCTCAGTGTGCCGGGCATGGGTCCGAACCAGAAAACTCACAGCATCTCATTTAACCCTCGCAATCAGAGGAGGGTCTCTAGTCCCACTTTACAGCTGAAGAAAGGGCGTCTGAGAGAGGTGACGAACTTGTCTGCCGTCACCCAGTAGCAGTCAATGATGTCCAAGTGACCACTGAGGGAGCCCTGGTGATACACTGGGTTAAGGGTTAGGCTTCTAACCACAAGGTCAGTAGTTCAGATCCACCCATTGCTCTGGGGGGAGAAAGATGAGGCAGTCTGCCCCAGAAATGATAGTCTCCAAAACCTCTGGGGGCAGTTCTACTCTTTCCGGTAGGGTGGCCATGGGGTGGAATTGACCCCATGGCGATGGGTTTGGTCTGGTTGTGAAACTCTTGCTTGCCTGTGTTACCTGGGGCTTGGCCACGGTGGTCACCACTGCCCATGTGGAGGAGCCTGAAGAAAGGGCTCTGATCCCCATGTCTTGACACCAGGCTCCTCTCATCTCCCCCACACCCACGGTCATTCGGGGTCTGCCAAGGCTCCAGCCACCTCCTTTTCTCCCTCTGTGCTCAGGTTGCGGCTGCCCTTCAGGAGATGCCACCTGCCCGCGTCCTGGCCCTGCGTCAGCAGACTCAGTTCCTGTGGGATGCCTACTTCTCTTCAGTGGAGAAGATTGTCCACACTACTCTGGAGGTGCGGGGAGCCATGCTCCGTTGCTTCTTCCTCAGCCCACCCCCCTCCCTCCATACCCTCTGCCCTGGGGGTGGGGCTTGGGGTCCCCTCTGAAAGGTACCTATGGTGCCAGTCAGAATTTGGGCTGTGAGAGCGCTGGTAGACTAGTTCTTCCACCAACCTGGGCTTCAGTCTCCCCACCTGCAGAGGGGAGCGCTCTGGCAAAGTGGCTTCCACGAGGGGCCAACTCCATTGGAGGGGCCACACCGTGTAGGGAGGGATGATGAGCGTGATCAGAACGGTGTGACCTGCTGGGGGCACCTTCCCTGAGTGAGACGAAGGGAAGCAGCAATGCCGCCTGCCCCCTCTGGGACACCATCGTTGAGTGCCCTCAGCTGGCCATCTGCATCGGACCCCCTGCGCCCAGGGACCTGGTGCTGCTGCCACTTTGTAGCCAGAAGGGGGCAGTGTGGGGCTATGCCCAACCTCACTTCCTAAGCCTGTCCACAGGGTCTGAGACTGGCTACCCCCTATGCACAGCCCCTCTTTCCTTTCAGATTATTCAGGACCGGATCTCTGGAGTGTCTGCCCACCCCTCCCTGATGTGGAACAAGCCCCCAGGGGCACTCCTGGCCCTGACGACATTTTCCACAAGCCCCCAGGATTATCCCTTCTACAACCTGCAGCAGGGTATGCCCTGGGAAGGGATAGTTTAAGTCCCGAATCCACACTCCTCATGCCTGCCCCGGTCTCATTCATAGAGCCCCACCAAGATCCCTCTGAGGCCCCCAACATCTCTCCTGACCCGGTCTCCCACACAGGATACCCTCCGTGGGAACCTGCCCGTTCCTGATGGCCTGTCTGTCATTCTCCGCAGGCTCCCGACCTATGGGCCGGTTCAGTGCCTTGATCCAGGTGGGGGCCTCTGCCCAGCTCCCCCTGAAGCTCATCCAGGCGGTGGCAGGCTCCCAGCACTGTGCCCAGGTCTGTGCCTCTGACAGCTTGGGGTCCAGGGTGGGAGTGAGGGTCAGGAAAGGGCCTCTGTCAACATTCTGCCCTCCACGAAGGACCACCCATTTGAGGGGGGTGGGGCGGGGAGAGCTTCCAGTGCCTTTTCTTCTCTCTTCTTAAGCCCCAAGTCTCTTCTTCCTCTCCCCCAAGTAGAAATTGAGGTGGCCACCTAGAAAGCCTGAGGAGGCAGGAGAAGCCAGCCGCTCGCTGGCTCGCTCACTCAGCAGCCGTTTTCTGAGTACCAAAGGATTCTACCGGTTTCCGATTCAGCACACAGATGGCAGGTCTCAAGTGCTGAGCAGGCAGCTAGATGAAGAGCACTGCAGAGAAGGCCGACAGGCCAGGATGCAGATGGAGCAGGCCCCAGGCAAGCGCTTCAACCACTAAGCCAGCATGGGCGGCTCCTTCACATCACAGGAATTCCTAAGCTGCAGAAGCGTGTGGCAAGGGCAGAGCAATGAGAAAGGGGCCTTGGGTTTGGCCTCAGGATGCGTGTATGCCCTGTCCCCCAATACTTCCTCCACCGGAGCTGCCTCCCCGCCCCCAGCCCCCAGGACCACCCTTCTTCCTGTCTAGGTTTTGGTTCTCTGGAGCAGTGAGAGGCCACCCCCACCCAGGGGCAAGTGGCCCAAGACAGCCGTCCCCTTGACAGTCATGGAGGGGCACAGGAAGGTGAGGGATAGTCAGGGTGTAGAGGGGTGGGCTCCACCGCTGCTTGCTGGGAAGGAACTGTGACGGACACACGTGGGTTAAGTTGCTTGGGTCTGAGCCAAAGCCGGACTTGGCACTGGGTCTGAAGTTTCTAATGCAGGCCTCATTGCTTTATCCACTGCCCCATTTGGGAAAAAAATGGCATGGGGGCCAGGGGGAAGGTGTCAGTACCTTGGATGAAGGGGGGACAACCCTGGGACTTGAGGAAATGTGGAAGGATGGCAGCAGTCTGACCAGGGCCGCTGGGAAGGGGGTGGCTTCGGAGAGCCAGGGTGGACGTGAGTGTTCAGATATTGGCTGGGCAACCGGGAAGGGGCCCTGGCTGAGTGGTGGTCTCTGCCCTCCCACTGCAGGCCAGTGATCGCTTCTTCCCACACAGCACCATCAACACGGATGCCATTCTCAGCCTCGACGCCCACTGCAGTCTTTCCACAAGTGAGGTGCGGCTGGGCCCAAGAGGAGCCTGGTGTGGTGGGGACAGAGACAGCAGGCCCTCATGGTCCTCACTAGAGGACCAGAGATCAAGACGCCCAACTCTCTGCCTTCGAAACGACCCCGGGCAATCAGTGGCCCCAGTAGACATCCAGCAGAGGCTCCCACACATGTCTTTGGAAACTGTTTTGGGGGCTCCCAGCTAAAAATGCTCCCCCAAGCTGTCCCCCACCCCCAAAGCTTCCACAGGACGCTTCTAGCCATTCCAGCCTCTTGGCCAGGTTGGGCTTGCCACGCTCTCCCTAGACGCCCCCAGTGGGATGGGAAGTCCTACCTCACACCTCCTAAAGAACTGGAATCTCCTCCCTAGGTGGACTTTGCCTTTGTGGTGTGGCAGAGCTTCCCGGAGCGGATGGTGGGCTTTCTGACCGGGAGCCACTTCTGGGACTCTGCCCGGGGGGGCTGGGGCTACACTGCTGAGAAGGCCAACGAGTTCTCCATGGTTCTCACCTCAGCTGCCTTCTACCATAGGTACAGCCTGGCATGCCCCACACAGGATCAGAGGGCTGGCGACCCTCCCTGGGCCAGGAGCAGGGTGGCATGGGAGTGGACATAGCAGTCGGTTGAGAGCTCAGGAAGCCAGGTGGAAGGCCCAGCTCTGCCGCTTCCAGTAGCGTGGCTCAGGGGACAAGCCTTCTTACCTCTCATGAGCAGCTTCCTCACCTATATAGTGATGCAGGGCTGCCTCAAGTGGCTGCTGTGCTGAGCCACGAAAGCCCCTGTCACACAGGTGCACCACAAAACGGCCGCCAGAGTTGTCTTTTGAACCAGGCAGAGCGTGGGTCAGAGACTAGCGGTTGCCGCAGCTGTAGCATTGTTAAGAGATCTGTCCTGCTGCTCTGTCAGTGTGTGTGGGGTGGGGTGGGGTGTGTTGTCCCAAGCCTCCCAAGCACTGCCTGTAGCTCCCTAACCGTGGACCAGGGACTGAATTCTGGAGGGGCTCTTTGTTCATGTCTAAAACAATGGGGGCGGGGAGACTTGGGGCCTGGTAGAGATTCACTGGGGTTTTCCCACCCTGCTGGCCTGAGCAGTTCCCTGCTTAATCTGAAGCCTTCCTGAACCGGGTTTGTCACCTGCCTTGACTGATGGCTTAGCGCCAGCTAAGCCTTAGCCCCCAGTGTGGGCGCCCCAAAGAACCAGTGCAAGGAACATCACTGGTGACCCACTGGTGACCCACAAGCCAGCAGCCAGGCATAGGGGTGGGGATTGAGTCAAAGGGCGGGGCTGAAGTCAGGAGGAGGGAGGAGGGAGGCGCGCCTGGCACGGGAGGTGAGCTCCAATGCCGTCCTCTTCCCTGGCACAGGTACTACCACACTCTCTTCACCCACTCCCTGCCCAGAGCTCTCAGGACGCTGGCCGACGGGGCACCCGGCTGTGTGGACGTCCTGCTGAACTTCCTGGTGGCAGCAGTAACCAAGCTGCCCCCTATCAAGGTGCCCTATGGGACGAGAGCTCCCCTGGTGAGAAGGAGAAAGGTTTGGCCAAGGGAGGGGCAGGGAGGGGGTGCAAAGAACAAGAAAACCTCGAATTTCTCCTCTCCCTCTTAGGCTTCTGGGGATCCCCGGCCCGAGCTGCAGCCCCCTGACCCGGACTGCGTCAATTTGATGGCTGCAGGGTTCGGCCACATGCCCCTGGTGTCCTCTCGCCTCCGCCTGGACCCGGTGCTCTTCAAGGACCCGGTTTCCGTCCTGCGCAAGAAGTATCGCAGCCTGGAAAAGCCCTAGCACCCACAAGTGGCCACCCGAGCCAGGCCCGGGAGATCCAAGAGCCAATCGAGGCAGCTAGTCGGCTCAACGTCAGATCCCGGTCAGCCAACCACAGCCAGCGCCGGGGAGCAGCCGCCGCGCGCCCCGCGCGGCTCTAGCGCTGGAGCGAAGCAGCGTCCATCCCTGTGCGTGCCAGGCCGCTTTCTGCGCTCCTCTTCCTCCTCCTCCCCAGCCCCTCGCCTCCCTCCCATCCCCGTCCCGGAAGGGGTGAGCCCCATCCCGGCTGCTCAGCCTCCCTGCAGCCCCGGCCCTGTGCTCGCTGCCAGCTCACACGCTCAGGGCCCGGGAGTGACCTGCGGGCGCGGCGGCGGCTGGCACACGTCCTCGTCTCCCTGGCCGCGCGGGTGCACGGTGCATAGTTGATGGGCAGACCGGTGGAACAGACGTGGACCACCGCGTGTCTGTCCCTGTGCCGGCGGCGACGCGAAGGTGGACAAGATGCAGCGCGAAGCAAAGCCATCCTTCCCAACAACCCCCCGCCCTCTCCGCCCCCACGTCCCAAGGGTCTTGGGGGGAAACAGCTACTACAGCAAGTGCAAGCCTCGAGCCCCAGGGGAAGAAGCCAGAAGGCGAAGGGAGGCAACTTCTGAGACTTCGGGGGCTTCCATTCCGCCCTGGGAAGTCCTGCACTACCGGTGTGCACCACTAGAGGCCAGTGGCACACCGCACTCCTCCCTCCTCGACCAAGTGGGCTTTCCACCGGCCCAGTGAGAGGGGTGGGTGACAGAGGGTTAACGATGTACGCGGCCCCAGTCGGAGGACTCAGAGATAATAGGCCCCACCGCTTTCGCCCCGACAGACACTTGGGGTTGAGTGAGGAGGGGCTATTCCTAGGGGGGCTGGATGGGTGCAGGGGCTGTCCAGGTCGACCTGGCCGTGAGGGTGGAGTGGGGGAGGTGCTGTTAGGTTCTCCTGGGTTCACCCACCTGGAAATGGAATTATCACTTCCGAAATAAAGCTCGTGTCCTTGCCCCCGCACGCTCAAGTTATAAATACTCTTGTAGCAGCTGCATGGGGGAGGGGGACTCGGCTCGCCTGGTGTGTGTAAGGGGGGTGGGAGGAAGACTTCAGAAAGGAGGGGTGGTGGGTCCAGCTCAGGCCCAGGGTGTCAGGTGTTCTGCTTTGATGGCCTCGCTACTCTGGAAACTCCCGTGACTGTTCACTGGTCGGAACATGCTGTCCCCCCTAACCTAGCCAAGGCCTCCCACCTCGGTCCTCTAGCTGGGCTCCTGGTCCTCCGTGAAGTTCCTCACAGCTGGGGATGTGGAGAGGTCTTTCTTGGGAGGGTGGGACTGGGAGCTAAAAGGGCAGGCAGCCTGGCCCAAGGTCAAGAACAGCAGAGGGTGGTGAGGAAGTGCACAGCTGCAGTGTGCATGGCCTTCCCAGGGTGCGGAGAGCTCCCTGGGCCAAGCCTGCCCAAGAAAGCAGCGCCTTTGCCTCCCCAGTCACAGCTGTGACCCCAGGGCATGACCTTGAAGTGGGGAAGGTGCTGTCAGAACCAGGGTCTCAGCTGTATAAGGAGCAGACCCTCAGCCTTGCTGTCAGGAGGGCAGCCCGGAGGAATGAGACTGAGGTCCAGATCCCCACCACAGGCGGGCTGACACCAGGCAAGCAGGACTATCTAAGGCTAAGCCCCATTTCCTCCTCTGTAAAAATGGGCAATAGCCACAACCTATGGGCGTGGCATAAAGGCTTGGCACACAGGCTCAACTTGAATCACATTGACTTCTAAATTTTAAGTGTTACTTTAGGGTTAAATTATTCTCTGCAGGAACGGATCCCATGTGGGCTCTAGTCCACTGACAACCCTGTGGGGCGGTGTGCAGTCTCATGTGTAGATAAGAATAAGTCATAAAAGAGCAGGCTGACTTTATCTAAAAAGCCAGTCTTAGGGGTTCCACCCCCTTGAAGATAAAGTCCTTGGGCCTTTTATGATGTATTCTTATCTGGAAACAGGACCATCCCATCAGCCATCCTTAGGCACCAGGCGTGGCAACCCCTGATTTGTCAGAGAACTGCTCCGCAATGACTGATTTTTGTTTCTTAGTAAAATGGCCATGCCTTATCTTCCAAGGTGTCTCTGGGCAGATTCAGTTAGCGACCATGCAGGTTAGTTATCTATCCTTCCCACAGCTGCCTCCATCCCGACTCAATTGCGACCTTGTAAGGGCAGGGAGACCACCCTGCGTACCTCCACTCTTGTCTACAACCCTGGCAGATGCACCCCATGCAGATGATAGAGACCCTAGAGAGCGGAATCGAACTGCGTGGCACCGGCTCTGAGACGGTTCCTTTTCACTTTCATTGTGAAGTGGGTAAAGGCTTACAGGTCAGTTTTACATTCAGCATTTCACGCACATTTTGTTTCGTCCATCGCAACCCCCCTGGATCGCTTATCCCACTTCCTTGTGTTTCCATTCCTCTGACTTTCCAACCCCCCAGACATTTGTCCTTGGGTGAAGGCTGCCCTTTGCACCTCAAAGGGAGCCCTGGTGGCACAGTGGTTATGCATTGGGCTGCTAACCTCAAGGTCAGCAGTTCTGAACCACCTAGAGTTACCATCAGAAAACCACCGGGGCAGTTCTATCCTCTCCTACAAAGTTGCTAAGAGTCGGAATCGACTTGATGATAGCGAGTTTGGTTTTGGTTTGGTCTCACATGATTGATGATTAAAGTTCATTTCCAGACCAGAAAAAGCCAGTCTTTGAGGTCCCCTCAGTCTCGACCAGTAAGCCTGGTCTCCTTCATGATTTTGAGTTCTGCTCCATACACAGTCCACTCCACTCAATGTGATCCTTTCCAGAGCAGTTGGCAGTGGCCGCCGGGCACCATCTCGTTCTTCTGGTCTCAGGGTTGTAGAGACTGGCGTTCGAGGGGTCCAGTCTGCACACCTTGATGGCTGGTGGGCTTGAACCGCACGCTTATCTTGCAGTTAGCCGACTGATGCGTAACCCAACGCACTACCGGGGCACAAGCCATCCTGCAATTTAGGAATCTCCACACAGCACCCAGGAAGCCTTTCCGGTTGGCCACTGGGTTGTGCCCAGCCCCTCTCCATCCTCCATCCATGGGCTCTGACCAGGTCAGCCACATAGAGGACTGTACTGGCCCAGCCATGTCCAGACCCCGGGAGGCATCATCAGGACAAGAGAAGCAGCCCAGGGGCTGCAAGGCTGTCCATGTGAGGCTCACACTGAAACAGGTCTTCTCTCCTTCCCCCAAAATCACTCTGGCAAAGGTCTGGGTATCTTGTTCCAAACCAAGGGCTGTAAGGGAGCCAGCCAGCTAGTGTCTTACCTAGGAAGTTACTTGGTGTCTCCAGGAAGGGAACCTGCTGAGAGGGTATGGCCCCAGGTCTCCCTCAACCATATTGTTATGAGCAGAAGGAGGGGGCTTTGTGCCTGGAGTTCTTTTCAGATCCATAAGGCAGGGCAGAGGCAGGCCAGCTTCCCTCCCCCCACCCCCCTGCCTGGCCTGCCTGCGACTAGGGGTAGGATGAGGCCCAGACTCAGGAGCTGGAGAAGGGGGGTCCCGCTGCATGTGCCCCCTGAGTCCCCACCAACTGTAGTCAGATGGGGCAGGCAGAGGGTGAGCCCCATTCTGGAATGTGGAGTAGACATGAGGACAGGGCCTAGTTTACACAGCAGCCTGGCTAGCAGAGCCTGGCTAGGTCTGGGGGACACTAGGCCTGTCGTGCGCAGGTCCTGGCCGTGGCCCAGCCGGTGGCTGGCTGCCATCAATCGGAGGGTCCCTGGCACTCCTGACAGTCCTTCATGTCCTCCGAGTAGTCCTCAATCTGGATGGTCATCGTGTGGAAGTGGAACCTCCCCTGCAGCTGGGAGCTGGCCATCTTCAGCACGGCCTGGGCATTGGCATTCCGAGCTGAGGGCCGGGAGGACACACAGGGGTGACCGCAGATACTCTTACCCTGCTCCCTCAGTACGGAGGGCCCCACCCCCAGCCCCAGCTGTTCTCGGCCACTCACCAATGGCAATATGGACGGACAGCACCGGCTGGGACACGGTCAGCGCCCAGATGTGCAGGCTGTGTAAGGCTTCCACCCCCTCCACGGCGAGCAGCAGGTCCCGCACAGCTGTGAAGTCCACGCCCTTGGGGGTCCCTGAGGAGAGCAAGGGCAAAGGCTCATCCCATCTGTGCCCAGCTGGCTCCTGCTCTAACCGTCACCTCACCTGATCTGCATGTGCCGCCCCACCCCGCCCCCCAGATCCCACATGTCTTCAGCTCCTTTTGTGCAATGATCCCACTTGCCCGCGTGCTTACTGCCTGCCTCCCCTTTCACGGTGGGCCCTGCGTGAGGGCAGAGTAGTTGGTTCTGTTTACCACCAAGTCCCTAGGGCCAAGAACAGAGCCTGCTCAGTACACTGTCTGTAAATGGAGGAGTAAGGAAGCCTGGGAATCCCTAGGCATCACTCAGCTGTAACAGCACCATCCTCACCATCACCGGGTCAGATGGAGTCGTGGAGTAAAGGCTCTGACCTGCAGCTAGACGATTCTGCTGACCTCAGACCAAGCCCCAGTCCCAGACTGACCCTGACCCCAGAGGCCCATGCCCCTAAGCCAAGACTGGAGACCCTGTGCCTGGCCTCTCCATGACTGAGTAACCCCTCAAAGCCAGCCGTGACCTCTCAAGGCAGGAACAAGACCACTCTGGTCCCTGAGATGCCCGGGGCAAAGTCAGAGCTGGGAGTGGATTCAGTTGCCTTGCCTAAGACTTAGGTGTCCTTTCGAGCCTCAGTCTGCCCCACCTCAGAGGCAGGGAGACTGAGGGGTGCTGGGAAAGCTGATTCCCAGGTGTCAGACATCACCCAGAAGCTACCCTGACTGGGTAGGAGGATGCATTCCACCTGGGGAGGTGACCCCCTCAGGGCTAATGGCTTGGAAAGAGAGGACACAGGCCGGGGGACATTTCTAAGAACTGCCACATATGAGGGTCCAGCTTGATGCCAGCATGGCTCGGGGCCCCAGAAGGTTTGCCAGCCTACGCCAGGCCACCATGGTGCCAGATCCTGTGTCCCACCCCCACCTACACACCCCACTGAGGGAGACTGCCAAGGGCAGCCAGGGCGCCCCAGGCAAGTCAAGTTACCTTCCATGAGCACCACAAGGACATCTCTCAGAATGGTCAAGGTGGTGCCCAGGACCAGGATGGAGAAGATGAAGGTACAGATCGGATCCACGTACTTGTACTCGGGCTACAGAAACAGGGGAGATGTAGTTGGGGCCAGTCCCAAACCCGCCAGCTCCCCTCCACCCTCACACCCCGCACTGTGGCAGGAAAGGGACTTGCTCTGCTGGCAGGCCCCCAGACAGGGGTCCCACACTCCCTTCCCACTCCCCATGTCCATGGGGGCTGAGGCCTGGACAGAACTGGAAAGAGCTCAGTTCATTGCCTTCCTCCTCACCCCCATTATAGATGGAGAAGCTGAGGCACAAGGAGAGAAAATGGGTCCCTCCATGCCTGGTGGCGACTAAGGGGTGGGGCCAGGCTTCAAACCCAGACCTTACTCCATCCTCTGTATCAACATGATGTGGAATGTCCACAGTTTGGGCACTATAGCCCTGGGCTTGAGTCTGACTCACACCCCTACCAGCTGTGTGACACTGAGCAAGGCACTGGGCCTCTCTGAGGGGCAGCAAACACCGCCACCTACCCTTTGGGGTTACAGAGAAGCGCCTGAGTGCTGACAGTTGGTCGGTGCAGGGTAAGTGCTAATAGTCTCTTCTCTCTCCCAAGTCCTGTCCCCAGAGTTGGGAGGGGGCTAGCATGGATGAGGGTCCTGTGTGGAGAGGAGCCCCCCACCCCCCACGCCATGATCTCTGCTCTCCTGTCCCCTGGACCACTGCCCTCTGCCCCAGCTCTGACCTTAAAGTATACAATGTAGGCTGCCACCAGGACGCCCACACTCTGCAGAAGGTCCCCAATCACGTGGATGAAGGCAGCTCGGACACTGGGGTTCTGTTCCTCACTGGTATCGTGGCTGTGGCCGTGCCCAGGACCATGGCTGTGCCCATGACCAGGACCATGGCTGTGCCCATGACCAGGACCGTGGCTGTGCCCATGGCCGGACTGGTGGAGCGTCAGCCCCATTCTACAGAAACAGAGACATTGCTGAGCTGGGTCCCCGAGGTAGCAGGTAGAGACTAACATCATGGGTGGCCTTCCCGGATGCCAGCCCCACCTCCCCTACACCCTTCCCCAATGCCTGTGTGACCCTTCTGGCCTGGCTGGGTGAGAGGCCAGGTCCACATGGCTTGACTCAAAAGGTCACAGAACAAAGGGCTCAGCCCCAGGGCCAGGCTGATTCTGAGCACACAGGTGGCCCAGTCTGAATCTCCGAGCAATGATGCTGGTCTAGTTCACACACCCACCACACTCACACCATGTCACAGATGGGGAAACTGAGGCTGAGAGAGGAGAGTGGCTTGTCCACAGCCACTGAGCAAGGGAGAAAGCACCTCTGCGACCCCGTGCTCTCGACCCCTCTGCTGCTCACAGAAGTCTGCTTAAAAAGAAGTGGGCTCAATTTTGAGCCCAGACACCTGTTCCTGGAGGACCCAGACTCTTCCCTCCCTACTGCAGGTATGGAGCCTCCAAGGGACAGGGTGGGGAGAGGCAACACGGGAAGCTGCTGAGGGCCCAGACTAGCAGCTGCAGATGGCCTTGGCCAGAAGAGCCATGGTGGTGTCGTGGTTATGCGATCCCCATGGTCGGTAGTTCTCAGAGGAAGGAAAGCTGGGCTCCTGCTCCCGTAACATTCCAGTATTGGAAATCCACAGGGGGTCGCTATGCACCACCCAACCTCAAATGGGACACAAGTGTTCAGGCGCCAGAGGTCAGCACGCTGGGGAAGTTCTGTCCCTGTGGTCTCCGCAGCATGGTGATGGCCTCCCTCCACCAAGAGTGGGCGGGGGGCATGAATGGGGGCCTTGTGGGGCAAAAGGACACACTCACATGATGTTCACGGCCACAGCACAGCCCGAGGTGATCAGCATGACTCCTCCCTTAATCTCATAGTCCCCAGAGATTAGCCGCTCCACCGCCAGGTACACCAGCACCCCCGTTACAACCCAGATGGACAGCACAGACAGCAGAGCTCCCAGGATCTCTGAGGAACACCCAGACCCCCAGTGCCAAGTTCAGCAGGTGGATCCGGAGCTGAGAAAAGTCCCCACCGCCCCACCCCCAACCTCCATGATCACCATGCTCCAAACTGCCAGGCCAGAGCCCGCATGCCACCGGGCTCTGTAGAGGGCATGGCCGACAGTGTGCTCAGACTTCAGAAATCATGAGTCACCCTCTTGTTTGATATGCTTTTATAAAAAAACAAAAAGTGAAGGACTTGCTAAACTATGTACCCATTGTTCAGCTGGAGCAGATTTGAGGAGAGGGCACAGCACCCAGGCTCATTCACTAGGGTTTCCAGCAGTGGTTCTCAACCTTCCTAGTGCCCCAACCCTTTAATACCGTTCTTCATGTTGTGGTGACCCCAACCATAAAATTATTTTTGTTGCTGCTTCATAGGGTCCTTCGACCCCCAAAGGGGTCACGACCCACAGGTTAAGAACTACTGGTTTAAAACCTTTGTCCTCCAGAAGGGTGTTCTGGATGGGCTTTAGGGGCAGGGTTGAGGCCAGATCCATCTATCGCATCAGGATGAGCTCTGCATCCTTAGGACGGTGACCTCCCTTCTTTCACAGAATGGGAATCCCGAGGGTGGACATTGGGGTTGATACTCTCTTCCCCAACCCAGGTCACCCTCCCGCCCCCACAGTGGCCTCATTTGGGCCTCCACCTATTGCAGCCAACTGAAAACCCGCCCCCTCCCCCAAGCCCATCTCCAGCCTGAGCAGGGCCCTCACCAGCTCGCTGCCAGCCGAAGTTCATGGTCTTGGTGGCTGGCCGGGAGGACATCCAGAGGGAAAAGAGGCTGATGAGCATGCTGGCAAAGTCCGTGAGCAGGTGGGCTGCGTCGGTCATGATTGCCAGGCTGTGTGCCAGGTACCCACCTACAGGGGGAGAACAATGAGGGAAGAGGGTCCTCATCAGCTCCTCAGGGGGCCACCACCACCCCCTCCAAACTGTGTGCGCAACAGAGAAACCACAGACTCGGGAGGCAGGCACACTGAATTCAAGTCCTTTGCCCCATTAGCTGCGCCACCTTGGGCATGTGCCTTAACTCTCACCTTGCACTTGCCCATCAGGAAACGGGCATAGACCAACTTACCCATTGCCATCAAGTTGATTCCGACTCCTAACAACTCTACAGGACCGAGAACTGCCTCTTTGGGTAAGGTGACCAGACGTCCCGCTTTTGGCGTGACAGTCCCGATTTTTAACAATTTTTCCTGAGTCCCGCAGAGTTTTTTAAAAGTCCCGATTTTGGAAAGAATGCACGACAAGCTAGGTTTTTGACTGCCATGTTGCTATTTCACCAGGATATGAGTTTTATCAATGGTGTCCCACATTACCAATGTTAAAATCTGGTTACCTTACTTATGGGCTTCTGAGACTTGGCATTTCTTAGGGGTACAGACAGCCACATCTTTCTTCCATGGAGCAACTCGTGGGTTCAAACCACTGACCATGTGATTAGCTGCTCAGTGCAACCCACTGCCCCACCGGGGCTTGCCAAAGGGTGAAAAGGAAGCCCTTTTGTGGTGCAGCAGGATGGGCTGCTAACCGCAAGCAGTTCGAGCAGGCATGTGTGCCTGAAACCTAAAGGCGTTAGGCCTGCAGAAGGCTGCAGCCTGCAGAAGGCCCTTCCTCCATCTCTAGCACTGAGAGAAGCCCAGATGTGAAGAGTACATACTTCGGAGCCTGCACTACCAAGGTGAGTGGGGCACACTTGAGTACAGTGACCACGACCAATCCCCCTGATACAGCAGGAAAGTGTGTGTGTGTGGGTGTGTGGGTGGGGGCAACAGGTTAGCTAGTGTCCGTGCAAAGGACAGAGGGAATTTGACCTAGGCCATCACCACCACGTGTCTCCTTCCCCAGCGCTGGTTGAACCAACAAAGACCCTGGGGCTATGGTTGGGCAAACCTACATCAATGATCTTTTGGAAAAGCAATAGCATTTAGTATATCTGAGAGATATGTACAGTGGGCTTTGAAAAGAGCCCAGGTGGCTGTTGGGTGAGCTTGGGGGCTCCAGGTCAAATTCACCAGGGCCTCTCTCAGGAGAAAAGTGACCAGCTGGATGGCATGTCAGACAGGTAGCTTAACGGCAACGTGCCTCAGTTTCCTCTTCTCTCACAAAAAGGCACACAGCAGAGGAGGAAGACAGGGAACTGTCTACATCAAGGGTCTACCCCTTTGCAATAAATGGAGCAGTTAAGACTCATTGCAGGTACAATCTCTAAATTTGGGGGTCATCCGGACAAACCAGGCTGCAGCTTTAGCTAGTGAGCAGAGAGGTTCTTACCAATGACTTCCCCGATCATGAACACCAGGCAAATGGCGGAGGCCACATACAGTTGGCGACGGGCCCGATCCTTCTTGGGGTCTCTGTGGCTACCAGGATCCCTCTGGGCATGGCAGTAATGGTTGTTCTCGGCTGCCAGCTCAATGGTCTGCAGGTTAAGGCTAGGGCCTGGGAGAGGGACCCAGCCCGACCCTTCCTGCCATATAGATCCCATGTATAACCTGTTGAGGCAGAGGGGAGACTCGGTTCAGGGATGGGGCAAGGAGGACTGCCTCCTGCCCGCAGTGCTGTGGGGTCACTGGGCACAGGTGGAGGATGGCACACTAGCCTCAGAGTTCCTCCTGCAAGAGGGAGAAGGTCCCTTTGGGAGAGGAGGGACTGGGAGAAAGACCAGCCCCCAGGCCAGGGCCCCAGGCGGGGGAGGGCTTGGGAACCGGCCAAGGGGCGGGGCTGCTTCAGTGGAGCGTGTAGAAGGAACAGAGCTCAGACTTGGGGAGAAGAGCAGACCCTCCCCCCCCCCCCACCGCGCACTTGGGGGTACAGGGCCTCCCTAGGGTGGAGAGGCCGCACAGGGCAAAGTGCTGGCTCAAAGGCAAGGTTCCCGACAGCCGACTTCCCCTCCCCAGGCAGCTGGGCTCAGGTTCTGCGCTTGGCCCCAGGGAAGGGACCCTGCCCTCTGTCCCCTTTCCCCGCATCGCAGTCCACCCTTCCCACGCGGTCCTGGTGCAGGACGCCGCCAAGCCGTCCCCTGGCCCGATGGCTTACAAGAAGGTGCGTCCGAAGCCGCGCGCACACTCTCTCTGCGCCCCGGGGCCCGTCCTACCGGGCTCTGCGCGGGTTGTCCAGCAGACGCCGCTTCTCCGTGGCCCGCATGCAGCCTCTGCGGGACCCACCAGCCGCCCGCGCGCCCAGCCGGGCGCACCTCGAAGTGGCACGAGGGACGCTCAACGGCGCGTGCGCCCACCTGCCGGGACAGAAGGCCCCGCGTGTGAGTCCGCCGGAGCCGCGCTCTCGCTCTGCGCCACGCGCCCGGCCCGCTTTATCCGGCCCTGCCGCCCCGTGTGAAGCGGCCCGCGGCGCGTCGTGTGCAAAAGGCCGCGGGAGGAGGAGGGGAGGGGCTGCGGGCGGCCAAGGGCGCTGCCCCCAGCCGCCATCCATCCCTGCCGCCGCCGGGTGCTGGCTTAGGGCTGCGCCAGGGCTGAGCCCACGGAAAAGCTGTCCGCGTTTGCTTTGCAGCGTCCGCGTTGGGCTCCCTGGGCCGGGAATGTTGCCCCTGGCTCAGAACCGGAGCCCCAGAGGTTCGGATGGTGCTCGCCCCACCCCGGCTCCTGGAGACTCCCGGGGCCTGGGTGCGTGGGTGCCCACCCTCAGGCTGGAGGCGGCTCTGCACTTGATGGGGTTTCCACCTGGGAGCGGCTGCAGTGACTAAGGGACCCCTGGGTCGGGGCGTGCCTCTGCCCTCGGGCTGCCCTGGTGGCGACTGCCCACCTATCCTCGCTCCCCTCTCCTCGGGCGCTGGGCGCTCAGCGCTGGCTTAATCTCCACGTCCGCTTGGGCGGAGCAGCGCTCCTTCTGCAGCCGCCAGCTGCGCGGGTTCTCATCGCCCTGCCGCCACCGCCACCGTTTGCCCTCCTGGGCAGCAGCGCTCCGAAGCTGTAGGAAGTGGCACAGCCGCGCCAGGAGGTCCTGGCAGACGTGCCCAACTCCGGGGGAGGGGGTGTAGAGGGGGGGGGCGGAAAGCGAGCGGGCGTCGCACAGCCGGCTGGGGCCGCACCCACTTGAGACCCCACTCTTCAGTGGAGGTGCCCGAGGGCTCGCGAGCCTGCGGGTGGACACTGGCCTCTGAAACATGCTGACAGCGTAGAAAAACAAGCGGGAAGTGCCTCGTTTCCAGGGCTAAGGTTCGGTGCCTATAGCCTTTCACAGAGGGGAGAGTGGACAGAGGGATGGCAAGCCTCCTTCCCTTCCCGCACAGGGTGCAGGGCGTGTCCTTCCGCAGGTCCTTCCCCATGGGCATCATCTTGATAAGGAGACAAGGTGTGGGGAGGGAGGCCCCGGTTAGGTCCCTATTGCGGGTCTTCTTTACCACCTCCTGGGGACGCTGGTTATGGAAAACCTTTACACTCAGGTCCTGCTTTTCCTAAGTTACAACCCAAGAGCCAGTAGGCTCAGAAATACCTGGAGAAGGGACGTGAGGCTAAACTGAACCAGTCTCTGGGGGCACAGCCTATGAGGTTGAGGAGAAGAAAACCCAAGTCAAGTGTCAGAGACACATTCGATGGGTCTTTAGCAAGCCAAAAGCAAACTCACTGCCATGGGGTGGCTTTCCACTCATAGCAACCCTGTAGGACAGGGTGGAATGGTGCATTTCCCAGACTGTGGGAATAGAAAGCCGGCCGTTCTCCTTCGGAGATGCTGGTGGTTTGGGTTAGCAGCTGCCCAACACAGATCTCTGTGCCAACAGGGCTTCTCTGGTATCCAAGGACTCACAGAGACCCAGCCACGGGGTTCAATGGAACCGGTCACATAGCCATTCCGTGCAGTTGCAGAATTGGGGGCAATGGTCTACTGCAGATCAGAGAAATGTACAGGATTGGTTCTGAGCTCTCACCAAAGGAGTCAGATGATATAATTCAGGCCTACACCTCCCTCCTGCCCCGATTGCCATCAAGGATATCCCAAGGCAAGTGCCGGAAGGCAAGTGCTCCTTCCCGGACTGGCTAGGGGGAGTGGTAGCAATCCATGACCAAATCCACTCTGCCTGAGGGCACGGCGTTCTCCGCCGCAGGGCGATAGCCAGAGAGAGCTCCATGGAGGCTGGTTCCAGAGAGGAGTCAGTGCTCACGTGGTAAACCATGGTCTCCTGCACACCTCGTGCTCAGAATTGCACTGCAATGGATCCAGGATGCCGGGCATCTGTAAGATTGGCTGCACAGAACATGTTAAGCAAGGAGGTCTCAGATATGTATTCATCCCTACTAGATCATAAATTCTCGGAGGGCAGGAATGTATCTTGTACTTCGTCCATTACAGTTGAATTCATCTCTAAGCACCAACTGGATGGATATTTCATTAGTAAAGGTCTCTGTGATTTTGTAACTACACTTTTTGACTTACTGTCCTAGAGATCCCTTATTTACAATCACGTCTTTTACTGGAATTTAAAGTTTAGCTGCTGACAGAGCCCTGACTGCCCCCTCCCTCCCCAAGATACGTGATAAACTATGACTGGCGTGCTTGTTTCCAATGTAATCAGTGACCTGGAGGAGTCAAGTGGAGACAGGATGTGCACTGATTCTCGACTCCTCATTTCTGCCTTTCTGTACCCGAGTTCTTTTAGTGTTAGAGGGGAGGAGGCCTTAGGAGCTAGAACTGAAGAAAAACAAGCATGTGATTATCAAAAGACAAGGTAGTGGTTGAACTGTGTTCTCAAAAAATCCGAACCTCTGTAGTGAAGGAGCCCTGGCAGCATAGTGTGTTCCATGTTAGGCTGCTAACTGCAAGGTCAACAGTTTGAACCCAATAGCCCTCCCCGAGAAGAAAGCTGAGACTTTTCTGAGATTTACAGTCTCAGAAACCCAACGGGGTAGTTCTACTGTCTCCTATTGGGCTGCTATGAATCGGAAGCAACTCAATGGCAGCAGATTTGGTTATGCCTGCAGTTATAATGCCATTTAGGAGTGGGTTGTCTTTGTCATATATATTATATTAGTCAGGTGAGGTTAGTGTAAGATGTGTCTCGAGTCTCTCTCTTTTGAGCTATGAAAGAGGTTGGGTAAGCAGAGGTGGAGAAAGACTTAGACCAAGCCACATGAAGCTTGGGCAGGAGCGGAAGTTCAGAAGCGGCCGGGATCTTCCTCCCGAGACCCCAGCGAGACACCCACCTTCCTGAGAGCGGCACAAGGAGGTCGAGCGGCATGGTAGTTAGGGGCTCAGCCGGGCAGTTGGAATTCAACAGTGGCTCTGTGGCTCGGTTTCTGTAAAGATCACAGCCTGGGAACCCTCTGTCTTGTAGAGGTGCTATGAATCAGAACCAACTTGACGGCTAGACCCACCGGCCCGCACCCTGAGCTGCTAGCTTCCATGAGAAAATGAATTGCTGCCGTTAAAGGTACCCACTATGGGGATTTGGGAGGGGTTTGGGAGGGCAAAAAGGGTGTGATGGGCGGGGCCACAGGGAGCCTCTGGGGGACAGCAAGGCTGTCTCTCTCCAGTGGTGGAAACATGACTTTCTTTTACAATAGCTTCCCCTCCACCCCCTTAGAGCAGAACTTTTATTTTAAAAATCCTAAGAGTTTTATTGACATAGGATTCATCTATCATACAATTCAGTGTTTTAAGTCATCAAATACAATTCAGTGTTTTAAGTATATTAAAGAGTTGTCCGTCACCCAGTCAAATTTAGGACCTTTTTGTCGTCCTTGTATCCATGATAATAGCCTCTTAGACTGCACAACTAGTGATGCTGCGGATGTGTGTGGGTGTAATGCACCGGACAGTTGGTTCTGAATATCCATAAGGCTCAATAACATTTGAATGTTTAGCCCACAGCCCTAACCATGGGGTCCAACAGAACTGTGATTATGAAGATGACTTAAGACCAGAAGACTTTGCTTTCTGTTAGGTTGCTTGAGTCAGAACCAAGTAGACAGCAACCAAGAACAAGGGTTAAATTTTTTTTAATTTAATAAATCATTTATTGGGGCGCATACAACTCTTATCACAATCCATACATACATCAATTGAGTAAAGCACCCTTATACATTCGTTGCCCTCATCATTCTCAAAATTCGCCTTCCACTTGGGTTCCTGGAATCAGCTCATTAAAAAAAAATTTTTTTAAGTGCAGGGCTTGTTGAGGAGCCCAGTGGTGTAGTGACTAAGCGTTGGGCTCCAAACCTCAAGGTTGGGAGTTTGAAACCACCAGCAGCTCAGTGGAAGGAAGATCGCAGAACCCCACAGGGGCAGTTGTTCTACCTTGTCCTATAGCAGTGGTTCTCCACCTTCCTAATGCCACGACCCTTTAATACAGTTCCTCGGGTTGTAGTGATACGTGGGTGGATCTGCATATGGGCCGACCCGCCTGGAGAAGGATAGAAGAGCGGTGTCTCAGTTCCTAAGACCATTGGAAATACGGTCTTAGGTGACCCCTGTGAAAGGGTCCTTCGAACCCCCAAAGGGGTCTCGAGCCACAGGTTGAGAACCACTGTCCTGTAGGGTCACTGTGAGCCAGTATTGATGCAATGGCAGTGAGGGTTTTTTTGTTTGTTTTTGTGTTGTGGCAGGACTTGTCAGAACCCCTGATTGGCTCCTGTGCTCTTGAATAACTAAAGTGGGACAGACTGCAGTACTCACACTTCGAAGACCACGCTATATGGAGCCTGGATGAGAGCTTAAATTTTGAGCATTAGGCTTTTGGAAGGCAGCTGTGATCACCCTCAATCTATCTTTTTAAAGGAGTGTTTTATAATGGATAAGGTAGGGTGATGGTGATGGGTGGGCTTACGTGTCCTAAATCCATTCTCGAGTCTCCTAGAGCCAGCCTGCATGGAGTTCTTTCAGACCATGGGCCAGCAATGGGGAGAGCTTTGCCTCGGGCAGAGAGGGTTTGAAAGTGAATTGCCGCTACTCCCCTAGCCAGCCCAGGAGGGGTAGTCTCACCTGTGCCCTAGTTGGGGGTGGGGCCCCGCCTGAGTGTGCCTTTGATGGAAATTGGGGTACTCAGATTATCTAGTCCTGACTCATACCCTGATTGCCTTGCTCAGAGCCCCACCCCACCAATCTCACACACTTTTCTAATCTGCAAGTCTCCCAATCATGGTCCCTTTCCCAATTCTGTCTTATTGCCTGCACCTGTGGTGGACTGATGGGCCTCGGATCATGATTTCCTTGTTTCCTATATCCTGTGTCAATCGGCCGGCCCGCTTCTCTGAAAGCTTGGGCACCAGTAAGGCTTCGTGCTGATGGTCTGCCTCATTTGGAGGCTAGGTCTTTGTTTTTGTCCTGTTGGGAGATCCAGTGGCATAGTGGGTTGATCACCACAGGGTGGCGGTTCTAAACCGTTAGGTGCTCCAAAGGAGAAAGATGAGGCTGTGTGTCCCCAGAAAGATGTACAGTTTCAAGCTCCTCCCCTAGAAGAATGTAATACAGAGGACAGCAAAGACATAGCCTAGGGAGAGTGGCAGGTCTGTCCAGACCACAAGACCACATGGGTGCAAACTAAGAGGGAAAGAGAGAGAGAGAGAGAGAGAGAGAGAGAGAGAGAGAGAGAGAGAGAGAGAGAGAGAGAGAGAAGACCTCTTCATGGCCCACCAAGCCCTAGGGACAACATTCCTGCTCAGAGCAGCCAATGCACAGAGAGGACCGTAGGACCAGCCCCACCATGAGACACGTATTCCCTCACTGACCCCCAAGCATGAAGACACTGTGGGGGAAAGAGTCCCCGGTCTGCCCCACGCACAGCAGGATGAAATTCAAAGGGAGTGCAACAGGGCAGCAAGGGGAACAAAGTAACCAAGTCCCCGAGGAATCCTGAAAATAGACTTCTGACTCGGGGACAGGGCTTGGCTCCTCATCAGAACCGATTGGAAAGCACTCATAAGGGTCAGCAGACAGACCTATATATTTTTTTGTTTTGCTTTTTTCTTTTGACCTATGTCTATCTATATAAGATAGGTAGGAGGAACAATCCCCAGGAGAAAATAATGGGACCAGTGGTCCCGGGGGACATGGGAGAGGAGGGGGCGGGGAGGGGCAGAGGGAGCCAACAAACTCAGGGAAAAGGGAACAACAAGAGATCTAAAATTTGATGCTGAGGAGGGGGTATAATGCCTGGGGGTGGGGGTTGATCAAGTGCAATGTATTCAAGAGGAATTACTGAGAGCTGAATGCAGGATGATCATGATAGTGGGGGGGGGGGAGAGGTCCTGATAGCAAGGACTCAAGTAGAAAGAAAATATCTGGGAAATGAATATTTTCAGAGACCCCCTCTCCGCCAAAAAAAGATGTACAGTTTCAGAAACCCAAAGGGGCAGTTCTATTCTGTCCTATACGGCCACTATGAGCCAGACTTGACTTGGTGGCAGGAGTTTGGTTGTCCTGTTTAAGACTTAATAAATATGTCTCTATAACTTATTTGAATGGGGAGGGTCTCTTTTTCACCTTTCTCGGTAGAAAGACAAGGCTTTCCACTCTCATTCAGCTACAGTCTCAGAAACCCACCGTGGCAGTTGTGATTCTGTAGGGTGCGGGGTGGCTGAGCCAGAAGCAGCTGGAGGTGGTGGTGAGTCTTCTCTCAGGGACGCCTGGTGGCCCAGTGGTTGCACTTTGGGCTACAATCCACCAGGTCAGCCAGCAGTTGGAAACCCCAGCCGCTCCATAGGTAAGACTCCCGCCAGGAGTTTCAGTCTTGGAAACCCACAGGGCAGTCCTCTAGCCTGGCCCATAAGCTCACTAGGAGTTTGCATCGACTCCATGGCAGCGAGACTTTCTTCTCTCTCTCTTAGAGCAGCTCCCGGTAATGCACCTGTCCGCCTTACTCCGGGCCTTTTGCTCGTGGAAAGCCTGCGGGCTGCTGCAGTTTCATCCTCCCCTCAAGCCCTTGGACTTGTGGCTGGCTTGCCCTCTTTGTTGCCAGTGTGGGCGGCAGCGCAGTTCCTCAAGGCCCACCTCAGTGGGGGCAGCACCTCTAGCATCCAAAGCCTGACCCTCTTCCCGCCTCGTCCAGGCTCACCTGAACCATGTCCAGGCTGGCATGTGATCTCTTTTTCCCGGCAGCTCCCTGGAGGAGCCATGCTTCAGCCACGTGAGCTAGGAGGTGGGAAGGAGTCAGCAGACCCACGTCTCTCCCTTATCCCCTCTCAGGAACTTTCAGGAGTCTTGGCAGGTCTTTATGACCTGCAGGAAACAGCTCACAGGACTGAGCCCGCAGCCTTGTCCTGGTGAAACGGGCCAGCTCAGCGGTGGGACGACCTGTGTTTGCTTCCCTCCTTCTTGGCTTTGCATCCAATTTCTCGCCCTCCTTCCCTACCTGGTTTCCATCTCTCTGCACTCCGGCTCTTCAGGACTGAGGTTTTCGCCTTTCCTGTTTTCCTCGGGCTCTATGTTCTGAAGAACCAGGGCCATAGCTGCTGCGTCTGGTTTTGGGGGAAACATCCTTGGCCAGTTTCCCGTGGCGCTCGCACAGGAAAAGCTGATCCTAAAGAACTGTTCGAGGTGGCCACCGTGAACAGCAGAGGCCTGTGTGGAACGACCAGAACTGGATGGTGCCTGGCTACGAGTACTGAATGATTTGATCAAAGAATCTTATAGATTAACCTTGATCCCAGTGGGGGGGGGATAATGTGGGCCAGAACCTCAAATTCTCATGAAATCTAGACTCGCCGGAGCCTTTGAGATGGAATACCACCCCACCCCACCTCCACCCCTGCCTGAGGAACTCTCTAACCAGAAAGGATCCCCTGAAATCAGCTTCATACCAAAGAGTTGAGGATATGAGGGGGTAAGGTCCCACTTAAACACTGTCTTTTTAAGAATTTGCTGTACGAGATCAGACTGGAATCAGCTGTTCGAAAGATTAGATATGAGCTTCGGGGCATCGAGTTGGTGTTGATTCAGAAAAAGATGTGGAACAAGGTGGCACCGCTGGCTCAATGTCACCCATGTCACGGAATTGTCCGGGCAGAGAGTGTTGTATCGATGTGTGTTTTGCTGGCCGTTAGCATCTCCAATTCAAGCTCCTCAAGAGATATGCCTAGCCACCCCTCCATCCAGAACCCTCCTCTCCCAAAATCCAACCCACTGCTGTGGAACTGGCTCCCCAACCCACGGCAACCCTAGTAGACAGAACAGAACTGCCCCATAGGGTTTCTGAGGAAACAGACAGCCTGACCAGACTGACGTAGCTCTTCCCACTGGCGTGGGGGCAGACTGCGAGCAGGCAAGCTTAAGCCTGGTGTCGCCAGGGACCCTTCTCTGAGGGGGGAGGGAAGGGGGGCTGGGAGGAAGGATAAAGGAACTGTCAGCTCTGTAGATAATAAGAAGAGAGCACTGTGCATTTATTAAAACAACATTTAACAAACGTGGTCACGCCCCTCTTGTCGTCGGGGTGGGCAGTGAAGTGCAGGACATGAGCCCTCTCGAGGCCTGTGAGTGCTGCTACCCAGCCCCCCTCCTCCCCCCCAGCGGCACAGAGAGGAAGCAGTCAGATCGCTCCATCTGGCTTCTTCCCCTCCTAACCCGCACCAGTCACAGAATGACAGGAGTTAGCATACAAAAGATCTTTTAGAAAAAGCACCACATTGGCATACATATACAAGTATATACATACAAAAAAATCACATTTTAAAAATATACAAAATAGTACATTTTGTACCAAAGTAAAAAAAAAAAGTATCCTGTGTGGCTATTTCAAGCATGGTTCTCAATTCTGGTTCACTGGCCGCCGCTGGACCGGGCCGTGGGTCCTGCTCCTCGTCCCTAGCCCTCAGCAGAGGGAAGATGCACCTCCCCCGGGGCCCCGGCCTCTCCCACCCTGGGCCTGTCACCCAGGCCTCAGGCCCATCCCCACCCTCCCCTTTCTCCCTGCGTAGTCGAGAGGTTCTCTCTGTCCTTCAGCTTCTTATGGGTGTCCTGAAAGAAATCGGAAAAAGATGCGTATGGTGAACCCGGCACTCCAGGGTGTCCAGGGCTCCCCAGGCTGCAGTGAGAAAGAAAGGTTCCTCTTTCAGACAAACTGGGGATCCATGCTCGTACACGGGCCCGCACTGCCGATATAAAACGCGAAAAGATGACTCTACGTTCATCCACAGGACGGAATTTAGTTCCAGTACCTTGGGGTGTGGTGTGGGGGTGAGATGGGGGACTGCTAAGGAGCAGTTTTCCAGGGCGCTCTCTACTCCCAGATTCTCAGTCATAGTGTCACCCGACACAGGGCCACTATGAGTTGGAGCAGATTCGATGGCTTGGAAACTACTATCAGCAAACATATACTGATTTTGTCCTATGCACTGGAGACTGTGATAGATGATTTACAAGCATTCTTTAGATTACTCCCCACATAATCTTCTAAGGGGGCTATTCTGAGACTCCCTTGGATGAAAAGCAAGGAGGTTCCTTTGAGGACTAGGGTGAGCCTGACCTCTGGTCTTCTCAATGGCCTCCCAGGCATGTGACAGCTGGGCACTGAAAAAGGAGGATGGGAGAAACGTGGGTGCACTGGAATGGTGAAGAGGACCGGGACGACCGAGGACTGCCCAAAGAACACACATCTGTCTGAAAAGAGGGACAGCCGGAGCCTCCTTAAAAGCCAGGATGGTGAGACTCGGTCTCACGTACTTTGGACATGTAGGGGCTCAGGACAGAGAAACGGAGGAAGACTTGCACTGCGATGGCTTGCCAGGGTCCTGCTGTGAGGAGGAGGCACGGGGCTGGGTGGTGGTTGGTGTGCACAGGGTCGTTCGACAGCACCCAACAAGCAGGAACCACAGCATGCTCGGATAGGCAGCCCTGACCTCCGATCAGCTGGGAAGATCACCTAGTCAGTCCTCCCCACTGCACTAACTCAGGTGCCTGCCTCTGGGCCAGCAGATCGTATGAAGGAATGATGGGTGGGGGGGCAAACTGGGAATGCAGATCCATCTCCAGGGACCAGGCTGCCAGCCTCAAGCGCCCTGGGACTGGAGACCAGGGAACGCCCTTCCCAAACCTTGACAAGAAGGGGGGAGCTCAGATTGGCGAGATCTCTGCAAAATGTGGCCAGCTAATGTCGCGTAGGCCAGGAAAAGTGGCCCAACAAAAGGTGGCAGTGGCCTGAGCCAGGGGAAGCCCTCTCTGTGCCATGCTGCCGCTCAGTTAGGAAGGTCACTTCTTCCTAAATGGCAGACATGGGAACCTTTTTGTTAGGACTCAACTCCCAAACTGCCTTGCACTGGATTCTGAGTCACACTGACCCAGCCCGCCTCACGTTCTCCTCACTGGGGCAGTCCTCCCCTTGCTGAGAATCAGGTCCTCCTGCCCCCCCCCCCCCCCCCGTCTGCTGGCTGCCCTCCATCCTGATACCCCCGCGAATAAAGCCTCCCCTCATGCAAATAAAATAGCATCTTGGTTGGGAACAGGACTTAGACCCTGGGCTCTGTGCGCCGTTGTCATCTCTGGTTGCTGAATGACTGGGCAGAGGATTAAACCTATTCAAATGGATGATGGCGTGGTGGGCATGAGGGTCTCACCTTCTCCTTTCCCCGCTGTGGACTCGTCCTCCACCTGATCTTCTTCTTCAGTGGCTTCTTCCTCCTCATCTGTGTGTGTTAGATGGGCATGCTGTTAGATGGGGCCGAGGCTGTCGGAAAGTTGCTATCTCAGCTTCTTTTCCTGCCCGCCCCCCCCAAACACATACTCCAAGCCCACTGCCCTGCAGTCCATTCTGACTCATAGTGACCCTAGATAAGGCTTCCAAGACTGCAAATCTCTAACCGGCACCTCTTGGTCACCCAGAAGCAGCAGAGGCTCTGGTGGTGGGGGAGGTGCCCAAACCCCAACGGCTGACTCCTCACTCCCTGCCTGCCTTCCTCCTCCCACGCTCTGCAAGGACCCTTGGCTTTTGTCCCTGAAGTAACTGGTCTGTGACCCCAGGGGGGACTCTGGGGAAGCACTCTGTGTTCTTTAGACCGATAAGCTGCCCTGTGGGGCACAGGCAAGAACTCCTGGCTCGCTGTGATCAAAGTCCTTGTCCTGCAGGAATTTGCTCAGCCTTGGAAAGCAGCTTGCTCAGCATCCCTTTCTTGTGTTTTTCTCATTTCTGAAGCCAACAGAGGGTGGGCCTGGGGTGGGGAGCGTTAGCTGAGCAAAGCTGAGCAACAGAGGGACCATGGCAGGACGTCAACCTGGGTCCTCACTTTCCCATCCTGGGACATCACCTTTATGCTCTACGAACAGAACACCCATCTCTCCATCCCCCCTACCCCCCACCCCCACACACCCTCTTCAAGCCACTTCCTTCATCCTGCGTGGCCCTAAGTGGAGCCTGGTCCCCGCCGAGTCAGAGCACTTGTCCAGAGTTAGTGAGTGCTTGGAAACATTCCTGTTCCTAAAATGTCCAGCCAAGTCCTGCCCTGGAGCTGGGGTCTGTGCACAGGCCTGGGAGTTGTGCCGTGGTGTGCCTTCGACCTTACAACCTACGAGCATCTGGTTTGCGGGGCTGCAGCCACAGCTGGAGCCTGAACTCTGTTTTGCAGCAGCCTAAGTTCAGACACCCTCGAGCTCTTCATGTTTGTCTGACCATTGGACCACAGCCATTTAGAGCACGGGAGAGCAAGGATGTCACGTTGAGGACTAAGGTGCATCTGGCCCGAACCACGGGGTTCTCCTTTGCAGCATCTGCGCGTGAAAGGTGGCCACCGAATAAGGAAGCATCGACGCATTTGAGTCGGGGTGCTGGAGAAGAGTGCTGAAAGCACCGTGGCTGCTGAAGGACGGACCTAGCAGATGCACAGCCAGGGTGCCCCTTCGAGGCAAAGATGGCGAGACGCGGCCTTCCTCGAGGAGACAGACGGACACTGTGACTGCCAAAATACAACACGAAACCACCAGGGAGAGACAGACCGACTAACTAGAGAACCTGCCAAGCATATCTTTCTCAGAGAAAATCAACTATGTTCTTCTTCTTCTACCAACCAAATCATGCCTGACCACTAAGTCGCGGTAAACGGGTACCAGTAGTCATCTGAAAAGCCATCTTGGTGATTCAATAGGTTTAACACATCTTATTGGATCCCTGGAAAAAGGTATGCTTGTAAAGTGGAAGGTCAAGGGAAAGGGGACGGTGAACTGGCACAGCGGCTGCAACCGTAGGTGAGGATGGTGCAGAGGTGGGCAGTGTTGTGTTCTGTTGCACATAGGGTTCCGATGGGTCAGGCCGGAACGGACAGCACCTAACAGCAGCAACAACATTGGAACCCTGGTAGTGCAGTGAGTTAAGCACTGGCCTGCTAACCGCCAGGTTTGTGGTCTGTCCCTGTAAATATTCAGTCTCAGGGATCCTGCGGGATTGTTCACTCTGTGAGTTGGAATCAACTCCTTCGTTGGGCGTGGTTTTTGAAGACACAAGGTTGACTCTTTTACTGACCCCTCCCAGGGATATGGCCTGTCGACTTTGTAAGTGGCCCTGGTGGTGCAGTGGATTAAATTCTGGGCTACTGAGCACAAGGTTAGTTATTCAAATTCACTAGCGAAAGATGAGGCAGTCTGTTGTATTCGATCCTCAACTCTGCTCACACTTGATTTTTGGAAGGCTATCGTTTATAGTGAGGTGCCGCGGTGGTGATGTAATGGTTATGTTTTGCGAACCTCAAGGTCAGCAGTTCGAAACCACCACGGGGAGAAAGAGGAGGTTGGGGCTGTTCTACCCTGTCCTGTGGGTAGAACATGGAGTTGGCATGGACTCGATGGTTTATGATTTTACGGTAGGAGCCCTAAATCTATTTTTGAGTCTTCACATAGATCTAGCCACCACCAAGTCCTATCTGACCATCGGCTAGCAATGCGGGGAGTTTGGGATTGAAAAGTAGATTGCTACCATTCCACTCAGCTAGCCAGCCCAAGGAGGGGTAGTCTTGCCCTCAGGGCCTTGCCTGGGTGTGTCCTTGATGGAAATTGGAATGCTAGGGTCACTTAATCACACCCTGATTGTCTTGCTTAGAGGGCCCTAAACTAATCTTGTCCACTCTTGTAATCTGCAATTGTGTCAATATCTCAATCACAGTCCCTTTCCTATTTCTAGTGGTGCTGGCAGGTACACCTGGGGCTGCTGAAGGCAATGTAAATGGTTCAAACCCACCAACTGTTCTGAGGGAGAAAGGTGAGGCTGTCTCCAAGGACAGCCTTGGAGTATGGAGGGAGCACTAGAACTGACGGAGATTGCACAACTCATTCTAAAAGTGGTCTCACCATTCCACCCAGAGATGCCTTGCAGAAAGGCCTGGCAGTCTGCTCCCCCCAAAATTAACTGTCGGACCCTCCTTGGCGCATGGTTGTCCTCGCACACACCTGCGGTCGCCAGGAGTCAGATCAACTTGGTGGTGACAGGTGTGTGTTGCGCCCAGAGCTGTGCTCAGCGCTGTATACACCTGGGCCCAGTGAACCCTCAGAGGGTCGCATGGATGGCGTCTGGATCACGAGCACAGCCTGGTAGTCCTCGGGGACATCTGTGTGGGCTACTGACTACCTGTGTGGCCTGGAGCCAATTGCTCACCTCCTCCTAGCTGGCGTTTTCTCCCCTGGGAAATGGAGCTGATGGTAACAGAACCTCCCTCCTAAAAATGCCTTGTTCCATGGGGAGAATGGAAAGGAAGAGAGCAGCGCCTGGGCCATGGAACGCGCTCAGTAGGCGGCAGCTGTGTGTCCCCTCCCCTGCCCCTGAGAGGAAGCTGAGGCTGCGGGTGAAGTGACCATGCTCACGCGAGACTCTCGAAGTTTAGGGAGGGTAACAGCGGAGCCTGCGATCTGCAGCCCTGGATGAACTTGAGACCATTGGCACTCCGCTTTGGGATGTCCTCTGTCCTTCCCCACTACAGGGGACAGAGCTGGGATTCTGAGAACAGACTCAACCAGGTGCTGAAGGCTTGCAGGAACGTGTCGCCAGGGTGACAAAAAGACTTTCTCAGGCTCATGCCACCATTTAGTCCTTCCTGTTTCTGCACCTCTCTCTCTCTCTCTCTCTCTCTCTCTCTCTCTCAACTCCGACCAATGCTGAGATCTCTTAGGTCCAATGGATTTGCCAGCTCTTTCTCTAACGAGCCCTGGTGGCGCAGTGGTTAAGTGCTTGGCCGCTAGTGTCCCGTCCTCTCGCCCCCCCTCCCACACCCCCCCCCACCGGCTCCTGGAGAACCAGCGGTGGCAGTCTGCATCTGTAAAAGTCACACGCAGGCTTGGAGACCCCATGGAGCAGCTCCGTGCTGCCCCATAGGTGGCTGTGGGTTGGCGCAGGGAGCTGCGGCGGCTGGTGGCTTATGCCCTGGGCTGCTCGCTTCTTGGTTGGAACCCACAGCAGTGAATTGTTTGGCTTATGAATCGGCATTGACTTGATGCCTAAAGGTGGCCTCCTCTCTGTTGCTAAATGGAGTTTAAGTGCGCGGCCTTGAGAAACTCAGTAACCAATCTGTTTCCAGCACGGTTCTGTTCTGTGCCCCTCGTGCAGTTTTCCCATCTCTAAAAGCCCTCCGAGTCCACTCTAGCTCAAAGTGGCCCTAGAGGACGGAGCACAACTGCCCCGCGGTCCCCTGCATGGTCTCGGAGCCATAAAGATGTGCCAGGCACCGTGCTAGACTCTGGACTCATCCAGAAGTTACTCAGTGAGTGTGCCTGGAGGTCAGCTCCCAGGAGTCCGAAAGGAAGCAGACCCACGGCACCCCTCCAAGTACCTGCTCCAAAGTCGATGGCCCTTAGGGCGTCCGCTATGTATTCTAAGTCCAGCGTGAAGTAGTCCATGTTCTCAAAGCCCTGCTCTGTCTTCCCCAGCTGACAGCCCTTGGAAGCTTCCACAATGCTACGGGAGAGAGAGAGAGACACGGGTGAGGTCTCTGGGGCTTGATGCAGGAAGGGGTGTCTTAGCTCTTGTTTAGGGGGCACCACACTCCTGTGCTTGCCCCTAGGGTCCCCCTGGAGGGGTGGAGCATTCTCTCTCCAGGCAAAACAGCAATGGATGATATGAGAGGAGGAGACACCAAGGTCAGAGGTCTCCAGCACCCCATTACAAAGGAGGAGGCCCAGGGGAAGGAACCAGAGAGCCTGGGGTCATAGCCCCCGGGCAGATACTGACCTTTTGATGAGGGGCTTGGCACCCTGTAAGGGGAGAGAGAAAGGGTTAAGGCTCAGAAGAGGTAGCCCCAGGACATCAGCACAATTGGTGACTGGTATTGCGTGTGGACACTTGGTGCCATTTCTTAGCCCACTGGCGGTCCAGTCCGCTCACTGAGCTCAGCCCCTCTGTCCCTGGCTTGCTCCAGCTTTGGACATCACCTTAGGGTGCTCCTATTGACCTCACAGTAAACCCGAATCTCCAAACCCACGGCCATGTCCCACTTTCCTTCTCAAACCTAACGCCTGACTCAGAGTCCGGCCCCGACCAGGTGCTCAGGACATTTTTCTCCAACTGAAGTGTGATGTTTGATAGCTGAGCCCCGGTCTCTCTCCTTCACTAGCCAGTGAGCTCTTCTGGGACAGGGTGGGGTCTTGTTCCTCTCCATCACCCACCCACCCCCCGCCCAGTGGTCAGCCTATATATACTTCATAGCCTCTTCCAATGGCACTGAACTTAGCAGCCCAACGGGGCTTTCTGCAAGCGTCCTCTCTTGAGCTCTTGGGGGAGTCATGAAGAGGAAGGGAGGGGTTACTGCATGCCCATTTGGCAGAGCAAGAAACCGAGGGGAGGATTACAGGAGGTGCCCCAAGGCACACAGGGCGCAGCAGAGAGAGACCAAGGCTTGAGCCATAGAGCTGTTGGGGGCTAGCCCTGCTCACCAGGAGGAAGGTGGCGCCCCCGGGCTCGTCCAGGGACTGGATAGCCGTCTCCACCAGCTTGGTGGACTTGTCCAGCTGCTCCCGGTACTGCTGGATGAGGGCCTCGATGAAGGCCAGCTTCTCCTCCTGCTCGCTGGTGACCCGCTGCAGCAGCTCGCTCTTCTTCTCGTCCAGAATGGCGTACAGGGCGTCGAACTTCTGGCTCAGCGCCTCCTTCACCTGGTGGCTGTTCTCCTGAAGGCAGACATCTGGGAGTCACATCCCGTGGAATCCTAGTCCTGACCGTGGCATTTCCTTCCTGAGGAAAGTGTGCCTGGGGACAAACCTCTAAAGCCAGAAGAAATCTTACTGCACTCCGATTTTACAGAAGAGGAAATAAAGGGGTAGCTGGAAGAAAGCACTTGCTTAAGCTAATCTGTCTGCCGGTAAATAGGGGAGCTGGTGTCATGGAGAACAGGAGTCCCTCCCTCAGAAAGCCTCGAGGTACTTTCGGAACTTACATGGTGAACGCCTGGTTTGCGGGAGGCTATGGGCAACAGGGGAAGCCCCCAATCCCTTGGCAGGGCCCCCGGGGTGAATCCCCTCCGACCATAGGGGAGGGGTGCAAACAGCCCTGCTAACTTAGAGAGGGCATTACAAACCCGGTGCTGGCAGATGCAGTTCAGTTGAGATGTAACACCCTATCATCTGATCTCCCCTGTGCCCCATTGTCAAGTTCTTTCTGGTTTTGCTAGTTCCTGCTTTCTCTTTGGTTACGGTCTTTCTGTGTATTGTCTAGTCGCTGTCTAGGGTTTTGTTGTTGTTCATGCGTGTGCTTTGTATGGTTTTGTGTGCTTGTGCTTCGTTTTGGGTGATTTTCTGCATTGGAAATGCGGTTTTGGTGGATCTATAGAGACAGTACCTGAGTCGGGGCGTGGCGGGGGAGCTAACAACCGTGAGCCCAAGAGGACGATGCTGAGAATCGGATTGTGGTGGTGATTGCACAGATCGCCCTAATGCAACGGAACGACTAAACTGTGTGCTCAGTGAAGTATATGCCAACGAAACGATGCTTTAAAAAAAAAAGACACCGGGGTCAGATGCCCTGCCTGACAGCAGCGTGGATGGCATGTTGGGCTGCCAGCCACAGGGTCAGCAGGCTGGAAAGCCCCAGCTGCTCCTTGGGAGAAAGATGAGGCTGCCTACTCCCGTGAGTCAAGGATCGCCATGAGTCGCGGTGGGTTCTTTGGGGGGTTTTTTAGGGTCAGATGGGATGGCACATTCTGGGTGTCCCATGCATCCTGAGTCACACGCACTCTTTCTCCCATTTGAAGACCAAGACTAGATCCTGGAAGGTGGTGTCCCTTGGCCCTAGGAGGGGCAGACGTACAAGGAGCTCTTCCCTCAGTGGCCTGTCTATTAAAGATCCCTTCTCTTCAACACAGATGCTACATTGTTGTCCCCTGATCTATAAAATGGGTGTGATCCCACCCCACCAGACTCACGATTCTGGTCTCCCATCAGCTCGAGATCTTCCCGCGGAGAGGACAATGGCCCCCTTCTCCTTTTAAACCTAACCTGCACATGGGCCCCCACTCACCAACACGGCACCTCCCCCAATCTCACCTCTGGGTCCTTACCCCAATGGGAGATGAGAAATCTTAGGTACTTTGTCAGACATGGAAAAGGTCCCTTCCCCTCTCAACAGCTTTGCTGCTCAAAGCTGTGGTCTGTGGACCAGCAACTCGGGCCAACGCTGAAGCTCACTCGTGCCTGTTTTCCTGTCTACTGAGGACGACTCTCTGTCTGGACAGACTCGGGGACTTGTGTGCATTTTAAAGCTTGGAGAGCGTGGGTCTGCAGCACACCAGTGAACTGTGCTTTGAAAACCCCTCTTCCGCTGATGCACGGTGACCTTATAGGACAGAGTAGAACTGCCCCCTGTGGATTCCCGAGACTGTTGTTCTTGTGATGACCGGCTGCTGATCTTGTGGTTAGCAGATCAATGCATCACCATCAAGCCTCCAGGGCTCCTACCCTGGGCTGGAAAATACCGTAATTTATTGACGGGCCAAGCGCTGGTCAGGGACCAGGTGTGTCTTGCTCACCACCCATCCCCAAGCACCCTGGGCACAACTGGACATGCAGCCGGGCTCCAGAAGCATCTGAGGGATGAGTGGAGGAATGAGTTTGTCCCTCCCCTGCTGTTCCTGCTTGGTCACTTAGGCTCCATGCCCCGACCTCAAGTCACAGTCCACGAGTGAGCATGCAGGTCTCACCCCTGAGGCTGGGCTACACCCGCTAGCTAGACCTCTCCAGCCACCCTCACCTTGGTCACCCGACAGGAGTCCTCCAGCTGCGAGATGATGGTGTTCACCCGGTCATTGCCCGCCACCAGCATGGAGATGCAGTTACTCAGTTCCGTCTGGAGCGGAGAAGGGTGGGGGTCAGCAAGCAGAGACAGAGTCTTGGGGGCTGCCCTCTCCCTCCAGGCCATCACGTGACAGCCGCCCCCCCCCCTCTGCTAGGAAGAGCCTCCAGCTGGGCTCGGGACCCTCTCTCTGGGGCCATAACAGACAATAGAAGAGAAAGTGCGACCCCTGATTGTACACAGGAGGCCCATGAGAGGGAAAATGAGCACTCCCAAGCACACAGCAAGGTCCTGGTAGAGGTGGGGGTTTCTTTTTAGGCGAGGAAGGGGTGCAAGAAAGAAACAGTTGGAGCGTTCTGGAAGTGAGAGGCCCAGGGACAGGTGAGCAGGAAGAAGTAAGTACAGAAAGAGAGGGCCTACCCGAGTATCAGGGCAGGGTGGCGGGGCTCACTCAGGCCCAGGGCCCCGATAGGGCTTTCAGCTGCCTCCTGCTGCCGGGGACTGTGGGACCCGTGATCGGTTAGGGCCACAGGAAGAGCTGTCTAGGGCCCAGCGTGTGCTGGGAGGGAGAAGGCATGGCCTGAGAGGGCCCTGGTGGCTGGGCCATTCCCCTGGGGCCACACCAGGTGCTCTCAAGTGGCTCTATGTATAGCCCATGAGCTCAGCCACCTCCCTCAGGACGGCAAGGCTGGCCATCCCTGCGGCCTGGGAAGTCCCCCCAGAGGGAGTAGTCCTGAAAGGCCGGCTCAGCAGATCTTCCGAGGATCAAATCCACATCCTGAATCATCAGTTGCCAGCAGGCACCCGCTGGGGGTGGGGGGTTGGGAGGACCGTGATGGTTTAGTTCAGTACCTTTTGACCCTGGAAGACATTCTGCAGCGGGGCCACCTCACAGGCCTGGTGGGCCCCGAACACCTTGCACATGGAGCAGGTGGGGACCTCGCAGGTGAGGCAGTAGATGTTGATTTTCTCGTCCTCGTGTTCCTTGCACATGGGGTGGCTGCCCTTCTGCAGGGGTCGACTAAAGGGAAGCGCAGTCGTCAACCCCAGGGGAGGAGGGACATCCCACTTTCTGCCTCCTCTCCCAGCCCCTGTCAGCGGGGTCGGGCTGGGGCCACTGGGACCACACTTCCTTTCCATTCTCTGGGGACTGGAAATCAGGGACGCCAACGACATCAAGGCCACCCCACATCTGAGAACACAGCCCCCAGCTAGCCCCGTACCGGGGACATGGGAAAGGTGGGAGAATCCCAGAGTCCGTTCTGGGGCCCAGGGAGATGAGTTGATTTGTCCAAGGTCACCCAGCACGTCAGGGCAGGGCGGCTGGAGCACGATGGTGCTAATTATAGTCACCCTCGCTCTTGGTTCCCAGGCTCTGAACTCATTGCTTTCTGCTCGTGACTTCATGTAATTATATATTTCAGTCACCGGACTGTAACAGCCATGCAGACAGGGGAAGGTGCCTTTGTCTCCTACAGTGTGTACTGTCGGGCCTAGTGGGCGGGGTCCCTAACTATGGGTAGAAAGACGGCATCAATAAGCGTGCCATCCGGGCGCCCCAAGACTCAGAGAGGAAGCAGGGTGTCTGTCACACAAGTCACACGCCTAGGACACGGGTGAGGTGCAACTGCTCAGCAGTCCAGCACATAGCTGCGTCCCCTCTGGTGCGGGGTCCTCCCAGGCTCCAGAACCCCTCCCCTTCCTCTCCTTCCAAACATATCTCAGGAGGCCTTGCCCCTTCACCTGCCTGGCCTCTTCAGGCCATTGGTCAAGTCCAAGTGAGGGGCCAATCTCTTACTTCCCCAGGTAGCACCGACACCTTTTTGCACCTGTCACGTTACCCTGCCCCTCACACAGCAGTGACCCTGCCTCTCCTCCAGAAAGCCTTGCACGACTTGCTGCGCCCTTACACGACTGAGTCAGACCAGATTTAGCTGGCTGCATCTTTAGCCAAGGTCCCCCATGCCACCTGCCTCCATCCTCTGGGAAGGTAGCCTGGGGTGGCAGTGGGTGCTAAGAGAGACACAGAGCCTGTGGGTCTGGCGCCTTATGCCCCACTCTCCTAGACACCCAAGTTCCCGAGCCCACGCTTTGGCGGCAGGGTTCAGATCTGGATTGTTCTGTCACTTTAAGTCTTGTGCCCCCAGACAAGTGGCTTCGCCCTGGGCCTGGATTTCCTCCCTGGGGGCTGCTGTCAGAGCAGGAGTGATCTGGAAGGAATGCTCGGCGCCTGGCTCAGAGCAGACCTGCAGACGGAGCCGCCCTCCTTGCCATTCGGCTACATGGAAGGGTCTGCAGAGGCTCAGCCACAGCGCCCGCCCTCTTCCTAAGCTGGCACTGGATGGGCGCGTTCCTATGTTGGTGTGAGGTTGCTTTTATTATTATCCTAATGATCAGCCGTACATTCTCCTCATTGTAATATTGACCTCTGTCAACACGAGAAGGAGCCCCCATGGGCTGCGACCCTCAAGGTTAGTGGTTCCAACCCACTAAGCACTGTTTAGGAGAAAGATGAGGCTGTCTGAGGAAAGATCTGCTGCTTGAGAAGCCATAGGGAGCAGTTTCACTCTGCCCTACGGGGTGGCTGTGCATTGGCATTGACTGGATGGCAGTGGTAGGTAGTAGGTATCCACAGAGAAGCAGTCTAGCCCAGTGGTTAGGACTATGCACCTGGGAATCGACCAGACTGAACACGCTGACACTTCCGCCTTCGCTGAGCCTCCGTTTCCTCGCCATAAAATGGGGGTGCGAATACCTTGTAGGATTAGTATGATGACTCAATAGGATAACGCTTGGCAAACACTTAGGACAGTGTCCACGCATTAAAAAAAGAACAGCCCAACTCGCTGCCATCAAGTCGATGCTGACTCATAGTGACTCCATGGGGCAGCAGACTTTCCCCCCAGGTTTCGAAGGCTGTAACTCTTGGTGGAAGCTCACGACCACATTTGTCTCCCATCAAACGGACGGGGTGGGGGTGCAAACACTTCCCCGCTGTGACGCCGGGGCACCCAGTGTAGCTGCTTTAAAATATTTGACACTTTTAGCATTTCCCCTCAATATCCGCGCCATAGGCACAGACCTTACAGATCAGGGAAAGAAGGCCTGGAAGCCCGTGCCTGACCCAAGTGCCGTAGGAGGAAAGCCAGACTGCAGACGCGGTCCCCAGGGCCTGGCCTCTTTCTCACCAGCCCTGGGAGGTGCCTGGGAAAGGTTTGGGGCCCTGGGAGCTAAGGGGACAAGTGCTTGGGGATCTCGCCCATCTATCTTGATAGTGAAGCTCTCTGGTGGCTGAGACCTCGAGCATCGCTCCCACCTCTCACTGGTCCCACCTGAGGCTGAGCTGTTGTCTTATACACAGGAAGACTTGGAGCCCCATTCCCGGTGGACGCTCCCCGATCTTCTCTTTCCCAGCTGTAAAATCGTGGGTGACTTTTCCTCTCTGAATCCCAGCTTCCTCTGCTGTGAAATGCAACTCATAAAAGCCAGGGCTGACTTTTATGTGAGGCACCCAGAAGCTCCTCAGTACGCAGGACACTGCGCCTGCCCTGTCCGCACCCCCACGGTTTTCGTTACCCGGAACTGGGCGGAATTCTCCCTTGGGGCTCTCCGCATCCCCCTCCTCATCTTTCCCCTGCTTCCTGTCACAGCATCTCCCAGAAGGGTGCCCTGGTGTCTGCATTCCTCGACACCCGCTAAGGGACACTGAGAGCCAGGCTCTCTGGACCGCTGGGACCCGCTAAGGGACAGCTGGCGAATGCTGCAGGACGGGGAAGGGCCAGCGTGGGGGGATGAGCTGACCTGGAGCACTCCTGCTTATAGATGTCGATGATGTTCTCCACCAGCAGGTTCCTCTGTAGGCCATACACTCCGTGCCGGTCCATGATCACCTCGTGACGGCAGGAGGGGCAGCGGAAACGGCCTCCAGACGTGGACAGTGAGCCTCCCCGGTTGGTCCAGTAAGGATTTGCGGCCTGCAGGTGGCAAAGGCAGAGCTGGTGCCTGGGCTTCTTCCCCAGCCCTTTCACCTTCCAGTCTACGGACCTTCCCCATCCCTGCCTACCCTGACCATCCTCATTTGGAGCGCCTCATTCTGAGATGAGAACCCGCCCGCTGGACGCCCGGAACACAGGTGAAGCACTAAGCATAGGGTGGACACCTGCTTTGGGTTCAGGTCACACTGACTTGCTGAGTGGCTGTGAGTGAGCCACCGTCTCTCTCTAAGCTCAGGATACTCCTTCATCGTGTGGACCTTACAGTTAGAGCAAGCGCCTCGGGCTGCCCATAACACAGAGAGTGCTCCTGGGCAAGCCCGAGTCCGCCTTCTCTGCCAGGACACCCGCTCCCATGCCTCTCGCTGCCCTCCGTCTAGAATCTAGATTCTAGAGGCCAGTCTCAAAAAGGAAGAGGCCGCTACTGCCCAGTCGCTGCCCACCACCCCCTCCTGGGCGCTGGGCCCCTGTCGCGGTGGAGCTGGCTCCAGTCCCGAGGGTCTGGTTTCCCTCTCCTCTCAGCCTGCCTCCTGCACTTATCACTTGGGGCATATGACTCTTGACTGGAGAGTCCACTGCTGGGTTCAGACAGAGGTGGGGAGCCGTGGGCCCCATGGAGGGGCAGACATGTCCTGGAGAAGAACTCCAGCGGCCACAGCAGCCTCCCCAGCCCCTCAGCTGTGTCCGGAAGCCTCTGCTGGGGGCTGAACTCGGAGGGGACAGGGTCTGTCCCAGTTTGGAAAGGTCCTGGGCTAGGGAAGAAGGAGAAGCCGAGCAGCCCCCAGGGCCCCAGCAGTAGACCATGCCCAACACTCACCTGGAAAATATCATTGGCACACTTCCGGCAGAGGTTGTGTTGGCACGGCAGGATGACCACCGGCTTGGTAAACATCTCCAGGCAGATGGGGCAGATCAGCTGCTTCTCCAGGTTTTCCATTGGGTTCCCATCCGGGATCAGGCTGGGCTTATAATCCATCTTCTCTCACGGTGCCTTCTTCACCTGGGCCCGGCTCTGGGCAGACCTGGGGCTCTTCCCTTCGTCAGCAAACACCCCCTCGGAACGCTTTGCTTCCTCCTCCCGGTGCCTGAGTTCTGTCTTTGTGTGAGGCCCCTCTGATATTTATAGCTGGACTCCAGGCACATGAGCCTGGGAGGGGACCAGCTGAGCATTCCTATGCCAGGCGGCTGGCGAGGCTTGAGTTTCTTCCAGGCTTGGAAGGCTTGCCGTCTACCGTCACACGTGGGGATGAGCAATCGCTGTGCCCCAGGAATGGGGGTCGTAAACAAGAACAGCCTGTTCAGAGGCAGGCTTGCGAGAAGGACTGGGTACCCAGAGTTTCCTCCAGAAGTTGGTTTCCCCCCCACCCCAGACTGAGACCCATCCTGTGAACGACCGGAAGGAGTTCATAGCCACTGAGCCTCAAGGACAAGAGAGTGACCCCCTGACCTAAATAAAATCTTTTCCTCCACGTTGGAGTCTGGGGCAGCTCCCAAGATGTGGGGTGTGTGTGTGTGTGTGTGTGTGTGTGTGTGTGTGTGTGTGTAGGGCCCACTCTTTCTGAGCCCACCCGTCTGCCTGAACCCTGAGCACTGAATTTTGTTGGAGACCCTTGATACCAACCCCCCCCCAATCACCCTTTCAACCTTTGATGGAGACCCCACCCTACCATCCAATCTCCAAACTCTTAGCTCTTTGGTCACCAATTCCACTCTGGTGCTGGGTGTCACGTAGCCCTCTCATTTTATAAAGTTTCAAAGTCTCGTGTGACATTCGCTTTCTGGTCTTTGTGGGTTTTTTTTGTGGTGGGGGCATCTTTTGAATAACCTTTTACTTGCTTCGTGTTTGATGTTCTTCGTGCATCCTACCACTCTTCCGGTCTTCAGCCGTTAGTTTTCATTTTGTCAACTCTATCCTTCGGATGGTCTCTGAATGTTCTCGAGGTCTTGCTTTCACTCTCATGGACTTGCCTTGATGTTCTTCAGCTTCAACTTGAACTTGAAGCAGCTTCAACTTGAACTGAAGCGACTTCCACTTCAACTGGAGCAGACCACTGAGGGTCTGCTCTGCAGTCAGTTTTTGATTTTGTCTTAACCAATAATATGATATTTCTCCATCATTTCCTTACACGGAGTTGATTGGATTTCTGTGTAATCTATTTGTATCTTTTGTGCTGCTGGAAAAAAATTCTGGTTAGTAAGTCATTAGTCTTGAAAAATTCTATCAGGCAATCTCTGTCTTCATTCTTCTCGTCAAGGTCATATTTTCCAACTCCTGTTTCTGTATTTCCAGCTTTCGAGTCCAGTCGCCAGTAATTATCGATGCATCTTGATTGCACGTTTGATCTATTTCAGACTGCAGCAGTTCGTAAAAATCTCCGTTTCCTTCACCTTTGGTATTGGTGGTTAGCGCAAACATTTGGATAGGGGTATTAGCTGGTCTTCCGTGTAGGCATAAGGATGCTAGCCTATCGCTAACAGGAGTGTATTCAGAATAAATCTTGAAATGTTCTTTTTGATGCTAAATGCAACTGCCTGCCTCTTCATTTTGTCTTTCTCAGCATACTTGACCATGCGACTGTCAGATCCACACTGGCCAATACCAGTCCATTTCAGTTCACAAATGCTTAGATTTTTGATCTTCAAGCATTTCATTTTATTTTTTATTAAAAGATCATTTTATTGGGAGCTCTCACAACTCTTGTTACAATCCATACACCAACTGTATCAGACATATTCGTACCTATATTGCCATAATTCTTTCCTAGACATTTACTTTCTATTGAGCCTTTAGGATCAGCTCCTTTTTTCTTCCCTCCCACCCTCACAGCCCCTTGATAGATTATAAATTGTTATTATTTTCATATCTCACACTGACTGCTGTCTCCCTTCCCCTCAGATTTATGTTGTTCTTCCCCCTGGAGGGGGTGTGTGTGGTTATGTGCCATTCATTGCCATCAGTTCCTCTTTCTCCCCCTCTTATGCACCCCCCTTTCCCCGACCCTTTTTGCATTGCTATTCCCATTCCTGTTCCTGGACTCCGTGTGTTGTGAGCTTTATCTCTTGTCTAGACGTATGTACAGGTTCTGGTCCAGCCCAGAGTGGGAAGAAGCACTGGGGTCATGATAGTGGGGGGTGAGGAGGCCTCAAGGAACCAGAGGTGTATTGTGGGATCCATCGGTGTTCTACTGCACCCTGATTGACTCATCCCTTCCCTGCAACCCCTATGTGGGGGGATATTCTGTTGTCTACAGATGGACTTCCAACCCCCCTCATTCTCAACCACCTGTTTTTGCTTGTTTGTTGTTTATTATGAATCTTCTGATGCCTGATACCCGGTCCCTATGACTCCTCATGATCACACCGGCTGGTGTGCTTTCTTCCGTGTGGACTTGTTGCTTCACTGTTGGATGGCTGTCAAGCATTTTATTTTATTTTTGGTGACTTCCAGTATTTTGTGATTCATATGTTGTACATTCCACATCCCAATTACTAATGGATATTTGCAGTTGTCACTTTTCATTTTGAGTCAGGTTGGAAGGCAAAGACGGTAAAGCCATTTCAATGGCAGCTTTTCAGGTAAAATCTCCTGCAAAGGGAGCCCCTGTGCTGAGGCAGGAGAGTGGGGTGAGTTTAGGAGCAGAAGCATCAACCATCAGAATGCATGGGCCATGGGACATGGGAGCAGTATTTAGACAGAGGTGCAGCAGGAGAGTTGACCCCTCAGCTCTGAGTAGCTTCATGGCCAAAGCCATGGGCAGATACGGCCCATGATGAGCAACAGCCGAGAGTCCAGCTTTGGCGAAGAGGCGGCAGCAGGAGGGAGACCAAGAAGACAGGCAGGAGAATTTCAACTGTTGTTATTTAATTTTTATGACGAATTGGATGGTTGTTTACAGAGAAAATCGGTTTTCCCATCAACAATTCATACACATGTTGTTTCATGTCATTGATTACAATCTTCACAAGGGGCCCTCTCCTTCACTCAAATTAGATATACGTCTTACCCGCTAGTTAATAATTTACCCTCTGTCCAATCCCGAAGGAGCCCTGGTGTCCTGGTGGTCACTCACTGGCTGCTAACTGCAAGTTCAGCAGTTCAAAACCACCAGATGCTCTGTGGGAGAAAGAGGAGGATTTCTACTCCCATGACGTTACGGTCTCAGAAACCCCCAGGGGCAGTTCTACCCGGACCTATAGGGCCGCTGTGAGTCGGAACCGACTCGATGGCAGTGAGTTTTTGAGTTTGCCTCTCCCATCCCTGGTACCTATCCATGAAAGACTGCTTCTTTCAGTGTGAAAACTTTTTCTTGACTTTTTATAATAATGATCTTGTGTAATCTTGGTCTTTTTGTGGTTGACTTACTTTACTCAGCACGTCTCCCAGGTCCACCCATGTGATGAAGTGTTTCACAGATCCATTGTTATTTGCATGCCACTGTGCACCCCCATTGTAACCCCCAAAATCACTGCCGAGTCTTCGCCGTGTCCTTGCGGTTTGCCGTGCATGATGCTGAGTGCTTTGTGGGTGTCATCCACGGCCTCTCTACTCAGTACTTCATTTCCTCCTCTCCACAAACAACAGCTTGTTTATCCTCGTTCATGGACGGGGGAGGGTCGGATAACTTGTACTTGGTCACAGCTGCAAGAGGTAGATCCAGGCCACGGATCCAGAGAGGCTTGACTCAAGAGCCCACGTCTCTCACCTCTCGGCTGAATGACCAGTCAACGCTACCAGACCTGCCAGGGGTCGGAGGAGGGTGAGGATCGAGAAGAGGTCATCCCTGCCTCCTGGCTCCCAAATCCCTAGCCTTGATCAGGCACTGCACAGCGCTATGTTCCAGGAAGGAGACGGCTTCCTTCTTACCTTTGAATGGAGTTGTGAGAAGATGGGGAAGCCACCGCCCAAGGAAGAAATCAATACCCTGGGGAGGGCAGAGAGGAGCCAGGCCATCGATGTCTTTATCGTGGCACTGCCTACATCTGGACTACTTACACTGACAAGTGTCACCAGAGTGAAATTATTCTATTATCTGCAGCTTAAAACAGTATGTGAGTGAGTGAGTGTGTGCTTGGGGGGGGGGGGGGAACTACATAATTTGTTGCCAATTTGAGGATTAAGATTGAAGGAGTGGAGTTTAGCCTGTCAATCAGATCGCAGCTTGATGACCTCAGTTGGTAGGCACTAAGGAGATAAATGGCTCACTGGAGGCGGGACACATGCTGACTCCCTGGGAGACATTGTCGTTGACAAGCCACATGGAAACAGGATGATGGCAGCCAGAGCCTCAGAGGTGGAGAAGCCGTGTGGAGACCCCTGCCCGTGCTGAGATGCTTATACTGCCCCACAGCCACTGGATCCACAAGATTTCCCACCCACTGGCCTGTGACGGTCCTGCATTCTGCATCATCGCATGTGTTTCCTGAGTCTGAAGAGGACTTTATAGATTGGTATCAGACATATGGGCTAATACAGGACTTCTGGACTGGGCTGGGATGTTTTGTCAATATTCAACTTCTCTTGTTTATAAAGCTCTTTCTTACACACATATGAGTGTCTATGAATTTGTGTCTCTCGTCCACCCAGACTAACACAATATATATATTCATGAGTCCACCTCTGATATACCAACAATTCTAAAATCTCAATTTCCCATTCTGATTCCCTCTCCTATGCTACTGGTTTGTTGGTGACCCCCTCTGGGATGTCCCAACAGCACATCAAGCCCACCAGATCCCATCGCCACCTTGCCCACACCACGCCCCTCCTTTTGCTTTCCCTGCCTTGGCGAACAGCACTACCCTTCACCCATGAACACAAAGCAGAAATCTGGGAGTTGTTGATGGCACCCCTCCCTCCAGTTCTCATTACACTCCCGGGCAATCTCTCCACCAGGTCTGGCACCACATTTGGGTCTCACTTATATTATCACCATCCATGAGCCTGACTCTCTGGGCTGTGGAGACCTGTGTGTGCCAGCTGCTGTTCATTTTGGCAACCCTGGCACCTAGCACACAGTAGGCACTCAACAAATGTTTCTCAAATGAATGGGAGAATGAATGCTTTCAATAAGAGAGCGGCTGGCTGGCAGGAGGTAGTTCCTGGGCAGGTTGTTTGGCTGAGAGAGTGGAGACAGACCCTGGAAGACGAGGAGGAAGACTGGGGGAGCAAACTCCAGGGCCTTGGGACAGAGGAAGGATTCTCTACTCTGCGAGTTCAGGAGGAGGGGAGAGAGGAACGAATGGAGAGGTTGGGAGGTTGAAAGAGAGGTCCTCCTCTCTGCTGACCCGTCACGAGGGACTCAGGGGCACTGTCTTAGGTTAAAGCAAAGGGACAGGCACAGAGAGGGGTGGGGGCATGTGGACTTGTCAGTAAGGAGTGCATGAGGAAACGCCAAGGGCCCAGTGGAAGGACCCCCCAGGGCAGAAGAGGCTCCCTGGTGTGTCCCAGCATGGCGAGGCCACGTGCAAGGAAGCATCCGCACTGTTCTGTTGACTTTCTCCAGTTGCACTTGGCAGTCCAGGTGCAGAGGCCAAGCAAATGGACAGTGGGATCAGGTCCAGCCCGAAGCTGGCAAGGCCAGCCCTGCTGAAAGGGGTGAGGAAGGGAAATTCCACATAGGCCAGGCTGGGCATCAAAACAGATCTTGTCACTTAATCCTCACGACAGGGAGGTATATTGTGATCCTCGTTTACCCAGGAGGAAACACAGTCCCGAGAACTAATTGGTTTGGCCACAGTCACACAGCCCCAAGTGGCAGGGGCAGCGTCCAGCCAAGGTTCACATCCAAGGTAGCCTGACTACAAACCCGTGATCTTCCCCCGAACCCGTTCCTGAGGGCTCGTTCCGTGCCGTGCGTGGTGCTCAGCCCTGTACGCCCCCTGTTCAGTCTTCACAATAGTCCATGAGACAGAGGCCGCTATTTGTCCTGTTTTGCAGCTGAGTTGCAAGCAAGTGACTCAGAGAGGACAAGTCCCTGGGCCAGCATCCGCCAGCCTGTGAGGAAACGATAAACCAATTTCACTACCAGTTATCAGAGCAGACTGGAAAGCTCTGGTACAGGTAGATGAGAAGACAGATGGGAGATTTCAGAGGCCTAGCTGGACCCAGCGCTCATGTATTGCTTTCCTCTCTGCAAGTTGCCTCATTGACTTATTTTTACTGTTATTAATATAAGTTTCCAACACACAAAAGTATAATGAACTGTGAACCAAACCCAGCATTAAAAACAACAAAACTGCCATCGAGTCAATTCTAACTCAGAGTTTCCCTATAGGATAGGGTAGAACTGCCCCCCTGTGGATTTCTGAGACTGCCTTCTCTTTCTTCCACAGAGTGGCTGGTGGTTTCAAACTGCTGACCTTGAGGTTTGCAATCCAACAGGTAACCACGGGGCCACCAGGGGTCCTGACTGCAGGTGCTAACATCTTCCTCCAATCTTGCTTCATCTGCACTCCTCACACTTCTTCTGGGGCACTGTTTTTACACTTGATCTTAGCCAAAAGCCTCAAAAGTGATTAGGGACTATTTTAAAGCAAAACTGAGACACTGAGCAATTTTTCCCTATAAGCACTTTGAGAGACATTTCTAACAAAGAAAGGATCTTAAAAAAAGCCAAACATAATCACTATGCTATTACCACACTCAATAAAAATAACAATATTTTTTCTATAAACCTAATTCCCAGACTATTTTCAGACCATTTTGTTCCCTCAAAATGTCTTTTTTTTATAATTTAGTTTGTCCCAAACGTATTCAAATCAGGTCTTACATGTGGCTGTTTCTGCCTGAGTCTTTTTCTATCTTCTTCCCTCCCTGAAGCCAGAGAGTGATTCTGGGCCAGTGGCTCTCACTTTGGTATCGAGAATTGGGGTTCAGAGAGGTTAAGTGACTTATAGAAAGTCACCCGGCTAAGATGTGAGCATTTCATTTGTCTGCCCCCAGGATGTATACTGCTGAACAATCTCAGACACTCGCTGCCTTCGACTAGATTCTGACTCACAGCAAACCTACAGAACAGGACAGACCTGACCCTGTGGGATTGAAGACTAACTGTTTACGGGAGTAGAAAGCCTCATTTTTCTCTCTCGGAGCCTCTGGTGGTTTCAAACTGCTGAATTTCCCATTAGCAGCCCAGTGGGTAACTCACTGTACCACCAGGGCGCCAGCTGATAAATTGAGGGGCCACAGGTGTGCAGCTGGGTGGGGTGCAGGTAGTAGAGAGAAGGTTCTGGACCAGGAAAAAACAAGGGAGAAGTAACTTAAATGAGAGCTGCCACTGACCCGTGCTTGTGAACGGCTGGCTGTTTTCTACGAGCTTCACAGACTTGTTTTAGTCCGTCCTGACAACAACCAGGGGTGAGTAGATGGCATTTCTTATTCTCATTTACAGATGAAGCAACGGGACACGGATTCTTGCATGACGTTACTGCGAGTCTTGTGGCTAAAACGGGCACCACTGAAATAGCCCTCCCCGCCCCCGAAGTCCATGTCCTGGTGCTTGTGGCCAGAGAGAAGACTTTGCAGAGGCCTCAGCGTTTGAGGCCTCTTGGTTCAGTAGAGAGACCCCTGACTTGAAGCCTGGTCCCCTGAGCGCCATCTCCAGCCCCTCTAGAGACTCAGAAGACCATGCCTGGCAGCTACGCCCACCCTCAGTTTCCCCATCTGCTGAAGGGGGCAATGGTAGGAGATGCTCCCTGGGGGCATGGGGGGTGGGGCCCTCCACCTCCCCAGTGGCCTAGTTCTGGTCAGGACGCTGGCCAGGTGGTGGTGATGCAGGGAAGCCGCCTCCCCACTCTCCCCTTTCACGCTGCAGAGCTGGGGCTTGTGAAACGCTGGGTTGGTGCCTTGCGGAACACATCTCTTTCCACACTGTGCTTGTTGTCTCCCCCGGGGGGGGGCGGGGACGGGCTCCTCCGGCCTCCGCCTCTGAATTTCCCGGCCTCATTCTCCTCGAGCAGTCGTCCCGGATCACAGGATCCCACCGATGGGTCATTTGATCCAGAGGTTGAAGCTGACGCAGTGCGCAGAGGTGGGTTGGTGAAGTCTGGGTCAGGGCATGGTGCTCCAGGCTGGCAGGGCAAAGCCCACGGGCCTGGCCACGTGCCACAGAAGGGGGGCAGAGCGTCCTGGGTCTCACCAGTCAGCGCCTGGCCCAGGAGACCCACGGGCCTTCTCCTTCTGCACTCGACCACCTCGAGGACACAAGGCCTGGGGAGTAACGGCTCTGACTCCCACCATGGACTTGTCCATGTTGCCCCTGTGCTGCCTGGGCAGGTGGCTTAACTTCTCTGGGTCTCATGTACCTTGGCTGTAAAATAAGGATCAGGGAGGGTCACGAAGGCGCCCTGGGGGCCGCGTGGTAAAGCGCTCAGCTGCGAGTACAGGTTGGGGGTTGGAATGGGCCAGCAGCTCCCTAGGAGCACTCTATGGCCAGCAGTCTGCTTTGGTGAAGATGGTCTGCCCGGGATCCCTGGAGACACTTTCTGTCCTACAGAGTGAACCATGACTTAGAATCAGCCTCACGGCAATGAGTTTTTAGATTAACGTTCCCCAAGGCCTTTCTAACCCCCAACCTCTGCTTCCCTGGCACACTGCCCCTCTCTGAAAACTGAGAGGGGAGCCGTTTTCCCTGGCTCCAGCACAGGGTGGCACTTGGCAAACATGGTCATAAATATTATCACCATTGAGGGAACTATATTGACTAACATTTATTGAACAGTTATTGTGGATGCCCCCCCCCCGTGTATTAGCCCCATGTGGCTACATAATTGATTGCTCCAAAGCTTAGCAGCGTGAAACAATCGTAAGCATCTATTACTACCTCAAGTGTTTATTACAGAAGCTCAGCACGGCTCGGCGGTTGGGTCTGGCTCCGGGTCGCCCATGCAGTGGCTGTCACAATGCTGGCGAGGGCTGCGGCTCAGTGTGTCTGCAAGTCACACGTCTAGCCTGGCTGGCTCACAGGGCTGGCAAGTTGGTCAAATGCCTCAGTCCCTCGCCATGCGTCTCTCTCCATAAGGCTTCGTGAGCAGCCTCAGAACCTGGCGGCTGGCTTCCTAATGGGCAAGTGATCGAAAAGACCTGGGAGAAATGGCTGGGTCTCTGTGGCTTCGCCCCCTCCCCCGCCGGGTCTCACGCAGTCACTTCACAGGCGTCTGTGTCCTGATAACAGTTTGCAAGAGGAGTCAAGAGCGACTTAGGACGGTCGTGAAGGCTGCTGTTATCACCATCCTTTTTAAGGGGTTCACATCTTTTCGTTCATGTAGTCTTTGTGAGGTCAGTACTACCACCATCCCCATTTTACAGAAAAGGAAACTGAGGCACGGGGAGATTAGGCAACTGGCCTAAAATCACACTTGTAAGATATGGTCTCTCTGAATTCAGAGAGTTGAGCTGCTCAGCTCTTGCTCTTAAGATGTCCCCATCTCTGTGCCCCATCAGTAAAGAGCCCTGGAGGCGCAGTGGCCTGTGCACTGAGCTGCCCCCTCCAAGGTCAGTGGTTTGAACCCACCAGCTGCTCTGCCGGAAAAAGATGAGGCTGTCGGCTCCCACAAAGACTGACAGTGTCGGAAACCCAAAGAAGCAATTCTCTTCTGTCCTACAGGGTTGTTATAGGTTGGAACTGACTCAGCGACAGTGAGAGAAAGGAGGGAGAGAGATGGCCCATCAACATTGGCCCTGACCACTCCTTGACCCCTGGGCTGGGGTGAGTGAGAATTTCTTTGCACTGACAGTGAGTGGGGCCTGTGGCAGGACTAGGGAAACCTGGAAACAGGACTGGAGGAAGCTGTGTGGCAAACTCAAAGCCCAGGGGCAAGGTGCTCACCTGTATGTGCCTTTGCTTGTACCCCTGAGACAGTCTTGGGATCTAGCCACAGCCCCCCCCCCCCCGCACCGGCCTGCTGCTCCCCCCCCCCTACAGCCGCTTGAACGTGGGGTTGTCACACACTCCCTCGGGGACTATCCAGATCATAAACAGTGGTCAGAGGAAAACAAACTATATTTAAACTGGCAGTCGCTCCATGAACAAAGCTCAAAGATAAGCAACCAGCTGGAAGGAAACATTAGAAAAACATGTGAAGATAAAGTGTCAATACCCGTAAAATGTTCAAGATTAGAAAGCATGTGAATGACGTCCATGAATGATGTGACCTCTTTTGCCACGAGACCGGAACTGGATGGCGCCCGGCTGCTGTTACTGAGCAATGTGATCAGTGCTTCTATGTCACCATCCTGATCAAAAGGCCAAAAATGTAGAAGAGGATTTTAAATCCTCAAAGAATATAGGCTTTCTGGAACCATGGGAACTGAGCAAACTCCTGAAGGGATCATCGTTAAAACTTAAACCAAAAATATACTGTGAAGGCCAGCCAATAGTGCAGCTAAACTAGTTTTAAAAAAAAGTTCTCTTGGGAATTGTGCTCATTTAAACACTAAATGGGGTCTCCAGAAGGTTAAGTAGACACCTGAGTGGGCAGTGGGGTCATGTTAGTGGGGGATGAGCCTTTTGGGAAGGGAGTATGGGGATGATTGCGCAAGCACTTCCACTGAACTGCACGTGTGCACAGGGCTCGCTCCTAAGGAGGGGGGAACGCCAGTGCCCGCTCCAAACACCAGCGAGGTATTTCTGCCCACCCAGGAAAGCAAACGCACTTAGCACCACACTGAAATCGGGGTTTTCTTCTGTTAGACTAATGGGCAGCGCTGGTGAGGGGCTGGGGAAATGGATGCTGCTACCAAGCTTGATCTCGAGGCCGGAGGATGCAATTGATACATGCAACATGGAAACTCTTCAGAGCTGAGACTCAGTCATTACACTTCCAGGAATCTATCTTAGAGAAAAACAAAGAGGGAAAGACAAAGACATTCCTTGCCCTGTCCACGTCTCCCTTCACCCACTTCCCTGTTGTCCGTCCCCCAGGGAGAAGGTTATATGTAGATCCTTACAGTCAGTTCATGAGGGAAGGGGGTGGGGAGGGAGGGAGAAAATGAGCTGATACCAAGGGCGCAAGTAGAAAGCAGACGTTTTGAGAATGATGAGGGCAACAAATGTACAAATGCGCTTGACACAATGGATGGATGGATTGTGATAAGAGTCGTAGGAGCCCCCAAGAAAATGATTTAAAAAGAAAGGAAGGAAGTGACAAAAGGAGAAATAAAGGTAGTTTCCCATAGATTCAGCTCTGGTCTTCTAAAAGGAGATGAAAGACAAAATCATTGGGTACAATTAGCACCACACACCGCAATAATTAAACACGTTTTTGCATACACGTGTTTTTAAATATATGAAAAAAAGAAGAGCGAGACAGTCAGCACCTCAATCCGTTTCAGAACGTGTCCTTTGCTCTTACCCGCATCGCTAGCTCTCCATTCCCCCATCCCTGGGCGCAGTTTCCTGCTACATCTTTGGCTGACCTTCTCTAAATGGTCTCACAGCAAGCAGACACGGCTGCTTAATGCCTCCCCTGCCCCTCATGACCGTGACCTCAAGTCCACCTCGCAAGTCCCGCTAGACGGGAGCATGTACACCGGTACAGATAAGAGCTCTCCACACATGGAATCCAGGACAGATAACTCCCGCAGGAACAATAATGGGCGTAGCGATACCATGAGGGTAGGGGGAAGGTGGGGGGAGAAAGGAGGAACCGATTGCAATGATGAACGTAAACACCCCCTACACCCCAGGGTGACAAACAACAGAAACATGGGGGAAGGGAGATAGCGGACGGTGTAAGATATAAACATAATCATAATTAATGATTTATCAGGAGTTCATGAGGGTGGGATGGCGGGGGAGAGAGGGGAAAAAATGAGGAGCTGATGCCAAGAGCTCAAGTAGAATGAAAATGTTTGGAAAATGATGATGGCAACGTATGTACAAATGTGCTTGACACCATGGATGTATGGATTGTTATAAGATCTGTAAGAGCCCCCAATAAAAATGATTTATTAAAATTTAAAAAAAACAGATGTTATCATTGTTTGGATTTCCAGAAAATCAACAAGCGAACACTGAGCACCTCAAGCCACTGCTGCCGTGACCTGAGCTCTTGACCGTCCACTCTTGCTTTGACTGGACCACGTCCACACCCTGGTAGATGTTGCTTTGTTTGTATTTTGCCTTCCGGGTTGTTTTGGGAAAGCCATGTTTTGCCCCCGTTACACTTCTTCCAAGGAACGCTTCAAGGTCTTGAGCCCCTTGTTTAAAATGTCCATCCGAAGCTCTGCTTTCCTCTGTCGCCGGCTGGGTGCGATGGTTTTAGCCCCCACTGAGCAGACAGCGTCTCCATGTAACTTTTTGGTCAGAAGGGTGTAAGCCGAATCGATGGAGGCGTCCACAGTGCTGGCTCCTGTCTCTGCTGGTCATCGTGGGTCCTCTGCCATTAGGCTGTGACTAAGATGATCGTTTCCTTGCAAACTGATGTGAGCAGTCGGTCACTCAGGGCTTCCTTTTAACATCATCTTGTCCCTTCTTGAAACGATTCATCCACTTGTAAACTGCTGATGTCTTGAGACATTGTCCCCACAAACTCTTCATGAAGCATCAACAAATTCACCGTTCCTCCACCCAAGCTTCACCCAAACTCCGATATTTGCCCTTGCATCTATTCGAGCAGATTTCATGTTGCTCTGACAGGACTTCTTTTCAAACTGATTTTATCTTTCTTGATGCTTCTGTTAGGCAGGCTGAGGCAGGGTTCGGGAATGTCCATTAACGCATGCCCAGAGAGCCAAGCACCGGAACAAAGGAGTGGCGCACTGCACATGCTCAGAGGTTCAGGTTTCCCGCCAGTAGGCCTGGCTGGGCGCTAAACCTTCATTGGCCCACCTAGGCCACCTGGATTGGCCCAGCTAGGCCAGGTGAATTCAGTTCAGCCAATGGGGTTGATCAGGGGTCGTCCACCGCCTCCCCGTGGAATCCTTGAAAAGGCAGGAGCCCAGAGTCAAGCGAGACCCTTTTGCGTGATACCGCCAGTTTCCAGCCATGTTCAGGAGGAATCCTATGGGTACTGTGTAAACCTGAAACTTCTTCTGACTCTCATAAAACTCACTTGGATCACCAACCAGGCTTCGGCATGAATTCTTTCTTGCGCGGAGCCAAGGATCAAGGTATAGCTCTAGCTCCAGAGAGATCTAATACTTCCAACTAGCTCCTGCTCAAACATGTTAGGACAAGTTAGGACAGGTTTATTTTGGTGGCAAAAAAATTTTTTTTTGAGATCCATGTATCCTTTTTACCTAGGATGCATTTTTCCATCATTTTTAAGGCCTCCCATACTACCTGTGCATATACAGATAACACACATATGAAAAAGTATTTAACAGGCATAGAAAATGGCTGGAGAGACGTGGCCCGACCAATTCTTATAACCTGGTTATTTTTGTGGAATAGAAGTAGAGGCAGGAGGGATATTAAGTTGTTGTTTTGTTTTTTAGAGATATTAAGCTTGACATTTATTTCAAGGAATTGGTACTTTTGAAAATAAAATCAAAATAGGCTAACAAAGCAAGATTACACGGGGAGCCTCGGGGGTTAAGGCACTTGAGAGGTCTTTGACCACTGTTTGATGGGCCTATCCTGCTCCAGCTTATTGGGAGAGCTCTCGTGTGCCCTGCCCTCCCTGCTCTTGTCCTTTCAGAAGAGGAAATGCTCTTCAGCAGTCTGGGCCGAGACGCAGGTCCATACTCCTGGGTCTGAGAAGCTCTAGACTGTCATAAGGAATTGCCCCCAGGTCACCTTCTTGCCCTGCTCCGGCCCAAGAGGTGCCCTCCTGACTCGAGGAGGAGTGGCGAATGGGAGACAGGAGAGAAGGGTGTGAGCTCAAGGTAACAAAGAGCCGAGTCAGCTCTGAGCCAAGAGGGCGTGGGAGAGGGCAAGGGGGCTCAGGTGGGGCCTGGGAGACCCAGAGGCAGAAGAGACCCTGGAGAGCCAGGAGGGGCCAAGGAAGAAAACGCGGAGAGGCACGGCCACAGAAGAAGCCATTAAAAGCCAAACCGGGGAGGCTAAAAGCACCCCAGACGGAGCAGCAAGGAAGCTGGAGGAGGCAGGCCGAGGAGGAGAGAAGAGGAGCAAGAAGCAGGATGGGGCTACGGCCCCAGCAGGAAACTTGAGCAGAGTGGGGCCCTCACTTCTGTCAGAGTGGAGCCTGGGCAATGGGTGGAGGAAACGTAGGGTTAGAAGCTTCTGGATGCACAGTGTCAGGTGCGCGGTCCTGGGGAGATTGGCTCTGCTCTCACAGGCGCCAGTCCGCGGGGAGGGCTGGAGTTCGGGAAGGGCACAGGGCACAAGGGGGCCTTGGGACCCCCCCCTTACTCATCACAGTCCCACAGGGTGGGCACGATGGCCTCCGCTTCACAGGACATTTGTCCGTGTGCACACAGGCAGTACATGGCATAGGCAGGCCTCCCACCCAAATCTGTCGCCAGCCACTGCAGGTGGGGGCTCCTCACAGGGCTGGGGCAGAGGGGAAAGTCCCGAAGGAGGAGCAGGGTGCTCTGACCAGTGACTCAGAAACCAAACACCCCTGCCTTGGGGCTCCTGGAAGAGGCTCCGAACTAGAGTGACACCCAATGCCGTTCCTTACTGCACAGAGCCTGCAGCTGCTCTGGCCCGGTCACCGGTCACCGTCCCTCCTGCCTCTCAGAGCTCAGCCACTCCATCTGGCCCCAGGGACGGCTCTGTTCACGTAGCCCTGACCCCTTGGGCTCCAGCTGCCGGCAGCCTGGCCCCATCCAAAAGAGATCCCGGAGGGAGAGCCTGGCCAGTGGACGGAGGTCTCTGTGCAGTCCACCTCCTTTCCAACCCCTCCACCACCACCCCCACTCCACACTCTGCTCCCCCTCCCCCGCCTCAGCTGGGTTCGTGGTCACTTAGAGCCAGGTAAGCAGCCACAGGAAGCCTGGCACTGAGGAGGCCGTGAAGGAGAAGGGTAGTGAGACAGTGGTGGCCAGAAGAGCCTGGGTCCACCTGCGGACGTGTGAGCCAAACGGGGCCTGGCTGCCTTGCCCCAAGTGACTCAGCACAGGCAGGGCACCGGTTAGATAGCATTTTTGTTTGAGGGGGAGGTTGACCAGCCCATGGTTGAGTGCCCGCTTTATGCCAGCTTCGTTCCGTCCTTCCTGGGAGAGGTTGGCACTGGTCTCCATTTGAGAAATAAATGGGCTCTCAAGCAGCGTCTCCCAAGTCCCCTAGAGCTTAGGCTCTGGAAATAAGGAAACCTCGATTAAGGAGCCCTGGTGGAGCAATGGATCCACTGTGGACAGAGACGTGGGTTCGTCCTCCCCTCACCCCACCCCCGGCGCTCCACAGAAGCAGAGGCCTGGCGGTCCACTCCCATCAAGACGCCCTCACCTGTGCTCCACTGCAAGACAGCTCGACTCGGTCACTTGGGTTTGCTGCGAGTCGGAATTGACTCGACAGCACACAACAATTGCTACTTACGAGGTGTGGGTCTGGGGCAAGTGACTTTACGTCATCTACAAAGTAGACAGTGCCCAACATACAACATTCTTCTGAGGATTCGAGAGGCGATATAAAACTCTTAGCACGCTGGTTGGCACAGGGAAAGCCCTCAGGAAATGTCATTGTGATTGGGCTGGCTGAGCTGGACAATGAGAAGATGCAGGGACGCTAGGGAAAGCCTGTAACTTCCCAGAGCAGTCTAGGAGGTCTTCCTGAAAGAAGCAGTATTTCTAATTCTCTTTGAGCCTAGGGCCGTGAGGCTGCTGTGTGCTTGTGTGGTTGGAGAGGGTAGGCATAGGGAAGTTTGAGATGAGGTGGAATAACTGGGGTAGGAAAGTGGCCTCACTCTGGCGTGGGGGTCAGGTCAGGTCTAAACATGGGCAGGCCTCCAGACCTCGTTCTCGGAGGATGTCCCAACAGCCTGCTTGGGCACCTTGGATGATAAACAGGTTGTCACCCTCCGAGCCTCAAGTGAACCAGAAGAACCCTGGCAACGCTGAGGGGAGGGGAGGAGGCCTGTCTATAAATACTCCGTGACTCAGGCTCGGTGTCCTGCTGAAAGAGGTAGTCATGTTTATGGCTCTGTTGCTCTGAGAGGCGTTGCAGCCCACGGAGGCAAGTCTGGGCCACCCTGAGGTCTCAGACCCCTAAAGTTCCTCTGCGGGGCAGGCTTGGAGCCTGGAGCCTGGAGCCTGGAGCCAGACCCACCACAGCCTGGCTTAGTGTCTGGTCCATTGCGCGATTCTGAAAAAACATCTCTCATGTCTTGGAGCTGCCAGTCATCCCGACACTGGGCACACGAAGCAAGTTGACGCTCCTCCTCTTTGCCAGGCTGGATTGCCTAACGGTCAGGCACACGGGTGCGGAGTACGAGGGGTTTTTGGAAATACGTGGGTCTTCACACGAACCACAGCCTTCTCTAGCCTGAGACCAGGAGAACGAGATGGTGCCTGGCTATTACTACGGACACAACACAAAGTCTGCTTAGAATGGGAGAAAAATGTTGCACAATCCTAAATGCATATAAAAAAAAGCAGACTTACTGTTATTATGATTAATTTGATGATCCTCGACAATGAGAGAATTCACTCTTTGTCTTTTTTAACTCTTTCTTGTGATCTGGGGGAGTTGATGGAGCAGATCACGAGTTTTACATCTGACTGTTTCATCTCCTTCATTGCAGTCCCCTCAGTGTCACATCACCCGTCCCAACTCCCCTTGTGTTTGTCTCCAGCCCTCCTTTCATAACCCTCCTGAACTTTGACCTTGGGTGAAAGCTGCCTGCATGGTCCTAAGTGGTTCCTTATACTGAGGTTTGCATTGTTTGGCTGAAAATTGGCCTTCAAGGGACAGTTCTATTCCAGACCAAAGAGCAAGTCAGGGCTCTGGGGGCCTGTACTAGTCTCTACACGACAAGCAAGCCTGGTCTCCTTCAAGAGTCTGAGTTTTGTTCTACATCTTTCTCTCCATCTTTCCAGGGCCTTCTAATGGGATTCTGTTGAGAGCAGTGGGTAGTAGTGGCGGGGCACCATCTAGTTCTTCTGGTCCCAGGGTCGTGGAGACTGATGTTTGTATGGTCTGTTAACTCAGTGAACTAATAGTTTCCACGTGTCTTAGATTCTCATCACTTTTCTTTCCTCTGGAGGAGAGCCCAATACAGGCACCATATGTGGCTGCTCACAAGTTTTTTAGACCCCCAGTCACTACTCACCAAAGTAGGATGCAAATTTTAGTGAGTATCTTATATAAGCTGACCTTGGTGTCCTCTGAGACTATTGTCCTCAGCCCCCAGGCCCAGTGACTCATTATCTTGGTTATGTGCAAAAAATGTTCATATTTTCACTCCTTTGTGTTCTAACACATCCGTGAGTATAGTTACAGTAAAGTTAAATACCCATGTACAAATATCCTCTGTCGATCATGTACATACATACATGTACACACACATCAAGTAAAACAAGGTTCACTGCCACTGAGTTGACTTTGACTCACCGTGACTCTAAAGCTCTAAAGGACAGAGTAGAACTGCCCCTTTGGGGTCTGAGACTTCAAATAGTTACTAAAGCAAAAGGCCCCATCTTTCTCCCTTTGAGTAGCTAATGGTTTGGAACGACTGACTTTGCTATTAGCCACCCAGCGTAGATAATTCACCCAGCGTAGATAATTCACCATGCCACCAGAGTCCGTGTGTGTGTGTGTGTGTGTGCGCGCGTGTGTGTGTGCCCACTCTGCCAGCTTCCAAATCTATCCAGGCAGCTGCTCATAGGTCATCATTTTTTCAAGACTGTAACGAGCAGGATTCATTTCTTTTATTTTTAACTTTTGCACTCTTCCTAGGACATGGGGAGACCAGCCTTCCCACAACTGGATGGGTCCTACGGGGCGATTGTGTAATTGAGGGGTAATCTGAAGATGTGAGAGGAGGCATGCAAGGGCTCCCCTCTTCCATGGCGACTGGATCAGAATGAGGCAGTAATGTATTCTCTCACGAGCTGATATAATCTCAGTCATGCAAGCCATGGTAAGCACATACTTAACAGGAAGGGGTTGTATCAAAGGTACACATGAAACATGAGGGGGGCGAGCGAGGGTTAGGCACGAATAGGAAGGGGAGGTACTAGAGGCATACATGTGACAGGGAGGTACATACTAACAAGAGGGGCGGGCTCTAGAGTCAAGATGGCAGCCTAACCTTGTTGTCTCTGAGCTGGCTTGGCTTTAAGTGCCCCTGAGCTCTTCTCCAGGGGAGCAATCTGTGGTCCTTATCAGAAGGGAGTGCACCCTACTTAGGGTGGGACAGACCCCAGGGTCTGATTGCCCTCCATGGCAGACCACCTTCACTCAAGTGGCCTTCAAGCTGTTGACCTTCAGGCATATATAGTCGCAGTCATGTGCTTGCAAGTAGCACCTTAAAGTTGGCATTATTGCGGGGACGTCCTGGGGAATAACTTTTACTTACGAGGATGTGACGGGGATGCATCTCCAACCTACTAATGTGTAGGTCTCCCTCTGTAGGAGCCCTGGCCTCCCAGTCTCCCTAACTTACGAACGTAGAGAATGTGTCCACAGACCCTCTCTTCCGGTTCTGTTTCCCACACTAGGGTCCTCCTTTGCCGCCATCATTCTCTGCCAACCCCCATCCTATTGTATACTACCCTCCCATCTCTCATTCTTGAAATCGATTTGACTTCCTCTTCATTTGGAAGGTCTATAACTACACTAGTCCCTCTATTTGCTTTGTAATTATCTTCATTACAGATTGATACTGGTTCCCTATTTTCAGATTTGTAGGTTTGTTTTATTTTGGATATTTCCGTATCCGGGTTGACTTCTAGTTGTGGGATTCACATAGTTTAACAACCAGTTTGCTCCCCTTGACCATTTTAAATATTAAAAAAGATATTCTGAAAGGTAGTTTATTATTTCATAAGTTAATATTTAATAAGAACAATAAAGGAAGTACACAAAACTTTCAGAGTTTTCTACATGTCGTCTTATTGCCTTCTTGACTGCAGGGTCTCTGCCGAGAGGCCGGAGCTCATCCTTACTGGTTCTCCTTGCAGGATTCTTTCTGTGTGTTTGGTTTTGGAAAGCTTGATTTTATATGTTTTTTGGTTAATCTGTGTCTTAGTAATTTTCTTTCAAGGTTTGTTCAGCTTCTTAAATGCATATCTTCTCTTTCTTGACAGTAAGGGAGTTTTCTTCCAAAAACTCTTTGACAAGTTTCTCTGTTTTTGTCTCTTCTTGTTCTGGAATTCCAATTACACATATGTTAGTCCTTTTGACAGTACCCTACATAATTCTGAGAGTTTTAGTTTTGTTTTGATTTTAACTTTCAAGGTTATGAGTTCAGTCTTCCATTAAGCCAATTCTACTTCTTTGTCCTTTCAATATTTACCCATTTCTGAAGTATTAGTATTAATCTTTGGATTTCTACTTGCTGTTTTTATATAGCTTAAATTTGTTCATTTATTTAGTCAGTTTTTGCTTGCAGTGGCTTCATGAATTCTTCAGAAGTTTTTCATGTGCTTTTCTTGCTTTGGGGCATCTTTTTTTCAGCCAGTTGAAGGCATCTCAGTGCTATTCTTTTCAATGGCTTATCAGGTTGTTCGAATGCCATTCCTTCCTGAGAAAGGTCATTTTACTCTGTGTTTGGTCACTTGTTGAAGCCACTCTATTTTGTTTCTTGGGCTAAGGAGCCCAGGTGATGTTGTGGGCTATGGGCTGGGCTGCTAACCACGGTGTTAGCAGTTCAACACCACTAAATGCTCCACAGGAGAAAGCTGGAGTGCTCTTCTCCTAGAGATGTACAACCTGTGAAAGTCAGGCTGCTGTCTGGAATGCTGCTTGCAAACGTTAGCCTTGGTAGCACTCTATCTCATGTCACTCAGGGTCTATCTCAGGTCTATCTCAGGGTCACTAAGAGTCAGAATTGACTCAATGGCCAAGAGGGTTTATTTTTCCCCAGTTTATCTTATTTCTTCACGTGAACTAAGATTGTTTGTTGTCTCCAAAGCATTGCGTTGCTGTTGTGGCCTTTCTTAGGTACTCACCACCTGTCTCCTACTGAGTGTGTGCACAGTTCTGTTTGCTGTTCATGTCATGCAGTCGAGGGGGAAATTGGCTGAGGTCGACCGCCGTCTATTGGTGATCAGGTCGACCGCCGTCTATTGGTGATCAGGTGGTAAAGGAGAGGCAGTGACCCCCTTCCAGTAGATGTGCCTGCGGGAGGCATGAGTGTGGCTAAATCACCTGGGCATGGTTGTTGTGTCCTTTCTAGTGGGAAAAGAAAAATGAAACAAACAAAACAATAAATGGAAAAGTAAATGGGGAAAAGCAGGTAATCAATATCAAGGGAAAAATTCATAACTAAAAATAACAGAAAATTGGGAGAAGGAAAAGAAATAAACAAAGAGAAAAAAGAATAGCAAAAAACAATACTAGTGAAAAATAAAGATAAAAAAGGGAAGGTAGATAAATGGGAAAACTATGGGAATCCAACACTTGGTATGGATCACGCCACCCAAGAAGCTTGAGGGGCAAGGAGGAGCAGGTGGGCCCCCGAGTCCTAGGCAGAGTTCCTGCCAGCCTATCTGTTGGCTGAGTCAGGGCACCTGTTTGGAAGTAGCCTGTGCCTCCTCAGGTGGTGGCTTGTTCCAGAAGGAATCGTTTTGGGCCCAGAGGGCAGCTTGGAGCAAGGTGGCTGATTATAGAAGGAGGTTTTTCCTGTCCAGGGTGGCCAGGGATTCGGTGCTGCGTGTTCTATTGGTCTTATGAGGTGGATTTATGGGTGATGTACCCAGCACCAAATTCACCAGGTCATTGCTCCGACTTCAGGCACAGCAAGGGTGCGGGTGACACAAGCCAATGGGCGGATGAAGGTGGGTCACCAAGTGTTTAGAAAACAGAGGGAACCGCACCTTGCTCATCACCGCTCACTGATGTGTATTTGTGAAAGCCAGGCCACTCTTGTGAATGCTGTTTGCAAAAGTTAGTGCTGGGGGGTGGTACTCCCAGGACAGTTTCCCCAAGGCACCTTTCTAACAAAGGTCACCGTCAACCCAATAATAGACTGGCCTATAAATTAAACAATAACACCCAGGAGGAATGTACTTCTTAGTACAATCAACTGCACAAGACCCAGACAGCCCCATTTGCCCAAACACAAAGATGTGAAGGCAGGAAGAGGCAGGGCAGCCTGAGGACGGGACACCCAGGGCGAACACAGGGAGCGCACTCACACAACCAGGAGGCTGCAACCAACGTCACAGAACAATTTGTGTATGAACTCGTGGAAAACATTCCTGTCAAACACAATAAAAGGTACACACACACACGGGTCCAGTTCCATCCCTTAGACAGCTGTGTATTTTTAAGCAAGTTATCTTCACCTTTCTCAGCCTTGGTCCCTTGAACTGCAGGGGATAATAACGCACCTTCCCTCACAGGGTTGTGTGACAGTTACACAATTTCATGTCAACTTCAGAATAGGAAAGTGTAGGGGTGGAGTCTAGCCTGTCAATCAGGTCACAGTCTGATGGTGCCTCCTTGTGCATGGGACCTTCTCATAAGAGGGGTCCTGGAACCTCCCTTCTCTCTCTGCCTTCACCTTCCTGTTGACCAGCCATGCCGAGATCTGCGCCAGCTCTGGAGATGTGTTCACCACCATTGGATCTACCAGACTGTACACCCACCGGCCAGTGATGTTCCTGCATTCTGCATCATTGCATGTGGCTTTCTGAGTCTGAAGAGAGACTTTGGGGCTAGTATTTGGACTTATGGATTTGAGGTGGACTGAGCTGGGATGTTTTGTTGACTCATCCTGATATAAAGCTCTCTCGTACACATGTACGAGAGTCACTGGGTTTCTCCAGTCAACCCAGCCTAACACAGGTTATCGTGAGGATGAAAGAAGAGAATGTATGTGTACATAAGGTAGTTAGCACAGTAACCCCCAGCAAATAATAGGTATTACTACCACAAAATAAGCGATATGCTTGGAGTTCTTTGAAAGATGAAGCTACCTGGGGACTTGACATCTCTCACCAAATAAGGAGACACTACTCCTCTCAGACCTCTAACTGTCTCTGATTCCCAAATATAAAGATCCAAGTCTGAATAAAACAAGACAATCAGTTTCCTAATATCAGGAAGAAAAGCACAAAAGACTGTCATTCATCAAATACCTCTGTGTTCCAGCAGCTATCATTGACATCATCATCACCTTTGACCGCCCAGTAACTCACAAGTTCTCTTTACAGGCCAGGAACCATAGGCCCAAGGGAGTTAAGTGAACGATAGAGAGCTGGGATTGGTACCTGAATTTGTCTGCCTGTAAGTGATTGCTGTGTGCGGTCCCCTGACATCTCTGTGCCTAGGGTTTCCCTAATCTAGGAAGGTGGCCCAGAAAGGGACAGAGGTGAGAGATAGAGGAAGAAGGAACACAGGCGCTTGGCAGCCCTCTTGGAGAGTGTGGAGATCCTTGAGAGCTAGAAGCTGATGGGGTGGGAGGCTTGTTGAAGGCCATGACTCGGAGCTGATCCCATGAGGTCAACCAGGAGGCAGATGGAAAGTCAAGGTGAGCTCAGAGAAGACTAGATGGAGTGGGTGTTAGGAGGGGTGGTGTTTGCTGAAGATTTGAAATAACTCCTGAACTTAGAACTCCTGTCTCCTGAGAGCAGGGATTGCACGGCTTCGTTCACTTCTGTGTCCACCCGCCGGGCACGACATGGGAGCTGAGCAAATGCCTGTGCAATGAATGAAGAATCCAGCCCTACCCGACTAGCTTGCCAGATGCCCTGTTCCGTTACATCTGGTTTCCCACTAGTTCCCATCACCCTCCTCATTCCCATTTTGTATGTCTCCTCTTGGAATGTCCTCTCTCTTCTGCCCATCCAAACCCTCCCCAAGGCTGAACTCCTACTGAACCTCCCTGGGAAGGCCACTCCCCCTGAATTAAGCACCCTTGGAGGGTGAGCAACCGACACAACTGTATATGGTGACTCTACTCCAAGTACCACTACTGTGTGAGTCAGGGGAACGGTTGAGAAACAAATCCACAGAAACTCATAGATAGGAGAGCGTTTTATATAAAGGGTAAGTGCACATCAAGAAACCATCCCAACTCAGTGCTGCCCAAGCCCACAAGTCCAACATTAGCCCATATGTCTGACACCAATCCAAAAAGTCCTCCTCTATCTCACAAAACACACACAATGATGCCGACTGCAGGAGGAAAGCCAAATCAGTGAATGTGTAAGCATCTCGGCGCTGGCAGGGGTCTCCACACGGCTGCTTCAGCACCCAGGGCTGCATGGGGGTAGGCCATGCGGCTTCTCCTCAAGGATGTCTTTTTTTTTTTAACCCTATCTCCCTCAGGGATCTCTTGCAGGAAATGAGCCTTGCCATCTGAAGCAGAGAAGTGGCTAAGGCAGCTGCACCCTGGTCCGACCATCAGAAAGCAAGAGACCTGAGAACTAGAAAGGCGAGGCTCACCGAGCCATTTATCTCTCCGCCCTTCAATTAACCCCACATGTGTTTATCAGCCAGGTTGGCACAATAACTTTAACTATCTCAACTACTTACTTGCATGTGACCATGAACAAGATAATTTGGCACTCTGGACCCCATTTCCTCCAGTTAATTCAATTCTTCGGGATTATACCTAGAAATATTCAAAAGCAGAGAGCAGCCATAAATGCTTAGAGATATATTTGAAAGCATTATTTAAAATAGGAGAAAACTTTGAGAACAACAAAACGGTTCAATGTGAAACATTAATAATAACCCAAGCTGACTGTTTACTGAGTGTCTGAACACTCCAGGGAGTGAGCACAGATCACCACGTCCTCTCTCATGCCTTGTACCCTACAGTGTCTAAGAAAACATGGACTGCATCATGAACTTGCACTCCATCCTTGTGCAGGGCCAGGCAATCTTCTTTCTCTGTCTCACTGTATCTCTGTGCTACGGACGTGGACACACTGTGATCTTGAGCCAATGGCTTAGCTCCTTTGAATTTCAGTTTTGTTTTTTAATTGAAAGATCATTTTATTGAGGGCTCTCACAACTCCTATTACAATCCATGCATCGATTACATCAGTTTGTACATATGTTGCCATCATTCTTTTCTAGACATTTGCTTTCTTTCTTTTTTTTATTCATTTTATTGGGGGCTCATACAATTCTTACCACAATCTATACATACATCCATTGTGTAAAGCACATTTGTACATTTGTTGCCCTCATCATTCTCAAAACATTTGCTCTCCACTTAAGCCCCTGGCATCAGCTCCTCATTTCACCCCCTCCCTCCCCACTTCCCCCTCCCTCATGAACCCTTGATAATTTATGAATTATTATTTTGTCATGTCTTACACTGTTCAACGTCTCCCTTCACCCACTTTTCTGTTGTCTATCCCCAAGGGAGAAGGTTATATGTAAATCCCTGTAATTGGTTCCCCCTTTCCACCACACCCTCCCAGTATTGCCACTCTCACCACTGGTCCTGAAGGGATCATCCATCCTGGATTCCCTGTGTTTCCAGTTCCTATCTGTACCAGTGTACATCCTCTGGTCTAGCTAGATTTGTAAGGTAGAATTGGGATCATGATAGTGGGGGACGGGGAGAAGGAAGCATTTAGGAACTAGAGGAAAGTTGTATGTTTCATCATTGCCACACTGCCTCCTGACTGGCTCATCTCCTCCCCGTGACCCTTCCATGAGGGGATGTCAAGTTGCCTACAGATGGGCTTTGGGTCCCCACTCCGCACTCCCCCTCATTCACAATTATTTGATTTTTTGTAGACATTTACTTTCTATTGAGCCCTTGGGATCAGCTTCTCTTATTTCCCCCTCCTCCACCCCCCACACTCATGACCACTTGGTAGATTATGAATTATTATTATTTTCATATCTCACACCGACCGCTGTCTCCCTCCCCACATGTTTTCCGTAGTCTTTCCCCTGGAGAGGTGTCTGGTTGTGTTTCCGTTTTCTCGTCGGTGAAACAGGAGGAAGGATAACGGCTTCTCCTACTTCATGAGCTTTGCTTTTGCTGCTGTTGTTTCTAAAACACAACTCACTGTCACTGAGTCGATGCCGACTCACAAGGACCCTATAGGACAGGGTAGAACGGCCCCTGTGGGCTTCTGAGACTGTGACTCCTTGAGATTGTTAAAGTTCATTGTGCCAACCTGGCCGATAACCACAGGTGGGGTTAATTGAAGGGTGGAGGGATCAATGGCTCGGTGAGCCTCGCCTTTCTAGTTCTTGGATCTCTTGCTTTGTGATGGCCGCACCAGGGTGCAGCTGCCTTAGCCAGTTCCCTGCTTCAGTTGGCAAGGCTCACTTCCTGAAAGACATCCCTGAGGAAAAGCCACATGGACCTACCCCCATGCAGCCCTGGGTACTGGAGCAGCCGTGTGGAGACTCCTGCCAGCGCTGAGATGCTTACACATTCACTAACTCGGCTTTCCTCCTGTAGTTGGCATCATTGTGTGTGTTTTGTGAGATAGAGGAGGACTTTGTGGATTGGTGTCGGACATATGAGTTAATATTGGACTTGTGGGCTTGGCCATCACTGGGTTGGGATGTTTTCTTGATGTGCACTTAACCTTTACATAAAACGCTCTCTTATCTATGAGTTTCTGTGGATTTGTTTCTCTAATGTGCCCAGACTCACACACTTCCTAAGGGAGTAGAAGTTCTCATCTTTTCCCTCGGAGCAGCTGGTGGTTTTGAACTACTGGCCTTGTGGTTAGCAGCACAATGAGTAAGCCACTGTGCCACCAGGGATCCGCTGTGGGTAAACTCTTTGTTGACCACGACTTCCAAACTGAAGCACGTGCAAATCATAATTGAACAGATCAGGGAAGGCACACACACTCATCACGGACTTGTTACCAGCAGAGGACATAAGCTGGTAGCTGGAAAGCCCCATGGGCAGCGCCTGGTACAGGAGGATGCTTGATGCCACTTGCTCGGGGGTCCAAGGGCATGGCCCAAAGCACTTTTCAGGCATCATTTCATCTTGTCCCCACTGTAACCCCAGGAGGGAGGCACCAACGTTACACTCATTTCCCATAAGAAAACTCAGCTTCAGCCAGTCAGGGTGCAGTGTAGCAACCATGAAACATACAACTTTCCTCTAGTTCTTAAATACTCCCCCACCCCACTATCATGATCCCAGTTCTTCCTTACAAATCCAGCTAGACCAGAGGATGTACACTGATACAGATAGCAACTGGAAACACAGAGAACCCAGGACAGATGAACCACTCAGGACCAGTGGTGAGAGTGCCGATACCGGAGGGTGGAAAGAAGGTGGGGTGGAAATGGGGAACCAATTACAAGGATCTACATATGACCTCCTCCCTGGAGGATGGACTGTGTAAGACATGACAAAATAATAATAATTTATAAGTTATCAAGAGTTCTTGAGGGAGAGGTGAGTGGGGAGGGAGGGAGAAACATGAAGAGCTGATACCAAGGGATCAAGTAGAAAGCAAATGTTTTGAGAATGATGATGGTAACCAATGTACAAATGTGCTTGACACAATGGATGTATGTATGGAATGTGATAAGAGTTGCATGAGCCCCCAGTGAAATGATTTTTAAAAAGAAAACTCAGATTCAGAGACATTCAATACATTGCCCAGGGTCAGAGAGAGAGAGAGAGAGAAGGTCCCAAATCTTTTGCCAAAACCCTGCTCCCAAACCCCACTAACATCTAGGAGCAGCCTCAGTTCATCAGTAAGATACTGGATATTCAATGAGTGGCCTAGTACATCATGGTCTGCTGGATTTTTCAGGCAGTTAAATAAACGTGTATTGGGAGGATGTGCCAGAGATCATGATGATGGCCCAGGCCAGGCCAGGTTTGGTTCTGTTACACAGAAAGGGATGGGCTTGATGGCAACCAATAAGAACCCCACTCTGTGCCGGGCTCAGTGCCGAGCACCCGACATACAGAGAAAGCAAGATAGAACACTTTCCTGCCCTCATGGAGCTTACAATCCGGTGGGAATAGATAGACAGACACAAAGAATGATTAAGTAATTTTATAAATCATTTTATTAGGGGCTCATACAACTCTTATCATAATCCATACATACATCAATTGTGTAAAGACATTTGTACATTCATTGCCCTCATCGTTCTGAAAACATTTGCTCTCCACTTAAGCCCCTGGCACCAGCTCCTCATTTTTTCCCCTCCCTCCCTGCTCCCCCCTCCCTCATGAACCCTTGATAATTTATAAGTTATTATTTTGTCGTATCTTGCACTGTCCGACATCTCCCTTCACCCACTTTTCTGTTGTCCGTCCCCCAGGGAGGAGGTCACATGTAGATCCTTGTAATCAGTTCCCCATTTCCAACCCACCGTCCCTCTACTCTGGTCCTGAAGGGATCATCAACCCTGGATTCCCTGTGTTTGCAGTTCCTATCTGTACCAGTGTGCATCCTCTGGTCTAGCCAGATTTTCAAGGGAGAATTCAGACAGGAAAGTTGTATTTTTCATCATTGCTACATCACACCCTGACTGGCTCGGCTCCTCCCCGAGACCCCTCTGCCAGGGGATCTCCATTGGCCCACAAATGGACTTTGGGTCTCCACTCCACACTCCCCCACATTCACTATGGTAACATTTTTTGTTCTGATGATGCCTGATACCTGATCCCTTCAACACCTCATGATCGCACAGGCTGGTGTGCTTTTTCCATGTGGGCTTTGTTGCTTCTGAGCTAGATGGCCGCTTGTTTACCTTCAAGCCTCTAAGACCCCCAGATGCTATATCTTTTGATAGCTGGGCACCATCAGCTTTCTTCACCACATTTTCTTATTCACCTGCTTTGTCTTCAGTGGTTGTGTCGGGAGGGTGAGCATCATAGAATGCCAATTTAAATAGAAGAAAGTATTCTTGCATTGAGGGAATACTTGAGTGGAGGTCCAATGTCCTTCTGCTACCTTAATATTAAACCTATAAATATATTCACATAGATATATTTCCCCATCCTCATATATAAATATATTTGCATATGTACATGTCTTTCTCCAGACCTCTATAAATGCCCTTTGCCTCCCAGCTCTTTCCTCTATTTCCTTTGACCTTCCTCCTGTCCCACTATCATGCTCCGTCCCCACCAGGGTTTCAGCAATTTCTCTTGGTTACATTACCCTTGATCATGCCCTACCAGGCCTCCCACACCCTCACCATCAATTTGGATTACTTGTCTCTGAGTTTGTTAACAACTCTAACTTCCCCCTGCCCCCCATCCCCCTCTCCCATTTCCCCCCCGGAACTGTTAATCCCATTGTTTTCTCCTCCAGATTGTTCATCCAGCCTATCTTATTTAGACAGACCTGTGGCGATAATAACATGCACAAAAACAAGACAGAAAAACCAAGTAACAATACACAACAAAACAATGACAAAGTCCAAAACAAAACACAAGAAAGAAAAGCTTGTAGTTAGTTCAAGGATCGTTTGTGATTAAGTAATTTTTAAAAGAATTTAAAATCATGATGCCTCTTCCCACAATCCTCTCCTCTTCGCCATCATCCTTGTCCCTGTGCTGCCTCAGCCATGAAGGTTGAGCTGTGTAGTTTCAGCAGGTACAATATTCACCCTGGACACGGGAGGCACCACACCAGGACTGATGGAAAGATTTTCCAATTTCTTCGTGCAAGATGCAAATCAGCATTCCCTTCCCAGAGGACCCCTCGGCAGATAAACTCACGATTCTCTACAGAAGGAAGCCCCAAAGGGATGATGGGAAGAAATTCAGAAGATCTCGCCATGCAGTGCAATTCCAGAGGGCCCTCGCCGGGGCGGCTCCTGCGGATATGATGGCCAAAGGCATCAGAAACCTGAAGTTCGGAGGCCCAATGAGAACAGCTGCCAAGGTAGCAAACCAGGCAGAGCAAGCATCTAAAGTCAGCAATGGCCGCTGCCAAGGCCCCGCAAAGGCAGCGCCTCGGCAAGATTGTGAGGTCCGGGGATGTTTCCGCTTCCCAGATGGTGGAAAGCGCTGAGTTGGCAGACGAGACTTTCATGCAAAGATGCAACTATAACTCAAAGAAAAATAAATATTCTGCTCATAATAAGTTCTATCAAGAAAATAAAAACAAACCAACTCACTGCCATCGAATCGATGCGTACTCATAGGCACCCTGCAGGAAGGGCAGAATGGGCCCTGTGGGTTTCTGAGACCATAACTCTCACGGGAGAAGAAAGCCCCATCTTCCCCCCGCGGAGCGGCTCCTTCAAACTGAGGAGGGAGCCCTCTCGAATCGCAGCCCAGTGCGGCACCACCATGACCACGCCTGCCACCAGCAGGACCATGGGTAGAGAGACTTGTGACAGGGAGGCTGCTTTCCATTGATGTTCAAGAACGTCCCCTGAGGCTGTGACAGTTGACCTGCAGCCTAAGTGGTACAAAGGAGCCTGTGCTGACCTGGGAACGGGGAGCTGAGTGCTGAGCTTGGCATATGTGACGGACTGAGAGTGTCAGGCAGCCCTTCTAAAGGATCGATTTGAAAACTCAGCCTAAGATCAGACTGACTGACGGAGGCTGTTGAATCTTTGAGACTGTGGCCTTTAGCCCCCCTTCACACCTGAGGCCATCCCCACCTCCAGTTACCTTTCGGCCAGATCTACTGTGTGTGTGTGTGTAGACAGAACGACCCTCGGGGAGTGTGTTCTTCAGAACAATCCCCCTAAAGGCAGCCATGGGGTAGCATTTACCCATAAAACAGGGCCGTGATGGGGGAAGGCACAGATGGGAGGATGAGTGGGGGCCCAGGGAGGACGTGGGAAGATGCTGTTACCTGGAGGGGACAATAAGTGTGTGTACACTGTAGAGTGGGAAACCAATGCATTGTGTATGCTTCCTTCCAAAGCACAAGAAAAATATTTGCAGAAGAAGACGCAAAGGCACCCCTGGGAGTCCATCAACATAAAGAGGATGAGAGAACCAGAAGTGACAAGTACAACCGCACAGGACACACATTGGACCGGCCTTTGCCTGACAGACCAAGATTCCCAGAATAAGGAGACCTGCCGTTTACCAGGGCACTGTGTGTTTTGGTTCCCACCCCACCTTCCCTGTTTTACATCATGTGTTTTTTTCCCTAAGTTTTACAAGTTGAAGAAAAGAAGAAACATTCCAGGCATCTCACGCAGTCCCAAAAGACAGCTCTTTGGTTGCTGGGCAGGTTGTGCCCATCAGGTGGTCATAGTCCTGTCCTCTAGGGTGACTTTCTCTCGGAGCCGCGACCACGTGTCTTTCCCTCCTCCCGGACAGTCATGTTTTCTGTGAGTGACTCAACTCACTGCCTGGGTATAATCAGTAGCATCACACCTCAGCAGTGCATACACCCGGCAGTCTCGAGGTTCACTTGGGAGGGGATGCAGTAGGAAGAACTGGGAGCCACAGATCCCAACTACTCACGTCTTCCTTCACTGATGTGCTGTGCAATTTCAAGCAAGCCACGTGGCCTCTCTGAGGCACAATCCTGAAAACGAGGCAGGCTGCTGTTTGAGGCACACCTGCCACGGCGAGTTTCTCTGCAGACAGAGCACTAGCGGTCGGATCTTTCTGCTGTTCCTGTGACAACTAAAGGTTGGTTCTTTTTCCTTTGAAAAGATGGGGGAAACACTGAATCATTAATGAAACCAATAGACAGAAACAAAGAGTAGTTGTTACCTCATGTGTGGGGCTGGGGGTGGGGAGAGATTCCTGGAAGATCATTCTTAGTAAAATGAGGGCCTTGCACTGCTGAGACCCACTGTTCACTGGGCTCGGGCTCCGTACCATTTATAACGCACTCCTATGACATACCTGTTCTTTCTCTGACTTAGTGCATTCACTTGACCCTCCAGCAGCCAAAGGAAAATATTTACCTTCCACGGAAGAGTTAGACGTGATTCTCCTGCCCACTAGCAGTGGGGGACACTGGGCTGTGCAGAGGGACATACTCTCCCTGAACTTCCCCAAGCCCAGAGTCCTGAGACTGAGCACGAAGCCACTAGGGTGGGGGGCGGGCTCCGGAAACCCTTAAACCTGGGCATTCCAGCAACCCTCTGAGTCCATCTGCTTCTTGCCGGGGCCAGCGGGGCCCCCCTGCTTCCCTGGGCATCGGATTGCCCGAAGGGCACTCACTCTGCCCTTAGGGACTAGAGAGGTGGCTCTCTGACTGCGGAGCTGGAATTTCACACCTCGCCCAGACCCTAGCCTGCAGGCAGGGGTGTCTGGCTAGAGGGAGGGCTAAGGCTGGGAGGGAAGCTCCCATGGAGAAGGACAGCCACCCTTTCCTTCTGTCTTCAGTCACCTGTGCCCAGCTTGCCACCTCAACTTTGGAATACTCACTCCGTGAGCTATGGGGCCAGCTGGGTATTAATAACTGGACGCTGACGTCTGTGCTGATAGGAGAGGTGTCCCTCCTAGCAGCCAAGACATTTTGGGTGCTTTCCCATCCCATCACTCCAGCCTTTAGTGACCCTGCAAAGAGCCAGGGCGCGGAGAGCAGCAAGCACCCTAGGCACCGTGGTATGAGTGCGGTGTCTCGCCAGGCCCCGAGCCAAATGCGTCACCGCATGACTGTGTGCAAGCCACAGCGAACCCTTTGTTGCTGCCCTTAGGCGCTGTTGAGTCCCGCCCAACACTTAGTGGCTCCACATATGACAGAAGGAAACACTGCCGGGCCTGGCTCTGTTTGAGCCCACTGGTGCCGTCGCTGTGTGGACCCATCTCTCGGAGGGTCCCCCTCTTATTTGCTGACCTACTCTGCCAAGCACGCCCTCCTTCTCCTGGGGCAAGTCCCTTCTGATAGCACGCGCACAGCCCACCAAAGTCTGGCCATCCTTGCTTGTGGGCTCTGGGGCCTTCTGGCTGTGTCCTCCATGAACGAGAGCCAGAGCCCTGTCATCTAAGGGATTCTGACTCGTGGCAGCTCTTTGGGTTTCTGAGGCCATTCATCTCAGGGAGCAGAGCCTCACTTTTCTCCCTCAGAGTGGCCGGTGGCCTTGATGCGCAGACCTTACGAGGAGCAGTCCAAAAGCCTCACTCACAGCACCACCACCAAGGCTCGTGGAAGCCCAGCCAAACTCACTGGCATCCAGCCAATGCCGACTCACAACGACCCTGTGGGAAAGTGAAGGACCGCCCCCGTGAGTTTCCGAAGACGGCCTGCTTACGGGAGTGGGAAGCCCGGGCTTGCTCTCAGAATGGCCGGTGGTTCCAGACTGCCGACCTTACAGCTCGGCAGCCCAGAGCATAGCCACCGCGCCACCAGGGCTTCCGACAGGCCTCCTTCCGGGGCTTTTATTACGTTTTACATACGGGGACACTGAGGCTAGGGGAGGTGACGTGCCTTTCCTCGGGCCACACAGCCAGTGAGCTGACACTTTTACTCAGACTGTGGCCTGCCAGCACTGTCCCGGTCTGTCTCTTCCCTCTGGTGGGTGAGAGGGCCAAAGACAGGCTCTGGGTCCCAGGCTGTGGGGTTACCTTCCAGGAACAGAGCTCCCAGGGAAGAGGCAGGCAAGGCAGAGTTTCCAGGAAGCTGCCTTTTCCGTGGACACAGGAGCAGGCCTGTTGGCCCAGCCTCGGTGACAGCCCCAGGGGGCAGGGACAGAGCCAGCCTGGGAGAGGGGCTCTGGCTCTGGCTCTGTCCTTGGCCCTCCCTGGGCTCTGGAGTAGGAGTCAGGTGATGGGCCCATCTGCTGCCCGGGGACAACGGCTCTGCTTGCTGCCAGCAGGCCTCCCTGCCCTCTGGGGTCACTTGACTTATTGCCCTTGTTCACCTTGTCTCTGTGCCAGCGTGCTTAACTCATCGAGCGTCCCCAGGGACAGACTCAGTCACAGGACGAAGGTGACAGTGAGGACTATGTGTCCAGGGTCTCATAGCCACAAACACCTCAAGCTTGGCTTTTTGCCAGTGGTATTTGAGGGGTAGTGTTTCACAGTGATTAAGCCTGAAGTCTCTGAAGTTATATTGCTGGGCCTACCTCCCAGGTCTACTGTTTAGAGCTCTGTAATTTGGTTATTATTAATTCATATATCATCTCATTCCATACTTCAATCACATCCAGTAATATTGTAGAATTGCTAGCATATCAGTTTCCAAACATTCTTTTTCTACCTGGACTCCTTGTCACTGTCTCCCTTTTACCCTCAGGGCTCTGTAAGTTTGAGTAGGTTCTTTAACCTCATTTGCCTCGGTTTCCCTATCTGTCACCAAAAAAAAAAAAAAACAAACAACCCCAAACAAACCAACCCTGTTATCAATGAGTCAGTTCCATCTCACAGAGACTCGAGGTCAGAGCAGAAGTACCTTGGAGCGTGTCCTCTGCTGTGCTCTCCACAGGAGCAGACAGCCTCCTCTCGCCTCCAAAGGGCAACAGCGCGGTTCCCACGGTCGGCCGGCCTTTGCCGCCAAGGGCACAGTCACTGCTCCCTCCACTAGGGCGCCCCCACCTGTAAAACGAGGAAGTCATCATGGCGCCTCACAACCAGCTCCTCAGTCACAGACTCGCGGGTTGCTGGACAGATGGCTGAGCTGATGGGGGTAAGCGTACCTTCACGCAGGTGGAGAGCCTGGCAGGGAATAAGCTCCCAAGCAAGGTGAGCTGCTTTTTTTCTAAAGGAAATTATTTCCAGAATCATGGACAGGATGGAAAGAAAAAGACGCTCATGAAGGAAACACAACACAACGCCACGCCGCGCCATCTCCTATCATCCCACGGCTCAGCACCCCCAATGCCATGTCACTCCATTGCCCTTGGACGAATTCACTGCTGTCGCACACTGTCCTGAGGTGGCTGTTAGGTACTATGGAGTCGGCTCTAGTTCATAGCAACCCTGTGTGCAGCAGACCCACGCTGCCTGGGCCGGTGCCCTTGTCCCAACCGTTCCGCGACGGGATGTGGCGCTCGCGTGTCAATCGGCTCCCTGAGTCCACTCGATGCAAAAGCTCCGCCTCACTGCCATTGGATCAAGGCCGATGCACAGTGGCCGGACAGGACAGGACAGGGCTGTTCCCTGTGAGCTCCCCAGGCTGTGCCGCTTTCACGGAGGAGAAGGCTCCACCCTTCTCCCATCCTAGTTGAGGGGAGTTACAGTTATGTCACGGTGGGCTTCTCTTGTGTCTTGCATCTTATTATTAGTGTTTCCTGCCGTCATTCGGGAAGTTTGTAGTGAGGGTGAATGGAGGGCTGAGCGTCCTTCCGGACACTGGGCCTGCAGCAGCCACAGGGGGGCGAAGCCCCTGCCCTCCCGGAGCTTGCGCGCTGCTGGGTATGGCTGCGTCATCGGGAGCTCATTCTTTCACGCTGAGGTCTAATTCACATTCCCACATTGAATAAGGAAGACAGAAGAAATGATGCGCTCGAGTTGTGGTGCCGGAGATGAGTTTTGAAAGTACCATGGGCTGCTAAAAGGACAAATTGATTTGTGTTGGAAGAAGTGGGGTCGGAGTGTGCCTTAGAGGCAAGGATGGCAAGACTTTGTCTTCTATCCTTTGGACGTGTTGTCAGGAGAGGCCAGTCCCTGGAGAAGGCCACCCTGCTTGGTAAAGTGGAGGGGCGGGGAAGGGGGGAAGGCCCTCAAGGAGCTGGGCGGACACCGTGGCACAGGGACAGCGTGAGGGGGCGCAGGGCCATGCTGTGTGTCCTTGTCTTGTGCGTAGTAGGCTTGCTGTGGTTGGAGCCGACTCTGTGGCAGCGAACAACAACAATTCAATACAGCAGAGTACCCAGATGGTAAGTGGCTCTCGATGAATTTTTATACATCTGTTCACCCATGTAATTCAAACCCAGATCAAGACAGAGAACCTTTCCATCACTCCTCACCTCTCAGTCAATAGCCACTCTCCCTCCCCGCAGGTAACCACTCTTGTGAGCTCTAGCACCATAAACCACCATTACCTGTCATCGGATAGTGTAAGGACGCCCACTTGTGATTCAAGGAGCCCTGGTGCCTCGGTGGTTAAGTGTTCAGCTGCCAGCTGAAAGGTGGGCAGTTTGAACCCATCAATCCTCTGCAGAAGGATGTGGCAGTCGGCTTCTGTAAAGCCCAGCCTTGGCAGCACCCGGGGCCATCCTGCTCTGTCCTACAGGCCACCAGGAGCTGAAGTCAACTGGCTGGCTCACACAACAGCACCTTCTTCAGAGCGAAAGGATATTCCAAGAGATGCGTGTCATGTAGATCTTCACCCGGGGGCTTCAAAATGTTTGTGGCATCGGGCAACTAAAAGATCATGGAATTTCTCCACGAACTTTTCTTTCTTTTTTTAACAATTTATTGGGGCTGATACAATTCTTTTCACAGTTCATACATATACATACATCAATTGTATAAAGCACATCTGTACAGTCTTTGCCCTAATCATTTTTTCTCTTTTCTTCTTTTACATTTTATTAGGGACTCATACAACTCTTACCACAATCCATACATATACATACATCAATTGTATAAAGCACATCCATACATTCCCTGCCCCAATCATTCTCAAGGCATTTGCTCTCCACTTAAGCCCCTTGCACCAGGTCCTCTTTCCCCCCCCCCCTCCCTCCCCATTCTCCCCTCCCTCATATGCCCTTGGTAATTTATACATCGTTATTTTGTCATATCTTGCCCTATCCGGAGTCTCCCTTCCCCCCTTCTCTGCTGTCCCTCTCCCAAGGAAGAGGTCACATGTGGATCCTTGTAATCAGTTCCCCCTTTCCAACCCACTCACCCTCCACTCTCCCAGCATCGTCCCTCACACCCTTGGTCCTGAAGGTATCATCCACCCTGGTTTCCCTGTACCTCCAACCCTCATATGCACCAGTGTACAGCCTCTGTCCTATCCAGCCCTGCAAGGTAGAATTCGGATCATGGTAGTTGGGGGGAGGAAGCATCCAGGATCTGGGGGAAAGCTGTGTTCTTCATCGATACTACCTCACACCCTAATTAACCCATCTCCTCTCCTAAACCCCTCTATGAGGGGATCTCCATTGGTCGACACTTGGGCCTTGGGTCTCCACTCTGCACTTCCCCCTTCATTTAATATGATATATATATACATACATACACATACATATATACATATACACATATATACACATACATACACACACTTATATCTTTTTTTTTTTGCATGATGCCTTATACCTGGTCCCTTGGGCACCTCGTGATCGCACTGGCCGGTGTGCTTCTTCCATGTGGGCTTATTTGCTTCTGAGCTAGATGGCCGCTTGTTCACCTTCAAGCCTTTAAGACCCCAGACGCTATCTCTTTTGATAGCCGGGCACCATCAGCTTTCTTCACCACATTTGCTTATGCACCCATTTGTCTTCAGCGATCCTATCATGGAGGTGTGCAGTCAATGATATGATTTTTTGTTCTTTGATGCCTGGTAACTGATCCCTTTGGGACCACTCGATCACACAGGCTGGTGTGTTCTTCTATGTGGACTTTGTTGCTTCTGAGCTAGATGGCCGCTTGTTTATCTTCAAGCCTTTAAGACCCCAGTCACTATCTCTTTTGATAGCCGGGCACCATCAGCTTTCTTCACCACATTTACTTGTTCACCCACTTTGATGCCAGCCGTTGTGTCGGGAGAGTGAGCATCATAGAGTTCCAATTTAATAAAAGAAGGTATTCATGCATTGAGGGAGTGTTTGAGTAGAGGCCCAAGGTCCTTCCGCCACCTTAATACTTGACCTGTAAATATAGACACATCGATCTATTTCCCCATCCTCCTATATATATTTGCATGTACATGTCTTTGTCTAGACCTCCATGAATGCCCTTTGACTCCTAGCTCTTTCCTCCATCTCCCTTGACTTTCCTCCTGCCCTACTATCATGCTTCATCGCCACCTGGGCTAGAGTATACCTCTTCTCTAAGCACCCTTACCCTTGATCATTTCCCACCAGGCCAGCCACTCCCCCTTCTCTACCATTTGGGGTCCCATGTTTTTCCCTTGTCCCTGGGTTTGTTAACACCACTTCCTTATCCCCCCTAGCCCCCCACCCCAAGTCCCCCCAGAACTGTCGGTCCCGTTGTTTTTCCTCCAGATAGTTCATCCAGCCTGTCCTATTCAGACAGACCTGTGGAGTCACTAACATGCACGAAATCTAGACAGAGGAAAACAAAGCAACAGTATACAACCAGACAACAAAACAACAAAAACAAACCACTGACAAAGAACAGAACAAAACAGTTCACAAGAGAAAAGCTTGTAGTTAGTTCAGGGATCGTTTGCTGGCCCTTAGGAGCGTTTTCCAGTCCAGTCTGTTGGGGCACCACGCCCTGGCCCCAAAGTCCACTTTCAGCATTCCCTGGGGACCTTGCCACTCCATTCCCTTGCTGTTCCGCTGCACTCCCCCAGTGATTTGCCTCGGTGTGGTGGGATCAGGTCAGGTGCAGTTCCAACACTGTGTCTCCGGTGCTGTCCCCTGTATCGCCCTTAGTCACTGAGGGGCATCATGTCTCATAGTGGGGCCAGCCATGTTGTTCTCCACGAACTTTTCAAAGCCACCTTGGGTATAGTTGGAGGTATAGATATTGCTTTTAATTTTCATTGGTATCGATGACATTTTAGTGCATATGGTGCTTTCCGTATTTTTAAAAAATTATATCTTAGGGATTCACCGATGAAGGGTTGTTGGTGAGCACTGACATAGCTTTCTTCAGTGGTTGCTCGGTGTCCCCACTCCAGAGGAGAAACGACCGTGGGCACATAGCATAACTATGGTGTCCGACTCAACTCATTGTCCACCTTCTTGGCTCTGCTAAGCTTGCGTGTCCCACATATGACGCATATGCTGGGGCAGAAGAATGTCACCCCAGAAGCCTAGTGATTGGCATAAGAACGGCTCCCAAGACAGCATTTATCTTGGCCAAGTTACCACAATGTGGGGCTTGGGCTCTGCCTTACAGTGCCAGGATGCCAGGGATTCATCTCACATCAGTGTTCTCACAGTACCGAAGGCATACAGCCTAATACAGTGCTAAAACAGAGACCAATGGGCGTCGACAATGAGTGAACCTGCAGGCCTGTGTCCAAAGACAGGGGCATTCTCTCCTTTTCAGAAGGCTATCAAAAACTCCCTGTCATCGAGACCCAATAGGAAAGGATGGAATTGCCCCTGTGGGTTTCTGCAACTGTGACTTTTTTTAAAGATACTTTATTGTGTTTAAGGTTAGAGTTTACACAGAAAGTTAGGTAACTGTTTAACAACTTCTACAGAGCTGTTTTTCGGTGATCATGATTACATTTTTCCACAAAGTATCATTATTCTCATTTATTACACTCTGGTTTACAGGAGTAGACAGCCTGGTCTTTCTTCAATAGAGTGGCTAATGATTTTGGACTGCCGACTTTGTGGTTAGCAACCCACTGTGCAACCTGGTACACCACCAAGGCTGGGCTCCATCAGAGGCTACTGGGGAGGCCAAGTGGTGTGTTTGGCTGCATCTGGGTTCCTTAGGCAGTGGAGCCTGAGGCTCAGGGCTTAGGAATATAACCCGGGAATGGAAACCCAGGCAGCACAATGGTTAAGTGGTCAGCTATTCACTGAACACGGAAAGTTTGGCTGTTCCTGCCCACCAGGCAGCTCACTGGGAGAAAGACCAAACGGTCTGCTTCCAAAAAGATTTTAAAAACAACAAAAAACCAACCGAACCCACTGCTGTCGAGTGGATTCTGACTCTTGTTGTTGGGAGGTGCCACCAGGTCCGTTCCGACCCATAGCGACCCCATGCACCACAGAACTAGACACTGCGCGTCCTGCGCCATCCTCACACTTGCCCGTTGATGCAGCCGCGGTGTCACTCCATCTCGTTGAGGGCCTTCCCCTCCTGCGTGGGGAGAGAGTCGATGCGGTCAAACCATCGGCTCGTTAGCAGCCAAGTCCTTTCCCACCACTGCGCCAGCAGGGCCCCTCCTGGACAGATGGCAGCTTAGGAAGCTCGGCAGGACGGTGCTGCTTTGTCACCAGGGGTTACTGCAAACCAAAAACCAACTTGATGGCACCTAACAACGTGCGCTCATTTAACACGTCTTGCTCGTTAAAATAATCTGAGTATACCACCTTGCGTATATTCCACCTGAACTGAGAAACCGCCTGAGGGACAGGCTTGCTGACATCCACGTGGGCCAGCAAACATGAGGAACTGCTCGCGCTCACTGGCCAGCTGCGTGACGGGAATTGAGACAACACTGGGATGCCACCCGACGCTGACAACAACAGCCGAGTGAAAAGCCAGCGCCCAAACCAGCAAAGAGCGAGTGCTGGAGACTTGCGGAGAGACTGGACAACTCAGACGCTGCTGATGGGATTGTAATATGCACATCACTGTGGGGGGCCATATGGCACTCCCTCAAACAACCGGGATTGGGAATTCATACATTCCAGCCATCCTTTTGCTGGGCATATCCCCTAGAAAACTAAGTCATCACAGGAATGTACATATACACACCCACGTTTAGTGCAGCACCATCAAGATAGCGAACAAGGTGCAGATGGCCTAAACACCCACCAGTAGAAGGCTGGATCAAGAAACTCTGGAATAGCCACATAATGGAATACTATTCATGGCTAAAAAAAACCTATGACAAACCTACAAAGCACCTCACGGCAGGGACGGAGCTGGAGAACACTGCTGAGTGAAATGAGCCAATGACAAAGGACAAATATCATATGAGACCACTGTTCTGAGACGGTATAAGGAAAGAAAGGGAGCAGACTTTGGACGTTGCTAGGAGGGGAGGGCAAGGGAAGGGAAACTGAGCAACAGACAACTGCTGACGGGGGAGCCCCCGGGGGAGCTGGAAGACACGCGTCCACAGTCGTCCACAGAGGAGGAAGGGAAATCAAGGGTCGGGTGGAAGGTAAACTTTTGGAGGTGGGATTGCTACTTTAAACTGTGGATGATCTGAAATGTAAACCCACACCTTATTTTCCAAAAAATTCTTGCGTGTGTAGAAAAAACAGATTTGTTGATTCATTGAAGACTGATGGCCGAAAACCAGATGAGCTGTGAGAGGGCACCGAGCAGGTCACGCGCGGAGAAAGCAAAAGGTCACTTGAAAGACAGGGAAGAAAGCAATGCCCCAAGGGGATGTCAGAAGAGAGTGAAACTTGCTCTTGCATACAGAGTCGTGAGAGCAGGTGGAATAAAACATGAAATAAAAGAGCTGGGCAGAGAAAAGTTAAAGGTAGCTTGAAAAGAAAAAATAAGGCATCACAATGAAATGTGTAAAACTGTGTGTTCTTCCCCTTTGGTTTCCACATGACCATGAAATGAAAGAGCTGAAGAAAAATTCAAGGCTCAAGTTGTAATATTGAAGGATGCCATGGTCAACGTAGTGAGTAAGGCAGCACCAAAATGCGGTGATAGGAATACACAGTCATTGTACCAAAAAGAATTCGTCGACATTCATCCATTTCATGAGGCAGCATATGATGAAGAACTGAAGGTGCTGAAGGAAGAAGCACAAGCTGTACTGAAGACAGTAGTGACAAACTGCTCGAGGAACGGACAGAATACCAGTAGAAATGCTTCAAATAAAGCACCCAGTGCTGGAAGCACTCGCTAGTCTATCCAGAGAAACTTGGAAGACAGCCACCTGACCAATGAACCGAAGGAAATGCATATTTGTGCGTGTGGTAGTTACATAATCTCCTGCCAATTTGAGGGAATTAAGATGAAGGGATGGAGTCTAGCACGCCAAACAGGTCACAGCCTGATGATGCCTTCTTGTGAGCATGGCCTTCTCATGAGGATTCTGGGAACTTCCTCTCACTCTCTCTGCCTTGGTCTTCTGTTGACAAGCCAGTGAAGCTCTCTGCGTCACCTTCCTGTTGAGGAGCCACACTCAGAGAGCGGGAGGACCCACATGGAGACCCACACCAGTGCTGAGATGCGTCCACTGGCATTGGATCCACAAGACTTCTTACCCACCAGCCTGAGATCTTCCTACATTTTGCATCATTACCTGTGCTGCATGAGTCTGAAGAGGGATACATGGACTAGTACCAGACTTATGGGCTAATATCGGACTTATGGACTCAATCTGGACTGGGCTGGGCTGTCTTCTTAATATACAATTACTCTTTGATATAAAACTCTCTTATACATATATGAGTGTCCCTGGATTTGTTTCTGTAGTCAACAGTACCTATGCCAAGCAAGACAGCCCAACAAAATGTGAAAATTATCAAACAATATCATTAATACCACGTGCAGGTAAAATTTTGCTGAGGATAATTGGAAAACAGCTTTAGGAAAGCATCCACAGGGAGCTGCCAGAGAGTCAAGCTGGATTCAAGCACAGCTATCATTGCTGACACCACGGATCTCTTCTGTAAGCAAGGAATATGAGGAGGCTGTTCACTTGTGTTTTGTGGGCTCTGCAAAGCCTTTTGACTGTGTGGATCATAGCAAATTATGGATGACATTGCAAAGGAGAATTCCAGAGCAGTAATTGGGGAATCTGGACCTAGACCAAGAGGTGGTCATTCAATAGGGCAAGGAGGTATTGTGTGGCTTACAATCAAGAAAGATGTGCATCGGGTGTCCTTTCACAATCGGAGACATGGGACCATATGAAGAACTCGGCACTAGGCTTACAGGCAGACCCAAGGACAACCTGCAATATGCAGGGGACACAGATTTGCTTACTGAAAGCAAAGGGGGCTTGAGGTCCTTGCTGATGAAGATGAGGGACGCCCCTCCTTCTAGTCCTTATCCGTCTATTTGTGATCTCAAATAACTTTCCATTTTGTAAACTGGAAACCCATTATGACTGAAGAGAATCAATGCAAACATTTTTCTTATTTGCATAAACAAATAACAAGGAAATTAGATGTGAAAACAAAGTGATGTCTGGAAAAATAAACAGTACAATCAATTTATATATATATATATATATATCTTTATTATGGTTTAGGTGAATGCTCACAGAGCAAACTCCTTTTCCATTCAACAATTTATACACATTTTGTTTCATGACATTGGTTGCAATCCTTTCAATGTGACAGCACAGAGTGATCTTTTAAGTGGAAATGTGATGATGTATAAAATCTATTTATGTATTTTAATGGAAAATTACAAGTATTGTCAAGAGCGTGGAGAAGTTGGAGCCCGTGTGTGTGTTGGTGGGAATGTAAATTGTTGCAGCCACTATGGAGAATAGCCGGACAGGTCCTCAAAAACACTCGGCATGGATTCACCATCTGGCACATCCATTCTGCTGCCAGGCATCTGCCCACAGGCACTGGGAGCACAGATTCAAACAGACACTTGTAGACCTGTGTTAATCGCAAAAACGTGAAGCAACCCACATATCCATCAATAGACCAATGGATGAGCAAAGTGTAGTGTATCCATACAACGAAATATTAGCCATACAAAGGAATAAAGTATTAGGAACGACTACAACATGGATGGCAAACATTGAATGACTCCAATTACTAAATGAGGTATCTAGAATAGGTCAATTAATAGAAACAGCAAGTGGCATAGAGGGTACGAAGACCTAGGCTAAAGGCACAAGAAATTAATATTGAATGGATACAAAGTTTATTAAAATTTCTAGAAATAAACAATGATGAGGATTAGACATTGTAAGTGTGAATAGTAAATTTTGCTTTATATATATAGCTATAGCTTGCATTCTACCAGATTTTAAAAGGTACCCCGTTACTTTTAGCATAAACTCTCAAACCTACAAGACCCTGCAGAATGGGCCCCTTCTTGTGGTAGGGTTTTTAAGGCTAGTTATTTATTTATGTAACTAGTATTTTGTTGGCTGTTTTGAAGATCAGTACCAAGACATTATAAACAAGTTGTACATAATTCTTTCTTTTTTCTTTCTTTTATATAATTCTTTTCCTATGTATATAATTCTAAATGCCTGTACCAAAACCCTCAAATAGCATGTAGTTACAATTCTTTTCTAAATTCCAGTAGCTTTCCACCTTTAAATGTTGTTTTTTTTCACCTTTAAATTTGGAGACATGTGGCGAAGAAAGCTGATGGTGCCCGGCTATCAAAAGAGATAGTGTCTGGGGTCTTAAAGGCTTGAGGGTGAACAAGCGGCCATCTAGCTCAGAAGCAACAAACCCACATGGAAAAAGCACACCAGCCTGTGCGATCATGAGGTGCCAAAGGGACCAGATATAAGGCATCATGCAACAACAACAAATATATATATATATACCATAGTGAATGAAGGGGGAAGTGCAGAGTGGAGACCCAAAGCCCATTTGTTGGCCACTGGAGATCCCTTAACAGAGGGGTTTAGGAGACGAGATGGGTCAGTCAGGGTGCGAGGTAGTACCGATGAAGAACACAGCTTTCCCCCAGATCCTGGATGCCTCCTCCCCCCAACTACCATGATCCAAATTCTACCTTGCAGGACTGGATAGGGCAGAGGTACACTGGTGCATATGGGAGCTGGAGGCACAGGGAATCCAGGGTGGATGATACCTTCAGGACCAGGGGTGTGAGGGGTGATACTGGGAGAGTAGAGGGTGAGTGGGTTGGAAAGGGAGAACCGATTACAAGGACCCACATGTGACCTCCTCCCTGGGAGATGGACAGCAGAGAAGGGGGGGAAGGGAGACTCCGGATAGGGCAAGATATGACAAAATAACAATCTATAAATTATCAAGGGCTCATGAGGGAGGGAGGAGCAGGGAGGGAGGGGTAAAAAAAAAGAGGACCTGATGCAAAGGGCTTAAGTGGAGAGAAAATGCTTTGAGAATGATTGGGGCAGGGAATGTGTGGATGTGCTTTATACAATTGATGTATGTATATGTATAGATTATGATAAGAATTGTATGAGCCCCTAATAAAATGTAAAAAAAAGGATATCAAGTACCATTATCTTCAAATGTTGGTAAACTATTACATCATAAATCCCACTAATTCACAATTTTTAAAATTATTTCCCCACTAATTCACAATTTAATGTTATATAAAGTACGCCCTCCAATTTTTAGCAGCACATAACAAAGTTATCAGGAAAACTGGACAACCATGAGACCAAACAGAAAAGTGACATGGAAACAATCTGAAATGTTCACAACATACAAATGCATGATGGTGACTCAAAATTACTATTAAGTATTTTTGTATTAGAGATACAAAAACTCCCACCCCTTCATCTCACAGAATGTTACATCGACACCCAAACAGTCAAATCTTCCCACAATTCAATATCCCACTGGTTTATGGCTGTTTTAAAAAACAAACAAACAAAAAACAGTAAATTTTTTTCATGTCCTTAAAAAATATTTATATTTTGAAAATGGGATAGCATGGGACTTCCTCCTTCTTAAAAATGTTTCCACCGAGGCAGAGCACTGGGGGAGTACAGTGGAACAGCAAGGGAATGGAGTGGCAAGGTCCCCAGGGAATGCTGAAAGTGGACTTTGGGGCCAGGGCGTGGTGCCCCAACAGACTGGACTGGAAAATGCTCCTAAGGGCCAGCAAAAGATCCTTGAACGAACTACAAGCCTTTCTTTTGTGAAGTGTTTTGTTTTGTTCTTTGTCAGTGGTTTGTTTTTTTGTCTGGTTGTATACTGTTGCTTTGTTTTCCTCTGTCTTGTTTTCGTGCATGTTAGTGTCTCCACAGGTCTGTCTGAATAGGATAGGCTGGATGAACTATCTGGAGGAAAAACAATGGGACAGACAGTTCCGGGGGGACTTGGGGTGGGGGAGGGGGAGGAGGGTAAGGAAGTGGTGTTAACAAACACAGGGACAAGGGAACAACATGGGACCCAAAATGGTAGTGAGGGGGGAGTAGCAGGCCTAGTGGGGAATGATCAAGGGTAAGGTTGTGTAGAGAAGAGGTATAGCTGTAGCCCAGGTGGGGACAGAGCATGGTAGTGGGGCAGGAGGAAAGTCAAGGGAGATGGAGGAAGGAGCTGGGAGTCAAGGGGCATTTATGGAGGTCTAGACAAAGACATGTACATGCAAACATATATATGATGATGGGGAAATAGATCTAAGTGTTCACATTCATAGGTTTAGTATTAAGATGGCGGAAGGACCTTGGGCCTCTACTCAAACACTCCCTCAATGCATGAATACTTTCTTTTATTAAATTGGCACTCTATGATGCTCACTCTCCCGACACAACTGCTGAAGCCAAAGCAGGTGAACAAGTAAATGTGGTGAAGAAAGCTGATGGTGCCCGGCTATCAAAAGAGATAGTGACTGGGTTCTTAAAGGCTTGAAGATAAATAAGCAGCCATCTAGCTCAGAAGCAACAAAGCCCACATGGAAGAACACACCAGCCTGTGTGATCGAGTGGTCCCGAAGGGATCAGTTATCAGGCATCAAAGAACAAAAAATCATCATATCATTGGCTGCACACCTCCATGATAGGATCGCTGAAGACAAATGGGTGCATAAGCAAATGTGGCGAAGAAAGCTGATGGTGCCCGGCTGTCAAAAGAGATAGTGTCTGGGGTCTTAAAGGCTTGAAGGTGAATAAGCAGCCATCTAGCTCAGAAGCAACAAAGCCCACATGGAAGAAGCACACCAGCCTGTGTGATCATGAGGTGCCAAAGGGACCAGGTATAAGGCATCATGTAAAAAATATATATATGTGTGTGTGTATATATATATATACCATATTGAATGAAGGGGGAAGTGCAGAGTGGAGACCCAAGGCTCAAGTGTTGGCCACTGGAGATCCCCTCCTAGAGGGGTTTAGGAGACGAGATGGGTCAGTCAGGGTGCGAGGTAGTACCGATGAAGAACACAGCTTTCCCCCAGATCCTGAATGCTTCCTACCCCCAACTACCATGATCCAAATTCTACCTTGCAGGACTGGATAGGGCAGAGGTTGTACACTGGTACATATGGGGGCTGGAGGCACAGGGAATCCAGGGTGGATGATACCTTCAGGACCAAGGGTGTGAGGGGCGATGCTGGGAGAGTGGAGGGTGAGTGGGTTGGAAATGGGGAACTGATTACAAGGACCCACATGTGACCTCCTCCCTGGGAGATGGACAGCAGAGAAGGGGGGGAGGGAGACTCCGGATAGGGCAAGATATGACAAAATAACAATGTATAAATTACCAAGGGCACATGACGGAGGGGAGAGCGGGGAGGGAGGGGGGAAAAAAAGAGGACCTGATGCAAAGGGCTTAAGTGGAGAGCAAATGCTTTGAGAATGATTGGGGCAGGGAATGTACAGATGTGCTTTATACAATTGATGTATGTATATGTATGGATTGTGATAAGAGTTGTATGAGCCCCTAATAAAATGTTTTTAAAAAAATGTTTCTACACTGCTCTCTGGCTCGGGACTAGTTTGCGTCAAGATGGCCAAACGCACCAAGAAGGTCGGGATCATGGGCAAATATGGGACCCGTTATGGCACCTCCCTCAGGAAAATGGTGAAGAAAATTGAAATCAGCCAACATGCCAAGTACACTTGCTCCTTCTGCGGCAAAACCAAGATGAAGAGACGCGCCGTGGGCATCTGGCACTGCGGTTCCTGCATGAAGACAGTCGCTGGGGGAGCCTGGACCTACAATACCACCTCTGCTGTCACAGTAAAGTCTGCCATCAGAAGACTGAAGGAATTGAAAGACCAGTAGAAGCTTCACTATTTGAAACCTCTCTGGCCTGTAATTAATGGATTAATTTTTTTTTAATGTTTCTACACTTTGTTCTAATGACCTGGTATTCTGTGAAGCTCACATTCCCAACATGATTGCTGAAGTCAAAGTGGATGCATAAGCAAAGGTGGTGAAGAAAGCTGATGGTGCCTGGCTATCAAAAGATCTAGCATCTGGGGTCTTAAAGACTTAAAAGTAAATAAGCGGCCATCTAGCTCAGAAGTAACAAAGCCCAAACAGAAGAAACATACCACCCTGTGTGATCATGAGGTGTCGATGGGATCAGGTATCAGGCATCAAAGAACAAAAAAATCTTATGATTGTGAATGAGGGGGAATGCAGAATGGAGACCCAAAGCCCATCTTTGGCAACTGGACATCCCCTTATGGAAGGGTTGAGGGGAGGAGATGAGTCAGTCAGGATGCAGTATAGCAACGATGAAACATACAACTTTCCTCTAGTTCTTTAATGCTTTCTCCCCCTATACACACTATCATTACCCCAATTCTACCTTACAAATCTGTGGACCGGAGCATGTACACGGGTACAAATCAGAGCTGGAAACACAGGAGATTCAGGACTGATAAACCCCTCATGATCAATATTGAGAGTAGCCATACCAGGAAGGTAAGGGGAAGGTGGGAGGAGATAGGTGGAAACTGATAACAATGATCTACATATAACCCCCTCCCAGGGGGATGGACAGAAGAAAAGTGGATGAAGGGAGACATTGGTCAGTATAAGACATGAAAAAAAAAATTTCTAAATTATCAAGGGTTCATAAGGGAGGGAGGGGAAAATGAGGAGCTGATACCAAGGGTTCAAGTAGAAAGAAAATATTTTAAAAATTATGATGGCAACATATGTACAAATGCCCTTGATACAAATTGATGTATGGATTGTCATAAGAGCTGCATGAGCCCTCAATAAAATGATTTATTAATTTTAACAAAATCTTGAGAAGCTTTCTTGTAGGAAGCGACAGGCAGTGGCCCCTGTGTTTCCCTTCTCTTCTTTAACAGGATGCTCCAGCATTCCCTCTACACCCATCTAATGTACACTTACGTTCTTAACGAGCTTCTCCGAGGGAAATTTTCCTCCCCAGGGAACAGTTGACAATGTCTGGAAACATTTTTAGTGGTCACAATGGGGACGGCAACCGCGCTAGGCATCTGGTAGAGAGTGGCCCAGGATACAATGCACAGGACAAGCCCCTCACAACAAAGGCTTCTCCAAAGGGCAATAGTGTCTAAGGGAACCCAGCAGACTTGCTGTGCAAACACAGTTTGGTGCACTTGTCCCAGATTGAAGGCTCGGTTGATGCTGACTCACGGCGACCCCTGTGTGCCAGGGTAGAACTGTAGCAGAGTTGTCAAGGCTTCGACCTAGTGCAGTCAGCTCTCCAAGGTTTTGTTATTTGGCACCTTCGGGTGCACCTAGGCCCCCAACCTTTGGAACCCCCAGGAGCTCCTGTCACAGATTGCTGCCCCTGAACTTTCCAGCTGCAGACACTCTGGAGGGGTGACTGATGCTTTGTCAGAGACCTCGTGTGCTCTGAAGTTCTCTCTTCCTGGGCCAGCCCACGGGGAACGCAGCACGCTGCCGGAGCTTGTGAAGGATGACTGCCCAGGCTGACAGTGACTGGGGGCAGCAGTGGCTACTTTGTCACAGCAGGAATAACCCCCCCAAGGGGTGGCCCCTCTCTTTCCTGAAAGCGCCCTCCTCCCTGATAAAATGCCCCAAAGAAAGGTCAACTTGGCCGGATGGGGGGGAGGGTGAAGGAGGAACCCACAAGATGGAGGAGGTTGTCAGCGAAACCTGTGTCTGCAAACGTGGAGAACCAAACTACCAAACTCCCGCCACTGAGCGCATCGTGACTCAGAGGGACCTGCGGGACAGGGAGCTTCTGAGACCGTCACTCTTTATGGGAGTAGAAAGCCATGTCCTTCACGAGCAGGTGGTTTTGAACTTGGCAGCCCAACACATAACCCGCTCCGCCACTGTAGGGAAGAATCCAGTCTAATGTTTATTTACCATGTCTTATCAGTGGGCCCCATTACTGTCCTTCTTGTATAAGCCAAAGGAATATTTTATTTTAAGGGAAAAAACCAAAACGCTGCCATCGAGTTGTTGCCAACTCACAGCGACCCTGCCGGACAGGGTAGAAACTGCTCCCGTGCGCTGCTGAGAAAGCCGAACGTCTGGTGGTTTTGAACTGCTGGCCTTTCAGTTAGCAGCCCAGCGCCTAACAGCCACCAGGGGAAAATAACAGTAAGTGCCTCACAGGATAATCATGCAGCTGAAGTGAGTTCATGTACAAACAGCCCTTTGTACAGGACCTGGCACGGTAAAGAAAATACATTGTCATTAGCTGCCATCATTAGCCCCACTTCAGAACGATCCCATTCACATCAGACAGCTGTGATGCAGTTTCCCTTGGCTAATTTTCAGAAGGTGAACGCCAGGTCTGTCTTCCTAGCCTCTATTGATATGAAAACCCAGTACCCAAACACAAGTACAGAGGCTGGGAATCAAACCCTGGACTCCCACAAAGAAGGTGAAAACCTACCACTGGGCCACACCTGCCCTCTACAGCCAACAACACAAATGTTTTTCCCCGGGTGTCTTGGTTTTTAAGTCTGTTTCTGGGACTATTTGGAACATGGATTCAGAAAGGTGTGTTGGACAAACTGTATCCGCGCTCGATTCTTTTTCTTCCTTTTCTATTTTCAGCAGGTTTTCTTTTGGGTACGGGAGAGTGTGCGATATACACAGAGACTACGAGTTGGATACTGCAGAGCTGAGCCACAGCTTGAGAAGAGTGGAAGATAAAAAGGAAATGTGAAAAGGCACACATGGCAGTTACATCATCTGGTGTCAACTTGGGAAGGGGTGGAGTCTAGCCTATCAATCAGGTCACAGCTTGATGACCTCATTTGGAGTTGCCACGGAGATACATAGCTCACTGGAGGCTCTCACACAGACTCTGCTTGACATTCCCGTTAACAAGCCACATGGAGCTACCCTGACGACAGTCAGAGCCCTGGAGCTGGAGGAGCCACGTGAAGACCCACGCCAGCACTAAGATGCTTCCACCACCACTGCATCCACAAGACTTTCCACCCACTGGCCTGTGGTCTTCCTGCATTCTGCATCATTGCATGTGTTGCATGAGCCTGAAGAGGAATTTACTAACTGGTATCAGACATATGGGCTAATATTGGACTTATGGACTTGATCTGGACTGGGCTGGGATGTTTTCTGAATATACAATTACTCTTTGTATAAAGCTCTTAAACGCATATGAGTGCCTATGAATTTGTTTCTCTAGTCAACCCCAACACAGCACATATAAGTCAAATTAGAATGCTGAAAATTTAAGACTTCAGGTCAGCCCCAATCCCATAAGAATTCACTTCAGAAAAAAAAAAAATTCACTTCAGAGGGCAGCACTGAAGCTACAGCTCAGGGAGAGGGACATGTCTGATCAGAACACACAGGAGCAAATGAAGGAGGAGGAAGAGAGTGGAGCACATCCTGGCCCACCAAGCCCTGAGGACCATATTCCTGCTCAGAGAAGCCAAAGCACAGAGAGGACCATAGGGCCTGCCCCACCACGAGACATGACATCCCTCACTAACCCACAGTGCTACAGGGGACAACACTGGAGACACAGTGCAGAAATTGTGCCCCATTTAACCCCACCACTAAGAGTGTGCAACAGAACAGCAAGAAGAGCAGAGCAATGAAGTCCCCGGGGAATACCAAAAATAGACTCAGGGCCAGGGCGTGGCACCCCATCAGACTGGACAGGAAAACACTCCAAAAGGTCAACAAACAGACCTTGAATTATTTATAGGCTTTTTTTGTCATTCGTTTTTTTTGTTGTTATTTTGTTTTCTTCTTCTTTTTTTTGCTTTGTTTTGCTCTGTTTTGTTTTTTGTGCATATTATTGTCTCTGCATGTCTATCTAGATAAGTGGGATACACAATCCCCAGGAGAAAACAAAGGGATTGAAGTTGGGGCAAGGGTGGGACACAGGAGAGGGGGAGGCAGGGTAAAGGAAGTGGGTGTTAACAAACTCAGGGCCAAGGGAACAAGTGATCTAAAATCAATGGGGCGGAGTGTGTAGGAAGCCTGGTGACTGAGAGGAATTACTGAAACCCAATGAAGGCTGAGCATGATAGTGGGACAAAAGGAAATAGAGGAAAGAATTAGGAGGCAAAGGGCATTTATAGCTGTCTAAATACAGGCATGTACAGATGCAAATACATATATTTATATATGACAATGGGGAATCGATCTATGTAAATACAATTATAGGTTTAGTATTAAGGTAGCAGATGGACATTGGGTGTCTACTCAAATACTCCCTCAATGCAAGAATACTTTGTTCTACTTAACTGGCATTCCATGATGCTCACCTTCCTGACACAATCGCTGAAGACAGGGTGGGTGCATAGGCAAATGTGGTGAAGAAAGCTGATGGTGCCCAGCTATAAAAAGATATAGCATCTGGGGTCTTAAAGGCTTGGAGATAAACAAGCGACCATCTAGCTGTAAAGCAACAAAGCCCACATGGAAGAAGCACACCAGCCTGTGTGATCACGAGGTATCAATGGGATCAGGTATCAGGCATCAAAAAATAATGTATTTGTGAATGAGGAGGAGTGCAGATGGAGACCCAAAGCCCACCTGTACGCAACTAGCTATCCCTTTACATAAGAGTCTCAGGAGGACCCTTTTTAAAAAAGAATTTCTGTGCACAAGTGGCGAAGTTGTACCATCTTATAATGAGAGAGGAACATTTTACTTTTATTAAAGGAGTTTGAACTCTGACAGACCCATTTTGGGTTTCAGAACCTCCAAATCTCTATTTATTGTACCAGTCAGTAGATTACAACTCATAGTGACGTCACAGGATAGAATAAAACGTCTCCTATGGGTTTCTGAGGCTGCAAACCTCTATGGGGCAGAAAGTCTCATCTCCCTCTTGCAGAGCAGCTGGTGGGCTCAAACAGCTGACCTTGAGCCAGCAGTCAGACTCGTAACCCACCACCCCATAAGGGCTCCTTATGTATTTTACAATTATTCTTATTTCTGGCCCTTTTCCCTTTAAGAGTCGTTGGCATACACTTCACACGTTATACAATGTGATCTTTCAATCATATTAACAAGATCTATGGAATCATCACCACAGTCAGTTTCAGATCATTCTCTTTCACCCTCAAGGTTGCTAATTCCCCATCCCCCCTCCCCGTCCTCTCCTGCCATGCCTCTAAGCAATTATCAATCCAGGTCCTGTCTCTTTATGAAATCCTGGATTTCATATACAGAAAATCACACAAAATACAGACAGGAATCAAACAATAAAACAACAACAATGACTAGACAGAACACAGAAGAGCCTCAATCAAAAAGAAAGCAGAAAACATTACAAACTAAAACACCTTCAGAACGAGTCAAGAGGGGGATCAAATGAGATTACATTCTACCCCAACTAGATGTGCCATAGTTGACTTTACCAAGCTGCCTGAGAGCATTCCCTCCACTGTGATCCAGGAGATTCTCTACTAATGGATTTGAACTGCTGCTGTCATGCATAGCCTTCTGCAAACCTGGTATTCACAATTTAAGCTCTGATTCCATTCCCTCCTTTGGACTTGGAGTTTATTATTTACAATCCTTGGATCACATGGGCTGGTAGGTGTGCTTCTTCCATGTGGATTTAGTTGAGGCTTTACTTAGACGGCTGTTTGTTTGAAAACATTAAGACCCCCAGATGCCATTCTTTCTGCTAGCCAGCCAGTCACCATCTCATTTCTTTACCACACTTTACTATAGCACCCATATCTTCCGTGATCTCTTTATGAGGGTGAACATCAAGCAAGGTCTGGCCCCTTTGTAAGATAGCAAATTGGAACTGTCTGCTAGTCGGTTCCTAGCAAAGGTGAAGTGACACTTGGGGAAAAGTCCAAGTTCATGTAATTTACACTGTTCAAAGATATTTTTGGATCAAAGGACACCAGTGTGAAGTACAACTCAACCTAAATGTTTAGTACAATACAGACTACTTTAAATACAGTCAACATGCACTTCCTCCATTTCAGACTAGCTAACACTACTTTAAAATACATTAAATTGCTTCTTTTTTTTTTTTTTTTTTTTACGGATGAGCAGAGTGAAGAGTAATCTACAGCGTGCGTTCTGCATCTCAAAAACTGGAGGTGAGCGGGGAAACTGGCGCCATTTCCTGAATCAGCAGGTCAAACGTGCCCAGAAACAAGTCTAACATTTGAAGCACCAAATGTGCATTAGCCAGTGATATAGCCTATTGCTTATTGCATTTATACCCGTAATGTATGTTTGCTTATTTACATCGTTTTCAGATGAAATGCTTCTGATAATGTTTAGTGTGGATCCATCTTAATTAGCAGCATTCTCATTTGCTTTTCTACTCTGGTGAAGAGTTACAATCTTAGAATTGCCCACTCGAGCGGTTCTGCCTTGTCCTATAGGAGTCTCTACCAACTCCTATAGGAAGGCAGCAAGTTTGGTTTGGTATTTTTGGTTAGGTAGCTGCACTGATGAATCTGGCCACCAGGGGTCAGGATTATTCCAGCCAAGATCCCACTCATTAAATTGAGTGCTTATTCAACTTTTTGTTTTGGAAATTTTCTAACATACACAAAGGTATGATCGTATAATGAACTCCATCAGCCCAGTACCAGGTTTCAACCACTAATCATATGTCGCCAATCTTGTTTTCTCTTTCCCTCTTTTCATGCATGAAGTGCGTGTGTGAGTGCGTGCGTGTGTGCGTGTATGTAGTATTTCATAGCACTTGCAGACCTCATTTCGCCAATACTTGAGTGTGTGTTCACAGTGGCCCTAGGGCCGTCCATCTTTCCAGGAGCAGGAAGCCTCCTCTTTGTCCCTCATATGGCCAGTGCTTTCCAGCCGCTGGCCCTGCTGTGAGCAGCACCCCATATGCTACTCTGCCATTAGGCTCCTCTCAAAGCCTTCCAGTGGATTCCGACTCATCAAGCCCTATAGGACGGAGCAGAAGTGACTGAGTTTCCAAGGCTGTAAATCTTTCTGGGAGCAGGAAGTCTCCTCTTTCTCCCCCAGAGCTGCTGGTGGGCTAGAACCGCAGACTTTGTAGTTAGCAGTCCAGTGCGCAACCCATGCCACCGGGGCGCCTTCCTACAGGTCACAAAACCACGGTTTTCTAATCTTCTCATCCCTGCTGTATTTACTTGTTCTCATCCTACTAGGACGGCACAAACGGGTCATCACATGGCTGCTACTCTAAAGGTTGGTGGTTCAGACCCGAGAGGCTCCTGGACAGGAAAGCCTGGTGCTCTGCGTCCAACAGAGACCACAGCCGAGAAAACGGTGGCAGTTCTGCTGTCACACGGGGCTGCTATGAGCTGAAATTGATTCAGCAATACCTAACAATACCTTTTTTTAAAAAGCTTTTTTTCGTATTTACTATTTGGTTACCTGAAATACAATCCATAAAGGAAAACCAAAAGCTCAAACTCACTGCCATCAAGTCAATTCCAACTCATAGCAATCCTATCAGCCAGCATCGGATTGCCCTGCGGGTTTCTCAGACAGGAACTCTTTATGGAAGTAGCCAGTCTCCTCGCTCTCCCAAGGAGCCACTGCTGGTTTCAAACTGCTGACTTTGTGGTTAGCAACCCAATCCACAACCACTACACCACCAGGGCCCCTACCAGAGCTCCCAGGGGTGACAAACATGCTGATTTTCTTTAGTGTCATTATGAAGTAATGGGCTTTTAATTTTCTTTTCTTTTCTTTTTAAAAGCATTTTATTGGGGGGCTTGCACAACTCATATCACAACCCATACATTCATCCATGTGTCAAGCACATTTGTACATTTGTTGCCATCATCACTCTCAAAACATTTGCTTTCTACTTGAGCCCTTGGCATCAGCTCATTTCCCCCCCTCTCCCCTCCCCCCTTCCTCACGAACCCTTGATAATATATAATTTTGTCATGTTTTACACTGTCCGACGTCTCCCTTCATCCACTTTTCTGTTGTCCGTCCTCCAGGGAGGGGGTTATATGTAGATCCTTGTGATTAGTTCCCTTTCTACCCCACCTTACCCTTCCCCTCCTGGAATCGCTACTCTCATTATTGGTCCTGAGGGGTTTAGCTGTCCTGGATTCCCTGTGTTTCCAGTTCTCATCTGTAGCAGTGTACATCCTTGGTCTAGCCAAATTTGTAAGGTGGAATGGGATCATGATAGTGGGGGAGGTTATTTTTAATTGGCTTTTTAATGTGATTTGTTCTCTTTGGGACCCATTTGGGGTTGGCTCATGGGTCATACTATGCTGACTCCAATAGTGTTTCCTGGCTGGCTGGAGCAGAAGACGTCTCAAGTTCCTTCCTGCTCCAGTCCTGGAACCAGTCATTTGTCAAAGGGCCCTTTGATTCTGTTTGCTTCAACTTAAAGTTTCTTTTAAAATGGGAAATCATATTTAGAGACCTAATCTGGGCATAAGGGTGCTCACTATTACTGGGCTGGGCACTGCTTCTAGGCCTTTTTAACATACTCACTCCATACTATTGAGTCAATTCTGGCTCATAGCGACCCTGGGAGACAGGGTGGAACTTCCCCTGAACATTTCCAAGACTGTATCTCTGTAGGGGGTAAAAAGCCTGGTCTTTCTCCTGAGGAGCTGGCTGGTGGCTTCAAACCAATGAGTAACCACTATGCCACCAGGGCTGTTTCAGCACACAGAACAAGGAAATACATTAATTTAAAAATACAGACTGCATACAGCTACCTGATACAGATCTAAGATTATCCTAAACTACCTCTTTCTCATTCCCTGAAAAACTTTTGGTTCCTAATGCCATTCACATGACTTATTTTTGTCAGCCTATGATCTGACTGATCCGATCCTCCTTGACCCTCACATTTGCTGTTTGAGCCCATTGTCACAGCCATTATGTCACTCCATCTCCAGGGTCTTCCTCTTTTTCACTGCCCTTCTGCTTTATCAAGCATGACGCTCTTTTCCAAGAACTCATCTCTCCCGATAGCATGTCCAAAGCACATATCCAAAAGACAGTCTCGCTGTCCTTCTTTCTAAGGAGCATTCCAGCCTGTACTTCTTCCAAGACAGATCTGTTTGTTCTTTTGGCAGTCCATGCTATTTTCAATGTTACTCACTAGCATCCTAATACAAATGCACTGATTCTTCTTCGGTCAATTCAGTATCTATTTATGGATCCTCATCACTGATAGCACAGGAGACCTGCTGGTGTTCCTAGTTCCATGTTGGGCTAATAACTATAAGGTCAGTAGTTTCAAACTAGCAACCACTCAAAAGGAGACAGATGAGGCTTTTCCCTCCTACAAAGACTGAGTCTTGGAAATCCATAGGGGCAGTTCTACTCTGTCCTAGGGGGCAGCTATGAGTCAGAATGAGCTCAATGGCAGGGAGTTGTTGTTGTCTGATTTATACAGAAAATAGCATACTATAACAACTAGCAAACTCTTGACTTATTTCACTTAATAATCTATCCTGTTATCACTCTATATCAGTATATAGAGATCTTCCAGATTTCTTTTTATAGCTGCATAGTAGTCGATTCTGTGTGCCTAATTTATCAAGCAGTCTTTATTAATGGATACGGGGGGGGGTGTCCCCAACCTCTTAATATAAAAATAGTCTTGCATATATAACTGTTTGTCATTTTCCATTATATCACGAAGTTAAATTCCTGGAAGTCTTGGATGTAACACGGGATGACTGGTCAAAAGGGAAATGTGGGTATTTGTTGCTAGACTCCCTTCGAAGATGGGCATCAGGATCCCTTCCCATCAGCAACGCTTGAGAATGCTATCCCCGGGCGTCCCAGCACCGCATCGATGGAGGAGGCCACAGAGAGGAGTCACAGAAAAGGCCCTTGTCTAGCAGGAGGACGTCTGTGGGTGGACGGAATAATATAATAAACAGTGACAGTGCAATTAATGGTTTTAAACTTCAGAGCCCCTCACACAGGAATTCCTTCCAAACCCCAGCAATGCTTTCAGAGGGCCATTTCGTAACCTTTCTCCTTAAGACCCACCGATTACCATCAAGTCCCTCTGACTTCGATCACTCTACACGGGGCTTCAGAGACTGTATATGGGAGCAGTTTCTTCTTTCTGCTAAGGAGGCTGGTGGGTTTGAACTCTTGACCTTGGGTTCTACAAGACCTGGATGCACCGAACAAGACTTTGGAGTCAACCTATCCTTGGGGAGGGAGAGAGGTTTCAAGCCTCCCATCTGCAGCCTGCTTGCAGAACAGGCAGCCCTCCTGTGGTACTTAACGTTACACTCCAAACTCACAGCCATCGAGCCAATGCAGGTGCCCACTCATAGCCATCCTATAGGGCAGGGTAGAGTTGCTCTGGGGTATCTCTGAGACTGTAACTCTTAATGAAGTGGCTCTGGTCACGTAGTGGTTACACGTGGGGCTGCCACCCGCAAGATGGGGATGAAAAGATGGGGCTTTCTACTCCCGAAAAGACTTACAGTCTTGAAACCCAAAGGGGCAGTTCTGCCTCAGAAACCCTATCCAAGGTCATGATGAGTGGGCATCGACTCAATGGCAATGAGTTTGGTTGCTTTTGTTTTCCTTTAACTCGTTCCAGAAGCAGAAAGCGCCGCCTTTCTCCCACCGAACACCTGGTGTTTACCAACTGCTGCCCTTGCAGATTGCAGTCCAATACAAGGCACCCCTGTGCCAAACCAGAGACCAGTGGACGGCGGGTCCCCTGACCAACAGGACTGCCTGCTGGCCCCTCCACGGTCTAAGCAAATAACCTACACGCAGACGTCTGGATTTTCTCCCTCTAGTTTCAAGGGCAGGAAGCACGTCTGGGCCGACAGAATTCCCAGGAGACAGTAGACAATTGTTACAGGGTCGACAAGGGGAAAGCCGGAACAGATTACACAGCAGTACGGGTAAGGAAAAGCAACTGGTCACCCAGTGGTTACGGAGCTGTGGTATCAGCCACCAAATTCACTGCCACAGAGTCAATGCTGACTGACTTTTGAGACTGTAACTGCTTCCAGCGTAGACCGTCTCATCATTCTCCCTGAGCTGCTGCTGGTTTAGAACTGTGGACCAAGGTGTAACCACTACACTGCCAGGGCTTACCAATCAGGCTGTTACTGGGTAGTTCAAAACTGGCAGCCGCTCAGAGGGGGAAGGATGAGGTTTCTGCTCCCAAGGAGATTCACAGCCTTGGAAACCCAGCTGGGCAGTTCTACTCTATCCAATAAGATCACTATGAGGCAGAATCCAACTCAATGTTAGTGAGTTTGGTTTGGGTTTGAGCAAAATGGTTAATTTTTTCATGGCCTATGGAATAAATATCACCTACCATCATTTTCAGCCTCAGATTTCTTAAGAGGATGCTAATCCTCGCTGTAATCTTTGTTACTACGGGATAGGATCCTATATACAAAAACACAAAAAGGCCCAAACTCAAGACCGAGTCAGTTTGACTCAGCAACTCTATGGGGCAGAGTAGAACAACTCTTTGGAGTTTCTGAGACTAAATCTTTACCGGAACAGACGGTATCATCTTTTTCTCTTGAGGAGCTGGTTGGTTTAAATCGCTGGCCTTGGGGTTGACAGTCCAGGATGCAACCACCATGCCGTCAGGCCTCGATGGAAACCTATAGAACAGCAGGAATCCAAAGGAATGGGCCCCTCCACAAATCCAATGAGTCCACTTGGGACAAATGTGTCCGACATGATTGAATACAAATCTATGTGTCTTCCCTTCCGTTTCTGAAAACACACCGAATCAACAAACTATACCAGGCAGAAAGTAGTTCAGTTATAACAGGGTAAGTACTTGGCAGCTGTTGAAAATTCCCAGCTCTTCTGCTCCCAGAGATTCCATTGCTGCCAAGCCCATTGGGAGCCAGTGTCCCTATCTAGCTCTCCAGAGGCTGGTCATCTTTACAGAAGCAGACAGCCCTAACCTTTTCCTGTGGAGCAGCTGGTGGCTTAAAGCCACTGGCCTTGGGGTTAGAGGTCCAACACTTACCCAACAGCCCCCAGGGGACTACTTCCATATAGACGGTTGTTGGGTGCTGCGTAGTCGGTTCCAAGTCACAGCATCCCTATGTACAACAGAACAAATCATGGGCCCATCCTGTGCCACCCTCACAATTGACATGTCTGTGTCCATAAAGATGACAGTCTTAAAAATCCTATGGGGCAATTCTACTCTGTCCTATCGGGTTGCTGCAGCTGAATCCGCAGCACCAAGATGTGGAGGGAGGAATGTCGCAAGGTTGGCACCACCCCAAACCAGGTACTTGCTAGTCGGAGGAGGAAAAGATCCCCACCCCACCCCGCACCTGTAAAATCAGGGTTAATAATAAAGCCTGCCCTTGTGGGTTTGGGTAGGACACAGCGAAATAATTAACATAAGGACCTAACCCCCTGTAATCTGTAGAAGGTCCGTCAATGGGGTAGAAAAAAGAAAACTTGGGTTACTCCTTACATGCAAAAGCAGGAAATCTTTATACATCATGTTTTACGCAGGGCTGGGGCGAGGGCCAACCCCTTCTTGATGAATCGTAGGCAGCGAAGGAATGGACATTTCTAGCTGATGATTAACTGATCTCTGAAACGAACTGAAAGGCTGACTGGCTCTAGTAACCGTTAGTCCCGTGCAGGCTGTCAGGCCCCAAACGTGTCAGGATGTCATTTGGGCTGCTTTCTAACTGACCGACCCCAAACACCCAGTTGGCGCCACAGCACTGCAGCAGTCTTCCGCTCTGTTGATGTCGGCCCCGATCCGATCCGGCACCAGCTCTGCCACCTCGCCTGCTGGATCCCGACTCTCCTCCGGGCGCCCGCCGCGCTGCAGCGGGGCGCGGAGCGGGCGGGCGGGCGGGCGGCGGCAGGCAGGAGCCCCGCAGGGCGCCCCAGACGCCCCGCGCCGCAGCCCCGGGAACAATGAGGCGCCGGCTTCTTTAAGGGAGATACCACCGCGCCGGCGGGGCAGGGGACAGCGCCTTCCCAGACGCTCGCACCCAACCCCGCGCCGCCTCGGCAGCTACGCCGCTCGCCAACATGGCTCAGTGACTCGGACAAAAGGTGCCGGCTCCCTCTCGGCGGGGCGGACGCCGGGCCTCGCAGTTTGGGCAGCGCCTCCCGCGGACCAGCCCCACAGTCCGCGGGCACCCCAGGTCGGCGCCAAAGAAGATGCACCAGGCGTTCCGCCCCAGCGACCTCCGCACACCTGCCCGCAGCCCGGTAGGTCGGTCGAACAAGGAGGGGAGCCGGAGGCCGCGCCTCTGCTCGCGCGTCCCCAGCCCGGCTACTGCCGACCGCCCCGAGGCTGCAGGCCGCGCACGGCCGCCGCAGCGGGGGACCGACCGCACACGGGGCGTCAAGTGGCCACCCCCTTCCGTGCCCGGCCACCCCCGCGCGAAGCGGGGCAAGTGGTGCGTTCCGGAGTGCGCGCTTCTCCCGCAACCCGGGCTCTTCAAAGCCCCGGGAGCTGGGGGGAGGCCAGCGGCGCGCCAGGCGCGCGACCAATCGAAACAGCTGTGGGCTTCCCGGTTCCCGCTACGGAGCGCCGGAGGGGGGCGGGGCCGCAGGCGTAAGGGGGTGTGTCCGCGCGCTCCGCGGGGGCGCGCGCCGGCCTCTGACTGGAGGCGGCGGAGGCGCGAGCTGCCGGATAATGGCGGCCTGCAGAGCCCGTGAGAGGGAGAAGCGGCAGCGGCTACCCTGAGGTAAACCTGGCCCTGCGGCCTGACGGAGAAGCCCGCTGGCCGAGCCGACGGCCCTGCCCGTGCCCCCCGCCCCGGGAGACTTGTCAGAGACCTGTCAGTGCCGTCAGCCTGGCGAAGGCCGCGCTCTCGCAGGCCCTCGGCCCCGCGCCCCTCAGGCCACCAGCTCCTGCTGCGGCCTCTGCTGCCCGTGGCCTCCCCTCGGGCCCCGGCCCGCAGCCCCCCAGCCCCGCGCGCCAAGGCCGCCGCTGCCCGGACTGCTCGCGGGGAGGGCCCCGGCGGGATCCCCTCGGGATCTAGCTGGTCGCGGCCGCGGGGGGCAGGGCCTGGGACCTGGCCAATGAGCGGGCGCTGGGCCGCCGCGTCGGGGAACACCTCTGGGTGCCGGCCGGCCCGTCCAGGTCGCCGCGGCGCAGGTGTCTGCCCGGCTTGACCGCTGGCGCAGGCCGGCGGGCGCGAGCGTGCGGGAAGTGCCGTCCGGGGGGCCGTGGCCGTGGCCGTGGCACGGTTCCATCCGGGACGCAGAGGGTTTCGGCCCCAGCGTCCCTCGCCCTGACCCGGGAAGGTGCGCCTTGGCCGGCGCGGACACCCGCCCCAGGCCCCGGGCCTGCCCCGCGCCCGGGGCGCCGCAGCGGGGCTTGGAGGGTGGGCGGCAGCGGGGCTGACAAGCAAGCTCGCAAACTTTCATCGAAGAAAGAAGAAGGTTTCTCCCGCAGGCTTGAAGGAGCTGCGCCCGGTCGCTCCGGCTCCGGGGGTGTCAGTCGCTCTCCGTCCCCACATCGGACGTTGTGGGATTGTACAATCCCCGCTTCCTTTTCTTGCCCGCGGTGGCAATCTGCACAGCACAAACGGCGCCGGAAGCGCGTTAGGATCATGACATTTCGGGCGGGGAAGAGGCGGCACTGGGACCGCTTTCTTGATCCCACACGTGAGCATTGCTGGGTCGGGCCTTTTAATGATCTGTCATGTTGAATTCCAAAGGCCTTTTGCCAGAGAGCCCCTGGATGTGCAGGGCCGGCTTGTATGCCCCACCACACACACACACACACACACACACACACACACAGGGCCGGCTTGTATGCCCCAACACACACACACACACACACACACACACACACACACACACACACACACACACACACTGGAACGAAACCGCTTAAGTGATAAAACAACACCAGTAACAAGACCGCAAATGATCCACATAGCTTACCCATTTTTAACAAAGCACATTCCGTTCCACAAACTTTTCATTTATTTTGCAAGAAAAAAAGGAAATAACACAAGACATAGGTAAAATGCAGACATATGAGGAGGCTTCCACAATGTATGGAAAAAAATTGTTTTCGTGGTATTTTCCCACAAACTTTTAAAGTCCCCTTTTACTTAGTTTGTTTTTCTGTAGTAACTACTACCTCTTCAGTTCTATAAGTAGCCTGGTTCACTTTCAGTCTTTAAGCCCAAGCCATATGTTTGTGTCCCTTAGCTATGAGAGTTTTTGTGTGCACTCAATGTTATTGGTGTGTGTGTGTGTGTGTGTGTGTGTGTGTGTGTGTGTTTCCCCTATGGAGAAACTGGAATTTTGTTTCTTCAGTTTTCATGTTCAGCAAGTAAGACTGGTGAGTTTTTACATTTATTTTTAATAGTGAGGTTTTGAAGCAGTTCATGTAAAAGGCACTATAGTGTGGTCATTAAAATCACAGACCTCAAAATAAATAAATAAATAAATAGATAAATAAAATCACGGACCTCAGAGCCAGACAGATGGCCTGTTTCAAGCCCCAGTTCCACCATTTACCAGCTGTTTGATGTTGGGCAAGTTTCTTAACCTCTCTGTGCTTTAGCTTCCTCTTCCATACAATGACCATCCTAGTACCTACTTCATAAAATTAAGGTATTTAGGTTTTCCCAAAGAATAACAAATGTCTTTCAAGCACCACAGGTGGTGAAACAGATGATAACTAAAGCATGCCTTAGAAAAACTGAAAGCCAGAAGTCATTCCTAATTTCAACAGAGCGCTTTGTTGATTTTTCTAGAAACCTCGACCTTGAAGATGGTGAGTAGCCAGCCAAAGTACGATTTAATACGGGAGGTAGGCCGAGGTAGCTACGGTGTTGTGTATGAAGCAGTCATCAGGAAAACCTCTGCACGCGTAGCAGTGAAGAAAATTCGATGCCACGCACCTGAAAACGTTGAACTAGCTCTCCGTGAGTTCTGGGCACTAAGCAGTATCAAAAGTCAACATCCAAATGTGATTCACTTGGAGGAATGCATCCTACAAAAAGATGGGATGGTGCAAAAGATGTCCCATGGCTCTAATTCTTCACTTTATTTACAGGTAGGTGTGGTTGAATGGCGATGCAGAAGTGATAGGAGCTTAGCAGTAGTCAACAAGAAAGAGAATAAAAGGGTCAGATGAACTTTTCTTTTTAAATGCAGGTGTTTATATAGTTACCAATAGATAAAAGTCTGCCAAGAACTGAGTAGATGTTTGGTTTAAAACAAGGTTTTATTTAAACCTATGATGTAAATACCTAAAAATAACGTAAACCACCTGTTGAGCCATGGCACTTGCCAATCTGCAAAGGAATGGGGCAAGATGAGCACTAGGGAAGTATTTGAGACAAGAGTCTTAACAAGTTCCCTCCTTTGGAATCTTTTAATTTTTTTAGAGCTGATGATAGAAGGGAAAAGCCCACATCTAGTAGCACCCATAGGTAATTGGGCATCTCTTCTATAAATCACTGGTTTGAACAAGTCTGTGCCATTTTAGAGGGACATGTAATTTCTATACTCTGCAATTCCAATTCATTTTTGTGAAGCATGTGGCTTAGCACCAGGGTATTATTAAGTGTTGATAACTAACATTGGAGTTTCTCTTCTTTTCCATGTACTGAGCTAAGTAAAGGCAATTAGTTGGTCAAGGGGGAGGGCAGAGTGGAGACCCAAAGCCCATCAATCGTCAATTGGACATGCCCTGTCAGAAGGGTCACAAGGAAAAGGCGAGCCAGTCAGGATGCAGTATAGCACTGATGAAACATACAACTTTTCTCTAGTTCTTTAAAGTCCCCCTGGGCCCCTCCGCCTCTCATGACCCCAATTCTACCTTACAAATCTGGCTAGACCAGAACATGAACACTGGTACAGATAGGAGCTCACAACACAGAGAATCCAGGACAGATAAACCCCTCAGAACCAATAGGGAGTAGGGGGAGGGTGGGAAAAAGGCAGTTGGTCAGAAGTGAGGAGGAAAATACTATTATTAACATCCTGAAGGAACTGAGGCTTCAATAGATAGTAAATGTATGCAAAGGCACATAGCCAGCAAATGACGGAACGGGGAGTGGAACCTAGGTAGGGTAGGTTTTTCTGATATCTAAACTTGTGCTTTCGTACACCACAGCTCTATTGCCACCAAATTATTATTTTTATAACTTAAGGGAAACATTAATATTGAAAAACAGAAAAGCTTTTTTCTTTTTTTAAATTGGCTTCTACCGTAGATCAACATCTCTGTGGTTATTAGGTTCCATTGAGTCAGTTCCGACTCAAGAGCAACCCCTGTGGGTTTCCAAGACTGACTGTTTCTGGGAGAAGAAAGTCCAGTCTTCCTCCCTCAGAGCTGCTGCTGGTCTCAAACTTCTGACCATGCGGATTGCAGCCTAACACATCACCACTACGACACCAGGGCTCCTCACTGCCATGGAGTCTATTCTGACTCATAGGTACCTGAAGGACAAGGTAGAACTGCCCCTGTGGGTTTCTAGAGCTGTCCTTTTTTTTTTTCAGAAGCTGTACTCTTTACAAGAGTAAAAAGCTTTGTCTTTTTCTCAAAGACCAGCTAGTGATTTCAAATTGCTTACTTGCGGTTAGCAGTCTAATACTTAACCATTACATCACCAGAGTTCCCAGTAACTCTACACTCATTTAATTAAAAAGACATAGCTGAAGGGAAGAGTAAAATTTCTTAAGACCAGTCATTCCTAGAAAGGAAACAACTTTCCTTGAGTCTGTCTAAATTCAGAATTTATGACCAGAATAGAAAAGTTTGTATGTAAAACAACAAAAGCTTTGGGTTTAGGAACAATAATAACAACAATAATTAGAAATGTGAAAATTTCATTGTATAGTTAGCCAATATTAATCTTGAGGACTTAATATTTCAGTTTAGTACTCCGTGGATGCCCCAATGTCTTCTTCTGAAGATAGTGGCTATAAAACACAGCTACTTAGCCTCTATTCATATAATAGCTTACTTTTCTAGAAATGCATATTACTTACATTGCACTTATATAAGGAAATCCTGGAACATTCTTACCACATTCCCTCTTAAAGGTGGATAGAACTTTGCTGAACTTTGCTTTGACTTTTTAGAAACCCAGATGATGCCTAATCTCTTTTGAAATGGAAAAGCAAAGAGATTTTAAATATGACTTAATCCTGATGGTATTTTCAAGACTACATTAATAATTATGATAACTAGACATTCGTTGGTCTTCCAAAGCTTTATAAATATAAATTACTATCAGACCTGATTCAGTGATTATTTTTTGGTAGTTTCTTCATTTCTTTTTTTTTTTAATTGTTTGCTAGGGGCTCATAAATCTCATCATAATCCATACATACATCAATTGCGTAAAGCACATTTGTACATTCATTGCCCTCATCATTCTCAAAACATTTGCTCTCTACCTAAACCCCTGGCATCAGCTTCTCATTGTTTCCCCTCCCTCCCCTCTCCCTCATGAACCCTTGATAATTTATAAATTATTATTTTGTCATATCTTGCCCGGTCCAGCGTCTCCCTTCACCCACTTTTCTGTTGTCCGTCCCCCAGGAAGGAGGTCACATGTAGATCCTTGTAATTCGTTCCTCCTTTCCAACACACCCTCTGATTCAGTGATTTTTATAACTAAAGTAGCTTTTAAAAAAATCATTTATTGGGGGCTTGTACAACTCTTAATCCATACATAACATCCATTGTGTCAAGCACATTTGTATATATGTTGCACTCATCATTCTCAAAACATTTGCTTTCGACTTGAGCCCCAGGTATCAGCTCCTCATTTTCCCCTCCCTACCCGACCCTCTCTCCTTTCTCCACTACCCCCTGATAATTTATAAATCATTATTTTTCCATGCCTTACATTGACTGATGTCTCCCCTTACCCACTTTTCGGTTGACCATTCCCCAGGGAGGGGGTTATATATAGAGCCTTGTAATCAGTTCCCCCTTCCTACCCCACCTTCCCTCTACCCTCCCGATATCGCCACTCTCACCACTGGTCCTAAAGGGTTCATTTGTCTGGATTCCATATGTTTCCAATACCAGTGTCATCTTCCAGTCTAGCCGGATTTGTAAGGTAGAATTGGGATCATGATAGTTGGGGGTGTGTGGAAGCATTTAAGAACTAGAGGAAAATTGTATGTTTCATCGTTGCTACACTGCACCCTGACTGGCTCATCTCCTTCCTGAGACCCTTCTGTAAGGAGATGTTCAGTTGCCTACAGATAGGCTTTGGGTTCCCACTCCGCACTCCCTCTCATTCACAATGATATGATTTTTTTGTTCTTTGATACCTGATACCTAATCCCTTCTTCATCTGTGATCACACAGACTGGTGTGCTTCTTCTCTGTGGGCTTTGTTGCTTCTGAGCTACATGACAACTTGTTTACCTTCAAGCCTAACTAAAGCAGTTTTTTGTTTAGTAAATCTCTTTCATTTATAAAAGCCTAATAGACCTCTGTTTTGACTTGTGACACTTTTGCTAATTGTATGGCCTTGGATAAGTAATGCATTTTTCCTAGCATATGTTTCTTGTATAAAAGAGGATTATGACCTTTACCTTCCATGAGAGTTGTTGAAATGAGACGTCATACAGATAAAATACTTGGCATCTAGTAAGCAGATATTTATCAACCTATTTAACAAGTGCCTTCTCTGTTTAAAGAGACCCATTTTTTTACATCTAGTAAATACAACATGAGGTCACTTTGAGTCAGAGTGAGCTTGAAGCCACCCAACAATTTATAACAAAACTACCTTTTATACTCGAATATAAATCGACCCGAGTATAAGCCGAGGTACCTAATTATTACCTGGGAAACCAGAAAAACTGACTGACTCGAGTATAAGCCTAGGGTGGAAAATGCAGAAACTATTGGTGAGTTTCAATAATCAAAACAAATGAAAATAAAATTACTAAAAATTGAGACATCAGTGCGGTAATGTATTTATATATTTATTTTAAATAAAAAACATAAATAAAAGGACAACGAGTCATTTAGCATTAGTAAACCAGCACAGTAAGTGGAAAATAGGTTCAACAAAAACAATAAGGTAGCAACAATGATACCTTAAGAGTACTATTCCCTGAGCTCAATCAGCAACCAAGCTAAAATGTAAAGAGTTAAACTCCTTCAAAACTGGATTCCTCATCATCATCCCTATCCCAATGCAGAGCTTCAGCTGGTGTGAGGTCATCATAGACGCTGTCCTCACTGAGATCGCCGTCATCACCATCACTGCTGTCATTTTCATACAAAGCGCAGTCTTCACTGCCATCCATGGCATTACTAATACTACATTTCTGGAAGGCACGTTGCACCATGTCTTCTGGAATGTCTTCCCATGCATCTCGAATCCACTTTGCTATTAACTCTATGTCAGGCTTCATGAGATTTCCTCCTTTTGTTAGTCGGGCTTGACCAGATGACATCCATTCTTGCCACTGACCCATATATAAGCTGAACCCCAAACTCAGCTTATACACAAGTATATATGGTAATATGTAGGGGGACTGTGAAGTTCATATGAATGAGCTCCATTCTCTGTACAAATTTAATTTTTTTTTTTACAAATTTAATTTTTCTCCAAGTTTTTCCAGATATATCCTTCCTTGTTCTCAATTGAAATCAATAAATCAGTTTCTGATTGGTATAAATCTCATCAAGAAGAAAATACAAAACAAGTCATTAATAGGGGACACATTCCCACGCATAGGAACGTTGTGACTATTTTGTGTGCTTAATCATGAATGAGAAGTACAGCATGGTGTAGGAGCAGAAAACTAAATACAAAGATCCTGCGACAAAAAGCATGAAGCATTCTAAGAATTGAAATAAATAAATAAAATAATTGAAAGATGATAAAACTGTAGTGACAAGGAGAATTGTTTTAAATGAAGCTGGAAAGTTTAACAGAGAGCCCCATTAACTCTCTCTGCCATCAAGTCCATTCTGACTCAAACAACCCTACAGGACAAGGTAGAACTGCCCTTGTGGGTTTCTGAGACTGTAACTCTTTATGTAAATAGAAGCTTCATCTTTCTCCCATGCAGTGACTGTTGGCTTCAAACTGCTGATGTGTGGCTAGCAGCCCAATGTATATTCACTGCCACCAGGGCCTGCAACCCATTTTAAAGATCATGGATTATATCCTAACAGAAGTTACTGAATTTAGCTAAGATAATCAATAGCATTCTCTTGATACATGAAATAAGCAGAGGAGGCCCACTATATGTGCTGTTCTCAGCCAAAGCTGAAAAACTATAGCCTGTTTTTATATGGTCTTGATCCTAAAAAATTGTTTTTGACATTTTAAGTTGTAAAAAAGGAAGAAGAGGAAAAATATGAAGCAGAGAACTTACATGGCTTGCAAAACCTAAAGTATTTACTCAACCTTATTCTAAACCATTCTTTAAATGCTGGGAGTCTGCATGTTCAAAGTTATTGAGGCAGTTTGCTTTCACAAGTAGACAGAAGAGAAGAAATGGAGAGTGGTGCTGGCTCTTAATCTCAGCACACTTAGTAGCAGTGCGCCTTGTAAATAATTGTGTTAGCTCTGTCTTTCTCTACCTATTTCTTCAATTTCTCTGTCTCACTGGCAAATACAAACAACAAGAAAAACACTTAAAAGAAACTGATACACTCTGTAGTCCATAGTCTCTTTTTGTATGGTCTGGATGACTAGTACTGCAGTGGGGGGATGGGGAGGACAGTGTGGGAGGGATGTTTTGTTTCTGCCCGCCCTCCTTAAATGAAAGTAGTGAGCACCAGTAGATTCACATGCAAAATTAGCTGCCCACTCACTCTTCAACAGCCTTTGGCTTCCCTTCCAAGGTCTTAAAAGGGAATACCGCTAAATGTTTTCAAATCATTGTAGCCCCCAAGTTTTAATGAGTAGTAGTTTATGTTAAGGAAAATAATATTCTTCAATTGTAAATGATAGGCTAGTTCTATAGACACTGACCTTAAATAAAATTGATTTATTCTAGGTTGGCATCTTACATCAAAGAAGCAATGAATAGGCACAGGCTTCAATTTTTGTAACAAAATGAAAATTTGATTTTTATAAGTGGTCGAGATTGTGTTTGCAGTCTCCCTGTAGAAGTTTGTGAAGTGATGGTATTGGTCTTTATTTTAATCAGTTATTACAAGGACACGTTGCTTCTGAAGCACCTAATTGGTCTTTGATCATTCTTACATATTGTATTGGTAGTATATATATAGTGTGCAAGAAGTGTATTTCAGTTCGATTGCAGTTTATAGCCCAGCTTGAACTCTGTCAATTCTAGCTGCTGAAACTTTGGCCTTTTTTATGATGCTGTTAGCTAGATGTGGAGAGTTCGGGTCCATTGATATGTGTAAAAAAAAACTGTACAGCCAACTGGACATTCTTCATAATAAAGCTGTTTTTTAATAAGCTTTTACTTTTTGACTTCAAGATTTTGTACATATTTAATAGGGACACAGTGACAGTTCAAAATACTGTGCTTTGAGGCTTCTGGGTAGGTGGGAAAAAATACTGTGCTTTAAAATGTATGTATGAAAGCATTGACAAAATAGGATATACGTGGCATTTCTACATAAAGTTGGAGATTGTCTTAACCTGTGAATCAGTTTTTTACTCTAACTGGACTTTATTACCTGTGCAGAATGTTATAATCTGTTTTTTGTTTGTTTGTTTCCCTCCTTGTTCCAGCTTGTAGAGACGTCATTAAAAGGAGAAATTGCCTTTGATCCCAGAAGCGCCTATTACCTGTGGTTTGTGATGGATTTCTGTGACGGAGGAGATATGAACGAGTATCTGTTGTCCAGGAAACCCAATCGTAAAACTAACACCAGCTTCATGCTGCAGCTGAGCAGTGCCCTGGCTTTCTTGCATAAAAACCAGATCATCCACCGAGATCTCAAGCCAGACAACATCCTGATTTCTCAAAGCAGGTTGGATACCAGTGACTTGGAACCCACACTGAAAGTGGCTGATTTTGGTTTAAGTAAAGTTTGTTCAGCCTCTGGGCAGAACCCAGAAGAACCTGTCAGTGTAAACAAGTGCTTCCTCTCCACAGCCTGTGGAACAGATTTCTACATGGCCCCGGAGGTGTGGGAGGGGCACTACACAGCAAAAGCTGACATCTTTGCTCTGGGGATTATCATCTGGGCAATGCTGGAAAGGATCACCTTCATAGACACAGAGACGAAGAAGGAGCTCTTGGGCAGTTATGTAAAGCAAGGAACTGAGATCGTGCCTGTAGGGGAGGCACTCCTGGAGAATCCCAAAATGGAACTTCTCATTCCTGTAAAGAAGAAGTCTATGAATGGGCGGATGAAACAGTTGATTAAAGAAATGCTGGCTGCAAACCCTCAGGATCGTCCAGATGCTTTTGAACTAGAACTCAGATTAGTACAAATTGCGTTTAAAGATAGCAGCTGGGAAACGTGACACATGCATTGTTTGCAAATATCTTGGATGCTGTGCTGCTTCTGTTTTAACAGTGATGCAACATTATATGGCTGAAAAAGTCTCAAAAGCTAAACACTTTCTAAGGGTTTAGATTTTATCGTGGGGTGTTTTGTTTTTTTCCCCTTATTTTTCTCAAGTCCAAGTTGGCCATTTTGTTAATACGTTATAAATGTGTATTACCAATGTGAGTGTACATTTTTTTAAATGATCATTGGTAGCAGTTGGGCAGGAAAATTCTCTTAAGAGCCAAGAAAAGAAAAGAGTCCAGTTTTCTGGAACGATGTCTCTCTAAGTATTTTAGACATTCCTTGTCAGTATTAGGAATTGCCATGGGAGAAGAGGTCTGCATGCTGGTAATGCAACCTTTGAAGCTTTGTAAAGGAAACATATATGTATATATTTATGTATATGTAAGTATGTGAATGTGTGCATTTTGCATTCCATATGAAGAAAATGCCACTTCTGTTTAAATTATTTGATGTAGGTTTGGGTTTTTGAGATTTGCTGGTGAAATCAGTAATGGAAAAAAAGAACTTCCCTCATCTTCCTACCTTCTTCCTCCCTCTAATCAAACTGTTTTGTTTTGTAATATTTTAAAGTTTGTTTTTAAGACAGTTTTAGAGGGTCTAAAATTAGTAAACACATGAAATTAAGTCATCCAGAGCTGCTGAAGTATGTTTGAGTTCTCCGGTGCCCTATAGCTGCAGGAGTTGAATTAGTTACGGAGTCACGTGGCAACAGGTTGGCAAGGACACTTAATGACTCTATCATACCTTTAGGTAGCCAAGCATTCAATTAGACAATTAAACCACTGCATTGAGACATGTCTGCACTTGAGTACCTGCAATCTGATACAAGTATGAACAGAGGATTTGTCTATTTTTGAAAACTGTGCTACACATTAAGTATACTTGATATATTAATTTTTGGTTTTAAAGCTTCAGCATAAAGTTGATAAAACCAAATGAACTCTACTTTCACATCACCCACCCTGATAATGGCCTCTTGTTTAATCACTGGATTCCCTTTCATTTTGGCACTGATGCTGTTTTCTCTTGTCCATTTTGAGAGTGAAGGTTATGATATGGTTGTCTTAAATGCTGATCCCCTTTTCTGAAGTGAGAAACAGTTTGGTAAATGGATAAAATATCGTGGCATCAACTATATCTTTCAAATAGAAAAACTATCAATTGTATTCAATCACTTGGTGTGGTCTATGTCAGAGAACAACTGTTGCTGTTCTTGAAGGTAGTTTGATTTTAGTCCTGTATTGTCTCCAGTTTTGATTTTTGTAAATGCAGATAGTTAAAAGCTAAGGGAAGAATGTTTTCCTAATGCAGAATATTAGCCTCTGAAGTTAGCTAGACTTTCAAGGCCATTGTACTAGGTTAATCTTTTAAAGCACCAGAATCTTTGGTCAAAAGTAAAAATAAAAATTATAAGAATATTGAAATCCTTAGTAGTTTCCATAGACTCCTTAGCCTTTTAAGACTTCCATAGCGTTTGGAATATTGCCATCATGATGTTTCCTTCATTTAAAATGTGTTCAGAAGAAAACAAAAAAGCTGGAGTACATAAAATTTCTAGACTTTGTTTTACTGGTTTAGAAGTTGAAATTTTGAACCGACCCGAAATGTTTTATTATAATTTCTTCTGATGGGAAAAATAATGGTATACGGTTAAACCATCGCTTTCAAAGTAAATAAATGTAAGGATTCATTTGGAAATTAGAGGTGGAAATGCACTGGAACCTCTTGAAAATGTGACCCCACTGTATCACCAAGGGGATTTCATTAATGGAAATAACAAGCGTCCTTATGTTGTGGCCTCCGTAATGTGGCACTTGAGAAGAGATTCCTAAATGATGGTATGCCAGTGCTTCATTTGCCACCTGCCTCATTTAAAACACTGATTTTACCTGTAAAGTGGAGTTCTTTTCTTTGGGAGTGGGACTTGGGGTGGGACGGCATCACGTGATTAGTCTCTTCTAGAGTTGTTTTCAAGTCCTCCTATTCTAAAATAGCCTTTGATGCCAGCAAACTGGTGATAAACCTTTGTCTTTCTTTGTTCCTTCTGTCAGAAAGTATTAAGTACCTGCTGGGTGCTCAGCACTGAAGTTGATAAGATGACATTTTACAATTGGCATTTAGCCACAAGCCAGGAATAAGAAGTAAAAGATGATTACTGATGCTTCAACATTCCTGGATATTTGCTAGAGAAAAAATGATCGTGAAAATGTGGTGCTTTGCCAGTAATAGGTACTCAATAAATCATTATCCCTCCTAGTAGAGTCCTGTCGCCATGATTAATAGTGTTTTATGAAATTCATCTTAATTTTACAAAGACCAAATGTTTCAGATGAGAATATACGGGGTTGTACAGTTAGTCCCTCGAACGTCACTTTGCACTAGTTGTCACTTAGAAAGATGGCGTTCCTGTAGATGTTGGTGCTAAGGAATACTTTGCCACTATGATGAAGTCAGTGTTTTGTGTCGGATAAATAGCACACTGAATAGTTCCTCTGCTGGTCTGTTTTTTCTCTCTGTTGTTTTTAATTGTATAAAACGTTTTATCAATTCAAACGATTGTAGCAGCTACAAAAGAATTCACCAGCATGACAAAATGGTCAAAAAATAAGTCATCAGCACTTCAAAAATGAAAGCAACTTTTGAAATTTTCTTTTAAGATTGTCAAATATATTTTATGAAGAATTTATAAGAGGGGAAAATGATTGTAACTTATTGTTCATGACAGTTTTGGGGGCTTGTTTTTTTTTTTTGTTTTTTTTTTTTAATAAAGTGAGTTTCAACAACAAAAAAAGTTCCTGAAAATTCTTCACAGCTGCTTTGCTTCCTCAAATGGTAGTTTCTTTGGGACACAGAAAAATTATTCCTGAGGAAAAGGTGATTAAATTTAGGAGTTTTTGTAAAACTTTAAATTGTTATATTTCTAGTATTTTGGTTAACAGCAAGCTAGCTCTTTCACCCCCTCTATCACAACCTCTAACTTTTGGGGCCACTCAAGGACTCAGGTCTGGCTTGTTCTGTATCTCTGCACAGAGATCCATAGAACCCCCCCCCCCACCGTACACACCAGGAACCTTTATTCTACTTGTCTGTATAGGTTCATCAATCCTGGCTTTCACATACCAAAAACAAAAACTCACAAGAGTTCAAGAGGGCTACTCACAATGACAAAATACATCAGAGAAAAACCCCAATAGGAAAGAAAAAATACTGAAAACCAGATCGGGCCCTAAGTGTATCAGGGTTTTAACTATTCAACTTTTATCATTTTGATCTATTGTCATCTTTCCAATACTCTGGTAACCAGTTTATTCCCATCCCTCAGTTATCGATAGAGCAAAATCGCCGGAGGCTTATTTCCTGTGTGGATCTCACAAATTTATTTTGGGCTTCCACTGTCATCCATAGCCTTCTGCAACCCAGAATCTCACAATATTAAGCTCTGTAACGATTCCCTCCTTAGGCTTTTGATTATATAAAGTAGGATCCTTGGGTCACAAATGCTGGTGTGCTTCCATGTGTACTGAGTTGACATAATTTTGTGGAAGCCAATTGTCAGGTGGTTCTCTTGTGGCGTTGCTTCAGGCTCAAACTCCTACTGCTGAGGAGTCGATACCAACTCAGAGCGACCCTGTAACGCAGGGTAAAACTGCCCTGTGGTTTTCCTGACTGACTATATTGGAATAGACCGCCCCGTCTTTCTCCCATGAAGTGCTAGTGGTTTCCAACTGCTGACCAACTGCGTGTCAGGCCAGTGTGTAACCATTACACCACCAGGGCTGTGAAAATGTTTGTAAAATTTTAATGTTCCCTATCCTGCTGTGTCAGAAAACCGTGTATTGCCAGAGATAAATTACTTTTTTCCACTTTCCTTTCTCAAACAGAATTCAACACTCAGAACAGCATAATAAATGTACTAAAAGGATGTGATATTTCGATCTGTAACTTGAGACATAAGGACATCGGATCCACTCTTCATGTATAGATATTAGAATTGCTCCTTCCCTGAATAAAGTACCATGAGTACAGTATATGAACTGATCAAATGGTACCGTTGAGAGACAAAATGGGAAGCAGCCTTAACTTGCTTTTACTAGTAACAGAGCAGGAAGGCAGGCAGAGGAATTGTGCCTTCTAACTTTGCCACCTTCTCCAGTCCGCTTTGCAAAAGACAAGTCCATTTTACTTTCGATTTAAAGGTCAATAAGAATAAGAATCTTAAAACTATTAATAACTACTTGCTACAATTTTGAGAATCCAAAGCGCTTTCACAACTTTTTCAGTGAGTTTCACTTGAACTAGAGGCTGATTTCTTGTTGAGGAAGTTTACAAATAAAATCCCTTTCTGGGGTACTGGGAATGGGTTTACCCGAGTACGGGTTTCTTGTTTTGCTTTCACTCTCCCTGTTAACACACTGGCGCTGGGCTAAGGTGCCTAATCTCGGACCCCAGTAGGAGCTTCCTCTAACCAGAAGGCAGTTAGCTCCCTCACTGAAGTAATAACCCTGGTTGTTTGGGTCTTTACATTCAAATGTTGCTCTTTTTGCTCAACCAATCATAGCCATCCTCTAAACTGCAGCATAATGACAGGTTTGTGGTTAGATAACAATTCCTACTTGAGAAACCTACAGCCACGCCTCTTAAGGGCGAAGCATGACTTTTAAAGGCAGTACTTTCCAATCCCCCCCCCCCACCCTGCCTTGTCTTCATTGGTTGGAGGGTGTTATATAAAAAAGAGGCGCCTGGGCTCTTGACATGCTTTCATTTCCTGCCCAGTCCTGGCATTTCAAGCTCAGCTTGTTCTGAGCAGAAGTGAAGCACGTCATGTTGCAGAAGTGGAAGAAAGCCAGCCTTTGGGGCAGTAGATCTGATGGTGAATACGAGCTTTTGAAAATAGCTGCACAGTATGTGGCACCGGGCAAGCCGTGTCACCACTCCTGAGCCTTGGTTTCCCTGGCCAAAATGGAGATGATGGTGCTTCGATTTCAAGGTTTTGTAAAGGGCAGAGAGAATATGTATACAGTGTACCTGGCCCGTGAAGGCCTTATATTGTAGTCCTTGATGCCTTGGTATTCTGATTGAGACGGTGTGTTGAATGAATGAATGAATGAATGAATGGATCTCTGATGAGCCAGTCATCAGTTGCAGCTTAAAGTCTTCACCCCATTAGATCACTCCTTTCGTGGAAATGTATAAACCTACATACAAATGTTTGCCTATAATTTTAAGAGATATATGGGTCCCTAAAGCCCTGGCGGTGTCCTGGATATAGTTGGGCTGCTAACCACAAAGTCATAAGTTCCAAACCACCAGCTGCGCCACAGGAGGAAGATAAGGCTTTCTGCTCCTGTATAGTTACAGTCTCCGAAGCCCATTAAGGCATTTCTACTCTGTCCTGCGTAGCATTAATGGGAGTCAAAATCAACCTAATGCGCCCCTCTCCCCCAGTGTCTGCTAAAGTTTCTAAGTCCACAATAGTCTACCCGTGAGGAGATTTCTGATGTACTGGATGGTTTTGTTTCTCTATTTGGATGCTGCTTAAGGGGTCTAGGGAGCCCTGGTGGCTAACCTCCTCAGTAGTTTGAAACCACCAGCCGCTCTGATGGAGGTAAAGATGAGGCGTTCTACTCCTGTAAAGAGTTACAGTCTAGAGCCAGTCAGCGTGAGATGTAGCAATGATGAAAAATACAACTTTCCTCTAGTTCCTAAATGCTTCCTCCTCCCCCACTATCATGATCCCAATTCTACCCTGCAAGTCTGGCTAGACCAGAGGATGTACACTGGTACAGATTGGAACTGGAAACAGGGAATCCAGGGCAGATGTTCAAGACCAGTGGTTTGAATAGAAATACTGGGAGGGTAGAGGGAGGGTGGGTTGGAAAGGGAGAACCGATGACAAGAATCTACATGTGACCTTCTCCCTGGGGGACGGACATCTGAAAAGTGGGTGAAGCAAGATGTCGGACAGGGCAAGATATGACAATAATTTATAAATTATTAAGGGTCCATGAGGGAGGGGGAAATGAGGAACTGATGCCAGGGGCTGTTTTGAGAATAATAAGGGCAGTGAATGTACAGATGTGCTTTACACAATTGATGTATGTATGGATTGTGATAGGAGTTGTATGAGCCCCTAAAAAAAAAAAAAAGTTACAGTCTCAGAAACCCACAGTTCTGCCCTGCTCTATAGGGTCACCTTGAGTCAGAATTGTCTCCAAGGCAATAAGTTCGGCTTTGGAGTTCTGCTTGTTGATAACAGCATGAAAGATAGCAAGTCAGGATGGCTCCTGCCTCTGGCATACACGACCATGCCTGGAAGCTAGGAGAGCACTCCCAAGTAAGTGCCAGATACAAGAATGGAGGGCTTTGGGAGGCCAGTTATTTTTCTAGCTTCAGGTAGAAGCCAGGGGAGTGTGTTCTTGTTTTAATTTTTTTTTTTTAGCTTTTCCTTTTTAACATGTAAATCATTTTATTGGGGGCTCTTACAGCTCTTATAACAATCCATACATCAATTGTATCAATCATATTTGTGCATAGTTTGCCATCATCATTTTCAAAGCATTTTCTTTCTACATGAGCCCTTGGTATCAGCTCCTCTTTTTTCCCCTCCCTCCTTGCCCTCCCAGCCTCGTGAATCCTTGATAAATTATTATTATTATTTTCATCTCTTACACTGTCCTCTGTCCCCCTTCACCCACGTTTCTGTTGTTTGTCACCCAGAGAGTGGACGGTGGGTAAGAGCCCTGAATGGTTCGAGCTCTGAGAAAAAGGCTCAGCTGGCTGAGGTTCTCAATCCTGCTATACATTAGAATTCTAACCTGTTGTTGAAAACAACAAACAATGATGACTCCACTGCTGTCTGTTGTGGAATAACATATTTCTCTTCCTGCCTTCAACAACTGAAATATCAGCCAAACCCTATGAAGAAGTGGCATTCAGACATTGGCCAACTAGCAGTGCAGAACAGTGATCCCTGACAAGGGAATCAAATCAGGGGCTCTTACAGCTCTTATAAGCTTCTATACATCAATTGTATAAAGCATATTTGTACATATGTTGTCATCATCATCTAAGCATTTACTTTCTATTTGAGCCCTTAGTATCAGCTCCTTTCCCCCCCTCCTCTCTTTCCCCCTCATGACCCCTTGATAAATTATAAATTATTATTGTTTTCCTATCATACACCGACTGACCACTGTCTCCCTTCACCCATGTGTCGGCTATTCATCCCCCTGGGGGGCAGGTGGATTATGTGTCTGATCATTGCAATCTGTTCCTCCTTCCTCCAAGATAGATCAGTCTGTCCCTTTAGCAGCCCATGGCCCTTTCAGCATTTTTCTCCGGCTCCACAAATCAAATGCATCAGTTTTTCAATGGCCTTCTTTATTCAAGGTCCAACTTTCAGGTAGAGATGAGGCAATTGAAAATGCCACGGCTTGGGTCAGACACACCTTAGTCCTCAAAGTAATATGCTTGTTTTCCAATATTCTGAAAAGGTCTCCTGCAGGTCCTAATGCGGCTCATCTTTTGGTCTCCTGACTGCCGTTTCCGTGAGCATTAATTGTGGATCCGAGCAAGATGAGATCCTTTTCTCCATTTATCGTGATGTTGCCTATCGGTCCAGATGTAAGAATTTTGGTCTTCTTTACATCGAGTCATACTCCATACAGAAGACTGCAATCCTTGCTCTTCATCAGCAAGTGCTTCAAGTCATCCTCACTTTCGGCAAGCAAGGGTGTGACATCTGCGTGCCATATATTGTTAATAAACCTTCCTCCAATCTGGGTGCCATATTCTCCTTCATATAATCCAGCTTCCTTTATTAGATGCTCAACATACAGATGGAATAAGTATGGAGAGAGGATGCAGCCGCGATACACACCTTTTGTGATTTAAAACCATGTTACTTTAGTAACATGTTACTTCAGTAAACAAACAGGTAACATAAAGAGCAAAAATGCCAAATAAGCAGAAGGGGACACATTGCCATCTATTTCAGCTCTGTATTGCAGCCCAAATTCCCAGGAGAAATTGTGAGTAAATTATTTAACTCCTGGAAGTGTTCAAAGAGCTAAGAATACTTTCAGACCAATTGCTGTAAGTTCAGAAAAATTGGGAAGGGGTTTTTCAAAGACGAACGTATTAAGTTCAGAGAAGAGAAGTGACGGCTACCTGTTTCTAATCTATCAAACCCCGTGACTATTTATTGTCTCATGGGCCTCCCTGTAGAGCAGCCGTTCTCAGCCTTCCTCGTGCCGCGACCCTTTAATCCAGTTCCTCCTGTGGTGGTGATCCCCAACCATAACACTGTTCTCGTTGCTACTTCATAACTCGTTTTGCAACTGTGATGAATCATCATGTAAATATCTGATATGCAGGATGTATTTTCATTGTTACAAATGGAACATAATTAAAGCGGTGATTACTCACCAAACAATATGTAATTATATAAGTGTAAAATATTTATTTCTTATGACAAATAAATGAAATTTTGTCTTGAAGCATGGAGTAGCATGGGTAACAGTCTTCACACCGGGTACTCATAGGTGGGCGTATCTGCATGTGGGCGGACCCGCCTGGAGACGGATAGAGGAACAGTGTCTCAGTTCCAAAGACCATCGGAAATAAGTGTTTTCCGATGATTTTAGGCGACCTCTCTGGGGGTCGAATGAACCTTTCACAGGGGTCTTGACCCACAGGCTGAGAACCACTGCTCTAAAGGAATGGGATCCTACACCATAGTTAAGAATAAATCACACCGTCATTGATGCTCAGAAAAAAAGCGAACAATATTGCAGGTGAGGTTGTCAATTAAGAAGTGATATGGAAACATCCGAAATAACCGTTCTATTGGGTTCTATTGTCAGGTATTATTTAGTACTTTTTCATTAATATTTTAAAATCTTAGAACATTAGTTTTGTATACCTCTTGTATGGTTTTTATTTAAGTATAATTGTATGAAATGAAAAGCTACCCTGTCATGTCATTTTGTAAGACTTAAATGGTCATCAGGGCAGCAAGCTGGCTGTCAGTTACTTGAATCTCACCACTGGTCACGGCTAGCTACTATTCCTGCTCGCCAGAGGGGAAAGGCTCTCTAGGCCCGAGCATCAAGGGGAGCCCTCCGAAAGACAGTGTTCCGGTTGCTGCCTGGAGCTGCTCTTGAGTGACCGTGCCCGACAGGATGGCACTGCCAGGGTTCTCCCGGCCGGTTTTCAGAAGCAGGTCAGTAGGTCTTTTTTCCTAGTGTGTCTGAATTTGGAGAGACCCAAAGCAAAGCCACTGCCATCAAGTTGGTTCTGACAGAGTAGAATTGCACGTTGCCATTACGGGGACTATAAATCTTTATGGGAGCATCCTTCGCTCTCAGAGAGGCTGGTGGGTTTGAACTGTTGACCTTGCTATTACCAGCCTAGCCCTTAGCTCACTACACTACTCGGGCTTCTCTGCTTGGTCTGGGAACGCCCCTGAAACCAACTCAGCATTGCAGCAACATTTGAGCCCCAAGGACAGACATGTGATAGGAGCACTTGTAGTTCATTGGCTGGGAATCAAAACCCAGATCTGGTGCATGAAGGTCAGCATTCCGCCACTGGCCCCATTCTCCTCATTGTTCCAGGAGTGAGGTCACATTAGTGCTAGACTGAAGACTAGGCGGAACCTTGCTACCAAGCTTAAAAGTGAACCTAGAAAGAAGGCAAAATACTTGAACAATTAACTGTGCCAGAACAAAACTCAGATAGTTCAAGGAATACAAAATCTTTCATCTTCAGTAGCGTACGATCCACCATGTTTGCCATCCAATGAAAAATAATCAAGCATGATGAAGAGGGGAAAAATGAATAGAGATAGACTCCAAAAAGAACACTGCCATCAAGCCAATTCCAACTCATAGCCCTATAGGATGGGCAGAACTGCTGCTGTGGGTTCCTGAGACTGTAAATCTTTACAGGATCAGACAGACAGCCTCACCCTTTGCCTGTGAATCAGCCAATGGGTTTGAACCAGTGCCCTTAGGGTAAGCAGCCCAACATATAACTCATGCCACCAGAACTCTTTAGAAATGACACAGATGTAGTCTACAAGGATGTTAAAACAAGTATGATAAGTGTACTTCAGACTATATTTAAAAGGAGAAGAAAGCATGCTATGGGAAGCTACAAAGAAGAAAGACCCAGGACAAACTTCAAGAGAGGGGAAAAAATAAAATTACTGAGAGAAAAACTACCTTTTATACTCAAATATAAGCCGGCCTAAGTATAAGCCGAGGCACCTAATTATTACCTGGGAAACCAGAAAAACTGACTGACTCGAGTATAAGCCTAGGGTGGAAAATGCAGAAGCTATTGGTGAGTTTCAATAATCAAAACAAATGAAAATAAAATTACTAAAAATTGAGACATCAGTGCGGTAATGTATTTATTTTAAATAAAAAACATAAATAAAAGGACAATCCATTTAACATTAGTAAACCAGCACAGCAAGTGGAAAATAGGTTCAACAAAAACAATAAGGGATCAACAATGATACCTTAAGAGTACTATTCCCTGAGCTCAATCAGCAACCAAGCTAAAATGTAAAGAGTTAAACTCCTTCAAAACTGGATTCTTCATCATCATCCGGATCCCAATGCAGAGCTTCAGCTGGTGTGAGGTCATCACAGATGCTGTCCTCACTGAGATCACCGTCATCACCATCACTGCTGTCATTTTCATACAAAGCGCAGTCTTCACTGCCATCCATGGCATTACTAATACTACATTTCTGGAAGGCGCGTTGCACCATGTCTTCTGGAATGTCTTCCCATGCATCTCAAACCCACTTTGCTATTAACTCTATGTCAGGCTTCATGAGATTTCCTCCTTCGGTTAGTCGGGCTTGACCAGATGACATCCATTCATGCCACATCCTTCGCACACGGTCTTTAAAAGGCTTATTCAGAGATACACGTCGTAGGACGGCTCTGATTGGTTAGATGTGAGTAAACAAACACTCAAAGCCCTGCAGTGTCAGCAGGGCCTTGAATAACAGCAGAGAAACGGTAATAACCCGCGAGATAAGGGGCGCTCATCCTGTCCAGTTACCTGGTGGGGGAGGGGGCAGTGAGATGTTACACCTCGCTGGGGTACCGCTGACCCGTGTATAAGCCGAGCCCATTTTTTTTGTGCTGAGAAACTCGGCTTATACACGAGTACATACGGTACTCTGTATGGTATTAGCAGGAGCAAAGACTAAAGACCTTGAAGGCAAATCACTGAGAGTTAGTTCTACAGAGTAAGACCAAAAGGGAAAGCACTGGAAGAAACACAATGAACTCGGCTTGTGATCTCGGCAGCACCACGTGGCCTGTCTGTAACTGCAGCCACAGAGGGAGGAGGGAGGGGTAGGCATAGAGAAGATGGACACAGAAACCGCAGTCTCCCGCCACTCTGAGACCAGAAGAACCGGATGGTGCCCGGCTACCACTGCCCACTGCTCTGAAAAGGATCGCATCAGAAGGCCCTGAATGGGGGGTGGGGGTGGGTTGTGGAACAAACTCAAAATTATAAGACACCAGGCCTACTGGTCAGATAGAGACAGGAGGCATCTCTAAGGGTGACCCTTAGGCACCCTTCAAGTCTGGAGCTGAACATCTTCCTGTGAGAATAATTAACCCCTTAAGATCAAAAGAGTAGCATTTACCCACAGGCAAAGGTCAGAGAGCCAGGAGATGGTGCAGAGGCTTGGAAATCGGAGGCACCTGAAGGAAATGGAGTGAGTGCATTGAGGAGATCGCAATGGACAAGTGGAAACATGATGTGAATGAATGTTAGATGTTGATCTGTTGGATGTAAAACCTTCACCTAATTCATACGAAGTTCAAAAATATAAGAGACAGAGAGAAAGACTAAGAAGAGGACGAGATGGGCCCCTTCTGAAAAGTTAAGCGTTTTTTCTCGGACACAGTTTAGAAAACTTGAAGTCTACATTCACGCCATTGGCCCTTGAGGAAAGCTTTCTCCCTGTCAGCTCTCGCTCCTGCAAGACCCTTGTTCCTTGGTTCCTTGATGAACCTCACAGTGGTGTGGCATCAATCTTCTGTCACTGCTTATTTCTTCTGTGCCTAATCTGTTCTTTTTATATCTCCACATGTGATTGGTTAAAACATACCTTTCCTCACACTAGCATGGCCCATTCGCATAACAAAGAAAATGCATTCCCAAACAGGATTATAACCAAAGGTAGAGGGGTTAGGATGTATGGCACATGTTTCTGAAGCAAACAATCCCATCCATACATGGGAGTGATTGCTTCCACAAACAACTGCCTCCTTTTTGTACGAGACCAGAAAAACTACAAGGTACCCAGCTACTTTTTTATTTTTAATCATTTTATTGGGAGCTGCTACAGATATCATCACATTCCATAGTTAAGTCACCTCAAGCAATATTGTACATTTGTACCACAATCCGTTTCAGAGCATTTTCCCTTCTTCTTGAACTTGATATCAGCTACTATTAATGAATAGGAGATTCCTGATCAAAAGGCAGGACATGCAAATCAGGACTTAAAATGCTCTTGGAATCTCCCGTGGAGCCATAGAAGTTGGATGAGCCCCTGCGCCTATTGCCCTGATTGACATAGGCAATAACATGGATCAATTTCAAGTGCATTGTGTTAGACTCAAGAGGCCACAGACTGTTTGATTCCATTTATATGACATTCTGGAAAAGGCAAAACTCATCTGGGCAAAGAACAGATTAGTAGTTGACAGGAGATGGTTTGAGAAGAAACTTCTGTATCTTGCTTACAGTGAGGATTTCACAATTCAATGCATTTTCCAAAATTCAAAGAACTATACAAAGAATGATAAGAACCAAAACACTCACGACCACCCAGACATCCCACCCACTGACCCATAGTGACCCTACAGGACAGGGGAGAACTGCCCCTATGAGTTTCCAAGACTGCCACTCTGACAGGAGTACAAAGCCCCATCTTTCTTCCTCAGAGCAACTGGTGGTTTCGAACTGCTGACCTTGCAGATCACAGCCCAATGAGTAACCACTACACCACCAGGCCTCCAAAAGAATGATAAGAGTAATTTTATTCTATTGAAACTTTTTAATTTACCAAAAATACTAAAAGTGCTAAATATACCCTACTATACAATCCAACCATTCCATTCTTAATAATTTACTCAAGAGAACTTGATATAGAAAAAGTCAATACTAAAAACAAAACATAATTTAAGATTAGTTGTTAAAAGCCCAAAATGTAATAGATCCCTTCTTTACAGTAAAAATTCCTTTTAAGTTTAATCACCAGGGATGTTCCAACTCCAGAGGGAGGAAAACATGGTCAGTCAGATACTTAGCCAGACAGAAGATGTGTTAGTCCGGGTAGACTAGAGAAACAAATTCATAGACACTCGCATGTGTATAAGAAAGAGCTTTATATACAGAGTAATTGTACATTAAGAAAACGTCCCTATGTATGCATTGTGATGAGAGTTGTACGAGCCCTCAAGAAAATGATTAAAAATAATAATTAAAAATAGAGAAAAAGAAAAAAAGAAAAGAAAACATCCTAGCCCAGTCCAGATCAAGTCCGTAAGTCCGATATTAGCCTATCTGTCTGATACCAATCTCTAAAATCCTCTTCAGACTCATGAAGCACATGCAATGACGCCAAATGCAGGAAGATGACAGGCCAGTGGGTGGGAAGTCATGTGGATCCAGTGGTGTTGTAAGCATCTCAGTGCTGGCAAGGGTCTCCACATGAATCTTAGTGGCTGTCCAGCTCAGGGCACTAGAGTAGCTCCATGTGTCTTGTCAGCTGCAATGTCTCCCACAGAGTGAGCAGAGGTGTGTCTCCCATCTCCAAGGAGGAATACCAGAGTTCCCAGAATCCTTAGAAGGCCATGCCCACACAGAGGCCTCATTGGCTATGACCTGATTGACAAGCTAGACTCCACCCCTTCATCCTTAATCCTCTCAAATTGACAAACGATTATGTGACTGCCACAGAAGACATGTCCAATTTAAATAAACAAGCAAGTGTGCATGTGGCTTCAGGGGATGGTAGTCCAATGGCCCCTGGAGAGAGGCCATTAGGTATAGTTAATTTCGAGTATCACTTGTATCCTGTGACATTGTAAATACCTGCTAATCTCCTTTAAGCATTGTACAAAACCCTTTTCTTGCCTTTTTCCTGTGGGGTCAGGACTGAGCGGAAGCAGTGCAGAGGGGAAGCCTGGCTGTTTTCCTTCTGCCACTTGCAGGAATGAACTTTGCATTTCCTGAGTCAACCTGGTCTCGTTTCAGCTGCAGTGACAGCCTCTCCCAGACCTCTTGCAGTCCGGCAACAAAGTGAGAGCCTAGGAATCCACGAAGTAATACGAGAATTTTCATAGCAGCTTTATTTTTAAGATCCCAAATGTCCACCAACGGGTGAATGGAAAAATACTATTACATTCATTCAATAGAGTACTACTTAATAATGGAAAAGTATGAACTGTTGATAAACACACTCCAATCTCTAATATTACTGTGAACGAAATGAGATCAGGGAAAAATTACAAACTCTATCGTTACACGAATATAAAATTCTAAAACGTAACAGAAATCACATAGGGAAGGGCAAGTGGTAGACTTAAGGATCGAAAGAGGCATAATGAAACTTTTAGAGAAGACGGGCGTGTTCATGAGCTTGATTGTGATGATTTCATGGGTTTCATTCAGCTGCCAAAACTCACCAAACTTTAAATATGTGCCTTGGGGGAACCAGCCCCAGCAAATGAATGGGTCCAAGGGGCGATTGTGTAGTTGAGGGGTAAAATTAAAGAGACATCAGACAAGATAAAGCATGCAAGGGCTCACCTCCAGGACTGCCACGACTTCAGGAGCCAGGTCCACGCACAGAGAGAGGATATATTTCCAATCAAGGCTTATATACACTGGGGGGCAATGCAAGCTCCCCTAATTACAGGTAGCTACATACGTACCAAGTGGGCTTTTCCCCGACCCTAAAGGTCTTTGAGTATATTGGATGAGTCACCTAACACCAGTGTCCAGGGCAGGTAGGGGTGAGTGGCTGTCTGTCCTCAGAGCCTAGAAAGCAATAGCACACATCTGCTCCTGTAGATAAAGCTGCCGGCTACCTGCAATCAGCCATGTGCTTGTTAAGAGGTAACTTTAAGGTAGCACTACTATGGGAGGAAATTGCAGGGAACAGTATTAATTATAAGAATGTGATTGGGACTCACCTCCAATTTCCAAGGGTGAAGGCCTCCCTCCACCCCAAAAACCCAGCCTGCCAGGCTTCTTAAGAGATGAGAATGAAGGATTCATCCATGTACACTCCCTTCCCATTCTCTGCTCCCCACATGTGCCCTGTACTCTACATTAATCATACATCAATAGAGGAGCGCTGGTGGCACAGTGGTTACCCACTGGGCTGCTAACTGCAGCTTCAGCAGTTCAAAACCCCCAGCTGCTCGCTCCTGGGGGAAAGACCAGGCTCTCTACTCCCATCAATTGTCAAGAGTCTTGGAAACCCAGAAGCAGTTCCGCTAACCTCGCTATGAGTTGGAATAGACCTGATGGCAGTGATTTTTTCGGGGCGTGGAGGGGTGGTACTTCAATATGCCTAAATAAATAAACTGGTACCAAGGCTTCATCTCATTATAATTAAAGGAGAATTAAAAGAAATTTCTCTCCAAGTGATTCCAATGCAAAAATGGAGTAAGGTATTGCAAATAAGCTAGGGGTAGGCAGAAGGGGGTGGACGGCTAGGCCAGATGGCAGCATTACTTTAATTGGCATACTTCCACACCCCGGCAGGTCAGGCCCCTTTCAGTGCCCACCTCAACTCAGGACCTCTAGCTTCACCTGCTAACTCCTCCCAGCTCATCTTAGAATGGAGCTGTTTTCTGAGAAACAGAAAGAAGTAGCGCTTTTCATTACTGTCAGATCGTTTATTCTGGGGCAGCACTGACTTCTTACTCTGAAGTCCAAGAAAAGACTCCATGGGGTGAGTGGGGCCGCTAAAATTGCAAGCAAAATGCTGCGGGGGTGGGTGGGTGTGCATTTTTACATAGAGAAGATTTATGCCTTTTAGCAGATTCTTAGAGGACCTGAGACTGAGAACTTCTTGGCGTGCAAGGAGCCATGGACTAAGAATGCTGGTGGAAGGTACATACCCAGGCGATGTGTTGAGATTAGCCCAAAGCAGGCTAAAGGCGATTGGCTCTCTTGGGAGGAAACCACGTTTTGTCTTTTTAAATCATTTTATCAAGCGGTCCTACAACTCTTATCACAATCCATCCATCCGTCCACTGTGTCAAGCACATTTGTACATTTGTTGCCATCATCATTCTCAAAACATTTGCTTTCTATTTGAGCCTTTGGTATCAGCTGTTTATTTTTTCCCTTCCCTTCCCGCCCCTCCCCCATGAACCCTTGATGATAATTCATAAACAATTATTATTTTGTCATGTCTTGCACTGTCTGACATCTCCCTTCACCCACTTTTCTGTTGTCCTTCCCCCAGGGAGGGGGTTATACCCCACCTTCCCGCCACACTCTCACCACTGGTTCTGAGGGGTTCATCTGTCCTGGATTCCTTGTGTTTCCAGCTCTTATTTGTACCATGTACATCCTCTGGTCTAGCCAGATTTGAAAGGTAGAATTGGGATCATGATAGTTGGGGGGGAGGAAGCATTAAAGAACTAGAGGAAAGTTGTATGTTTCATCGTTGCTACACTGCACCCTGACTGGCTCATCTTCTCCCCTCAATCCAGTTGCCTACAGGTGGGCTTTGGGTCCCCACTCCGCACTTCCCCTCATTCACAATGATATGATTTTTTTGTTCCTTGATACCTGATAACTGATCCCTTCAACACCTCATGATCTCACAGGCTGATGTATTTCTTCCGCTTGGGCTTTGTTGCTTCTCAGCTAGATGTCCATTTGTTTATCTTCAAGCCTTTAAGACCCCTGACGCTACATATTTTGATAGCCAGGCACCATCAGCTTTCTTCACCACATTTGCTTGATGTACCTGCTTTGTCTTCTGAGATCGTGTGGGGAAGCTGAACATCATGGAATGCCAGTTTAATAGAACAAAGTGTTCTTGCATTGAGGGAGTGCTAGAGTGGAGACTCAATGACCATCTGCTACCTTAATACTAAACCTATAAATATATACACAGAGATCTATTTCCCAGTCACCCTATATAAATATATTTACATATGTATATGCCTATATTTAGACCTCTATAGATGCCCTTTGCTTCCTAGTTCTTTCCTCTATTTCCTTTTACTTTCCTCTTGCCCCACTATTATGCTCAGCCTTCATTTGGGTTTCAGTATAAGAGGACTTCATTACATTGCCCTTGTTCAAGCCCCACCAGGCCTTCTCCTACACCCTCCTCAACACCGATTTTGGATTACTTGTTCCTGTCCACTTCCTTTACTCCCATGCCCCCCACCCCGTTGTTTTCTCCTCCAGATTGTTTATCCTGCCTATCTTATCTAGATAGACCTGCAGAGATAATAATATGCACAAAAACAAGACAGAGTCAAACAAAGCAACCAAAGAAAACAATAAACCAGGGAGGAAACCAGTCTTTATGTAGGTCTGTGAGCTTCCTGGAGGGTGTGAGACTCTGGTTCTTGGCTCAGCACACTGAAAGAATTCACGCCGAGGGACGTTTTGTGGTCCAAGTGAGTTTTTATGAAGGAAAGGAAAAGCTTCCGGTTTTACACTCTCAAAAGCGTACACACTCTTTCTGGAAAGCATGTCAAGCCGCGCTGGGGTCCACAACTGGGCAGGAAAAACCCATGGAAAAGAAAACCCACAGATGCAGAATTGGAAACTCCCGGGGCCCCAGAGGTCAAGAGCCCAAGCGCCTGTGGACCCCGAGTAGGCCCCCCTTACAGCAGGCCCCCAGCAAGGGCAGAGCAAGCGGGGAGGCCAAGAGGTCATGCAGGGCTGTGCTTCCTGCCTTTATTCTATCTGGGCCCCTGGCAGGCGAAGGCGTGGTTGAAGGTATTGGTTGATCTACTGGCTGAGGTCAGGCCCACCTTCGTGATGGCATGGGATGCCCTAGGTGGAGGCTAGGTTTTCGGTTTCACCTGTGCTGGGGGGTCCAATCTGCGCATGCTCAGTTTGTGTCTTCCCATAGGTGTCCAAAGACTGCCTGATTTCTTCTTCCCCTCCCCCCCTCCTTGTAAGTCTTCGCAGGACTGGGGAGACAACCCCACTTCTCCCTAAATCCAGCTACCTAATAGGTTTACGTGTCAAAACACAGCGTCTTGTGTCCGCCAGAACGCTGGGCTTTCTCCAGCTGGCTCCCAAAGTGACCACCAGGTTCCAGAGTTCTGGTTTGGGGCCCTGGCTTTTCCAGTCTAGCGACAATTACTGAAGCCAATGAGAGCCATGGTAGACCCTCAGCGCCTCTGCTCTTAGATTCACACCCATGGACGGGAGAGGACACTTGGTTCCCCCAGTGCCCTAGACTCTAAGCTCTCAAGGAAGAAGAGTCCCCGGGGAGCATCGCAGTCACAAGATCCCATGGGACGGGCCAGAGGCTCGGGAGGCTGCTGCCCCTGCCTGGACACCCTGGAGATCCTTCCCAAAGAAGGTAGCACCCACACCCATGAGGTAAAAGGTGCAGCCCAGTGTATTCCTCAGGGTTCCATGGCAGGTTTTTCTCGGCCTCCTTTTCAGTCCAAGCTGAGTTCTCAGGAGAAAATTTCCTGACCTCAGGATTTCTTTTAAAAACATAGGTCACCAGGGATTTGGTAGATTGAGGTCTCTGCCCTTCATCGTAATGAATCACAGTTCACCCTGTTCACACAAATGAGGGATGCTTGCTAAGAGCCCTTCCACCCTTAGGTTCCATGATTGACCCATTGGTGATGAAAGGCCTGCCAGAGTTAGGAGCATTTCTCAGCCCTCGCTGAGAAAAATAAAAACACATACGCCCCAATTAGAAGGACAACTAAAGGCAACTATATATAAAATAGATATAAAATGTGAATTTTCTCAAAGACATCAAGATTTTAAAACCATTTCCCCCTTTTTTCGAAGCACAATTGAAAAGAACTTTAATGGTGTTTTGAGAGGTGTGACCAACCACTCAGAGACCACCTCTGACCTCCACTAGCTACACACAAGGTGAGAGAATTATCTCCCCAGTAGCCCAAGGCCGACTGCCACAGGCATGCCCCTGCATCCTGTAAAATCTACGACCGGTAACATCTTGCGTAACAGCGCCTGTCTTCCAGGGTTGCCGGACACTGTGTGTCTGAATGCCTGTAAAGCACCTAACTACACACTGCAGCAAGTAGGCATAGCTTAATCCAGCTTAGCAGTTCCTGCTAGTTCCCTCTGGTAGAGATCATTGTTCATCTCCTAGATCTCGTCCTAGGGCCTAGGAGAGGACTCTTATAAATAAAATGATTTTTTAGAGTATTTAACGCACAGATTGTTGTTAGGTGTCAACAAATCTGTTACAACTCATAGCAATGCTCTGTACAGAGGGATAGACTGGTTAAATAACCTGCCCAAGGTGCACAGCAAGACAATATTAGCGTCAGGATCAGAACCCAGGGAGTCTTCCCGGGAGTCTTGGCCCCAGAACCCATGTTATCACTCAGTACTCTTCACGGAAAACAAAAGCAAGCACAGAATCAAGGAGAGAACAGAGAGATACCCAAAGGGGCTCTTGCTGGGACTATATGCCGGGAGCAGGTGTTGAATGGTGAACTCAGATTATGAAGGGTCTTGGAAGACAGGTAGGAGGAATCTATACTTGTGATCAAAGCCAAAAGGAATTAAAAAAAATCTTTGCGCACTAGAACATGCAGGGGGTCACACTGTAGGATCCATGGATAGACTTCAGCGAGTTCTGAACTCTTAGAACTGTCAGTGTTTGCATCAATGTACTTGCTTCTGGGGGCCGGTCTAGTTTTCATGAGATTCTCGAAGGGGTTCATGTCCCCCAAAGGTTAAAGAGCTTTGGAATGTTAAGCCCAGTGGTTTAAGTTTCTGGTCAGCCGTTTAATTGGTGACGATGTCACTGTTGGCGGTCCTTCAATCAGTTCCGACTCATAGTGACCTTTTAGTTACTTATATTTATGAGTAGGAATTCGTTAATAGGGCGAGTGAGGATCGGATGATAAACTCACATCCTAAATCACAATATCCAGGAGGTATATGAGACAAAACTCTTCATGTTAAAGACGAGACAATATGAGGGTGCTTCGGAGAGAAAAAGAGAGAACAGACTCTTTGCAGGAACTTTCTGGGACTCCTTGTTCGGTGACATAAAAGAAAGAAACACAAGTTCCAACTCCCCGCCCCGCCCGCCCCAATGTACGGAGTTAGAGTCAGGAGTGGCCCTCTGGTGAAAGCAATTAAGCAGCTGGAGAATCCTGCTTTCCATTCTCTTTGGCTACGTGGCCAGGCTGTTAGGAAAGCAAAGAATAGGCCGAGGCCCCAACTGAAGTGAAACCTGGGATGTGAAGAGAGCAGAGTCGCCACCAAAAGGTCTGTAACTCTCTGGATGCCCACCCTGCCCTGAAGACCTTGACAGTCACCCCGAAGACCCCCCTGCCTGCATGGGAAGCATGAGTGCGGAGGGCGGGAGAGAAATCCCATATGGGAACTCATCGAGGGCACTCCACAGGGCTACCCATCACTACAGCGCAAGGACTAAGGTACCACAGACCCTGGCACACAGACGTGAAGAGCATGACGTCCCTGTGCCAGCGCTGGCCCTTCACGCACCCGCTGCCGTCGAGTCAATACTGACCCAGAGGACCTATAGAACAGGGCAGAACTGCCCCCACCAGTTTCCAAGACTAACTATCGGTGGGAGTAGAAAGCTAGATCTTTCCCCTAAGGTGAAACCGGTGGTTTTGAACTGCTGACCTTGAGGATCTCATCCCAATGCGGATCCCAATCCCAATCTACACCAGGTGTTTTTACACATGTCCATGCACTGTGAGTGCCACCCAATAAAAATGGGGAAAGAAAAAGGCATCTGAGAGAGGAAACGAGTAAAAAACGACAGTGGAACAAGCCTACAAAGACTTCAGGTACCGAAGGTACCAGACATTGAGTACAAAAGAACCTTGTTTAGAGAAATGAAATATGTCTGAAGAGATCAAGGGAAAGTTTGAGAGCATATAAGAACAAGTCGATCTGAAAAGAACCAAATACAATCTCTGGGAATGACCACATTTTCCCATTGCAACTCAGTCAACGGCCAAATTGTTCCTCTGGTAAAGTTACTGGGCTGACCATGTATAGAGTGGAGAGACGCATACAGCTTCCAAACAGAGAAGGAGAAATCAACCTCCCCAAAATGGTTAAGAGGGGCGGCGGGAGGGTGGGGGCAGGGACTAGCTCAACAAATATAGGCACATTACGACATGAGAGGAATAAATCTAAAATATCAATTTTTTATAACAGAGCTAAATCCAGGATAGGTAAATCTATAAAGATTTAGGTGAAGGTTGCCTTGGGGGTGGCGGGGGAGGTTGGGGAGATTTGGGGAGCTAATTAACAATGTACAAGAAGAAAGAAAATGTTCTAAAATTGATTGTGGGGATGATTGTGCGACTTTTCTTGATATGATTGAACTACTGGATTGTACGATTTGTGACTTATACGCCAATAAAACTCTTTCAAAAATTAAAATAAAAGGAACCCTGGTGGTGCTATTGGGTAAGCAGGAGCTGGGCTGGGCGGCTCCCTGCAAGGTTAGTGGTTCAAGGCCACCAGCCAATCCTCGGGACAAAGGTGAGGCTACCTGTTACTGTACAGACTCTCAGCCTTGCAAACTCCATGCAGGACCACTAGGAGTCAGAACCGACCCACTGGCGGTGGGTTGGGTTGGGTTGGGTTGGGTTGGGCTGGGCTGGGCTGGGCTGGGCTGGGCTGGGCTGGGTTGGGTTGGGTTGGGTTGGGTTGGGTTGGGTTGGGTTGGGTTATCCTGTACTGAAGTCATCTTGGTTGTGTGGAGAGCGACCGTTTGGGCTACTAATCACAAAGCCCACAGTTTGAACCTCCCCTCGCTTTTCTTGGGGAGAAGGATGAGGCTGTCTACTTCAGTAAAGGTTTATAGTCTCGGAAACTCTACAGTTGGACATTAAATAATTGTGAAAGTTGGACGCTGAGTCAGGAAGACCGAAGAAGGATGGATCCATTTGCATGGTGGAGCTGGAGAGGAATGTTGAACGTACCGGGCACCGCTGAAAGGACAAACTGACCTGGCTTGGAAGAAGTATGACCAGAGGGCTTCTTAGACACAAGGCTGGCAAGACTTTGTCTGACATTCCTTGGACGTGCTGTCAGGAGAGACCAGAGCCTGGAGAAGGACATGGTGTTTGGTAAAGTGGAGGGCAGCGGGAAAGAGGAAGGCTCTCAAGGAGCTGGGTTGACACAGGAGCTGCGAAGCAGGCTCAGGCACAGGACCAGGCGGTGCGTAGGGGGTCTATGGGTTGGAACCGACTCAATGCCATCAAACAACAACCTGAGGCGGCATCTACTCAATGACAGGAGGTTTGCGCTTGCTGGAAGGAGCCCTGGGGACTCCACGGTCAGGAGCCTGACTGTTAACTAAATGACTGGTGACTCAGACCCCCGAGGGCCTCCACTGAGGACAGACTCTGTGCTCTGCTCTGCGGGGTACAGCCAGGAAATCCGATGGGACCGTTCTACACTGTCACGTGGGATCTTTATGAGTAGGAGTCAACTTGAAGCCACATGACAATAACAACCTGCCAACACCCAGCTGCCTTACTGTGCTAGTCTGGGCACTTTAGAGAAACAAATCCACAGCAACTCACGTATAAGAGAGAGTTTTATATAAAGGTTAAGTTAAGTGTGCACCAAGAACACATCCCAACCCAGTGCTGCCCAAGCCCACAAGTCCAACATTAACTCATTAGCCCATATGTCCGACACCAATCCACAAAGTCCTCCTCTATCTCACAAAACATACACAATGATACCGACTGCAGGAGGAAAGCCGAGTCAGTGAACATGTAAGCATCTAAACGCTGGCAGGAGTCTCCACACGGCTGCTCCAGCACCTAGGGCTGCATCGGGGTAGGTCCATGTGGCTTCTCCTTGGGGAAGTCAGCCTTGCAAGCTGAAGCAGGGAACTGCTAAGGCAGCTGCACCCTGGTGTGACCATCAGAGAGCAAGAGACCTGAGAACTAGAAAGGCGAGGCTCACCAAGCCATTTATCTCTTGGTCCTTCAATTAACCCCACATATGTTTATTGGCCAGGTTGGCACAATAGACTAACTCACTTAACTACTGAAGAACCAGATGGATTACATGTAACATCACCTCTGGGACGTACCCAAACCACAACCACTGCCATGGAGTCGATTCCGACTCAGAGTGACCCTTTGGAAGAATTGGGTGCTGGGGACTAAATCTCCGTGCAAGCAGACTGCCTCTTCTTTCTCCAGCGGAGTGGCTGGTGGGTTCAAACCACCAAACCTTCCGGTTCTCAGCTCCACGCCTAACGCACTGTGCGGCTTGGGCCCCTGGCAAGTGCTTAGCGAAGTTAGCTACAGCAGCAGCTGCTGTTGCGTTTATTATATTGCATGTTTCCGCCACACTACACAACCTCTAATCTCAG